>NC_056058.1:94090195-94715195 GCF_016772045.2 Ovis aries
TAATCCTCGTGTATGTCATAGGGGTGCAGGGAAGGTGTATGCATCTCAGGAGATGTGCAGACAGCAATTTCTGGGCTGAGTTTGCAAAACAAGACCTGAATTTCATAGGTAGAATGTAGTTCTCCTCTGCCTTTTTTAAAAAAAAATTGGAATTGACTCTTTTCTTCATCCCTTACATTCCCATTTGTATTTTATAAAGCCTATGTGTTCCCTTTTGCTGGGTTTTGCTTTTTTTTATTTTGTGCTGCATTCTCTTCATTGGCAACTAAGTACCAAATGAAAAGTGGAAGTCCGAAAGTATGATAACCCTCCTCTTCTCCCCTTCCCTTGTTGCCTACCTGGGCAATAGCTCATAGACTAGTTGATTGATTTCTTTGAGGGTTCTTTAGGGGAATGTGCTTTTTAAATGTATGCATTTGTTTTGATGTTTTTATATTCTTTCATCTTAGTATAGTTTATCCTGATGAAAAGTGAAAGAGACATTGTCCTGTGAAAATCTCTTCTAGCCTTTCAAGTTTTCCTGCCTGGGCAGCAGCTGCAGAGTAGTTACTTGATTTCCTTCTTTGGAAGGAGATGGCCACAGTGGTAGAAGAGCAGAATGTGTATTTTTTAAAATGTATCTAAATCACTAGTTTGTGGGTGTTTGATTTTGTATTTCCTTCATCCTCCTCACGGATAAGTAGAGATCTAATGAACTGTGAAGGTCCCAAAGTTGGAGGAATGTCTTATCTGCCCCTCTCCTTATTGCCTGGATGGACGTAAGTGAGTAGTTGCAGTTTCTGTTGTTTTGATCTAGTCTGTTCTTGGGGGCAGAGATGGGGGAGGGTTGTATTTTCTTTTTTTCAAGTGTATATAAGTGTTATGCTCCTTTTTAATATTTCATTTTAGGTGTGTTGCTTTGCATGAATGCATATGTACTTAACGAAAACGGAGATTCAGAGTATGAGAGATCTCCTCTTCCTTTTCCTTACTGCCTTTTTGGGCAGTAGCTAGAGTAGTTTTTGTTTTGTGAGGTGGGAGACAGTGGGGTATGTACTTAATGTATATAAATAAATCTATAACTTTGTATTATAACTAATCATTTCGTACTACGTCCTTTTCATAGGACGTGAAAGTACCTAATGAGACGTGGAGGTCCACATGTATGACAATCTCCTCTTGACCCCTTCCCGTGTTGCCTGAGAGGGCAATGGCTAGTAGAGTAGTTGATTAGCTTCAGGGGCTCTTTTGTGGGTATTAGGGTAAATGCTTTTAAAATATATACTCATGTTTTTTACTTCCTTATTATAGTATTTCATTTGGTACACAGCCCTTCACTTGGGGGTTTCCCTGATGGCTCAGCTGGTAAAGAATCTGCCTGCAATGCAGGGGACCTGGGTTTGATTCCTGAGTTAAGATCCCCTGAACTGTGGAATGGCTCCCCACTCCAGTAATCTGGCCTAGAGAATTCCATGGACAGAGAAGCCTGTCAGGCTACAGTCCATGGGGTCGCAAAGAGTTGGACACAACTGAGTGACTTTCACTCACTCACTCTCCTTCGCTTGCGCTGGTAGGTTGCTAATGAACCACAGAGTTCTGGATATAGAGCAGTCTTCCCTCCTTTTCCTTTTTATCCATGTAGTCAATAGTTTTAAAGTAGTTTGGGCTTTTTGAATTTTGCAGGGGACGGGGCTGGGAAGGGACTGAGGCGGGATATATTCTTTTGAAATCTGTATATATACAGTGGTGGTTTCGATACCATGTTATTCCATTTTGTACTTATCCCTTGCTTGGATGTGTAGGTCCCTAACAAGATGTGGAGGTATGGATGTAGGAAAATCTTCTGTCTTCCCCTTTCCTTGTCGCCACTGTGGGTAATGTTTGTAGAGCAGTCTAGATTATTTTTACCTCTATCACTCCCTTGCCTGGGAGCTTAGGGATATGTACTTTTTAAAATGTATATAAATGTTTGTGTTCCTTTTTTTTTTTTTCCTGTTACTTCATTTTGTACCTAAACCTTTGCATGGATTCTTAGGTACATGATGAAAATCAAGGTTCATTCTATGAAAAAAAATCTCCTCCTCTCCCCTTCCCTTATTGCCTTGTCTAGGCAATGACTAGTAGCATAGTTTTTGGAAGAATTTTTTGTGGGGCGCAGAGCGGTGAAGGTTTTTCTGGGTTTGCTTTTGTGTGTGTGTGTATAAACGTTTGCTGCATTTATTTGCGCTTTCATTTCAAGCCTAGTGTCTTTTGTGACTCCTAAATATCAAATATAATGCAGAGGTCCAGATCGGGGTGTAATAAATCCCCCCCCCCGATCCTTCTCCTGTAGCCTGTGTATACTGTTAGTGTAGTGTAGGAGTACTTGAGGATTTGGTTTTCTGTTGTTTGTTTTTGAGGTTTTTAATGGGGGATGAGCTTGTTAGGCAAGATATATAAATTTTTAAGTGTATACAAATGTTTCTGCCTCTTTGGGTGTTCATTTCATCTTGAATCCAGTCTTTTGCATGACTCTTTTGGAACTTTATGAAAGTTGAGATTGATTCTATAAAAGATCTCCCTGCTCCCTTTCCCTCACTGGGCAGTGGCAGAGGAATAGATGTTTGGCCTTTGCTTTTGGAGAGGTAGGGATGGGAGAGGTCTGTGTGTGTGTGTGTACACATATATATATACTTTTTAATGTATAAATGCTTGCTACCCTTTGTGTGTTATTTCATTTAGTACACAGTCCTTTGCTGGGATCTGTAGGTACATAATGAAACATGGAGGTCCAGATGTATGATAAATCTCCTCTACTCCCTTCCCTGACTGCCTACGTGGGCAATAGTTCAACAATTTAGAAATCTTTTTTTTTTTTTTTTTTGGAGGGAGGAATTATTGGGTGGGTAGTAGTTAGTGGGAAGGGATGGGGTATGCCCTTTTTAAAAGTGTATATAACTGTTTCCATGTTACTGATTTTATACCTGGTCCTTTGGGTGGATGTCAAGTTACCAAATGCAAATTGAGGAGAAGTGTCTGACATCCTCCCCTTCTCTCCTTCCCCTTGTTGCCTGTGTGGTAACAGCAAGTAGAAGAGTTGCATGTTCGCTTGTTTTATAGAGATTTATATTTTTGGCAGGGGAATGTTCTTCATGAATGTTTTCATTTGTTGCTTTATTTTGTGTTTAGTCCTTTACATGGCTATGTAGGGAACTGATGAAACTTGGCTCCCCTGGATGCGCAGGTTACTTTCTTCCTTTCCCACGTATTTGCTCCTTCAGCTGGAGCAAAAGAGTTACTATTTTGTGGCTGTTTTTATTCTCTCAGATATATGCCTTTGAAGATGTAAGTGTATACATGCACATACATGATTTGCTTCTTTTCTTCCCCCATTATTTTCCTTGAATAGTCCCTTGCGGGGCTCTGAGTGTATCTAATAAAAAATGTCCCACCAGATCCTTGCCATCTGAGCTAAAGGTGTAGCACTGAGGTGGTATAACTAATGGCACCAGGCATGTAGCCCGTAAGATGGGAGAAGACGCTTGGATACGGTTGAGTTGTGAGAGCTAATCACATCTAGCAGGTCTCAGGTTGACTCGCACTGAATGAAATGGTAGGAAGAGAGGGACCTGTTCTTTGGCAATTCAGGCGTGGTTAAATTTTTTTGCTGTTCATCTCTCAGCAGCACTCATTCAAACTCATTTGAAGACCCTTGAGAGTAGCTCCTTTCTGAGGCCCTGGATTCTAACTCAGTTGGCTCCAGTTCCATCAGTTACATATTCTTCTGTACTCAGTAGAAATCATTTTGGGTTTTGGAGTGAATCGTTTTGAGTTATTGCCATCATTCTAGTAAATGACAACATGGGCCCCAAAACTAATTCAAGAAGAATTGGGGTGGCAAGCTCTTTGACTCCCAACACCTTGCACATGGGAGGGCGAGTTGGCCCTTTACTCCCCAGAGCTCTTCTGCTTGGCTGCATCCGTCTCCTCTCCCTTCTCCACTAGCTGAAGCATTCCTGTTCATTTCTCCTTTTTGTCTTCAGTGCTTGCACTGTTAGCTGTTATCTTCAAGTGTCCTCGGAAATGTGAGCCCATGTTGCCTTTTTAGCTCTATGTCTTTGCATGCATGTCATACATCCAGACCTGTGTGTGAACTTTCAGCGTTCTTCAGTGATATTTCACATTGACTGTTCATCCACCACATGGTAAATGTCACGACTCCATATTTATCTGTCGCAAAGAAAACGCATGTGGAAAATCCATCCATCCCTCTCTTCCCTCCCTTCTGAGCACTGTTTTTTTTTTATTCTGCAATTTATAACCAATATAATGCTGAAGATTTGCCATACTGTTATAGAAACATTGAACGGTAGGACTCCTAGAAAATTTGCAAAGAGATGTTATTCACCATATCAGACTCTCAGGTTCTAGTGATGAAAAATTTGCTTATACTTTGCTGTTACTTATACCTGCTGCTGTACGGAAAATAAAAGTTTATTCATGCCACATTTAACTTTGACCATACATAAAAGGGAGCGTCTTTTTGGAGTTAGTCATGGTCATATTTAGTGGTACTTCTCAACAGTTCTTAATTTGAAATACTTCAAAGGAAGTAAACGTCAGGGCTTAGCTGAATGAATTGCTCCAGAACTTGAAGTGTAGAAAGCTTCAGTACAGTAACATATTCATGTGTACAAAGTGACGATTACAGCAGAATTGGGACATTTGCATTAATCAACAAACTCACATTGAGACAAAACTGAATCTTACAGCTTTCTTGATTAAAGCCAAGTGTTCCGTGTTGCTGTGAAGAATAGTCTCTCAAACACTTTGAAAAGTAGTTACTTCAAAACTTGTAAAGGTATCACATTTTTGTATTTAAACACAGAGATCTCCAATTTCTTGAATCTGAGCTTGTGGGTAGAATTCTAAATTTGTATCATAATCTTGTCTTTTGTGAAAGATTTTGAAAATAGTATGTATATATATAATATTATATATGCAAATTGTGTTTTGTCACTTGTAAAGGGAAAAGGCTTATTTTTCTTTATACTTCCGATACCTTGTTTTGCATATGACCAGCACTGACTGAAAGGCATGTGTACCTGCAAACACTGTTGCTTTTTTTGTGAAATAAAAATAAAAGTATTTAAATATAAATATTTTGTAGACCATTTTCATTTTTTAAAAGTACATATAAAGTGGTTTATCATCTCAGCTGTACCAGAACGGGAACAGTATTCATTGTCTTTTGCAGCATTTCCTATCTCACCAGTGCTCCGGTATCTTTACTGCGTGTAACTCAAGGGTTCACAGGCTCATTAATGCCATGTTGGACTGTCCTGGGTATTGTATGATGATTACCAACATCCCTGGTCTCTAATGCAAATAGAAACTCCTCTACCCTCAGTGAGACAACCAAAAATGTCTCCAGACACTGCTAAGCACTCACTGGGGTGGAGTGGGGTTAAAGTTATCCGTGGATGCCCTCCATGTAGTGGAAATATTTTAGAATGAAATGATTCTCATAAATACGCCAGTCACTTGAGTAGCCATTTGGTCAGATCTACAGTAAGAAGTTCCTTGTTTTAATTCCCATAAAGATTCTTGGGAGAGAACTGAGAATATCTTAGGCTCTCCGGTGTTGGAATTAGAACCAGTATTCTTCTATGTAAATTGTTAGCACTTAAAGTTAGGCATTTTGAGGCAGAGTTTGGGGTAAAAGAATTAAGACACTATTTCTGGGCATACAAACATACACATTGAAGCAATACACTTTTAAAATATCACCAGAACTTACCTGGTGGTCCAGTAGTTCAGACTCTGCACGTCCAATGCAGAGCCACGGGTTCAGTCCCTGGTTAGGGGACTAAGATCCCACACATTGCAGGGTGCTGCCTTCTAAAGAAAAAAAAAAAGGACAAAAGTTAAAAAAAGTTATTACCATTAATAATTATTGGGCGAATTCTCTTAGAAATTAAAAGATTTTTGCGCAGAAGCTACTAGTTCAATTTCTGATACTTTGTTCACAGACATGCACAGTAAAAATGGAAATAAAACCCATTATAGATATATTGGGTTGGCCAAAAAGTTCATTCATATTTGAAAGACTTGAACAGACTTTTTGGCTAACCTTATAGAAAAAATGTTTTTATTCCAGTGGAATTTATAGAGGCTAACTGACATAAATGCATCATCTATACGTTGAGAAGTATGTTTTATTTGAGGACAACAGTCCAGGAAAGCAGCCTCACAGTTCTGACAAACTGTTCCAAAAAGGTAAGGGAGGGGCCAGGATATACTGGAGTTTTTGCATTTTTGCTGAAAATATGTGGTTGAATATCAAACAGTTACTGTGAATCACACACACAAAAGATACCAAGTTAAGAGATTTTAGTGCCTTTCTATATATGGAAAGAGTCTGAGCTCATTGAAATTCCTTTGATATGTATTTTATCCAGGCTAGGATCCTGTTTTTCTCATTTCTAAATTACCCTCATGGTACACTGTTGGGGGCAGGTGCAGAGGCTGAGGGCTTGATGGTGGGGCTAATTCACTGATTACTGAAATGATGGGCAACTTTTTTGTCCATAGCACCTCCTTGTGGTCATAAATTAGATCAAGGTTTGGGAAACATTTCATGACCAATTTTCCCACAGCACAAGGAATTACGACCCAGGAAAAATTTCCCGTGTTGCTTCTCTCCATTTCTACAGTTGCACCATTACAGTTATTCTGGGTAGAGTTATATTTGATGAACTTCCTCAAGACGTTCAGCCATCATTAGGTTTGTCAGAGGATGGGTTACCGTTGCAAAATGCAACAGAAAACTATTTTCCCAACCCAGGGATCGAACCCAGGTCTCCTGCATTGCAGGTGGATTCTTTACCATCTGAGCCACCAGGGAAGCTCATCTTATAGACAGGATATGAGTAAATACAGCAGGTATCATTAATAAAATCATAGTAGAGCAGGTAAAGACAAGGCATAAATAGCTGGAGAAACAAGAGGACAGATTAAAACTATAATTGAGGTAAACTGGATGTAATCTGGTCACAGTAAGTCATCAAGTCTACAAGGGAAGCAGCTGGAGAAGAAAAATTCAGAAGGAATCAAGTAGAGATAAATCATACCTTTTGTAAATGAAGATAACGGTTACCAACTTGTTGCAGGTCAAAACATAAGAAAGCCTTTCTGAAAAAGATTAAAAGGCAGTGTTTTAGAAAAAAAGAATCATAAAACTATAAATCATATATTGCTCATAATTCCTGTTGATCTGGGTGAGGTCAGGTTTTTCCATTAATTTCTTACCATTTTAGTTCAGTTAAGTTCAGTCACTCAGTCGTGTCTGACTCTTTGTGACCCCATGAATCCCAGCACGCCAGGCCTCCCTGTCCATCACCAATTCCCGGAGTTCACTCAGACTCAACGTCCATCGAGTCAGTGATGCTATCCAGCCATCTCATCCTCTGTCGTCCCCTTCTCCTCCTGCCCCCAATCCCTCCCAGCATCAGACTCTTTCAATGAGTCAACTCTTTGCATGAGATGGCCAAAATACTGGAGTTTCAGCTTTAGCATCATTCCTTCCAAAGAAATCCCATGGCTGATCTCCTTCAGAATGGACTGGTTGGATCTCCTTGCAGTCCAAGGGACTCTCAAGAGTCTTTTCCAACACCACAGTTCAAAAGCATCAATTCTTCAGCGCTCAGCTTTCTTCACAGTCCAATTCTCACATCCATACATGACCACTTGAAAAACCATAGCCTTGACTAGACGGACCTTAGTCAGCAAGTAATGTCTCTGCTTTTGAATATGCTATCTAGGTTGGTCATAACTTTCCTTCCAAGGAGTAAGCGTCTTTTAATTTCATGGCTGCAGTCACCATCTGCAGTGATTTTGGAGCCCCCAAAAATAAAGTCTGACACTGTTTCCACTGTTTCCCCATCTATTTCCCATGAAGTGATGGGACCAGATGCCATGATCTTCGTTTTCTGAATGTTGAGCTTTAAGCCAACTTTTTCACTCTCCTCTTTCACTTTTGTCAAGAGGCTTTTGAGTTCCTCTTCACTTTCTGCCATAAAGGTGGTGTCATGTGCATATCTGAGGTTCTTGATATTTCTCCCAGCAATCTTGATTCCAGCTTGTGTTTCTTCCAGTCCAGTTTCTCATGATGTACTCCGCATATAAGTTAAATAAGCAGGGTGACAATATACAGCCTTGACGTACTCCTTTTCCTATTTGGAACCAGTCTGTTGTCCCATGTCCAGCTCTAACTGTTGCTTCCTGACCTGCATACAGATTTCTAAGAGGCAGGTCAGGTGGTCTGGTATTCCCATCTCTTTCAGAATTTTCCATAGTTTATTGTGATGCACATAGTCAAAGGCTTTGGCATAGTCAAGAAAGCAGAAATAGATGTTTTCTGGAACTCTCTTGCTTTTTCCATGATCCAGTGGATGTTGGCAATTTGATCTCTGGTTCCTCTGCCTTTTCTAAAACCAGCTTGAACATCAGGGAGTTCACGGTTCACGTATTGCTGAAGCCTGGCTTGGAGAATTTTGAGCATTACTTTACTAGCATGTGAGATGAGTACAATTGTGTGGTAGTTTGCGCATTCTTTGGCATTGGAATGAAAACTGACCTTTTCCAGTCCTGTGGCCACTGCGGAGTTTTCCGGATTTGCTGGCATATTGAGTGCAGCACTTTCAGAGCATCATCTTTCAGGATTTGAAATAGCTCCACTGGAATTCCATCACCTCCACTAGCTTTGTTCGTAGTAATGCTTTCTAAGGCCCACTTGACTTCACATTCCAGGATGTCTGGCTCTAGATGAGTGATCACACCATCGTGATTATCTTAGTCGTGATGATCTTTTTTGTACAGTTCTTCTGTGTATTCTTGCCACCTCTTCTTAATATCTTCTGCTTCTGTTAGGTCCATACCATTTCTGTCCTTTATGGAGCCCATCTTTGCATGAAATGTTCCCTTGGTGTCTCTAATTTTCTTGAAGAGATCCCTAGTCTTTCCCATTCTGTTCTTTTCCTCTATTTCTTTGCATTGATCGCTGAGGAAGGCTTTCTTATCTCTCCTTGCTATTCTTTGGAACTCTGCATTCAGATGCTTATATCTTTCCTTTTCTCCTTTGCTTTTCACTTCCCTTCTTTTCACAGCTATTTGGGTAAGGCCTCCCCAGACAGCCATTTTGCTTTTTAGCATTTCTTTTCCGTGGGGATGGTCTTGATCCTTGTCTCCTGTACGATGTCACGAACCTCCGTCCACAGTTCATCAGGCACTCTATCTATCAGATCTAGTCCCTTAAATCCATTTCTCACTTCCACTGTATAATCATAAGGGATTTGATTGAGGTCATACCTGAATGGTCTAATGGTTTTCCACACTTTCTTCAATTTAAGTCTGAATTGGCAATAAGGAGTTCATGATCTGAGCCACAGTCAGCTCCCGGTCTTGTTTTTGTTGACTGTATAGAGCTTCTCCATCTTTGGCTGCAAAGAATATAATCAGTCTGATTTTGGTGTTGACCATCTGGTGATGTCCATGTGTAGTCTTCTCTTGTGTTGTTGGAAGAGGGTGTTTGCTATGACCAGTGCATTTTCTTGGCAAAACTCGATTAGCCTTTGCCCTGCTTCATTCCACATTCCAAGGCCAAATTTGCCTGTTACACCAGGTGTTTCTTGACTTCCTACTTTTGCATTCCAGTCCCCTATAATGAAAAGGACATCTTTTTGGGTGTTAGTTCTAAAAGGTCTTGTAGGTCTTCATAGAACCATTCAACTTCAGCTTCTTCAGCATTACTGGTTGGGGCATAGACTTGGATTACTGTGATATTGAATGGTTTGCCTTAGAAATGAACAGAGATCATTGTGTTGTTTCTGAGATTGCATCCAAGTACTGCATTTTGGACTCTTGTTGACCATGATGGCTACTCCGTTTCTTCTGAGGGATTCCTGCCCGCAGTAGTAGATATAATGGTCAGCTGAGTTAAATTCACCCATTCCAGTCCATTTTAGTTAGCTGATTCCTAGAATGTCAATGTTCACTCTTGCCATCTCTTGTTTGACCACTTCCAATTTGTCTTGATTCATGGACCTGACATTCCAGGTTGCTATGCAATATTGCTCTTTACAGCATCGGACCTTGCTTCTATCACCAGTCACATCCACAACTGGGTATTGTTTTTGCTTTGGTTCCATCCCTTCATTCTTTCTGGAGTTATTTCTCGCCTAATCTCCAGTAGCATATTGGGCACCTACTGACCTGGGGAGTTCTTCTTTCAGTATCCTATCATTTTGCCTTTTCATACTGTTCATGGGGTTTTCAAGGCAAGAATACTGAAGTGGTTTGCCATTCCCTTCTCCAGTGGACCACATTGTGTCAGACCTCTCCACCATGCCCGCTCGTCTTGGGTGGCCCCACAGGGCATGGCTTAGTTTCATTGAGTTAGACAAGGCTGTGGTCCTAGTGTGATTAGATAGCGCACTCAGCACGGGCGGCCGCAACCAGCACACTAAACGCGGCTGAAAGCAGCTACCCAAGTCCAAGGTCAGGGGCAGCGGCCCGGAGGAGCTACCTCATGTCCAAGTAGCAGTGGCTGCGCGGGCGCAGGAAGGCCTAGAGGAGCCATCCCACGTTAAAGGTCAAGAAGGGCAGTGGTGAGGAGATACCCCTTGTCCAAGGTAAGAGAAACCCAAGTAAGATGGTAGGTGTTGCAAGAGGGCATCAGAGGGCAGACACACTGAAACCATACCCATTTTCGTAGTAGGAAATAAAAGTCATCAGAAACTTGTTTGTCCAAAAGTCCTTTTTATGAATCTTCTTGAGGATCTTTATAAAAGCATCTGAGTGAAATAATGATTGTCTATTAACATAAGTGACTAAAGACTATAATGTAATTGGTAAGAAACTTGGTTATTTCTATGACATACAGCATTTTAAGATAACTAGAATTATGACCTGATAACATACCAGGATGTACCAGGATTTAGATTTTGGAGCATCTATATTAATGATATCTTCCCATGTAAGAAAATTTTGCCACCACTTACTTGACTGTATTTCCCATTTAATATACCCAATAAATTCATTTAGTTTAGTATCTGTCTTTGGAATATTTCAGGAGCTCTTTGAAGCATCCCAAAGTTAGCTACAGGTCAGAAGAATTTTGGTTAGAATTTCACTTAGGCAAGTTTGTAAGAGACATCAAAATTTTAAAACACTATCAGATCATTAAAACACTATCAAATAAAATCATAGGTCACTGAAACAATACTTATTCAACCAAAGAGAGACAAAAGATTTTTAAGGTAAATACAAATCATTTAGAAGACAAACTCATAATCGTGTGTCAAAAGTAGCCTAACATTTCCAGAAAGCTTTTCCCTCTTAACAGAAGAGGAAACTCCAGCCCTGCACCAATCTACCTTGAATTACAAAGTTCACTTACCTAATTAAATTTAATCCAGTCTCAGCCTAATCATGGGCAAAACTGTTCTCAGTCCTCCGTTTCCACAATCTTTGCACAATTTTCTGTACCTATTTAGTTTATTCTTCATTTTTCTTTTGCATTTAGAATTAATCAGCTTTAGGGCAAAAATCTCTTTTCCCTTAACACAATACATTTCCATTCCTCATACTTTCTTTTGCTGAAAACACACATCCTACTTTCCTTGCATACTCAAATATTTCCTTCATTTCCAGTAGCTTAACTCCCAATCCTTAAAAACCTTGATTTCTAGTGAAAACTAAGAAGCAAGCAATTATGAACACACCAGTATTTCTTGATTGGTAAACTAATGAACATTTTCTGTAACCTCTAGAAGCATGCGCTTTCTCATAGAGTATCTCCTCAACGTGCTACAAGATGTGTCTAATAATCAAACATCTTTAGTTTTCAGCAATTAATGTTCCAGGATTTTATCTCACTTGAAATAATCTGGATATTCAGTGAGTTCCACCATTTACCTTAGCAAAGTTCTAAAGTTTCAAGTTACCAAAAGTCTGGAGAAAGTATTTTAAGTAGATCCAAAACATTATTCCTAAAGAGTTCACCAGAACACTCTTATTTATATTTTATAACTTGCAAAAACAATACACCAGGTTAATTCTGCTTACTGACAAACTTTGCAACAGACATAATTAACTTACTGACCTTCAAAACACCTAGGTACAATAAAAATAAGATAGGTCTGTTGGTTAAGCCAACAAGCTTAAGCTAGCTTTAATACCAGATATTAGTATTTGCTGGATTACATGAACCTAAAATTCTATCTGGCCGGTTTTCTTCATACTTAGAAATATTTAATTTGCAAGCACTTACTTTTAAGTACATTAGATCACTTTTATAAATTTTGGGAATCCTATCTGGAGATAGAGGCATATGTATAATTTGCACAGACATAAACAGATATAACTAGAGATCTTAGAGCTTTAAAATCTTAGTTATGAGTCAGGCATTACAATATAAACTTACTAGTTTATAACAGTGAAATAAGTTTATTTACTCAGATGATTAAGGCTTTACTATTTGTGGAAAAGACTTAAGATTTGTATTTGTCTATGACAAATCCTTAATGAAGCTGTGAATTTGCTTTTGATGAGGGAGATTTTTTTCAGAGGTTTGAGTTTAAAAAGGCTTCCTCTCTCCCCTCCTTTTTTCCCTTTGGTTTCAGATTCCATCTGATTGAGGTAATCAGGCTCAGTCTCAAGTCATTGTGGACTGTACTTAAATTTTTGATTTGTTGAAATCTGCTAGACAGTTGCTTTTAACTCTGCTAAGAACCGATTTGCCACCTAAATGGTATAAAAAGATCGATTTGCCCAGCTACATTTTCTTTAGTTTTTTCTTTTCTTTTTTTTTTTAATGAATAAGATTTCCAACTACACTGAAAATCAGGAATTCCACATTCTAGAATTTTAGGGTTCAGTTCTTTAGGGCTTCAAAAGTTTGCACAAGGTATTCAACAAAGACTCGCTGAGGGAAAAAGTCAAACTCAGAGCAAAAAAAAACAAACAAACTATTATTGTTTTTATGAACCCCAGAGTATTAGCTTCCAGTTTCTATTATTTTGTGGGCTTAGGTAACACTACCAGTTTCTTTTAGTATGTTTAATTTATATCACCTTAGGGGTAGATGTATATGCCCCATCTTAAGGTAGGCAGGGGACACATTCCCCAGTGAGAATCAATGTCTATCACACGATCTAATTAGGCACAGGCAATGTAACCATGTCATATAAAGCCCATGGAAATACACCAACTTTTGGAAACTTTCATCTCAGTTTTAGGCCTTGAACTTCAGTTTTCACAAGGACCCCATCATCAACAAGCCTTGCTCTTACTAGGAGTCCCAGAAGCTTTCCTGTTTATCCTCCAGCCATTTTATCTACTTTTTTTGTAAAAAGGCTTTGAGGTTCCCAGTGAGGAGCTGAACCAGGGGACTCGGGCCTTTTTAACTTGATTAGCTGGCCTAACGTTGCCACAAGCAATTGCCGGTCAGGTATCTCAGTGTAATTTTTTCCAGTCTGCTAAATATATATGTACTGTTTAAGGTAAATACAGTAGACTTGGTTGGGACCCTTCAAGGTTAAATGGAACAAAGGGACCCCTTATTGGTCCCCAGCACTAGGTAGTGTTGTATCAAACCTTTGTTTTAATCCTATTAATACCTGTTTTATCTACCCCATTTCTTGAGAACTACCTGAAGATTTTTTTTTAATCCTTTTGGAACAAGTCCCTTGAAAATGTCCACCTTGTTGGCAAGAAGTCTAGACTTTCCACCAGCTTCTTACTTCCCTGTTAATTAACAATCTCATGTTTTATTAGCAACTGTAAGACTCACTAAGAGGATGTCTAGACCAGAAAAAATGTTTCCCAAATTTTGCTTATTTTAAACTAAGGGAGTTTCTAGGTTATATACGTGAGTGCGCGTGTGTGTGTGTGTGTGTGTGTCTCCAGTGTTCTTGCTGGCTTTCTGGGAAGTCCGATAGACAGAAGAGACTGGTGGGCTACAGTCCATGGGGTCACAAAGATCTGGCCATGAATGAGCACTCACACACAAACACATATATGTAAAACCTTCTAATTTCCACACCCCACCACCACCACTACCCTGCAAAGGTACAAATAAAACAGCTGTTTAAAATGAGAGCTCTCTAAATATTTACCAACGTAAAACCTTCTCCAATTTAAAGGGTCCATCACCTGGCCACTGACAAGTAGTATCTTCATAGCAATTCACACCAATAAGATGCAAGACGTGTTCCCACAAGGGAGTGCTAAGCATGCAGCCTTCACAACATCTACAAAGGTTACTTCCCCAAAGTCTAAGAAAGTGAGGGGCCATCACTGTATAGGCAGGCAGAATGAAGTGGAAGATGACCAAGGGCTGGGGCCCTTATGACGAACATCCTTGAGAGTCGGCACAGCTGGCCAGAAGTCCAGCTCAGAATTCCAGTCTATTCAACTGGCTGCCAAATGTACACCAAATATGTGCCTTCTGGATAAGAGACCCAGGTCTCAAACCAGAACAGGCGGGAAGGGGGATTGCGAGGAGGGATGCCTAAATTCAGGTGGAATGTTTATATCTCAAACATACAGGGAGAAAAAAGCAAGCCCTTCCTAGAAAGGCTTTTGTTACTTTAAGGACAGAATTGCAAAAAGATGTTTCATCCAGCCAGATTTTCTCTAGCTACGCACACACACAAAAATTAACTCTGTAACATCTAAAGAGTCTCAATTTGGCCATCTTAAGGGCAAGATTTCCTTTAATTTCCTGTTAAGTACTGGAAGTTTAAGTTCTGTGTGTACATAGTAAATCTTCCTAGTGTCTTTCAATGGAGGTTAAGCCAGGTATCTCTTCTTGCAAGTAAGGTTCTAAGAAAACCCGCTTCTACAGGGAGGAGTTGAACCACCACCAAATAAAACTTAGTATCTTGCTCCTTGGAAGGAAAGCTATGACCAACCTAGACAATGTATTAAAGAGCAGAGACATCACTTTGCCAACAAAGGTCCATACAGTCAAAGCTATGATTTTTCCAGTAGTCATGTATGGATGTGAGAGTTGGACCATAAAGAAGGCTGTGTGTTTGTATGTTAGTTGGTCAGTCATGTCCAACTCTTTGTGACCCCATAGACTGTAACCTGCCAGACTCCACTGTCCATGGAGTTCTCCAGGCAAGAATACTGGAGTGCGTTGCCATGCCCTTCTCCAGGGGATTTTCCTGACCTAGGGATTGAATACAGGTCTCCTGCATTGGTGGCTCAGAGGGTAACGCGTCTGCCTGCAATGCGGGAGACCTGGGTTCAATTCCTGGGTCAGAAGATCCCCTGGAGAAGGAAATGGCAATCCACTCCAGCACTCTTGCCTGGAAAATCCCATGAATGGAGGAGCTTAATAGGCTATATATAGTCCATGGGGTTGCAAAAAGTCAGACACGACTGAGCGACTTCACTTTCACTTTCACTTTCTCCTGCATTGTAGACATATTCTTCACTGTCTGAGCCACAAAGAAAGTCCAAAGAAGGCTGAGTGCTGAAGAACTGATGCTTTCAAGTTGTGGTGCTAGAGAAGACACTTCAGAGTCCCTTAGACTGCAAGGAGTTCAAGCCAGTCAATCCTAAAGCAAGTCAACCCTGACTATTCAGTGGGAAGACTGATGCTGAAGCTCCCACACTTAGGCCATCTGATGTCAAGAGCTGACTCTGGAAAAGACCCTGATGCTGGGAAAGATTGAGGGCAGAAGGAGAAGAGGCAGCAGAGGATGAGATGGTTAGATAGCATCGCCAACTCAATGGTCATGAATTAAAAAAAAAAAAGTCACGGATCTAAGCAAACTCTGGGAGATAGTGGAGGACAGGAGGCCCTGGAGTGCTCCAGTCCTGGAAGTCACAAAGAGTCAGACATAACTTAGTGACTGAACAACAATGACAAAATCTCATCAGCTAATAACCAGGTATCTGAGACCTAAGAGAGACTCATCTAAACTCATCTGGACTTTTTGAGGAAGGGTACACAGGATAAGGGGGCTTCTCCTGATACCAATGCTCCCGTTCCTTGCAGAGTTAAAGAGAGGGAGAGAAGTCTGTTCTGGACCTCTTTGTTGGTTGCCAAAACTGTCAACTGGAAACACACACACACACACACACACACACACACACACAACTTAAAAATGTAGAACTATATTTTGTACTAAGGACTGGAGTCTGGGAAGGCATCCCCTCAGAAAGCTCTGATGGAGTATTTCTAAGAGGGAAGGAGGGGACAGGATATATAGGAGTTTTGTTTGTTTCTTTTTTTTAATAAAATGAAGATAATATTCTACTGGGGAATATATGCAACAGGGTTTTTTTTTTAAATCTCTCCATATCTACCTCCAGTAGTAGCATTTTATAGGCAAATTTTAAAAGGCCACAAATTTTTAAAAAATAATGAAAGCCATGTTTTGCTTAGGGATACTAATATATATATACCGTATAGGTTATTTTACAGCAGATACTCGTCTGCCAAATTTCAGATGACAAAATGCTAAGCAGTGAGCTTGGTACTGCCCAGCTAGCTGTTTCTTGGCATCCATCCTGGAGAATCTGTCAATGTGTAAGGTCGAGACCATCTTGTCACCTCCAAGTCTCTTCTCAGAGGTGAGTCTACTGTGATAGAACATTCATCTTCTTAAGACGCAAGGCCTGGCAAAAAGCCTCCCGCGAATCCCCTGGACACCATGATGTTCTGTCTGACAAATTCTGCTGCTTCTTCTATTATAGTATTGATTTTGGGTGCTGCCTTATTTGCTCGTTTCTTCATCCGTCCTTTTTCTTTGTTTACATCTTTTTCAGCTCTTTTCTAGTTGATCTGCATATAGCCACCGTGACCGGCAATCTGAAGAAGAAAGCCACCACCTACTGCATTTGCTGCAAGTTTCTGAACTTTCTGGAACAAAAATCCCGCACACCAGCCACTCACTCCACCCTCTACAATCTGGGCGACTACTGAGTATTTTATATTTATTGAAAAGCAGAGACATTACTTTGCCAACAAAGGTCCATCTAGTCAAGGCTATGGTTTTTCCAGTGGTCATGTATGGATGTGAGAATTGGACTGTGAAGAAAGCTGAGCGCCGAAGAATTGGTGCTTTTGAACTGTGGTGTTGGAGAAGACTCTTGAGAGTCCCTTGGACTGCAAGGAGATCCAACCAGTCCATTCTGAAGGAGATCAGTCCTGGGATTTCTTTGGAAGGAATGATGCTAAAGCTGAAACTCCAGTACTTTGGCCACCTCATGTGAAGAGCTGACTCATTTGAAAAGACCCTGATGCTGGGAAAGATTGAGGGCAGGAGGAGAAGGGGACGACAGAGGATGAGATGGCTGGATGGCATCACCAACTCAATGGACGTGGGTTTGGGTGGACTCCAGGAGTTGGTGATGGACAGGGAGGCCTGCCGTGCTGCGGTTCATGGGGTCGCAAAGAGTTGGACACGACTGAGCGACTGAACTGAACTGAGTATTTTTCTACGATAGGTCTGGAGCTGTGGCCAAACACTTGATTCCACCAGTGTTGTCTTCTGGCATACTCAGTTAAATCCAACACTTCGTAAAAGTCACCATCACTTTCATATTCTTGGGGAGGGAGGTTCTGGGTCGCCATGATACTGCTGGCAGCTGTACTGAGGTGGTCCCAACCCGCCTGCCTCTCCCCTCTATTTTAAAAACCACTCTAAGCCCAGGGGGAAGTCTATGGTAGGAGTTATCGCTGAAAAAAATTTTTCAGTCAAACATCAGAAGATTACTACTAATCACACACACACACAAAAGACATCTTCAAGTTTAATGATTTTAGTGCTTTTCTATGAATGAGAAGATGCAAGATTCTAGACCAACTGAAATTACTTCTTTGATAGGCATCTTAAACACCCAAGGCCAGTATCCTGTTTTTCTCCAGTCTGAATTCCCCTCAGGGTGTACCATCCGGGGCAGCTGCAGTGCTGATGGCTTGATGGTGGACATAATTTGTCATTTACTGAAATGGCAGGCATACTTTTTGGTCCACATTTTCAATATTTCAGAATTTTTAGAATTAATGGCACAGAAGAATTTCATTAGGCATATTTTCTTTTATGCTTTACTTCTTGAATTCTTATCACAACCCACCCCCACAATAAAACACAGAAGCATCCAACATGTACTGAAACTTGTGTGTAAAATGAACACTTGATTCACGTGGCATACAGGGGTGTCAATTAACAGAGAAAAACATTCTTTATTGTTACGGCCCACCCTTTAGGTCCAACAATTGGTCATATGCTTCCAAGGCTTGATATTTTATTCTTCACTTTTATTTTCCTTCGTGGATGGAGATCCAAGCATACAACCAAGTCCAGCTGACATAAATGTACTTTGGGGCTCCCTGTGATCTTTGTTGTTGGCTGAGCAAAATTATAATCAGGACTTCTTACATTTAGAACAAACTTCACTCTTGTTCTCCACTCATTCTTCTAGAGGGAGGACATAATGACAGAGTTATCAAAGTGGATACTTGGTGGGGTCAGTGTGTTGCTTATTCCAGTGCCATCTGCACACAAGCCAAGGATGGGAAATGGGAAGGCTTTTTGTTTCGTGCTTTCTGATGTTGTTGCTCTTCTACATGAGTGTAGCTGATCCTTGGGTGTTTCGTGCAAGATTGCACATTGGCTGGCTTCTGAGTTTAGTGGTTGTTTCTACCTCCATTTTCTTCGCCTCTCAGGCCTTTGGAATTTTTTGTTTGAATCAGATTATTAGAATATTACTATTATTACATAATGACAAAGTCAATGTGTTCTAGAAATTTAAAGTACTTGACAGTCTGTAGAGCAAAGATTGGCATCGATCAGGATTGGAAGTGATTCTTGATTCGAGCATTTCCCACTTGTCACTTAATTCCTATTAGCCTCTATTTTTCTCCATTAATAAAATGGGCATTCTGTCCACTTTTCTGGCTTGTTAGCATTAAATAAAATGCCTATAAAGTACCTAGCATATTACTTGTATCACAACGACAGTAAATATCAACTGCTGTTGTTAAACCTGCCAGCGGCTTTCTGAAGCATATGAATGTTAAAATCATTACATATGGAAATGAGGTGGTTTTTTTCTGATTGAATAAGGTTATTTCAGTTAGGAAGTTAGGAACGTTATTTTAGTCTAATCTTTTTTATAAATTTAAGCCTTAAATTTGCAAATGTATTTTTGTTTGAGAGGTACTATACATTAGAAAAAGCATGCTGGTATGAATCTAAAAATCAGTTACAGAGAGAAAAATGGGAAAAGCACAAACTCATGGAGAATAAACAACATGCTACTAAAACAAACAAACAAAAAGGGTCAGTGAAGGAATCGAAGAGGAAGTCAGGAAACACCTGAAGACAAACGAAAATGAAAACGCATCTTTCCAAAAATTTATCAGCTGCAACGAAAGTAGTTCTAAATAGGGACGTTTATAGCAATACAGACCTATCTCAAGAAAACAAAAAATCTCAATTAACCTCATCTTGAAAAGAATAATAAGCAAAGCCCAAAGTCAACAGAGGGAAGGAAATAACAATCAAAGGGAATCAGTAAAGCAGAGACCAGAAAAACCTGGTCCCCTCTGGTGCCTTAAAGGGAGGCTCAGCGGCAGCCTGAAACTATGCTGACTCAGTGGCGATGGAGTCCAGTGGGCCCCCATGTGGAGCTCAGAGGGGATCAGGTCCTTCCCCCCAGAGCGAGGCCCCAGCCAAAGGAAGCAGGGCAGAAGGAAGGGAGGAGAAGGGAAAGCAGGGATGCCGGGCATCTCTAGGCATGGGTGTTCTGGCTTTACTGAAAGAAATTATCCAGACAAGATGGTGGAGTAGAAGGGCTTGAGTCCACCTCCTCTCTTGAAAACACCAAAATCATAGCCAACTTCTGAACAACCACTGAGAAAACAGACTCAAACCTACCAGAAAAGATATTCTTTATCCAAAGGCAAAGTAGAAGCCACTATATTCTATAGGCAAAATGTTGGGGTACATTCATGGTATAATCAAATCCCATACCCACTGGATGGGAGATCCCTGAGATGGAAAATATAATCCAGAGATTCTCCCCTAGGAGTGACAGCTCTGAGCCCCACGTCAGGGTACTTAGTCTGGGGATTGGGGGTGGGGTTCAGACATTGCGAGGAGGAGTCCCCAGAGCATTTGACTTTGATGGTCAGCGAGGCTTGAGTCCACAGTAAGCGGGGGAACAGGGACTCCACTCTTGGGGAGCACACACAAGGATTCACATGCACTGGGACCCAGGCCAAAGCAGCAACTCCAGAGGGGTCTGGGCCAGACCCACCTGCAGGTCTTGAGAGTCTTGGGGGAAGGCAGCTGTGGCTCACTGTGGGGACAAGGACACTCAGGGAATACTCACTCATGAGCTCTCCCAGAAGTCTCCGTATTGACACTGAGACCAGGCCCCAACCGACAGCCATTTGTAGCGACATGGATGGGTCTCAGGATTATCATACCAAGTGAAGCAAGCCAGAGGACGCCAAGCACCATGTGCTATCAGTTTTATGTGGAATAAGAAAAACAAAAATAAATAGACCCCCAGACATAGAAAACAAACTTACGGTGACCAAAGGGGAAAGGTGCAGGGGAGACATAAATCAAGAGTGTGAGATTAAAACTCCTGTACACAGTACTACATATGAAATTCATACCCAGGAATTCTGTGGCAGTCCAGTGCTTAGGGCTTCACACTCTCACTGCCTCGGTTCAATCCCTGGTCGGTGAACTAAGATCCCACATGCCATATGGTGCGGTCATGAAAATAACTAATTTTTTTTAAGTTAATTAATTAATTAAATTAGACAACCAGCAAGGACCCGCTGCATGGCACAAGTATCTACATATGCCATATTTTATAATAACCTATAAGCAAAAAGAATCAGAAAAATATATATGTGTGTATAATAATCACTTTGCTGTATATCTGAAACGAGTACACATTGTAAATCAACTATAATTCCATAAAAGCACCAAAAACACCATTTCACTTGTGTGTGTTTATGTGTATCAAAGTACATACTGTGAAAAAAAATTTTTTTAAGGGAACCATCCCACATAGTTGGTGGGAATGTAAATTGGTACAGCTATTATGGGAAATAGTATGCTGCTGGTGCTAGGTCGCTTCAGTCCTGTCCAACTCTGTGTGACCCCATAGACAGCAGCCCACCAGGCTCCCCCGTCCCTGGGATTCTCCAGGCAAGAACACTGGAGTGGGTTGCCATTTCCTTCTCCAATGCATGAAAGTGAAAAGTGAAAGTGAAGTCGCTCAGTCGTGTCTGACTCTTAGAGGCCCAATGGACTGCAGCCTACCAGGCTCCTCTGCCCATGGGATTTTCCAGGCAAGAGTACTGGAGTGGGGTGCCATTTCCTTCTCCATGGGCAATAGTATGGGGGTTCTCAAAAAGTTAAAAACAACGATAATTTAACATTCTAGTCAGTTCAGTCCAGTTCAGTTCAGTCACTCAGTCGTGTCCAACCCTGCGACCCCGTGAATCACAGCATGCCAGGCCTCCCTGTCCATCGCCAACTCCCGGTGTTCACTCAGACTTGTGTCCATTGAGTCAGTGATGCCATCCAGCCATCTCATCCTCTGTCGTCCCCTTCTCCTCCTGCCCCCAGTCCCTCCCAGCATCAGACACTTTTCCAGTGAGTCAACTCTTCACATGAGGTGGCCAAAGTACTGAAGTTTCAGCTTCAGCAACATTCCCTCCAAAGAAATCCCAGGGCTCATCTCCTTCAGAATGGACTGGTTGGATCTCCTTACAGTCCAAGGGACTCTCAAGAGTCTTCTCCAAAACCACACTTCAAAAGCATCAATTCTTTGGCGCTCAGCTTTCTTCACAGTCCAACTCTCACATCCATACATGACCACAGGAAAAACCATAGCCTTGACTAGACTATGGTCAACTTAGTCAACAAAGTAAGGTCTCTGCTTTTGAATATGCTATCTAGGTTGGTCATAACTTTCCTTCCGAGGAGTAAGCGTCTTTTAATTTCACGGCTGCAGTCACCATCTGTAGTGATTTTGGAGCCCCCCAAAATAAAGTCTGACACTGTTTCCACTGTTTCTCCATCTATTTCCCATGAAGTGATGGGACCAGGTGCCATGATTTTCATTTTCTGAATGTTCCCTGCTTATTTAACTTATATGCAGAGTACATCATGAGAAATGCTGGACTGGAAGAAACACAAGCTGGAATCAAGATTGCTGGGAGAAATATCAGTAACCTCAGATATGCAGATGACACCACCCTTATGGCACAAAGTGAAGAGGAGCTAAAAAGCCTCTGGATGAAAGTGAAAGAGGAGAGTGAAAAAGTTGGCTTAAAGCTCAACATTCAGAAAACGAAGATCATGGCATCTGGTCCCATCACTTCATGGGAAATAAATGGGAAACAGTGGAAACAGTGGCTAACTTTATTTTTGGGGGCTCCAAAATCACTGCCGATGGTGACTGCAGCCATGAAATTAAAAGATGCTTACTCCTTGGAAGAAAAGTTACGACCAACCTAGATAGCATATTCAAAAGCAGAGACATTACTTGGCCGACTAAGGTCCATCTAGTCAAGGCTATGGTATTTCCTGTGGTCATGTATGGATGTGAGAGTTGGACTGTGAAGAAGGCTGAGCGCTGAAGAATTGATGCTTTTGAACTGTGGTGTTGGAGAAGACAAGGAGATCCAACCAGTCCATTCTGAAGGAGATCAACCCTGGGATTTTTTTGGAAGGAATGATGCTAAAGCTCCTCCAGTACTTTGGCCACCTCATGCGAGGAGTTGACTCACTGGAAAAGAGTCTGATGCTGGGAGGGATTGGGGGCAGGAGGAGAAGGGGACGACAGAGGATAAGATGGCTGGATGGCATCACTGACTCGATAGACGTGAGTCTGGGTGAACTCCAGGAGTTGGTGATGGACAGGGAGGCCTGGCGTGCTGCGATTCATGGGGTCGCAAAGAGTCGGACACGACTGAGTAACTGAACTGAACTGAGCTTTAAGTCAACTTTTTCACTCTCCAGTTTCACTTTCATCAAGAGGCCTTTTTAGCTCCTCTTTACTTTCTGCCATAAGGGTGGTGTCATCAGCATATCCGAGGTTATTGACACTTCTCTGGCAATCTTGATTCCAGCTTGTGCTTCTTTCAACCCAGCGTTTCTCATGATGTACCCTGCATGGAAGTTAAATAAGCAGGGTGACAATACACAGCCTTGACGTACTCCTTTTCCTATTTGGAACCAGTCTGTTTTTCCATGTCCAGTTCTAACTGTTGCTTCCTGACCTGCATATAGGTTTCTCAAGATGCGGGTCAGATGGTCTGGTATTCCCATCTCTTTCAGAATTTTCCACAGTTTATTGTGATTCACACAGTGAAAGGCTTTGGCATAGTCAATAAAGCAGAAATAGATGTTTTTCTGGAACTCTCTTGCTTTTTCCATGATCCCACGGATGTTGGCAATTTGATCTCTGGTTCCTCTGCCTTTTCTAAAACCAGCTTGAACATCTGGAAGTTCACGGTTCATATATTGCTGAAGCCTGGCTTGGAGAATTTTGCTTTGCTGGAGCAGCTGTGAAGAGATACCCCACATCCAAGGTAAGAGAAACCCAAGTAAGACAGTATGTGTTGCAAGAGGGCAGACACACTGAAACCATAATCACAGAAAACTAGTCAATCTAATCACATGAGGACCACAGCCTTGTCTAACTCAATGAAACTAAGCCATGCCGGCATGTTGGAGAGGGCTAACACAATGTGGTCCACTGGAGAAGGGAATGGCAAACTACTTCAGTATTCTTGCCTTGGGAACCCCATGAACAGTATGAAAAGGCAAAATGATAGGATACTGAAAGAGGAACTGCCCAGGTCAGTAGGTGCCCAATATGCTACTGGAGATCAGTGGAGAAATAACTCCAGAAAGAATGAAGGGATGGAGCCAAAGCAAAAACAATACCAAGTTGTGGATGTGACTGGTGATAGAAGCAAGGTCCGATGCTGTAAAGAGCAATATTGCATAGCAACCTGGAATGTCAGGTCCATGAATCAAGGCAAATTGGAAGTGGTGAAACAGGAGATGGCAAGAGTGAACGTCAACATTCTAAGAATCAGCGAGCTAAAATGCACTGGAATGGGTGAATTTAACTCAGATGATCATTATATCTACTACTGCGGGCAGGAATCCCTCAGAAGAAATGGAGTAGCCACCATGGTCAACAAAAGAGTCCAAAATGCAGTACTTGGATGCAATCTCAGAAACAACAGAATGGTCTCTGTTCATCTCCAAGGCAAACTATTCAATATCACGGTAATCCAAGTCTATGCCCCAACCAGTAACGCTGAAGAAGCTGAAGTTGAATGGTTCTATGAAGACCTACAAGACCTTTTAGAACTAACACCCAAAAAGATGTCCTTTTCATTATAGGGGACTGGAATGCAAAAGTTGGAAGTCAAGAAACACCTGGTGTAACAGGCAAATTTGGCCTTGGAATGTGGAATGAAGCAGGGCAAAGACGAATTGAGTTTTGCCAAGAAAATGCACTGGTCATAGCAGACACCCTCTTCCAACAACACAAGAGAAGACTCTACACATGGACATCACCAGATGGTCAACACTGAAATCAGATTGATTATATTCTTTGCAGTCAAAGATGGAGAAGGTCTATACAGTCAGCGAAAACAAGACCGGGAGCTGACTGTGGCTCAGATCATGAACTCCTTATTACCAAATTCAGACTTAAATTGAAGAAAGTGTGGAAAACCACTAGACCATTCAGGTGTGACCTCAATCAAATCCCTTATGATTATACAGTGGAAGTGAGAAATAGATTTAAGGGACTAGATCTGATAGACACAGTGCCTGATGAACTATGGATGGAAGTTCATGACATTGTACAGGAGACAAGGATCAAGACCATCCCCATGGAAAAGAAACGCAAAAAAGCAAAATGGCTGTCTGGGGAGGCCTTACAAATAGCTGTGAAAAGAAGAGAAGTGAAAAGCAAAGGAGAAAAGGAAAGATATAAGCATCTGAATGCAGAGTTCCAAAGAATAGCAAGAAGAGATAAGAAAGCCTTCCTCAGCGATCAATGCAAAGAAATAGAGGAAAAGAACAGAATGGGAAAGACTAGGGATCTCTTCAAGAAAATTAGAGACACCAAGGGAACATTTCATGCAAAGATGGGCTCGATAAAGGACAGAAATGGTATGGACCTAACAGAGGCAGAAGATATTAAGAAGTGGCAAGAATAGACAGAAGAACTGTACAAAAAAGATCTACATGACCCAGGTAATCACAATGGTGTGATCACTCATTTAGAGCCAGACATCCTGCAATGTGAAGTCAAGTAGGCCTTAGAAAGCATCACTGCAAACAAAGCTAGTGGAGGTGATGGAATTCCAGTTGAGCTATTTCAAATCCTGAAAGATGATGCTGTGAAAGTGCTGCACTCAATATGTCAGCAAATTTGGAAAACTCAGCAGTGGCCACAGGACTAGAAAAGGTCAGTTTTCATTCCAATCCCAAAGAAAGGGAATGCCAAAGAATGCTCAAACTACTGCACAATTGTACTCATTCTAGTCAAGGCTATGGTTTTTCCAGTGATCATGTATGGATGTGAGAGTTGGACTGTGAAGAAAGCTGAGCGCCAAAGAATTGATGCTTTTGAAGTGCGGTTTTGGAGAAGACTCTTGAGAGTCCCTTGGACTGCAAGGAGATCCAACCAGTCCATTCAAAAGAAGATCAGTCCCGGGTGTTCTTTGGAAGGTCTGATGCTGAGGCTGAAACTCCAGTACTTTGGCCACCTCATGTGAAGAGTTGACTCACTGGAAAAGACTTTGATGCTGGAAGGGATTGGGGGCAGGAGGAGAAGGGGACGACAGAGGATGAGATGGCTGGATGGCATCACCGACTCAATGGACATGGGTTTGGGTGAACTCTGGGAGCTGGTGTTGGACAGGGAAGCCTGGCGTGCTGCAATTCATGGGGTCAAAAAGAGTCGGACACGACTGAGCAACTGAACTGAACTGCAGGATTAACGAAAAACACTAATTTGAAAAGATACATGTACCCCATGCTCATAGCGACATTATTTACAATAGCTAAAATATGGAAGCAACTTAAGTGTCCATCAACAATAAATGGCAGAGATGTAGCATGTATACTTATATACACAATGAAATATTAGTCATAAAAATGAATGAAGTTCTGCCATTTGCAACAATGTTTATGGACCTAAAGAGTATCATGCTTAGTGAAGTAGGTCAGAGAAAGACAAATGCTGAATGCTATCTGAAAATATAAAGCATAGTATTGTTAATCAACTACACTTCAGTTAGAAACCAAAAAGCATGAAAGTTATATAGTTTTCACGACTGAAATATCATTCACAGGGTCGCTGACTTTGAGCAATTATAAATAAATATGCGATAAAATCCTGACGGTTGACTAAGCTGCAGTGAGGGTATATAGGAAAATAGACCTGGTGCTCCACAGGTGCTCAGTTAATACTCTTTTCTGCCTTTTCTCTCAATGTATTTGCCTTAAACATGCAAAGGAATGAAGCATGCTGAAGTCTCCTTTTTAACTAGAAAATGTTATATATAATTTACAGCATAAGAGAGAAATTAGCCAAATTTTTTAAGATCTGTTAGTGGTTGAAGGAACCTTCCATATGACCTAGGATAACTCCGTTTTTACAGATAAAGTAATGGTGCCAGTAATGGCATTTATGCCTTATCTGAGACCCCCATCACGTAACATTCTGTGGTAAATTGATGTGCTTAAATTAGAAACAGTTTGTGTCACCTTTGAGACAAATATACAATTGCCTACAGGATGCTGTCTCATTGGAGACAAGTGTATTAGAATTTACTATTGAGAGGAGGCTTTTCATTATTTTAATGTGAAGCCAAATTAGGCTGTTCTAGTATTTTAACTTTGCAACTTGATGTGAACCATCAAAACTCTGTGATCTCGCAGATGCAGGGGGGAAGCGGAGGGTGGGGTGAGTTGGGAGAGTCACGGGTAAACAGCACCGTGTGTCAGATGGTTAGTGGGGAGCTGCCGCATAGCACAGAGAGCTCAGCTCAGAACTCTGTGATGACCCAGGGAAACGGGCTGCGGTGGTCGGGTAGGGGCGTCCAAGAAGGAGTTCGTGTGTGTGTGTACACACGGCTGACTCACGTCACTGTACAGCAGAAACGCAACACTGAAAGCAATTCACGTTGTTGTTCAGTTGCCCAGCTGTGTCCAACCCTTTGCGACCCCATGGACTGCAGCAATTATACTCCGATTTAAAAACAGAAAAGCACCTACTTCACACATTTAGTCTCTGTTTAGGAGGATATAACCTGGATGTCAGTCGCCTCTTTCCTTCCCCAAGTCCGTGCCTATAGTCTTTTCCTGCCTCGAGCTGGCCTGAACTCAAAGCTCAGCACCTCTTCAAGGTGACTTCCCAGAAAACTCACTGAAGCCAGAGCATTCCTGAGTGATGGAGCTTTTCCAGGATCCCACAGGGGAGTCTGAGTGGGAAGAAGTTACCCTCACATGCCACAGCAGACAACTTCATCCTCACTCGCTGTCTCTCTCTTCATGGCCTCTTTCTTACCTGGTCATTTCTGGGGGAATTGTTTTCACTTATAGTCCTCATCCAAAGCGCCAATGCACGCACGTGTGCATACACACACAGGCCTTGGGGACTGCTCACTCTTGCTCCTAGACATCCCCCAGAACTTGGCACGTCCCTAACCCCTGTGGCATCGTGCCTCAAGCATCTGCATTCAGCGCACAAGGCCAAGTCCATCAGGAGCTCGAGGAAGCTAATGGCCTGTCATTAGCTGCTGGCATCCCGTGTGAAAGGGCTGGTCTGTGGCTTTGCGTGCTCTGGACAGACGCCTTGCAGTCTCTACCCTTCCTCCCAGCAGCTGATCAACTATTTAAAACAAACACGTTGTTCTTATAAAAGGAAACTTCAGCTACTTTTTGGACCGGAATGGATTTCTTCCTAGTTTTTTTTCTAGGCTAGCCATGAAAACTGGCTTATAATAGTGGAGCGCACCCTGACTCTGTGTGAGACAAAGCAGCCACAAATTGCACCGGCAGAACGAGGAAGCCAGGCCATACTTTTAACATGCTTCTCATGGATCATTTCAATAAATATTTATAATCATCTACTATGCTCCAGCCCCCCACACTAGGTGGGTACATGAGGCCTGACTGTGTAATATGAGCAGCTGGCTGCAGCTGGGAGGATGCCACCTGGGTCTTATAAACACGGCCTGCGTGGTGGGTGGTAAATAGTTAAGGGCACTCGGGTTCACAAGGAACTGAAGTGAGGGGTGTCGCAGTGGGAGGTTTTAAGCTCTGAGAATGGATGCGGCTGCAGCACTCATATAACAGCAACTGTGCTGAGCGGGGTGAGGTTGGGGGACACTCATTCCCCAGGCAACATTCTTCTGAGGCTCATTTGGGAGGTGCAATGCCAGAAGCATCTCTCCGGACGCTGTTGAAGTGCCCGCATTGAAGGCCTTTTGTCCCATGGTGAGAACCAAAGACTGCTCTGAACTGTGCCGAGTAACCACACAGGTATTCCTCCCTAGGGGCGTTCCAAGCAAAGGACAGAGGCGGGAAGTTAATTGCCTGGTTCAGTTTCAGGTTGCTAGGTTTCAGTTGCTAGGTTTCTCCTAACTTCTAATTAGCAATAAAAGAGCCTGGCTCCCCTCAACCTAAGTTGTAAGGGTGCTTTCTGGTGGGAGTTCCGCAGTGTAGCTAAGCAAGAATAAGGAGAGCATTTGAAGAGGAACTTATAAACCAAGGAGTCTTGACTTACACCTAAGTTCATTAGCACGGAGACGGCCTGTAGCTGCCTATAATTGAGAACCCACAGATGAATTCCCACAGTATGATTAGGTAAATACGCTGCACAGAAAAGGTACCATCTCCTTGGTGTCTAGATGAGAGGCACTCACCTCAGTTATTCTAATTACTACCCTCCAGCCTGGGTTCCCTGGTGGCTCAGTGGGTAAAGAACCCGCCTGCCAATGCCAGGAGATGTGGGTTCGATCCCTGGTTCAGGAAGATCCCCTGGAGAAGGAAATAGCTACCCACTCCAGTATTCTTGTCTGGGAAATCCCATGGACAGAGGAGCCTGGTGAGCTACAGTCCGTGGGGTCAAAAAAAGGGTTGGACACGACTTAGTGACTACACAACAACAACCCTCTAGCCTCCAGAATTCAGAGCAGGAGTTCTGATCTTTGACCTCTCCAAGATCCTCACCTTAACTCAGGGCAGTCTGCAGTAGTCTTTTAGAAGATGCTTGGGATGCAGCTTCAGCTGGCTGGTGGAGGAACTCTGGTGGCTTCTGTCTCAGCCCAGCGCTCGCCAGGAGTGACCAGGAACAGTCTGGGTAGACTTGTCTGTCCCAAAATGGCTTAGAGTCTACACAACTCTCATGGGACAAACCCCAGATTTTCACAGAGCCTAGGGGAAATTTGGATGAAAATGGAAGGAATCCTGGAAAGTGTGCTTCTTGTGGGAGGACACTGGGGAAAACTAGTTTTAGATAGAGTGGCCAAAACTGAAGGACTTCCCTTTGTATTCTGAGATGGGTGCTTAGCTAGCTCCAAAGGACATCCCATACCATCCTGTGAAGTGGCCAGGCACAGCTGTGGTCCAATAAAGGCCCCGAGAAATCTGACAACCAAGAAAAACTGTCCTGAGCAGGACCTGCTGCAGAAGGGGTTCTGGAAGGTGGCACTTCCCCAGGGCAGCAGCATCTCCCAGGGAGGAAGACCCACCTCGTCCCAGAGGCGGAAAAGAGCTGGCAGGGGTCCTCCCCAGGGTCCGTGAGACAAGGGCCCTCACGGGGGAGGCAGGAAGAGAGCTGGTCCTCAGAAGTGTTCCTGTGTGGCACTGATGGGGAGATGGTTGTAGACGGTTGTCCCAAGTGAGCCCACGAGCTCACAGTACTGACTGTTGGAATGTGGTTCCAAGCAACATCACCTGAGTACAGACAGAACTGCCTCTCGGCCCCCTCGACCTATAGCTGCTCCATGGAAATGTCCTATCAGTCTCTACCAGGCTGGTTTGGCAAACAGGCAGAAAAATATAGGGGGTGCATTCAGACAATATTAGTGAGAGGGATGGGTGTTTGGGCATACTGGGCACCAGACTTCAGTGGGAATGCAGTCTGGCAAATATTCCCTGTATCATTTTTGCAGCTTCAGTCTTCACACTGTTCATTTAAGGTGATGTTTTAGAGACAGGCATTCCATGATTTTGAATACTGAACTCAGAGATGCTCCGTACATATGAACAGTCCACTGTGCAGATCCTCTTAGAAAGGAGGAAGTGTCTCTGGGGTGGTGGAACCTCTCCTTTACTTCATGCAGGCCAGCCATTGACTGTGAGCAGGTTGAGAGAAACAGGTGGGTCATGGTTTCTAAGTGGAACAAATGTATGGGGCTGCTCAGGTACTCAAATTCTTGTGTATTCTTGTCTTCTTCCTTTACCTACTGTTCATTTTTAATTTATGGCCCTAGCAAAATAGGAGAGGCAGAAGATACAATAGGAGAGTCAGAAGAAAACTATAATCCAATATCCTTTATAAATAGAAATGCAAAAATCTTATACTGAATATTAGCAAACTGAATCTAACAACACATATGAAGGATTATACATCATGACCAAGTAGTGTTTATTCCAGGATTCAAAGGTGGGTTTAACACTTCTGAATTTAACCCAAATCATTAACACATCACAGAAAAGAATAAAAACATGATTGTCTCATCAGATGCTGGAAAAACATTTGATGAAACCTTAACAAAAACCAACACACTTTTATGATAACAACACAGAACAAACTGAGAATAGAGGACGACTGCTTCAACCTGCTAAAGGGTTTCTATGAAACTGATAAATACCACATGTAAAAGATTTAAAGGTTTTCTCCTAAGATCAGGAAAACAACAAAGATGTCTACTCTCAATACTGCCATGCAATGTTATACTTGAAGAAGTTCCCAGGGCAATTTGACAAGATTAAACAAGTCAATGAGTAATTTAAAAAAACATAGTAAAAACAACCAGATTAGAAAAGAAATCAAACTATCTCTATTACAGATAATAAGCAAAATATGTAAAAAAAAAAATTAGTAAGCTTAAAAGGTTGAAGATTTACAAAACTCAGTTGTATTTCTAAACACTAACAATGAACAATCCAAAGAAGAAATTATGACACTAATTCCATATACAATAACATCAAAAACACTAAAATACTTCAGAATAAATTTAACCCAAAAAAGTCAAGATTTGTACACTGAGAATTATAAAACACTGGTGAAAGAAATTAAGATTGGGACAATGCTGTTAAGATGTCAATACTCCTCAAATTAATCTAGAGATAGAACTTCTGTTCAATCAGAATCCCAGCCAACTTCTTTATTGAAATTGATAGTTTGATTTAAAATTCCATGGAAATTCAAGGAACTTGAAATAGTCAAAAACAATCTTGAAGGCAGAACAGATTTGGACAGCTAACATGTACAATTTTCAAAACCAGCTACAAACATACAGTAGTCAAGACATCATGGTATAGGCATAAGACAGACGTATAGAACAATGGAATAAAATTAAACCTAGAAACAAACCTATACATTTACGGTCAGTTGATTTGACAAGAATGCCAGGACAATTCAGTGGAGAAAAGATAGTCTCTACTCAACACTTCGTGCTGGAACAACTGGATACCATATGTAAAAAATGAATTTTGACCACTAACTCACACCACCATATATAAAAATTATTAAAATATATTTAAAGGCCTAAATATAAGTGCTAAAACTATTAAACTTTTAGAATAAACATAGGTGTAAATATTTATGACCTCGTTTTACTTAACCAGGCTCATTTTGCCCAAAGTGCATGAGATGCTAAGGTTTGGAGCAAAGAAGGTTTATTCACAAGGCAGCCGAGCAAGGAAATGGGAAAATTAGTCTCAGAGCCACCTCCCTGAAGGCAGGGTGCAGGTATTTATGGGATAAAGAATAAAATATTATAAATCAACTATACCTCAATTAAAAAAATAAGTTTAAAAAAAAGAATAAAGCAGCAGGACTCTCTGAAGCACAGGGAGTGTGAGGAAAGGTGATTGGAAAAAGGTGTGGTAATGGTTGTTCTGAGCAGACCTAGCTAAGCTACAGGCCTCTGCACTTTCAAAAATGGAGCCACTCACCTGGAACTATAAAACTCCTAGAAAAGGACAGAGGTGGAACACTCTTTGACATAACTCAGAGCAATATATTTTTTAAATCTGTCTCCTAAGGCAAATAAATTAAAACAAAAATAGACAAAAGAAATCCAATTAAATTTAAAGCTTTTGCACAGCAACGGAAACCATCAACAAAATTAAAGGACAACCTACCGAATGTAGGCAATATTTTCAAATAATATGTCTGTTAAGAAGTTAATATCTAAAATACTTCAACAGCTCATACCAACCAGTGTAAAAAGAGAAAACCCAATTGAAAAATGGACAGAAGACTTGAATAGATGTTTCCCCCCAAAAAAGACATACAGATGGCCAACATGCCTGTGAAATAGTCATCATTAATCAGAGAATGCAAATCAAAACCACAATGAGACATCACCTCACATCTGTCAGAATAGTTAGTATCAGCAAGTCTACAAATAATAAACATGGAGAGAAGTAAACCCTTATACACTGCCGGTGGGATTAGAAATTGGTGTAGCCACTGGGGAAAACAATTTGGAGATTTCTCAAAACACTAAAAATAAAACTGCCATGTGATACAGCAATTCCACTCCCATGTATACGTAAAAAACAAAAAACCAACTACTTCAAGAAGATATTGCTGCTGCTGCTGCTAAGTCGCTTCAGACGTGTCCGACTCTGTGCGACCCCATAGACCGCAGCCCACCAGGCTCCGCCATCCCTGGGATTCTCCAGGCAAGAACACTGGAGTGGGTGGCCATTTCCTTCTCCAATGCATGAAAGTGAAAAGTGAAAGTAAAGTCTCCCAGTCGTATCCGACTGTTAGTGACCCCATGGACTGCAGCCTACCAGGCTCCTCTGTCCATGGGACTTGCCAGGCAAGAGTGCTCATGCACCCCAAAATTCAGAGCAGCAATAGCCAGGGTATGGAAGCAATTTAAGATGAATGGATAAAGATGTGATATGTGTACGTATGTGCTGTGCTTATCGTGTCCAACTCTTTGTGACCCCATGGACTACAGCCTGCCAGGCTCCTCTAGCCATGGGATTTCCCAGGCAAGGAAACTGGAGCAAGCAGCCATTTCCTACTCCAGGGGATCTTCCCAAGCCAAGGATCAAATCCATGTCTCTTACATCTCCTGCACTGGCAGGTGGATTCTTTACCACTTGCACTACTGGGAAGTATATGTGTATGTACACACAGACACACACACACACACACACACATATATGTATATATATACACTCATACAATATACATGTACACACAATGGAATATTACTCAGCCATAAAAAAGAATGAAATTCTACCATTTCCAACAAGATGTATTTTCCAACAAGATAGAGTATTATCCTTAGCGAAGTAAGTAAGAGAAAGGCAAATGCTGTATATTATCATGTATGTGGAATCTGAAAACCAGAGCCCAGGCCAACTCCTGGCAGGGTTGAAAGGAAGACAGCATTCCTATTTCTCGGAGCCTTCAGAGAAGGAGGAAGCTAGGGTTAGGGTTAGGGGTTAGGGTTGGGGTTGGGGTGAGGGTGAGGGTTAGGGGTTAGAGTTAGGGTTAGGGGTTAGGGTTGGGGTTAGAGTTAGGGTTAGGGGTTAGGGTTGGGGGTTAGGGTTAGTGGGCTGAGGAGGAGGCAATGAAAGAGCAGCACTGCCATCACTCACCTTCGCATTAGAATCAAGAACAGGTTTCTTCCCCTTCCCATTCCACTGGGCCGTAACTTTCCATTTTCTTTGTGCAGGTTGATTCTGATAAAAGATTGTACATAGGGAATTCGCTCCCATTTTTCTTCCTGTTTCCAAAATAAATCCACTTGTAACGTTGTATTGTAATCGAAGGCCATTTTTCTCTGAGCCTAAAAGGTGTTTGCGCTATGCAAGTGTATTAAAAGACACCATCTTTTTATTTTCCATAGATTCAAACTTAAAGTCATCCAATTTTGGAGAATGGGGCCCAGAGGGCTTCAAGGGGGAACTGAATTAACATTTCTCATTTTGCAATGGGGAAAAAATAATCTCATTTTGTTTCTAGATGGTTGCTGCAAAGAAATCTTTCTTAGAGTACATGTTATAGTCATCAAGAAGCTCAGTCTCCAAGAGTCAACCCTTAACACTTCAGACAATTGGATGTAGATAAGAAAGATCAAAAATCACAGCCCTGGGCCTTTAACCTGGATGTGGACCACTTCTGCAGCTGTAAACTTTTATACTGTCTATCCGAATTCAGTAAGCTGGGCCTCCAACCCACCATTTGGGCGGGACAGCCAGACAATGAAAGTACAGGTGTGTCTCTTTAACAAAATTACTCACCCCAAACACGTCTTCCAAACCCCAAACTCCAAAACCATTTCTTCACTGCAAAACAAAGCTAAATTCCGAACGTTGGCGGCCCCTGGCTGGGGAAATCAGGAGGACCCTTGCTGGAACAAATCGACCAGGTAGTTGCTTGGACTCTCAATACCCACAAGGGGTCAAGGAACCACAGAGGAAAGGCATGTCTGGACTTACCTTCTGGCTGACTCACCAAACCTGTCATTGAACCAGGTGCTATCTTGTTCTACCTAACACACACCAAGGCAAAACTCTGAGAAACAGTGCTTGCGTGCTGTCTCTTCAGTTCGCAGCAGAGTATTGATTTGCAAGGCAGCTAAGTAAGAATGAAAAACAAACCTCAAACTGCCCTCCCTGGAAGGCAAGAGACAGGATATTTTGGAATAAACAGCGGTCTGAGGGGAGCTCTGAGGCACTGGGGTGCACACAATGGAGAAAGGTGATTGGAAAAAGATCCGGTGGTTATAGTTAGGCGCGGGCGTAGTTCTCCACTGGTGTAGTTCTGCACAGGCATAACTAGGCTATGGTTCAGAGATGGAAGTGCTTAATAGGATCTGAAGCCCATCAAAAGGCCACTAAGCAAACAACAACAACAACAAAAAAAAGGTCAGTAAGCATACACACTTGTGCATTCCCAGTTGGAGGATGGAGTGTCCTGTTCAGTCTTAACCAGCCCACCTCCAGCAAGATACAACTGACTTCAAGTTTCTGGAAAATAACTCAGTCAAACAACTTAGTGCTTAGGCTACCTGTTGCTTGTTACTTGGAGGACAAGCAAGTCTTTTGTGAAAGTGAAAGTGAGTGAAAGTGAAAGTCGCTCAGTCGTGTCCGATTCTTCGTGACCCCATGGACTGTATAGTCCCTGAAATTCTCCAGGCCAGAATATTGGAGTGGGTAGCCTATCCCTTCTCCGGGTATCTTCCCAACCCAGGAATCAAACCGGGGTCTCCTGCATTGCGGGCAGATTCTTTACCAGCTGAGCCACGAGGGAAACCCAAGGATACTGGAGTGGGTAGCCTATCCCTTCTCCAGCGGATCTTCCCAACCCAGGAATCAAACTGGGGTCTACCCGCATTGCAGGCAGATTCTTTACCAGCTGAGCTATGAGGGAAAGGCAACCTTGATTAGGTAGGGTGGGTGAAAGGAATTTGACTGATTACCCATGGTTTCCCTTGGCTTAGGCAACAGGTTTTTTGTTTTTTTTTTTTTCACTGTATCACACCAAAAGCACAAACAACATAAGGAAATAGCTTTGAGTTCATAAGAATTTAAAACCTGAAACAAATTATATATTTGGCTTCGCTAGGTCTTAGTTTGTAGCACGTGAGAACTTTTTAGTTGCAGTGTGCAAACTCTTAATTACAGCATGCGGGATCTAGTTCCCTGTCCAGGGATGGAACTCAGGTCACCTGCACTGGGGGCTCAGAGTCTTGCCACTTTGGACCAACAGGGCAGTCCCAGAATTTAAAACTTTTGTTCATCAAAGGACAGAATCAAGAAATGAAGGGACAAACTGCAGAATGGCACAAAATTTTCAAATCATACATCTGATAAGAGGTTGATTTTCAAAATATAAAGAATGCATACAATTCAACAATAGAAAGACAAATAATCCTATTCTAAAATGAGCGAAGTAAATAGACATTTCTCTGAGAAAGATGTACAAATAGTCGATAAGTACATGACCAGATGTTCAGCAGCATTAGTCATTAGGAAATGCAAATCAGAACTCAATTAGATACCACTTCATAGTTTGTGAAATATGGAGAACAGTTTGGCTGTTCCTCAAAGAGTTCAACATAGAGTTATCCTGGGACTTAGCAACTTCGCCCTCAGCTATCCAAGACTTCAAAACATATGTTCATACAGGAAGCATGAATGTTCATAGCAGTATCATTCATAATAGCTAAAGAGTCGAAATGACCCAGATTTCCATTAACTAATTTGTGGATTAAAAAACAATACAAGCGGTATGTCCATACAATAGAGTAGTATTTGTCTGTGAAAATGAATGAAGTACTGATACCTGTTACAAATGGGTGAACCTTGAAAACATCATGCTAAGTGAAAGAAGGGTGGAGAGGCAGCTCATGGAGGAAACCTAGAAATCCCGCCATTTTCCTCAGCCTTTTGCTCTTCTGATCCTGGACAGAAAGTTTGTGCTGGGAATCTCTGATTGATATGCTTTCACTTCTGTAAACCATAAATGCCCAACATTGCCTCAGCACCCCTTAGAGAACTTGGCACTTAAGATTGAGTCATGTGTCTGCCTGGGTTCACTGTATCTCAGTCCAGGTTGACTGGCCCAGAAATGAACACCTAGGGCAGGGCAAACATCATAGTTCGGGCAGATCGAATCAAGTTCTGCAAACTCCACAACCTTGGGTCTTACAGGGACTCAATCCATCCATTCAGAGGAGCTTCAGGGCTGGGTAAGAAGCTGATTTTCAAGGTGGTCTCTGAAGTGAAGTCACTCAGTCGTGTCCAACTCTTTGTGACCCCGTGGACTGTAGCCTATCAGGCTGCTCTGTCCATGGGATTCTCCAGGCAAGAATACTGGAGTGGGTTGCCATTTCCTTCTCCAGGGGATCTTCCCAACACAGGGATCGAACCCAGGTCTCTGAGGTAGTGATAGAGTAACCAACGTGTCCCAATTTGCCTGAGAATTTCCTGACTTCAGCACTGAAAATCCTGCGTTTAACAGGGACCCCCTTACTCCTAGGCAAACTTGGTGGTTGGTCTTCCAAGAATGTTTCACAAATCGTTGTTTACCTTTACTATGTTCAATATTCTCTAATTTTATTCTATTTGATTTTTTGTAAAGTGCTGCCATGAACCACTACATTGCTTTCACATCTTCCTTATGTGACAGGACCCGCGCTGTTCTCAGTGGAAACAGCATCTGCTCAGTAGCAGATCACCCAGCAACTCCAAACTTGTTTGACACAAAGTCTCCAGAGCCCACTAAGTACCAAAGATTTTGTAAGGAGTGAATACATTTTGGTTTTCTTCCACCTTATACAGATACATTTTGGATTCATTTCTATTCCTGATTGAACTTTAGAGCTACAGTGTGGTGGGTGAAAAAGAATGACCCCCCCAGCGCCCCCACCAAAGATGTCCACATCTTAATATTGGGACGCTCTGAGTTTATTACCTTACAAGGCAAAGGAGAGTTAAGTTTGCAGATAGCATTAAGGCTGTTAATAGCAGACCTTAAAATGGGAAGATTATCCTGGATTATCCAGTTGAGCCCAATGGAGCCACAAGGGTCCTTAAGAGGGGAAGAGAACCGATCAGAATGGTTGGATGCGAACAGGATCCCACTGGCTTTTGCTGGATTTTGCTGGCTTTGAAGATGGAGGAAGGGGCCCCACCTGCCAAGGAATGTGGGTCACTCTAGGAAGTGGATCTTACCCAGAGCCTCCGGAAAGAAATGCAGCCTGATTTTAGCCCGGCGTGACCTATGTCAGGCTTTTGGCCTACAAAACTACAAGCAAGTGATGTTATATGCTTAAGCCATTAAAGTTTGTGATAATTTGTTGCAGGAGCAGCTTCAAAATAATCTGAATGCATTTAGAAATATCTAATCTGACCACTTGCTAAGAAACCGGTAACTACAAATCCCACAATGTTTACCTCTGAGGAAGGAGCTCTAAGCTTCAGACGAGTTAGTACAAATGCATGTCAAGTTACTTGGCAACAAGAATATAAACAGCTTCAGAAGCAGCCAGGTGGAGAACAGAATCGCCCACATCTTCCAGACTGTGTTCCTTGGTACAAACTTCTGCATTTTTTTACTTTAAAAAAGAACAGAGTTAATTTGAAAGACGTAGAAATCATCACTCATGATAATTTTCTCATTTATGGGAATTCATTGAGTGATAAAAATTGAAGAAATGACACCTCTTAGAAAGTCCCCGAGTAAAGATAATATCTAAATCCACATCTCTTAGGTCACAGATTCATCTGAAACTCTTTTTCAAAAAATGTGCTTATATACCTACACACACGGCTTTGCACTTGGTTTTGTTGGCTTTACAGCCTCCTTAATGTTTATCAACTGGAGTTACAGCAGCTGGTTTAAATGACTATTTTCATGATATCATAGTTGCTATCAGTGAGAAATAAACTTCTTGGAAAATATTCATCCGATAGAGCACAAATTAGCACACTAGAAACAATATTATCTTTATTCTGGTTAACTCTGAGGGACTGGATTTTCTTCAAAGGGCTTATTATCTTTTTGCTTTGTCGTCAACAGGATCTAATCTGATACTTCACTGGGAAAGGATGTGGACTCTTAAATCCTACAACTGTGAGCACTGCGGGAGTGACTTTATCAGCGGCAGGGCTCTGAGGTATCACTTTCAACAGAAGCATCTTGGAAAAGTTCACCGTGAAAAATATGACCAAGAAGTCCTGAGCGGGAAGCAACAGGGTCACAGTGAGGTACAGCAAGTGAAAGTGGGGGGCAGGGAGCAAGAACCTCCTCCTTTACCTAAAATACTCATGCTTTGTGTCTGTTGGCTTTGTTTTTTTTTTTCATTCTCTCATGAAAATTTATTAACAGAAAACTGAAAGGAAAAACTCGTGGCCACAGGCCACAGGTCAGATGCAGTGGTTAAAGCCGTGTGTCTGTCTTCTGGGCTCTAAACGACCCATCCTGCAGAGCTGCTGTGAAGGGCACTGGGCAGAATCCCTTGGACCCAGGCGTTGTATCCAGGGCAGGCGCTATTGTAATTATTATTCCAAAGCGCTTATGTGGGGATGGAGTCCTTGCAACCCTAGAATTTTTCACTTTTAATGTGTCCTTAGAGGTAGACTAATTGACTTCCCTTCCCTCCTTTCCCCTCCCCCGTTTTACAAATGAAGGATCAAAGACCCAATTAGGTTGAGTGATTAGCCCAAGGCCTGCAAAAGTAAACATCAGAAAAAGAACTGGGCTCTCATTCTCCTGATTTTATAAAACATAAACTAGTGCTTTCTTAAAAATACTTTTTTCGGCAGTATGGTTCTCATGGTTCATTGCTTTATTAATCTACAGCAGTTTTTCATCTGTGTAAAAAAAAAAAAACCAAACTAATGGACTTTGCTATGTTTTGAGAACATAGAATGAGAATTCTCTGTGCCCATGAATGGGAGCATTTAGTGAGAAGCCAAATGAAAACCAGCAGATCTCTGAAATAGCTCTTATAATTCCTGGATTAAGTATTTACTTTTCCTCAGTCTCCACGTGACAGGTCAACCATGGAGACACAGAAGCTACACTGGGAAAATCTAGAAGAAAGGAATGTGAATTACATGGCTACAAAAATATCAAAAACATGTAGGATGTGTTCTAGATGCTTTGGGACAGTCCTTAGTCGGGAGAACCACGAAATACAAGAGCATCACTTTACAGCCCGCAAAAGAGGTAACAGAGATGCCCAGTACTTTCCCTGTATGGATGTTTACGCAGCATAGAAACCGTCTTGTGGCTTCCCTACGTCAGAGCATTACAGGTTGCTTCCAAGAATGGCAAATAGAGAGTGCAGAGGGTGGAGCTGGTATGTACTTGAGATTGTATACTTCTGGGGCATGCATGTGTCCTAAGTCACTTCAGTTGTGTCTGACTCTGTGACGCTAAGGACTGTAGCCCGCCAGGCTCCTCTGTCCACAGGATTCTTCAGAAAAGAATACTGGAGTGGGTTGCCATTCCCTCCTCTAGGGGATCTTCCTGATGCAGGGATCGAACCTATGTCTTTTAGGTCTCCTGCCTTCGCAGGCGGGTTCTTTACCGATAGTGCCGCCTGGGAAGCCCATGCTCTTGGGTGTGGGGGATAATTCTGTAGAGCCACGTTGGCGGAGGGAGCTGGGAAGCTGAGGCGGTGTGCAGAGAGACGACTCAGAAGCAGCAAAAATGGGACAGAATGTCAGGATCCAAGTGGGAGTCAGATTATGGTCTGTCCATCAGAAATTACCACAAAACTAACGTAATACACCTTTTTGCTCTCATATTTATGGTTCTGCCCCCTGAAGTAACTGGTGGTTGCTGCTCTATAAAAGTCTTTTAAGATAAGAAAGCTTTTTTCGGGAAATAATAATTGGCTCCGAATATAAAATAGTCATTGAAAAATGATCAGTTTTTGGTGAAATGTCCATAAAAGGAAGGGTAACTGTTTCAAGCAAAGGAATCAAAATGTACAAAAACAAAAAAAACCCAACAATATGTTAATTTGGCATAATTGATAAAATTTAAAGAAGGGGCTGTGTATCCTCTGAGTGTTGATGTAAAATTTATTATTGTTTAGTCCTATGTTCTGATTTATAGTGTGATTTCTTCTGTGATCTGTGACTCTTTTGAAGTATGTGTTTTTAAAACTTTCTTAAAGTATGGGATATGTTAGCTATCTTGTTACTGATTTCTCATTTAATTGCACATTGGTCGGAGAATGTAATCTGTCTGATATCAGTTCTCTGATAAGTGTTGAGTTTTATCTATAGCTGAGTATATATTCAATTTCTATGAAACTTCCGTATGTGCTTGAAAGGGAAGGATCAGTTGAAAGTTCATTTCCAGAAAGGATTAGTGAGTTCTTCTTCAAGGCATTTGCCAGAGGCCTCTCTAAAATTAATTCTCCATGATAATATGAATTTGTTATGTAAACCTAAATGAGAGCCAGTTTATTATTGCAAATTCTCAGGGATTTTTTGGTGTGTGTATGCTCTATCCTGATGTCTAAAGCAGTAGAGAATCCACCTGCCAATGCAGGAGACACAGGAGATGCGGGTTCAAACCCTCAATTGGGAAAATCCCCTGGAGGAGGAAATGGCAACCCACTCCAGTGTTCTTGCCTGGAAAATTCCATGGACAGAGGAGCCTGGTGGACTACAGTCCATGGGATCGCGAAGAGTCAAACACAACTCAGCATGCACACACTATGATCTATCGAGTGCAAATTTATGAAATCTTCTGAGCTGTTGAAAGGCATCAGGATATGCCATCTCAAAATGTGCCAATTCAGCATATTGATTATTTTGAACTTCCCTGCGTCAGGGTCTTTTCCAATGAGCTGGTGACCAAAGTATTGGAGCTTTAGAATACTTGAGTCTGATTCTTGGTAGTTTTCATTTCTTTTCTGGAAAGGACTCTGTGCACATTAAAATAAAATAAGATCAATAAAATCTGTATGCTTTTCCTCTGGTTAATCAGTCTATTGTCACTTTTGCTCACAGGCCCCATTTACTGAACTTAGAGTTCAGTTATTCAGTTCCTTCCTGTGAAGTGTGTGGCCAGTCTTATCAGCATTTCTGATAAAATGCTGTCTTAAAACACAAACACACACATCCACTAGCTCACATACCTCTAATGTCCTTATTTTTAAAAATGTACTATCTTTTGATTTCTAGCTGTTGAATCAGTTTCTTCATTTTGAAAACGCTGTGCAGGTCTAAAGCAAACATTCCTCAGGTAGAATCTGGCCTGTGGGCTGGCAGTTTAAGACCTTTAGAATAGATGGCTTAACTTAGACTTCTTTATCCTGGGATCATTTTATTGAAACTTGATAACATACATGTTTTCCATTTAGAAACTTAAAGTGATTTATGAATCGGGGCAAAGACCTTTTCCTGACATAAGAATTTATATCTCAATTTATTCTCAGAGAAATTCAGCCATTTCTCTGTTGGGACTTAGAGTTAACATGCCAGCTAATTCCACAGGGACTGAACTCTGCTGGTTCCCCCTCACGCTTTACCAGCAGAGAGGGTAGGTCTACCTGTGACAGAACAAGGCAGTCCTGGTAATTCACTAGACATAACTTGCGTACAAAAGTAGATGCTTGTGTTAGACACACACACATCCATTTCTGTGCAGCAAATGTCAAATATTGATCCTTTCTCTATGAAGCCCAAATGTCCGCAGGATTTTCACCTCATAATATGTTGGAGTGTAAAGGTCCCCAAGAGCTACGGAGATATGCAGACCGAAAAATCTGCCCTGCCTCTGGTTCTCAAAGAGCTGCTTGTGCAGCTGAGATCGGTGCGTTGCTCCAGCTGATCCAGACTTCCTTTCCGGTGCCGGCCTCCCGAGTGATCCAGGTAATCTGAGCTCCCAGCCCTCAGGCTGGACCACGCAGCACTAAGGAAGCCATTCCTCTCTCCTGGAGGTGATGGACATCAATCGGGCAGGGCCACATGTTCAGAGGCCAGCTTCGCCTTCTGCAGCGGCTGTAAGAGGCCTGCTAGGAGCCCTTTGAAATGCCAGGGCAGGCTGCCGGCTAGCGGGGCAGGCACTCAACCATGTGACAGCTGGAACCCATTACAGTTGGCAGTTTTTGTCCCAGGGGCGAAAGTGCCTTTACATTGGCAGGGCCAAGGACTTGGCTCTCACTAGACCGATGCTTTTAAATGCTTGAGGGAATTTCAGGCAAAGGAGGTACGCCTGTCCCCCAGAGCCCCGTTTCATGCCTGAGCAACCTGCCTATGGAAGTGATTAGGTGCTGTCTTGATGGACTTCCTTTCAGCCTAAAGATAGTTCACTGTGTCTGGGAACAGTTGTCCACAGAGCACAGGGTCATTCTGTGAAAATTGCCCTGAAGGAAAATTCCCTGAACACAATGAAGGGATCCCAACGACAACGATGGTGTGGTTTCCCTTCTATCGTTATTATTTGTAACGTTAGCGTCACAACTACGTGCTATCTAATCAGTGTTTAGAGGGAAAAAAAAATACAGGACATAGTTCTGAGGGCATTTTTGTTACCATTTTTCCATTTCTTCAGTTTAAAGTGCACACGATTGTTATGAAAGTGAAAATGTTATAAAAGTGAAAATGTTATAAAAGGTGAAAATCCTTGTTTATTTAAAATAAAAATATTAACTTTTAATGTAACAATAGCAAAGATGATTTAAGAGTATGATTGAATGCTACCTAATATAGCAGTGGAAAAAGCCTGAATATGAAACAGCATATTTTCTTCTACAGAAATAAAGCATGATCACAGGAGCTAGAAATGGGGAGTCAGAGTTCTATTTCAGTCCCACGAGGTGCTGGCTGAAAACAAGGGCCATTGATCAACTAAGTTGTGAAATTGCTGTGCCCTATATTCCATTCTTGGAGGTTGACCGTACATGTTAGCACATTACAAACTCTCTCTGGTTAAGGAAGCGCTAAAAACTACATTTCCCACATTCCCTTGCTACTGTGACAAAATGGGTTTCCTCAGTTGGTTGTGCTACCACAAGACTGAGTCCAGAACTGAGTTAAGTCAGAGCCAAGGCAGGGGGGCACAGGGTACCTATTTTACCTAGCCCAGATGTAGCAGGTGCAGGGCGACTCTGAAGCCGAGAATTCTGGCAATGACTTCCTGTCTTTGGATTTGTAGCAGGGCAGGCATTTCTGGGATTGCACAGGCAGCTTCTTGATCCTTAGATGTCAACCAAGGCATATCATCCCAGAGTCAGCAGTTGCCATCACAGCTTTCAGAACAGGCTCTTAGCACAGGAAGCTCAGCTCGGTGCTCTGTGATGGCATCCATGGGTGGATAGGGGTGGCGGGAGGAAGGTCATAGAGGGAGAGGGTATATGTGTACACATGACTGATTCACGTCATTGTACAGCAGAAACTAACACACCACTGTAAAGCAATTATACTCCAAAAAACAAAAAAAGGTTGGCTAGGTCAGTGCCAAGAGTAAAATTGGCACATTGCTGCTTGCTTGAGCGAGCCACATGGTGCCTGACGGAAGTCCCCAATTAACATGCAGTAAATGGCAGAGGACTCGGAGCTTTACAATGTTTTCTACACTTCTTGAGAAATTGTGTTGTCACAGTCTGTTGACAGGTCACTTTTACCTTGTGGACGTCATGTTTCCCAAATCATAGGTAACAGCTTCTTTTACTGCTAAAGAGCTTCCTTTGGGAATTTGCAACCTAAAGTTTTCTTTGAGTGCTAAGTAGAGCAAGGCTGTGCTGCTAACTAACTTAAGTTTTGACTTTTATAAAATTATATTTAGTTAAGAGATTTGCAATAAGTACTCATTAATTATAATGACAGAATACTTTATTAAACTCATTGGTGATCTATTTGGAAATATAGCAAACAAATGCCCTCCCGAAGCACCAGTCACTTAAGGTTCTAACTGGTAGGAACGGGTTTATTTCAGGACATGTAGGTACCACATGTACTAGTGGTGAATTTAATTCCCACCTTTGTGGACTCCTCACAATCGAGTGGTTCTCAAGCAGAAAGTCAGAACTTCTAGCTCTCTTTTTTCATAAGGATTTTCAGACTTTTCCTACAAATTCTGCTTTCTTCCCATAACTGAACCTAAGTTCGGTTGTGAACCATCGTAGATGACTTTTTCTCCTGTCTTTTTTTCTTCCCCCAAGTTGAGGGAAAATAAAGTAGCACATATTTAAGCTTTTCACAGATTGCTGCTGCTACTAAGTCGCTTCAGTCGTGTTGGACTCTGTGCGACCACATACACGGCAGCCCACCAGGCTCCCCCATCCCTGGGATTCTCCAGGCAAGAACACTGGAGCGGGTTGCCATTTCCTTCTCCAATGCATGAAAGTGAAAAGTGAAAGTGACGTCGCTCAGTCGTATCTGACTCTTAGCGACCCCATGGACTGCAGCCTACCAGGCTCCTCCGTCGGCAGGATTTTCCAGGCAAGAGCACTGGAGTGGGGTGCCATCGCCTTCTCTGATTCACAGTGTTAATTGACCCTAAAACATGCTACAGCCAGGAATCTGCACTCCCCTCAAGGCTGGCTGAGCTTTTGCCCACATCGTGCCCTCTGTCTTCACAGGGTGGATCTTATGTGAAAGGGACCGACACCCAAGGATGCTCGGAGATTGACATTGTGCTGTTCAGTGAGGTGTTTGCCGATGTGAACCATTTCAAAAAACAACTGAGAGAAGGGTTGGAGACTCTGAGAGAAAGCTTGATGCGAACTGCATATGGGAACAGGTCTGGTTGAATGCATTTCTGTGAATTCTTCATTTCAAGGGTGAAAAAGACTGCCAGAGGAAACTCTTAGCACAGGAGACCATTATTGAGTAATGTTACTTGTATAAGTGAACATTAAATTCTTGGGAGAAAACTTGGAGAGATTGCCCCAGGACCTTTTTTTTTTTGTTTTTAAAGACTTCTAGCTAAACTTTCAAGGAAATTCATGAATTTGAGATCCTATGATTTAAGGACTAATTATATCTTCTCCAATACACCTTTATTCAATTTCCATCTCTTAGCTGAAATCTGACCCCGAGGAATGCAAACAGGAAATACTGAGAAAGGTACCTCCAAGAAGGAAGAATCTTTGGAGACACATTTGTCTGATAAACATTCCCTTCAGCAATGTCCTGGGGTCCTTTGCTGAACTGGCTGTGCTGACATTACATGCAAGCTTTCTTTGCCCTCAATGTTGAATTAGCCAGCTAGACAGAACTTTTGTGGGGGTTTTTTTTTGGTGAGTTACAAAAAGAAAAGAAGAAAGAAAAAAACTTGACACGTTGCTGTTTATTTTCCTATTTCAATTTTACATCTCCTGCTATTTTTTTCAGTCTAATGAATTGTGGATGAAAAAAAATGCAAAAACTATGTCATAAAGTGAGTAAAACATTTTTGGGGGAGAAAAATAGACCAGGCTGTGTGCCACTTCAATCCTAAAATAAGATCCATGTTTTAAAACAACCTCCCAGAACTGTTTATTAATTTAAATAATAGATTCATTACCAAGCCTTTGCTTCAAATTAGTATACAGAACTAGTTTGAATGTGTCTTTTAATGAAAAACACTACCTTTAGGAATACCAAACACCTACTAAATTGTGGTAGTTAGCAAAGACGTCAGATGAATGGCATGGTAGTGACTATAATGAAGCACGCTGGGGTTGGAAAGGCAAAAAGGGAAATGATGGAGTTTCACATACGATTATGCTTTGAACAGGGAAAGACCACCTTTAAGAAAAGAAAAAAAAAAAGAAGAAATAGGAGAATGTGTTTTTCATTTTTACCCATTGCTTCTTCCAAGTTTTCCCCATTAAATTTGTAAACTATAGGTTACATTATATCATTGTTATTATTATTTATCAAAATAGGACAGTTAAAGTACTCTCAAGGCACATTAAAAATAAGAGTTGGGGTATATTGCTTCCCTGGTGACCTTATTTGGAATCAAAATCTTTGTCCTTCATTGTTATGTCCTAATTCTATACTCCCTGCCCACTCAATGTCAAAGACCCTAATTGATGAGCTCTCCCTAATTCCTTTTCCTCTCCTCTGGATCTCAGGCAGGCACCCTTCTCCTGGACAAAATATGCTTGAAGCTTTTATTTTGTTAGATTTCTAGAATGAATTTTGAAGTAGAACCTATGAAAAAGAACAGCTCTGAAAACCTTCATTTACTTGTTCTAATTGTTCCTGAAAACAAGCAAGCTCATTTTCTAAGCTCTATTCCTTCTATGCTTTCAACTAATTAAATAATTTAATTGAAAAGCCTTTAAAGTTGAACCGAATTCCCAGGCAACCACCATTCTTTCCTTCATGTTTATTAAATGCGTATTCTTTTTCTCAGAGTGATTTTTCAAGGGGCTATAATGGTTTTAGTTCAGCCCAGAATATGCCTTATCCCCTATTTTGTTTTGCTGAACGATTTTGGCAAAAAAAAAAAAAAAAAGAAAAAAAAGAAGCATATTTGCAGGAAGAATGAGACTTTAAGGCAGCCTGAGTGGAAAGGATTGTGAAGTCAGGAAAGGAGGTAGATTGTCCAGGATGTTCCCTTGCACTAATATCTGTATGCAGCAGTTGCTTTTTCTGGCTTTATTCTCTGCTTTTCAGAGCAACCAAGACCATACTGTGACTCGCTTGAGGGGCAAATTGAATTAAAAATGGAAAAGAAGCAGATCTGTGAGTCTGACAGTTGGTTTTGACTCCCACCCACTGAGAGAGTAAAAACGTTTATTGTTTCAGTTGATACCTGGTTTTTGGTGATATATTGTTTGTTGCTGTTATTTTTAAAGCTATTCAGTTACTTTATTTTGAAAGATGAGTGTGAGAAAAGCCTTTCTTGTCCTTTGGAACAAGTCCACGTCTTAACCTACCAGTAACAGCAACTGTTCTATGTCAGTCATTTTCTGGGCGCTGCTTATGAATGAAACCTCAGGAGACTTGCCCCGTAAGCCCGAAGTACTAGAAATCGTTTATGCGCCAGAGGCACTGGGCTCCTCTCTGCACACACTGGTGTGTTTATTATTGAAAACCACAACGGGGAAACATATTCTGAGCTTTTAATAAGACACTGCTGTAAAAAAAGCATCATGTCTATAACTTGTAAGTTATGTTTGTGATTGGGATTTCTGCCCATTAGCTCTTATTTCTAATTTCTTTGATTTAGAGATCTCAGAAAAACAAGAAGCTCTCTTTATATTATCAGGTCGGATAACTTAAGACCCTTTTCTGATACATGATCCTTTTAAAGCCACATGACAGGACAGAGTTGTCCTGGCAAGACGTGGCCAAGACAAAACACGCTGATGGACTAGGCTGAGATAAAGTGGACAGTGGCGAATACATCATCTGAGGACTCGTGACCAAGCACTGCTAGGATCCCTGTCCCATTTCCACTGATATTAATAGCAAACATATTTTGAGATACTCATTGGATGGTAAGCTTCATGTAAATTAGCCTAGGATAGTACTGGCATTCTCATTAACCTTCACCCATTCTAAAAGTGATCCGAACTCCCCAGTTGATTCAATATCTCATTTAAGCCCTCTGGCATCCACAAGAGTAAACTTTACCCACGTAGGACAGTGTCTACCAAACACAGAGTTTTTATACTGAGCATAGCAAAATCTGCCTCTAAATGATGACAGGAGTGTTAGGCTACTGATTCGTTTCATTCGTTTTCACCCTTCCTGACTGAGAGAGAAGGATATGCTCATGATAATAACGATTTAACATATTCCTTTTGTGGTGTGTGTATGGATTCTTTACCACTTGAGCCACCTTCATGTTCTTGACATTTAGAGAAAAGTGCTGAGGGGTTTTAAAATTTCAGAAATCTCTGTTAAATTTAAATGAAAGGACATTGTATATATATAATTGTTTTTTTTTTCCCCCCTTTGGATGATGCCTTTTGGCTTGTCTTTCAGGTCACTAAGTCTCTTCTGCTATATGTAATTTTTGTTAAATTTTTCTATAAATCTAAGTTCAATTATTTTTTTTGGTTCTATAATTTCCATTTTTTAATATATAGAAAATCTATCTCTGGTTTAATTTTTCACCTTTTTGTCTCTTGCGCTGTCTAGTCCTCTGTTCACTGAACATATTAATCAGTTAAAATCCTCATCCGTTTATGCCAATATTTGGATCACCTATGGGGTCTGTTTCTATAGTTTGGTTTTCTTCTTAGTTTAACATCTTATAGCCCTGTCTCTTGGAATTCCTAGTGATTTGAAATTTCATTTATAGTGATTGAAAGATTGAAACCAGGGCCCTGTGCATTAAACATCTTAGATGCTTTAGCTGAGATGGTCTCTTTTTCCAGAGAGGTGTATCCTTTCCTCACCAAATGGATAGAATAAGAGTTGATCACCCAGGTCGCACCCCCAAACCCATCGATTAAAACTATTTGGAGGTGAGCCAAGGCATCAGTACTTTTTAAGGACTGCCAGCTGTCTCCAACATGCAGCTGAGTTCCTCAGCGTTATAGCCCAGCAGCTTCACCAAGTTCTCTCCTCCAGCTTTGGTCTCCACAGTCCCCGAGACTACACCCTGATGCATCTTGTCTCAGCCTGGACAGACTACCTACACCCCCACTCAACTTTTCAAGATAACATTTTGCTTCATTTCGTAACCATACCTGTCCCAGGCATCTTCAGAATTCAGCTGATGTTTGGAGGGAAAAGCAGGTCATATCTTGAGTTCAGTTCTCCACCCTTCCGTTCTCATCATGCTTGTGATTTCCAAGTCTTTGCATTGCTTCAGCCCCCTAAGCTTGACAAAGTTCTACTTGTTTCTTGAACCCCCAAAGCGTCTCCTTGTCCAAAGTCTTTATTTTCAGCTTCTTGTCTATTTCCCAAATCAGCGTATGTCCCCAGGAAACAAGGCAGCTGACCATCAGTCCATCTCTCCACAATCTGCCGCCCCAGTCCAAATCCTGGGACTAAATCCTGATCTTTCTAGCATCAGCAGCCCTCCAATACCTCTAAAACACACATGCACATAATTTTTAAAATCAAGTTTTCCAGTTGTTCCCAATGAGCATTGGTTGGCTGTTCACGATTCCATTATACTCAGAAATAGAAGTTTAGTTGTCTTATTTCATTTACTCATACTCATGATTAACAGTATCTTATGCCCCAATCCATGTTTAGATAATAATTCATTTAAAAATTATTCATCATCTACTACATGTCAGATACTAGGGACAGAACAGTGAACAAAACAAACGGTTCCTGCCTTTGTGCACCTTATACCCCCATGCGAGAGAAATGAACAAATAAAACAATGCCAAGTGGTAATTAAATACTATTAAGAAACATAGAGCAGGGTAAGGAGATATAGGGAATAGGGAAGGAGTTCTTGTTTTAAAGGATGGCCAGGAAAGGCCAAATGAGGCAGCAGGGACCTGAGTGAAGTCGGGATCCAGCTGTGTGAATTATCTGAGTTAATTGTAGTCCCGAGAGAAGAACAGAAATTGCAAAGGTCCAGGGAAGGGAACACCCCTGGCATGTCCAAGAAAGGGCCAAGGGAGCAGGAAGGCTAGAACGAGGTGCTGCTGCTAAGTCACTTCAGTCGTGTCCAACTCTGTGCGACCCCCTAGACGGCAGCCCACCAGGCTCCCCCATCCCTGGGATTCTCCAGGCAAGAACACTGGAGTGGGTTGCCATTTCCTTCTCCAGTGCATGAAAGTGAAAAGTCAAAGTGAAGTTGCTCAGTCATGTCCGACCCTCAGCGACCCCATGGACTGCAGCCTACCAGGCTTCTCCATCCGTGGGATTTTCCAGGCAAGAGTACTGGAGTGGGGTGCCATTGTCTTCTCCAGAACTAGGTGAGGGATGGTCAAAACTCATCTCGTTTTTTTCTTTTCTTTCTCTAATCATTCATACAATGTCATGCTCCTTTTTTAAGGATACTAATGGGAAAGAGAACACCACTGTCTTTAAGATTCAGTTTTTTATGTACTGAAAGTCTTCACAGCCATTCCTGTGAGATCATGGCCTACTATGATATCCTGGGACCTACACCTTCCACAGGTAAGGTTTATTTGTTTGGTTTCACAAGAAACCTTTAAAATGGCTATTGATTTAATATGTAGTACTTTGGCCCCCTCATGCAAAGAGTTGACTCATTGGAAAAGACTCTGATGCTGGGAGGGATTGGGGGCAGGAGGAGAAGGGGACGACAGAGGATGAGATGGCTGGATGGCATCACGGACTTGATGGACGTGAGTCTGAGTGAACTCTGGGAGTTGGTGATGGACAGGGAGGCCTGGTGTGCTGTGATTCATGGGGTCGCAAAGAGTTGGACACGACTGAGCGACTGAACTGAACTGAGCTGAACTGAACTATGGGGGACTGACCACATCCAGATACAGTACTGAGCTAGGCTTCTGGCAGAATTGAATTGCTTACTGGTTTTGGAAGTCACTTTTTTATCCCCTGCAGTGTATTAACACCAATCATCCTTATGCTACCAGTTTTAAGAAGTAGGATCAAGTATTAACTAGTTGTCCAGTATAACAAGGGCCTTCCAAGGTGGCGCTGGGGGTAAAGAACCCACCTGCCAATGCAGGAGACACAAGAGACCTGAGTTCGATCCCTGGGTTGGGAAGATCCCCTGGAGGAGGGCATGGCAACCCCTCCCACATTATTGCCTGGAGAATCCCATGGACAAAGGAGCCTGGCGGACTACAGCCCACAGGGTCGCAAAAAGTCAGACACAATTGAAATGACTTGAACATGCACGCCAGTATAACAAAGTAGAAAAACAACACAGAACAAGTTTGGACTTGGCCTGTAAGGAGTTGCTTTTTATTTATTTGTTTATTTTTTAAATGGAAGGATAATTGCTTTACAGAATTGTGTCGGTTTCTACCAAATACTGATATGAATCGACTTTAGGTTTACATACATTCCCTCTCTTTTGAATCCCCCTCCCTAAGATTTTGTGGTATCTAGAGTGAGATATGAAGCATAACCCCTAATCATACTCATAAAAGGGGAGATAGAGTATCTCCATTTTAGGCAAAAATATGAGGGCCCTATTGTGGATTGTCTGTTTGTGTCCTCCAAAATTCACACTTTGAAGCCCTACCCCGAGACGTGATCGTCTTAAGAGGTGAGGCCTCTGAGAGGTGTCAACAATTAGGTTTAGACGACATCATGGGGGTGAGGCCCCAGTGATGGGATTCATGCCTCTTGTTAGAGGAGACACTGGAACTTCCCCTCTCAACCACATGAACATGGAGTGGGAAGTCAGCCTTCACCTCCAAGGTAAGCCAGGAAGAAGGCTCTCACCAGGAACCAAATTTTCCAACACCATGATCATGGACTTCCCAGCCTCCAAAACTGAGAAAATAAATTATTTCTGTTGTTAAAGCCACCCAGTCTGTGGTATCTTTGTTTTAGTAGCCTAATCAGAGTCTCAGATAACTAAGGGATTTATATAGAAGTAAATGTACCCTCTAGAAAACTTGGGGCTTGAATGTAAGCGTCTGTTTGACTGAAACGTTGGTATATTCTCTGCAGGGCAAAATGCAGAATGGGAAAGGCCATAGCAATTTGTGAGCCCTGCTCTGGCTTAGCAGCAGGTATTACATATGTTCATTGATCTATTGATTCATATACCCCATTCAACCATCATTTCTGGAATACCTACCACGTACCATTAAATACTTAACAATGAGTTCCATAGGAGCTCAATATTTTTGCTCTTTTGGGGCTCACATTTGGTAGAGGAGAGGTTCATGAGCCACTAATCCTTAAATATCTCCTTCCTCTCTCTGTGTCTTCGCACTATGTGTCTCCTGATAAACGTTTCTTGCCCCATCCTACACTCAGCCTTGAAAGTTTCTCCTTACCCTTCCAAGACCTGGTGCACCTCTGGTGAACTTCCTTCCCTCATCAGTCCTTTCTGGACCTGCCTCTTCTGCATTCCCATGGAATCCCCCATGGTTTGCTGCTGGAACATGATCCCCTTATATTGCCGTTGTGCATTGCGTTTGGAGGTCTTTGAGGATAACGTTTGCATTTGGGCCTGAAGTGAAAGTGAAAGTCACTCAGTTGTGCCTGACTATTTGAGACCCTTTGGATTGTTTGGACTGTATAGTCCATGGAATTCTTCAGGCCAGAATATTGGAGTGGGTAGCCTTTCCCTTCTCCAGGGGGTCTTCCTAACCCAGGGATCGAACCCAGGTCTCCTGCATTGCAGGAGGATTCTTTACCAGCTGAGCCACAAGGGAAGCCCAAGAATATTAGAGTGGGGAGTCTATTCCTTGTCCAGTGGATCTTCCTGACCCAGGAATCGAACTGGGGTCTCCTGCATTGCAGGTGGATTCTTTACCAACTGAGCCACCAGGGAGCCCGCATTTGTGCCTAGAACTTTATTATTCAATAAATATGTATTGGAAAAGGAAATGAATGAGCATAGCATTGATCCTACCCTTTCTCAGCCAGACTCCAGTGGAATATGTTGACTTTCTTAATCCGTTTCTTTACGTATCAGCACTGTTGGACAATGTGCTGCTCATATTAAAATTCTGTTGTGCTATAATTTGTCAATACATATGTTCTGCATGCCTACCATGTTCTAGGAACTGTGTTATGCCTGGGGGCACAAATGTGAATAAGACATAGTTGACTTTATAGTCTGGAGGGCCTTACAGTCTGGAGACACACAAATAGATCATTTTATTATAATATCCTCTACATTGGGCAGAGATAAGGAGAACTCTGAGATAAGAAGAGCTAGTAGGAAGGAGGGTGTGAACTCAGCCCAACCTGAGTTTTTAGTAACCCTATAATACTCTTCCTGAACCTATGATATTTTTTCAGTGTTGTGATTTATCCCACACCTATTAACATGGCATATATAATTCTCATTGTCATAAGATTAATCTGATAAATGAACCTACACAAGAAACCTGAAAAGAAGCTATTTCCCCAGTTTGAATATTTAAAAACTGAGCCTTAGAAAATTTAAGAAACTTGCCCACATTTATGTAGTTAGTAAATGTAAGAACTAGGATGATAATCCAGGTCTCTCTCATTGTGTAGGCCCTGTGTAGACTGACATGACATCAAAGTTATATAACAGGTGATACATACTGGTCTTGAAGTGAGGTCTCAACTCTGTTTCATATTATCTGTGTGAACTTAGGTAAGTCACTCTGAAGAAACTTTGAAGCCTTGCTTTTCAGCCATAAACTGAGATAAGAAAGTAATCTCAAGGATAGTTGTAAGAATTAAAATATGAGATTTAATTTCAAATCACATAGCATGCAATTGTGTTTAGTTTAATGAATATTTATTAAGAAAAGATACTTCCTTCTCCTTAGATCTCACCATAGGCCCATGAAGTTCTCGTGTTTGTGTAAAATGTTTTTTTTTTCCTTGTGTGCAGGCTTCAAAAGCACAATTGTTAGCCATCTCTTGGGTAGTCTTGAGAATCTGAGTTTATATCAGTAGCTCTGAAGCTAGAATGTCTCCCAGTGGGGCATAAGTATATTTTTACTCTGGCTTCTAATTCCCCTGAGTTCTTGAGCACAGTTGTGTGAAATGAATTTTTAAAAGACTGAAATTACTATGTAACCCTGCTTCTCTCCACTGATGATGGGGAATGGATTTGACAGGAGATGAGCAATTCAGAGAAGTCCTAGGATTCCAGGGAATTTTAATGGACAGCTAAATGTTGCCAGTAATTGTCAGAGCAAGACTCAGATGATCATGTCAAATCCTCACAGGCATCTTAATATTATTCCCTGCACATCTCACATCTGTGTTAGACAATTAATAGTTTGCCTCTTCTGCCACAATGAAGCCCAAAGCCATGAGGTTTGATAAGGGTGTGGTTGACAGTATTTCTGTTCCAGATAGGATTCTCAGATCAGCAGTAGCAGCATCACTTAAGAACTTGTTAGACATACAGAATCTTGGGCACCACCCTAGATCTACTAAGTTGGAGACTGCATTGCAAAGGGTCTCCAAGTGACTCTTGTACTCATTAGAGTCTGAGAAGTATGGAATGAGCCACTGATTAGAAAGCATTTGGGCACAGATCTAACCTGTGACATAGGATAGTAAGATGGCAATAGATGGCTTGACTTCCTAGCTGTGTGACTTTGGGAAACTTAATTTCTCCAACCCTATTTCCTTATTTGTAAATGGGAGATAATAATAGTTCCTATATCAACGGTTGTTAAAGAGTAAATATGTTAATAAATGTAAAGTGCTTAGACTACTTACTTGACTAATGGCAAGGGACCCAAGTATGACTGTTTCACAAAAGATGGTGGTGATAAAATAAACTCATCTAAGTCACAACAGAGTAGAAGCAGACAGTTACAAGCCTCAAAAATAATTTAAGTTAGAGACCACCAGCTTAGGTTCCTGAAGAATCTTGAAGTAGGGGAAATGTTGATACAGAGGGGGGTTTGAGTAGATAATCTCTGGGTCAGCCAAGACATCTTATCAGATAATAGGAAAAAGTCATCAATATCTGATATTCCTATTGTATACCAAAATTTAAGTTAAAATATTGCTTCTCTATCTTTTATCATCATAAACCTGAGTTTTTATCTAAGTCTGTTTGCTAAAAAAAGTTAGACCATCAGTAAAATTGAAAGGGTATTTTAATAGTTGTAATGACTGTTGCCTTGTAAGTTTAGGACTAGACTATATTTGCTCTAACAGCATTTATGGGAATATGTGCCATAAACAGCTTCATTTGTTCATCTATATTTACTATAGGAATTTGATTTTACTCTCAGTCCTGTTGATCATCAGCCTACTATTCTGTCTCCGATTTGGCCCTAAACAACTGGACCAGTGCAAAAGGACTGTACAGATACTCTTAAAATTAGAAATCCAGAGAAAGGCAGAAAGCTATTTTTTTTAAAGTATTTTAAAGTATTTTACAAGTAAAATAGTTACTTGCCAATTAATTTAATACTGTGTATTGCAGAATCTAAATTTGCCATGATTAACAAGTGTGTCATTGTGTAACAATTTAACTGGGCAGGACAGGTATATAAAATAGATTCATATTAGAACTGCTAATTGTGTCTAATTGGGAAAATTTAAGTAGATTTTGATAAAAGATACTGCACATTTATATATCATGCAGTTAGAATAAGCACAACCTGACTTAATGATGTTTTGTGAGATTTTATGATGTTTCATGAGTAGTAATAAGATATAGATGTTTATTTGCTCATGCTTGGTATTTAACCTCATCTTCCTCTCTCATTAATGTAGTGCTAACTGCCATCGATTGTTTTCAATGTGACTGAAAGGCATCTTTTAAAGCCATCTTTATTTTTGTAAATATAATCAACTCCTTCAAGTGTCCAGGTAGTAGACTCTCTTCTGAAAATATATATACAGATAATAACCACTTAGATAATTAAACAGAAGAGATTGTATAGGTTCTTGTGCACAGAGCATGATGGTATTTAGTTTATATGCTGGATGATATTTGCAAACGGTAATGAAATTTGCTTCTGAGAAATAAACTTTCTCTGCTGATAGAAAAATTTCCTGCTTGGATGAGAAAGATTTGCTCCGTTTGAACTGCTCCGGCACCATAATGTCAGAGTTTTCTCTTTGACTCACTTGGGTAAACTGTGATAACTCTCCTAAATAACAGAAATGGTTTTGTTCCAAATGCTGAAGTTCTAACTAATCAGAGTAACATAGCTCGTTGGTACCGCGGGAAGCCAGGAGAGGGAGAAAGTCTCAAGGTTGTCTTTGTTCCCTGGTGTTAACAGATTTAAAACTTCACCTTTACCGCAAGCTACACCTCTGTAAGGACGGTGACGAGGCCCAGCTGTGTGCCTTGGCCCTCCTGCAATACCAAGTGGATTTCGTCAAGGCCTCTGTCGTAAGGGTGAAGGAGCTCATTCGTTTAATGATACATTGGCTCAAGACATCATTTGCCAGCCCCACCGAAGAGAACAAGTATGTAACCAGCACACGGGTACCCATGAGCCTTTCGATTTTCACATCCCTTTTCTCTGCTCTTTCAGGTCCCACGTCTTCCTTTGGTAGGCAGAGCGCATACGAGTAGAGAGGGAAAGAGACGGAGAGAAAGGAAAGAGAGAGAATGAGGGTTGTTATAAAATATGGAACATCTGTCTTCTATTATTCCAGGTATAACATAACGATTTGGTAGAAACCAAAAAACAGAAACCAAAATATTCAGTGGCATAAGCAAATGGGTTGCTGCAAGGAAGGAAGGCACAGGAAAGGAAAAGGGAAACCGTTAGCATGATCCGCACGCGTCCCTCAGTGTTCACACTTGGTGTGCCTTCCCCTGCAGCCGATTCTAACAGAGCAGAGGTGTCCTCTGTGGAGACGGGCTGCCTCCAAAGCTGATGATGTGGCTGTTATAGACTTTTCCCCTCACTTTGGTAGCAACAGACTCTAATGTATAGTAAAGGGATGTGAGGGAGACTCAGATACTGGTTTTAAGTACTTTAAGATAAACTTTTGAAAAACAGCTAGAATATAGTTGTATGAATTCTCCATTTGGCAGCAGAGACAGAGAGTTTATTATAACATATTTATATATGGCCATTTTCTACATGGAATAAATCTTCATCTTTATATGAAGTTGTTAACAATCTTGATTTGTTCATCTGAATCACGCACGCTGTTTACTCTTTGTATGTTTCTCTGTTTAATATTGATGATAACATTAGGCGGTTTGTTAAAACATACATTGCTCCTGTGTAGTTACTGCCTATCTCTATGCATCTCTAACCATCCTATATATTTTTTTCTCTTTTGGTTGAGTAAAAATTTACTAGTGAAAATAGAAAAAAACTAGTGAAAACAGGAAAAAAAGAAATAAACCTTCATACCTTGAGGAGATTCTTGGTCAGATGACAAGCCTGGTTTTGAAATCTAACAGATTTATTTTTGGTAGTGGAAAGCAAGAAGAAACTTATCTATTAATGTAACAGCAAAATCATTCTAAGACTTAAAAAGGTGGTATTGTGGGGAATTTGGACCACATATGTTCCAATACGATAATTGGTTTTCTATTTTGGGAAAGTAATCTGGCAATGTGTATTAAGTATTTATTATGTGTTAAGGATTTTAAAATATTTGAACCATTTGTCAACTTAATTCCCCTCTGAGTTAAAAAGGAAAAAAAGGTAAAATTCAGAAGTAAAAAAAAAAATATTTCTTATTATTTGGTTTTAAAAGAAGAATTGAGGCCATTTGTATTAAAATATCATTTAAAAAGTTTATACAAAATAAAGATTTTAAAAAGAGAGATCAGAAATGCTTAGATGAACTACCCTTACAGAACATAAATCACATAGAAAAAGTAATTTGTATAAGCATACTCAGAATACTGCCACTAAAGACAGTGAAAATTGGGAAGGAAAATTCCCCTGAAGTGCAAGTAAATTTGTCATATAATTTTGATGAACTACTATCCAAGAAAAGTTTGGGAAACGTGGAAACATTTACATGAAACAATTTCAAATGACTAAAACAGGATACAAAATAATATGAACACATATCAGAGCTATATAAATATATATGTAATAATGGTATAAAAATGTGAAGTAAGGTAGTTCAATGCTTATTAAGTCTCCCCCAAGCTCAACTATATTTTCTTCCATAAAATGTGAAGAACATCTCCTGCTTGAGTAACTTTCAACCATGATTTACTTTGGGCATTTGGGAGCATCAGTAGAAATGGATTTTAAGTCTTGTGTTCATCGTTGACAACCCCTGAGGGAAAATCACAGGAACTGAGCTACTGGTCATCTGAAATCACTGAAATGGTTCACTATTCATTACCAGGACAAGAGATTTTGTCTACTTTTAGTTTTTCTGTTTCCTTCATTGAGGTAAAAACAAACATTTAATGTAATAGTAGGAAAATGTGACTCTGTTTCCCCTAAATTCTATTAGAGGAAAAAAATTGCATAATTTTGCAATATATCATCAAAAGATATTTCTACGACTAATGGATGCCAATGCAGTAAAAACACATATTTGGATATCAACCACCATGAAATCCTAAAATTCTCATGTTGGATTTGTTCCTCTTTTCCTCCCAAGTTTGTTTATCAACTTTCATTTTTTCCCCTGATACATAAACTACAATTTAAAAGACTTAATGTAAAAAAAGCAAACACGTTTCTTTCTTCATCCTCAATCCCCAACTCCCAACAATGTGTTTAGAGCATATTCTCCAAGTTTGTTTTTTGTGTATGCTTAATTTTTTAAAATGTATTTGCTGTTTATTGTTTTAAATTTTTTTCGGTTAATCTATATTGTATCTTTAGATCTGTACATTGTGAGCTACCTTGCTTCTTGTACAGGACAACACTGTCTAAAATAGAATGTGAAGTTCAAATTTGAGCCTCATATACAATATGATATATTCTAGTAGCCACATTAAAAAGGTAAAAAGTAATAGGCAAAAGTAATTTTAATATTTACCCAGTATATTCAAAATGTTATCTTTATAATATGAAATCAATGAAAAAATTACTCACATATTTTACTTTCTTTATATTTCTTGAAAATATAGTATATACTTAAACTAGCCACATGTCAAATGCTTATATTCACATATGGCTGGGGGCTGCCATCTTGGACGGCGCAGTAGGACATGTACCATGAAATCATCTAATTAGTTCCCTACTGATGAACATTCCAATATTTACTATTTCAAACAATAAAATAAAAAACATACTTTTGTTTATATCTGTCTTTGAGTACTGGTAGATGTTTCTACAGAGTGAATTCATCGAAGTGAAAAATGCTAGGTCAATAGGATGGAACAAGTCAAATTTTAATAGAATTGACTCCAAAAAATACTTTATTAATTTAGAGTCTCACCTATAGAGTGTTCCATCTCCTCACAAACCCACCAATGTTGGATATTATAATTCCTGCTTTTTGCCAATCAGATTGATGGAAATGTTGTTATTATTTGCTAAGTAGTGAGATTGAGAATGAAATTTCTTCCTCTGTTAATTGCCTTTAGAGCTGGGATTTTTCTGATAACTGAATAAACTTGTCTTCACTTTCTGGGTTCATTCTGTGTCTAGGTTTCGGAGACTTCCCTCCTCTTACACAGTGGAGCTCCTCACCATATACATCTGGGAACAGGCGGAGAAGCCCCTCTCCTTCAGCCTGGTGCAGGGAATGAGGGCAGTCCTCAAACTTCTGGTTCAATATGCAGCTATCGACGTGGTTTGGCACAGACACTATCATCGCACGTTCCCCATTTTTGTAAAAGTTAACCAGAAGCGCACAAGGTAACTATTTATCTTCCCTACCCTCTTAGGACATAGGAAATGGGTTTGTCATCAAGGAAGGAAGTCTGGAGCAAAGAGTAGCTTTAATGGGATTCAGTGTAAATGAGACGGCCCTGATTACTACAAAGTCATTTCCTTTAATTGCTTCTCACAGAACTTTAATTCTAAAGTGCGAATTAAGAGGAATTTGAGCAAAACGAATAGAATGTGGTTATAGACAGCAAGTGCAGTGGAAATGGAAGACCTAATCCAGGGAGGACAGGCTTCCTCAGTTGGGAAGGGAAAATGAGTAGGAGTCCGGGTTGGTGGGATTCCAACAGGCATGGCTGGTCCTCCCATGGTTCCTGGAGATTCCTTTTCTTAACAGAATTCCATCTTTAACTCCAGCCTTCCCCTCTTCTACAAATATGGCGTCTCTGGTGGTTCAGACGGTAAAGAATCCACCTGCAACTCAGGAGACCTGGGTTCAGTCCCTGAGTTGGGAAGATCCCCTGGAGAAGGGCATGGCAACCCACTCTAGGATTCTTGCCCGGAGAATCCCATGGACAGAAGAGCCTGGTGGGTTGCAGTCCATGGGGTTGCAAAGAGTCGGACACAACTGTAAGCACAGAGCGCAACCATCCGGCAAATTGAAACTGGTTTGGAAATGGAGAGTGGGAGGTTTGTTTTGCTTTGTTTTAGGCCATTCATTTTAGACCCTGTAAATCCTACTGTCAACGTGTGTGACACCTGCAATGCCTGGGATGAAGTTGCCCATGTGGCGAAACTCAGCTTACGGAAGCCTCTCTTCAGCGGAGTGAGAGCTGAGCCCCCCTGGCTTTTCACAGATGCCTGGTAAACTGGGTGAGGAGCTCCTTACTGTGCTTGCATTTCTATGGAGAAATAAAAAGGGTTCAAAACATATTGCCAAGCAGAACACTCTGGATGAAAAGCAATGTGAAGAAAATTGTCTAAATTTAATTCACCACTTTAGTGTACCCAATCTTTAATAAACATCGCTTAAGATAAAGGGGATCTGCTTCAGCCTTTGAGAGAATTGAATTCCCCTCCCCCATTTTTTGGATTCACTTGCTTTGGTGGCCTTGTGACCAGAAAACATTAAAAAACAAAAACAAACAAACAAAAAAAAACAAGTGTCGACAGTAAACAAATAAATAAAATCCCCAGATCCACTGAGAGAGGATTAACTGAAAGGGTAAAATAGCTCCCATTTTTTAGTTTTAGTTCATTAAAGTTTCAGGTTGACTTTTCTTTTTTAATACTTTATTTTTATTTATTTGGCTGCATCAGTCTTAGTGGTGGCATGAGGGATCTTTTTTGCAGCATGCAGGCTCTGTAGTTGTGGCATGGGGGCTTAGTTGCCCTGTGGCATGTAGGATCTTAGTTCCCTGACCAGGGATCCAACCCGAGTCCCCTGTATTGGAAGGCAGATTTTTAACCCCTGGACTACCAGGGAAGTCACTCCTGTTAACGTTTCAGTTCTGACAACCAGGTACTTCCCTGGGTCACCTGCATTTTCAGAATTTTCACTATGAAAATCTGCTCACACTAAGTACTGTCTATTTACTTCCAGACATCATCTAGCTAATGACTACATGGAAATATGGAAATATCTGAGAGATACACAAGGGATTGCCTCAGAATGAATTGTTTCCAAAAGCATTTTATGGCTACCTGCATCGTAACTCCCGGGTCAGAGTGGAGCCGTACTTAAGGTCACATAGTGCTCAACCATGAGTTGGGCAAGCAAACCCTCCGGGCTATTGCGCTGTCCAGTTTTGCCACAACTGTTTTTCATTGTTGGGATCCACTGTTTTCTTTTTTATTAAAAGCATTAGCAGCCACTGATAATGAAAGCCAGGGCCCACCAGAAATAGACCAGAGGAAGTTTCCTGACTCCCCAGCATAGCAACAATTCATCAGCGCTGAAGATATATGAAGTGTGACTGCAGAGTAATGCCAGTGATTAGGCCTCTCCACACGGCAGAGCTCTTTGCATACACATGAGCACCATTCCCTCAGGCCAGTCCTCAGAGAGCCTATGTGCTTATGGCGGTGCTGTGATTGGCCTGGAAACACTTTTAGATTTCCCCTCCAGGGGGAAAGCGTTCTTTTGAACATCCTTAATGGTGACAAAAGTTGTCCTTTGAGAGTGAATTGGATTTTTGGAAATGGTACAAATGTATTCAGAATGAACATCTGGTCTACCCAGAATCCTGTTCCCCAACCAGTAGTCGGAGAGACAGCATTTCTTCTATTATTCACTCTGTCTCTGAAGTCTCTTGAGGAGAAGCAGTTTCAAAAGTGTCCTAGGAAATGGCCACATTTTCCCCTGTGTTCCTATCTGAACCCATATTTGACTGAGGTGACGATGGCTCCCCAGCCTGGTCCAGGTCATGGAGATGGGACAGCTTTATCACTAGTTCAGGTGGGGGGACCTGAGACTTGGGTGACTGAGTCAACAGAAACGCCCCTGTGGCCCTCAGTTCTGGATTCACCACTGCCGGGAAGAGAATGGCTCACTCTGCTCTGGTGTGAGGATGAAACTGCTGGCTACCATCTTGCTGCTCCAAGGGGAGAGAGCCTTGCTAAAATGGAGCCAACACAAAAGAAAGGAGATTTGAGAAACGAGTAGTGACACAAATGAGTGTGCACACATGTTCACACCTGCACAGTACACATGTACACATCTCACATCTGTACAGCGAGAGGTCAAGTACTGATTTATGCTCTGGGATCCAGACGTACTTGGTGTAAACACTGTCCCAGGACTTGTTTGTGTCAATAAACTCCCCCTTTTCAGCCAATGGACTCCCCTTTTGGCTAGTAGGGTTTTTTTGGGTTTGCCTTGCTGCACGTGTGCATGCTAAGTATCTTCAGTTGTGTCCAACTCCTTGCGACCCCGTGGACTGTAGCCTGCCAGGCTCCTCTGTCCATGGGATTCACCAGGCAAGAATACTGCAGAGGGTTGCCATGCCCTCCTCCAGGGGATCTTCCCCACTCAGGGATCGGACCTGTGTCTCCTGCTTTGCAGGTGGATCCTTTATTGCTGAGCCACTGGGTAATCCTGACTAATTAGTGAGTGATCACTAACTAATCCCGTAGATCAAAGCCAGGTCTGATGAAGGAATTAACTGATCAAGCAAGGAGTAAGGAAGGCACCAAGTATGATGACAAACAGTCACTGAATGTTCCTTGAGTAGAAATTCGGATTCAACTATACTTACTACCTGCTAAGTATTAGGACTAATAGTTGAGATACTGAAATAAACTAGTCTGTTCAGGATGGTAAGGTGCTTTCTGCTGACAAAAGAAACTGATTTTCTTCCTTTGCTTACATGGACTTAGAGGCTGTTCCCACAGAGGCGTTCGTGACAGAAATGTCTTTGGCAAAGACAGCACTCTTGAGCATTGTCAAATTACGTTATTAGTTTCCCAAGGTGATTAATTTTTAAAGATGCAACATTTATTTGAGATTATGAATTCTACCTGTAAACATAGAATTCTATTTCCCTCTGTTCCTGTGGAACATGAGAACACAGGAATTTCTGTGAAGGGGAGGAAAAACACGAGGGTTAGCACATAATACGTACATTTGTTGCAGATTTGGGAAGGACTCCTGACTGGTGTGAGAGCTTACATTGGAGGGGAAGGGCAATGAGTGGGCAGAAACCTAACTGTCTGGCCAGTCCTCAGTCTAATTTCCTCAGCAGCATTTCTGTCGCTTCTATTTCTATCGTTTTGCCTCATGTCGGTTTTCTTGGTTTCTTCTCAGGAGGAAAAGTCCAGGTAAATCTAGAGTCTTCTTGCTCTGAAATTAGTCAGGTGAGATTTCTTTGGTTGCAAAGTGTTGATCTAGTCAGATAAAGAGGAAGCGAATTTACTGCAGGGGGGGTGGGCCGGCCGCTCTTCCTGTTTCCTCGTGGGCCTCATAGTCTCGCCTTCAACTTGTGATTCTGTCTCTTTTTGCTGTCTGCACTGACCATCTTATTCTCGTCCTACTGACCAGCTTCCTCTGCTGACGCACCATTCCTTCTTCCTCATCCTTTCAACTTGCCCAGCACTCATCAACCTGACTCTTCCAATTTGAGCTCCCATCTCGAACTGCCAAATTCCTTTCATGTTTCTTGGTCCCCCTTTCTTGAGGGGGATGGACTGATCAGTCCAGTTGGCAGTTTTGAGCCAGATTACCCAGGATCACTGGCTAGCTATGGGGCATCCGTGCTCAGGGTGGGGCAATGCTGTGGGGGCGTCCACTGAGGACACCAAGGAAGTACGAGAGCGTAGGGGTGGGAGAGTGCAGCTCCACGTCCAGTGCCTGTGTCTTTCTCTGCAGGACCTGCATGGAGGCTTAGTAGCTGCCATTTTTAGGTCATCCAATGTTCCTATTTCTAGGGATGCCAGTTGTTAGAAATTTTCAAAGTGTTTGTGGGATAGGCAGGAAGGAAAGCACTTCTTCAGTAAGTCAGCAAGTAGAAGAAGCTGTGATCAGAAGAAGGAACACGTGATGGCAAGGGGTGGGGTATTGTCCAACTAATCTTGGGGTGGGGGTGGGGAGCAAAGAGAAAACGAAGGGACTTTCTGGAGAACCAGTTTGAGATGAAGACGTATGCCCTAGGGAGGTCTTCAGTAATATGCCTGAGACCCACAGCTGTCTCCCTTATTCTGCTCTTCCCTGCCTACAACCTAGAGCCATATTGTGTCCCATAGATTCATTTGTAAGTTACCCTGTTGTTTATATGGGGTTTCCCAGGTGGCACAGTTGGTAAAGAATCTGCCTGCTGATGCAGGAGATGCAAGAAACACAGGTTTGATCCCTAGCTTGGGAAGATCCCCCAGTGTTCTTGCTTGGGAAATCCTATGGACAGAGAAGCCTGGTGGGCTACAGTCCATGGGGTCGCAAGGAGTCGGACACGACTTAGCATGCGTGCATACTGCATATATATATTTGTTTACATAGGCTCATCTGGGAAACTTGCCATCATTTATGACCTTGCTCCTGTGGAAAAATGCATCGTTAGGACTGAACAACTGAATTACAAATGGACTTGTGAAACATGCTTGCTGCTAAAATTGGGAACTGCCTATAAATAGAGAGCAATCCAGGACTTTCACTTGGGAACCAACGATCACTCAGCTCTCAGGAAGAACTTCTGCTTCCCTTTCCCACAACTTACTTTGCACCAAGAGAGAATGTGCTACCAGGTTGGGTGAGGTTTAAAGAAATGACGTTAACCATAAGCTAATAGAAGATTTTCACGGTTTCCAGTAAAGAGATTAAAGCTAATTCCAAATGTTGGAGCCAAAGTTATAAAAAGAGTGGGAGCTACTCTTTTGGGAGAGAAAAGGCAGCTAGCCCTTCTGCTTCTCTGTAGCTCCAGGAGAGTGAAGAGGCAACCTCCCCTATCCTCCTTTATTCCTTTCTGTACTGTCCACCAAGAGGCTGATTATGTTAGGCCAAGGCTGTGCTGCCTACTAAAGAAGTAGCTCTTCAAATTGACATGTGATCAGAAAACCTGGTGAAATGGTAAATAATCCAGACTCTCTCCTGGAATTTGGTTAGCAGGTCTGGGCGTGGACCAGGAACTTGTATTTTTAAAGGATGATTCTGGTACAGGTAGTTTGTACAGCATATTTGAGAAAAATCCTGGACCTGGAACAAAGTCTGGCTCTCCTGCTAAGATAAGGGGTGTGTGTGTGTGAGCACATATTTGCCCTTGCTTTAGTTCTGGGCTCCAGGAAAGCCTCTTGCTCAAGCAAAAGGTTTTGCTCCTACCTAGATCAGAAGAGTTCAATGTTTTTAATTTGGGGCCAGTGCCAAGTTAAGTAACAGCTCCCACTAGTTAGGCCGCAGGCCTTTAAGCCAGAACTTCCTGGGTAGAACCATGGTTCTCAAACTTATTGCACACTGGGACTACCTGGGACCTCTGAAAAATACTGATGGCTGGGTCCCACTTCCAGAGATCCCACTTTCATTGATCTGGGGATAGTCTGAATAGCTGCTGCTGCTGCTGCTGCTAAGTTGCTTCAGTTGTGTCCCACTGGGTACAACCCTATAGACGGCAGCCCACCAGGCTCCCCCGTCCCTGGGATTCTTCAGGCAAGAACACTGGAGTGGGTTTCCATTTCCTTCTCCAACACATGAAAGTGGAAAGTGAATGTGAAGTCGCTCAGTAGTGTCTGATTCTTCGTGACCCCATGGACTGAAGGCCACCAGGCTCCTCCGTCCATGGGATTTTCCAGGCAAGAGTACTGGAGTGGGTTGCCATTGTCTTCTCCAGTCTGAATAGCTAGGATCTATTAAATCTCCTTGAATATTTCTAATGTGAGCCAAAGTTGAGAACTACTGGGGAAGGAAAAATAATTTTCATTTCCCTGGATCCCTGGCTAAAAATAATCTTAATATTCACCCTTTAACATGGTGGACACCATAGAAGAAATCTTGAGTTTTGCATTTCTTCGAGGTAAAACAAAACAAAACAAAAATCAGCAATATACAAGAGCTAATGTCTTAAATAGTCTTCACCTGTAAACATAGTCAAGGGTAATAAAAATATTCTTAGTCTGACTTCTTTTGTCGTTTGGCAATAAAGAAAGGCATGGCATGACATAACTGAGAACCTTCTAAAGCATTTCAGAGATAAAGTCAACTACAGCAGTGCTCCTGATATCAGAAACTTTCTCTAAAGAAATTGAAAGGTGTTAAGCTTTTATATTTTCTTTCTTGTGTTCCTGAGACCTAGCTGATCAGATTTATCGTTGATGTAGGTACAGCATTTCAAGAATATCTATGGCTTGATTCTTTTCCTTTTCTAGAAATAGGTGAATGAATGTAACAGCAAACATATTGAACAAATGGACAACCAAATTCTGATCATTAGAGGAAAATGACTTTATTAAATCTGTGATATTCTGATGTGTTCATACAAGTTAAGTGACTAATTTGCTTTAAGCGGTTTTTTTCATAACAATCTGGGGTATTTGGGTTTTGTGAAAATTAAACTATCTCTTGTCACAAATCAGTGCAATTCTGTATTTAAGGATGATGACATTTGTCTCAGAGATAGGTTCATGGGACTATGTCTGAGTTAGGTTGGAGCAAGTAGATATGCGAAAATTAAGAGTTCTAAACTGGGGGTCCTTTCAACAGAGCAATGTATGGATTTGGGGGAGGTTCACATACACTCTGAAACAGTCTGTGTAGTTTTGAATATAACTGTTTCATTCAGTTTTCCTAGGATAAGGTTCATAACTTCTATCAGATTCTCAAAGAATTTGTAACCACAAAATGTTAGAACCCAGGGTTCTCTATATTTAAGTAGAGAATCCTCCACTCCAGGCCCATTCAACCCAGTGTGTTACTGAGAACAAGATATAGAAAATGAATAATAATAGTCTACTTTGCTCTTTAACCCTGCTAGTCTCAAAGCCAGAATTACAGATGTTTATGTGATATACCAACAGACATTAGGTCTTAGCTGATACTAATTTGTGATAAGTAAACATTAAAGGCAGTGGGAAAGATTCTGACCTTTGCTTATTTTGCTGAAACTCCCACACCATGGCGGGAAGAGTGGGCAGTTTTGACCAGCCAGGAAAAGTTGATAGCGGCCAAGCCAGAGCCTCCGCTTCCAGTGTACGGAATGCGTACAGTTTTTCTAACTGCCAGGCAGAGACTACACTTAATATTTTCTAGCAGATTCCTGTTCCTGTATCTAGTTAGATAGTGTCGGCCTGAGGTGGTCATTGTTAAAGACTGCAAATGCAATACAGACGTACCTACTTTTCATCACGCCTAACATGGGAAGCTGTAGCTTTTCTGAAATGATAAAGAGTAATGACTTCTTGAAAATATTGCTTTAAATAGGAAGTGATTTAACTTTAAAATGTATTCATTTACAGACATTCTAATTTCTATTTGGGAATTTCTTCTAGGCGACATTTAGCCTCATTATGGGGAGGGGTGTGATTTTTTTTTTGTTGTTGTTAAATGAATATTTTAAATGAAATGTATCTAATATTATATAGTATTACCTCTGCAAGAGATTTGAGTAGGGAAGGTATATAGCTAAATTTTTCCCTGGGGTGAGAAATATGATGTGTGAAGTTAATTTTTATTAATAAGGCTACTTCCAAAATACATGCTCAGTATACAGTTTCTTGGGGATTCAAGGAGTGACAATTAGCACTGTAGATATTTAGATATGAAGCTACAACTATCACATTTTTGTAAACATTAGTGTAATTATAATGGTTTCAGCTTTCATGAAAATTAATGTGAATTTGCCTAAACAGGAAAAAAAAAGGAAATCTTATTGAAAATTGAGAAAACTGTTTTTGTTAAGTTTGACATTGGAGTAAATGCAAGATAATCCATCCCATGTTAAAACTAAGGAACTATTTATAAGTGTTTAAAACGGGCACTGCTACCACTCTTAGATGTGAGTGACGAAGAACCATAAAAAATGGTTTGTATTTGCTTTTGGTTTTCTAATCAATTGATTGACCCAAGCCATTTTAAAGGAGAGATGGCGATGTTTTATCCGTCCTTTAAAGAAGAGTCCAGTAATTTAAACGGAAAAGTGACATTATGTTTGAGCTACTGGTGGCTTAAGTTCCTGAACAACAACAAAGACAATTAATAATTCCTTTTCTCTAATGCAGGAGAAACAAATCAAATGTAAATATAAGTACTGTTAAGTGCTAATGATTTTTCAAAATGTTTTAATCTTAGAAATGCCAGTAACTGTCCCCATTATAGATATATGACTGAGGTGGCAGACATGGAAATTAAGCACTTCATCTGTTTTCAAGTTAAAAATGCACATGACTGATAGAGGACTCACAAAAACTGGATATTCATTCTTCTTGAGGAAAACAAGTGAGGATGCTATCCTGGGTGACATTAATCCCCATATGGAAGAGCGGGCTTTTTAAAAAAAATTATGATAATGACATTTTAAGCCACGTTACATTTATATAGTATTTTCATACCATTACCACTTCAAAATCTTTGATAGTGGGATGTCCAGATAGAATCCCCACTGAAGTTTTATGTTACACCTAGTGGAGTGTAAATGATCTTGCCACTGACAAAGCTTAAGAAGAAACTCTGACCCCTGGATATTTTAAAAAATAATCCATATTGTTTTTTAATCCCAAGTATTTTTTAATTGCTATCATGCTACTTTCCCTAGTCCTGGCTGGTGTTCTTTTCGGAGTTGCTACACTGGTTCTTTGAAACAACATACGTAATCCAGCAAGGCACATGTTAGCCAGGCTTCAGGTTGAAGCCAGGCCTGGGAAATATTTTCCAAACAATCCCATCTTCATCCTTTCGGCCTGAGGTGGAACTATTGAGAATGCGATGGGGAAATTGCATTGAGGGGGACGCTGGGTCCTATAAGGGTCCTACTACTCTTGAGATACTGCGCATGGAATAAGTGAGGAGAATTACTATCGCCTTCGCCTTACTAGAAGTGCTAAAGCCTCTGATGACCAGACCTCTCCACGAGCTTCCTCATGGGAGAGTCCGGCTTCTGCCCACCTTGGGGGCAGCTGGGACCTGGTCTTGCTAGTGATAGCCGCAAAGGGCCGTGAGGCTCAGCTGGTCATCACTGGGTGAAGAAGCATCAGGATCACTGTAGATCTGCGTCAGGGCTAAACTCAGGATCTCTTTCTTCTCTTTGTAAAACCGTAGTTCTTGTCCTGCTTTCCTGGCTTCCTCCAGCTCCCTCAGGGCCATTCGCAGCTCTTGGGAGAGGATTCCCGGCGACTCCCGCTCCTTCATGATCCAGTCTAGCGCCATGTGGCTGCGCATCTTCTCATCCAGGGAGTACTGGGAATAGTAGGAGATGACTTCCTGGGAACCAAGAGACGAGGTCCAGAGCATCAGTGAAGAGCAACCAAAGTACCTGGGCTCGTGGCCTTCTGGACACTTTGTTTCCTAGGCCTCCACCCCCAACCCCAGCACACAAACACCCGTGGGGGTTCTACCAACAACCAAGCCTCTCTGATGTTCATGAACTGAAGCCCAGCCCCAGGACACACCTCTTAAAGGATCAAAATGACTTAAGTTGGTACCCAAAGTAAAGGTTACTCCAGGTTGAATCAAAGCACTGCCACCAGGAATGACATAATATTGTTCACAGAACAGAACTCTAACCTCACTGGAAAATATATGTTCCTTTGGAACTACATTCTTACAACAATTAGTATGAGCTTTACCTCATTTATTTATAACCCTTCTGCCCAGCATTAGCTCCTTTGGCAAAGTGGAGGGAAACAACTGCACAGAAGATTCAGGAAGAACTGGGTTTGGTCACAGCCACTGCAACGGCAACCCACGCCAGTGCTCTTGCCTAGAAAACCCCATGGACGGAGGAGCCTGGTGTCCATGGGGTCGCAAAGAGTCGGACACAACTGAGCGACTTCACTTTTACTTTTACTGCAGAAAACAGGAAGCTTTGAGTCAGGACAAGACTTAGACACCAGGAGAGTCAGCTTCCTAACTGCTGTGTTGTTAGCATAAGGAAGATGACGGACTAAATGGCTCACAGTAACTATGGGAAGGACCCTAAAAATTATGGAATATAGGTATTATCATCATGGATATCATAATGGTAACTATGGGCATTGTCTCTTACTGTCTGCAAAGAATGCAAAATTCATCACTGTCTTCCAATTCTCATGCTTAAAATTTGCCCATTCACTTAATGTCATGTATAAGTTTGATGAACGCTCTTTAAGAAGACCTTGTGGAGTGGATGCGTTGCTTATTTTTATTTTCAAGAACATATGGTATTTATTTATGACCTTAACAAATTAAAAACAATCACGGAAAAGTGTTTGTAACCAACTCGGCATGTTTCAAAGGCTTTTTATGAAATCAAAGGAAAAGAAAAAAATAGCCAAAGCCATTGTCAGCTACTCATTTCTTTTCCATCTTTGACATTTTGAAAGCCAGGCTTTCTAGGCAAAGAACAACTAAAAACTCCTGGGGCAGCAGTGCATGGAAAACTTTTACATCCCCCCTCATCTTGCCGACTAGTAGAGGCTTTGCTCCTCATACAACTTCCTGTTAGCAAATTCTCAAAAATAAACTACTATCCTCAAAATCTAATGGGACAAAGGAAGAATAAATCTTAAGTGATAGTAGGGTGAGAACCATTGAGTAGGGTGAGAACAATGGGAGGGGGTTTGCCTTTGCCACCAAAAAAGGGGGCAGGATGCTTTTCATAGATAGCTAAGAAATAGTGAAACCCTGTCTCTGAAAAATAAAGAAGAAACTTCCAAACCCCAAAACTGAAGTGACTGAAAAAACAAAAAACTGAAGGTATAGAAAACAAAAACAAAAAATTGAAGTGATGGAAATACCATGTCTCCCACCTTTATAATCAGTTCTGTTGCCCACTGGGAATGTTTGGTGGGGGTGAGAAGAATCTTCCTGCTACAAATAACTACCTGTTCTTGGTCAGGAGGTTTGGAGGCGGTGCAGACTCACATTTCTTTCTGCCTTGAAGAGTGGGAGGGGGCACACTGCATGGAGTAGTTGCATATCTGACTCAGGAACTAAGCCTGTCTTAGTGATCCCTCCATTCTAGCAGGAGTGTTCAGTACAGGTGTCTAAATCTGTCCTATGGCCAGCCAACATTCTTCTTAGTGTGTGTATGTGGTCAGTCCCTGATGCAACTGGACTGATATATCTAGATCTAAATCTAGATGGATATATCAGAGAGAGATCAGATAGAGATATCAGATATATATATATATATATACATATATATATGTTAGTACACTTATCGGAGAAGGCAATGGCACCCCATTCCAGTACTCCTGCCTGGAAAATCCCATGGATGAAGGAGCCTGGAAGGCTGCAGTCCATGGGGTCGCTGAGGGTCGGGCACGACTAAGCGACTTCACTTTCACTTGTCACTTTCATGCATTGGAGAAGGAAATGGCAACCCACTCCAGTGTTCTTGCCTAGAGAATCCCAGGGACAGGGGAGCCTGGTGGGCTGCCATCTATGGGGTCGCACAGAGTCGGACACGACTGAAGCGACTTAGCAGCAGCAGCAGCAGTACACTTATATATAGTGCACATATAGTTATGTGCACATAAATGCACATAAATTTACACGTTAGTATACGTATACTTCCCTGGTGGCTCAGACAGTGAAGTATCTGTCTGCAATGAGGGAGATCTGGGTTTGATCCCTGCGTTGGGAAGATCCCCTGGAGAAGGGCATGGCAACCCACTCCAGTATTCTTGCCTGGAGAATCCCATGGACAGATGAACCTGGTGGGCTATAGTCCAGAGGGTCTCAAAGAGTCGGACACAATGGAGTGACTAAGCACAGTATATATATCTCCTCTGCTTTTAATAAACAAGGCACTAAACAGAGAAAAATTCAGATAAAGGAACCTCAGTGGGAGATGCCATACAGCACAAACCTGCTTTTTATTGGAAAACTCTCACCTGTCGGGAACATTTTGTTTCACGAAGGGCTTTGAGGCTTCCGTTCCAGTGCAATAGTTGGAAAATGGTCATAAGCTCCTATAAAACCCAAATGCTTGTCATTAGTCTCAAAGCAGAAATGTGAAAGAAAGTGCCTCAGTGATTGCCAAACTCTAACTCCCAACTATATCAGGAAAATGGAATATACAGTATTGTCAGAACACTTTGAGACTTTTCAAATACCACAGTCAGAGGCTTCCGGAGCGTTTTTCCTTCCCTCCTCTGTTTTATCTACATTTGGCATGAACTATTAAATAATGGACAAATACCTCTCAACAGTGTAAATACATATGCTGTAATAATTTTACACCCAGGAAGTTATATAAATATACCAGCACATCTTCGAATAATGTGTAGGCAATTCATTGCATCAGTTTAAAGAAAATTGCCTGAGACTGGCAATATTTTAAATGTTCATTTTTAAAGGAATGCTTAAATGAAATGGTTACAAAAAGGAATGGTTAAATCCTGAAGTGTAGCAGAATATAGCACCCCCAAATATGCAACTTTGGTATATTGATTATTTTGAGCTGTGACTACTTAAAAAACTGCAAACAGAGGAAGAGGCTTTCTCTGAACTCCCCTTATCTCCCAAAAGACAGATCCTCCAAAAGGAACTTAATTGTTGTAACTCCTTTCTCCAGAAGTTTCATCAACCAGGGTATACTGACTCTTATCACAGAAGTAGAAACTGAAGTCCACTCCATGCTCAGCCAAACTTTGTCACTATCTTATCTCCTATCTATTCTTCTAAGGATCAATTCATCTTAAAGATTACCTCCTTTCTCCTGAGGGGCTTCCCTGGTGGCTCAGCAGTAAAGGATCTTTCTGCCAGTGCAGGAGACCTAAGAGACACAGGTTCGATTCCTGGGTCGGGAAGATTCCCTGGAGGAGGAAATGGCTGCCTGTTCAAGTATGCTTGCCTGGGGAATCCCACGGGCAGAGGACCCATGTGGAGCCTGATGGGCTATAGTCCATGGGCTGCAAAGATTCAGACATGACTGAGCAACTGAGCAGGCTCACATGCGCTTTCCCGAGAGGCCTATACCCCTCTCCCTTCCGTAGTAAGATGGTATTTAATCCTGAATTCTAAGCCACCTTGTGGAGCTCCTCATTTTTCCCTGGGTATCTCTCACACATACATGAGGCGTACTTATGTTTTTCTCTTTCTAATCTGTCTTTCATTACAGGAGTCTCGGCTAAGAATTCAGAAGAATAAAAAGAAAATGATTCTTTCTCCCTTACAACACAGTCATCCTACCAAATACAACGCAATCACAAAGGGTGAGAAGGCTCTCTCGTTCTAATGCAGAGTCTCTGTGAGGTGTTGTTAAAAGCAAGGTGTCCAACATATATACTGTGTGTTACTATTTGATTAAAAAAGAATTAGAAGATGCCTATAAATATTTGCTTATAAATGCCTAGAAGACTTCTGACAAGATACAAAAGAATCTGGGAACATGAGTCGCCTCTGGGGAGAAAAATGAAGCTAGACTTTCCTCTGACACTCGTTTGTACCTTTTGAGCTTTGAACCATGTGACAGTATGCCATATGAAAATAATTTAAATTTTAAAAAATTCAGGCAAAAAAATAAATATAGAGCATATAATGGAGCATATAACTACAGAAACTGACATTAAAGCCGCCCACAGTTTTCACATCCAACGGCCAGGGCTGAGCACAGCATTTAGCCTTTCTGTCAGCATCATCCTTTCCCTGCATGATACTGAGTATCAAGCTAACGTATTCAACATACTGAAGATTTTGTTTTTCCAATCTGATTAGGATTAGCAGTCTTCCATTGAAGTTATCTACATTTTTTTTTTTCTTTCTTTTTTGATCAGGGAAACGTCTACAGTGGATTAGTGGGAGTATAAACCACAGCCACATACCTATTGGAAAATAACAATACAGTTAAGGAACTTCCTGATCATGAGACAAATTATGAAAGCTTAACATTTGAACAGATGTCTTATGCCCATTCAAAAAAAAAAAAGCGGACTTTTATTGTCTTTATGTCTGGTTGCTCTGGAAAACGTTTTCACTATGAAATCTGGAGACATAAACTCAGTTTGAGATTACAGTTACCTTAAAATTATGAGGTAAAATTTAAAAAGATAAGATCATCAGAATAAATATTCTCATGTCTAAATGTCTCATGTCTGAATAGCACTATTCTCATGTTTAAACTGCCCTTAGAATGTAATGCTTTTCTTCTTTTCGGTTTAGGATTTTGTGTATGTATTACTACGTGGTAAGCACCACAAGAACACACATTGTTAGTCGCTCAGTTGTATCTGACTCTTTGCGACCCTATGGACGGTAACCCGCCGTTCCTCTGTCCATGGAATTCTCCAGGCAAGAACACAGGAGTGGGTTGCCATTCCCTTCTCCAGGGGATGTTCCCAACCCAGGGATCAAACTCGGGTCTCCCACACTGCAGGCAGATACTGTCTGAGCCATCAGGGAAGCCCAAGAGCAGAGACCTTGGTAAGGGCAAAGCCATGTGCTTCTATTAATTAAAATATAACATAGACACCAGCTGAGCCACACACTGACCGCATGTCTGCCCAGGGCCCTGGATCCAGTGCCAGGGGACCTCACCCCTCTTATGACTCCTCTCCACTTCTCTCTGCCCCCATCCAGATTTCCACTCTGCCACATCACTGTGCTACTTTGGGAAAGTGAGAATCTTTTGTTCCCCAACCAAATCCATAATCTAATCCGACCACTGTGTCTTTTATCAAGATAACCCCAGTGGCTGAGGAAGGCAAACTCGTGTTGCCCTCCTTGCTATACCCTCAGGCCTACTCACCGAATGCTTTGCAGACATAAAAAAGAGGATAGGAATGCTCTTTAGGTTCTGATATGAAGTAGTCTCCATGGTGTTACAGGAGGGACAATATTGACACATATTTTATTGTAAGACTCCTCTTAAATTTTGCATTTTATTGTGTATGTCCATTTCCTTAAAGCGGAAAATGAATGCCACTCCACTCCTTTCCTTATCCTGCGATCTTCACGTAATGTTGACAGCCCAGAAAGAGGTATTGAGTTTATTCTGTGACTTCAGTAACCCTCCTGGCATCGTCCTTGCATCTGTGTGGCCCAGTTTGAGAAACAACCTATTGCTAACAGAGCTCTTAATTCCATCCTCTGATAACTGTCGCCTTCATAATATATTTTTCCTCCAATGTCCTCTAAGCTTTCATTCTTATTTATGAGCCAAGCCCCACATCCAGATAAATTTCTGTTGTGTCACTCAGCAACCCTCCTAACACTGTGGAACCCACAATTCTGTGAACAGAACTGGAAATCTTTCTCATATCCCTTGGCAACCTACCCCTGTTATAAAACTTCCCCACTGAGACTTGGACTGTTTTCGCCTGCAGGAGGAGGATTATCCTCCTTATCCCCTCAGGTTTGTCTAAATTTCTATCCTATCATCAAGCAGTTGTTCCCCCTGCAGTAACACAACTGCCTCTTCTTCCCTGCGGCTCTTGTTCCTAAATCCCCCAGGAAAGGTAACCTTCTTTCTACCTTCTTACTTTGTGTCCTGATCTGCAGTGCTTGCCCTCCTCTCTGGAGATAACAGACCTTACCATCGTCATATGAAGTCTACTGAGATATTTCCACATTCTCCCTGTCCCACTTCTTTATTTCCCATCACATGACCAAGAATTGATGCTTTTGAACTGTGGTGTTGGAGAAGACTCTCGAGAGTCCCTTGGACTGCAAGGAGACCCAACCAATCCATCCTAAGGGAAATCAGTCCTGAGTATTCATTGGAAGGACTGATGTTGAAGCTGCAACTCCAATACTTTGGCCACCTGATGTGAAGAGCTGACTCATTTGAAAAGACCCTGATGCTGGGAAAGATTGAAGGCGGGAGAAGGGGACGATAGAGGATGGGATGGTTGGATGGCATCACCGACTCAATGGACATTGGTTTGGAGTTGGTGATAGACAGGGAGACCTAGTGTGCTGCAGTCCATGAGGTTACAAAGGGTCGGACAGGACTGAGCGACTGAACTGGACTGACCTGAACTGACCAAGTTTGCTATCTTCAGATCTTCCTGAAGCTGTGCGAACCCTGGCTCAACCCCAGGAAATCCTTGCGTGCTTATCATTGATGCCATTGGAAATCCTTGCATTATGAAAGACTGGCAAGGAGAGGGTGGCTATGGGCTTCTGTGAGGACTCACTTCCTAGTTTTCCCATGAATCGTCACTGCCTGGTCTTCTCAGCCTTGTTTTCTACTTGTTGAAGTCCCATCATTTTGAATGAAGTCTGTTTGGTGAGCTATCTGTCCTGCTTCTTCCTCACTGCAGTCTTTGAGCTGTGTTTGTAATGTAGGCTGACATAGAAGCCTGGCTTCTCTACATGGGCTTACAGATAAACAAGAAGCTGGCCTAGAGATGGGGTTGAGACTAGGGCCAGGTGAGTGAAGCAAGACTTAAGGTGAGTCGTACAAGTTCAGGGTCTTTTATTTAAAATCTTATCTTTATTTAAAATTTGGATGTTGCATTTGTCATAGATTTTTGCACGTTTGAGTTTTAAATGTATTGCATTATAATATTATTTGCCTTGATTACTGAAATTTTTGTTGCTCCTTCAAATTTGGTACCCCAGTTGAATGCTTGACTCTTCTTACCCTAGTCTGGGCTGTTCTGGGGATCTTGTCTCAGGGACTAGGGCAGTTTCACAAGCTTGTGATCTGTGCAGTCACACAGGCTTTGAGCTTAGTTTAGTGCTTTGCTATCTTTAAATTCATAGCAATTTTTGGACAAAAGGCTTAAACTTTCATTTTGCACCAGGCCCCATAAATTATGTAGCCAGTTCCCTTTACCAAGTATTAGTTGCTCAGTTGTGTCTGACTCTTTGTGACCCATAGACTGTAGCCCACCAGGTTCCTCTATCCATGGAATTCTCCAGGCTAGACTCCTGGAGTGGAAAGCTATTTCCTTCTCCAGGGGATCTTCCTGACCGAGAGATCGAACCTGGGTCTCCTGCACTGCAGGCAGATTCTTTACTGTCTGAGCCACAGGGAGCCCCCATAAGTAAATCCGAAATCAAATGGTGAACTGAGTCCTGTGTTTTCTTCTCTTTAGGAACACTGCAGTTGTAGCTTTCATTCTACAGCTTTTCTGGTTCACGTTGTCATCATTAAATCTAAACCAACGACAGGGGTCTGTCCTCACAGAGCTTCCTGGTGTTGCCTCCTACGAGAAACAATGTGTGGCCTCCCAGCTACTTCGCAGGGAGAAAATGAACACTGCTTCTCTCTGGAACTCTGTCTGGGAGACTGGCTTGGTTCTGTGATTCATCAGGAATAAGAAAAACAAACAGTGTAAATGGAGAACTTGAAAAGCAGGTGGGCACCATCTCCCCACCCAAGAGAATGGATTTAAGAGGAAATTTGTTTATGGGATGAGGTTTTAAAAGGCAACCTGGAGAATTTAGCAAAGATGTAAATAAACAGCTCATCTTTGGATTGCATTAGGCTTCAGAATAAATATATTAACCAGCTTCAGTCAAAGTCTGCCTTGAATCTGACCTTGACAAGACCCAGTGGCTAGAGCCTCCGCCATCCCACCCCTGCAAACAAGAGGCAGTTTTCTCTACGGAGAGAGGCAAGGCTACCTTAAACAGGCACCCCAGCCTCCCGCCCACGAAGTGAAGGTAAGCAGAAACCTATCAGGTTTCTTCTGAGCTCTGCCTGCTTAATGCCCTCCCTGGAAAGCCCGAGGGCAGTCAGGAGACGCCAGTCTTGTCTTTAGGCTGTATAGTCATCCGTAGCTAGATACAAACACACATCTATTACCCACCGCGGGGACTGAATTGCTGTGTGGACTGCAAACAGCCCAGGCCTGTGGTCAATTCCCATTATGAGCAGAAACAAGTTGATGCATTTAACCCAGGCCCCGGAGGAATGTGTAGGAAACCAGCAGGCAGCCTGGGGCTGGAGGAAGGAAGAGGGATGTACTTCATGGCCCTCCCTGTGGGTTGCCAGCATCCCTACTGGGAGGAGGGAGTTTGGATTTTTCCTGCATCAGGCACCCAGCCTCCTTTATGAGAATTTATGAAGCATTTCCACAATATGAGTCAAATTATTATTTCACATTCTTAAATACCTTACTACGCAGACCACACAGAAAACATGCAGCCCATAGTAAGGCAATTAAAAAAAAAAAAGTTTTACTAAAAGAAGGTTGAGTACAGCCTTTCATAGTACTTGGACAGAATTTAAAAATTAAAAAAAAATTTTTTGCCTTCCCTATATTTGGCAGACTAACCCACTGCATTAAAAAAAATCATTCTTAATTGTTCTGAAAATAGTTACTAAATCCTATACAAGCTACCATGTTTTTGGCCAGGCAACATTCATTCTGTAAGAAAAAAAAAAGTACAATATTTTTCTGTCAGGGAGAGAGGAGAAATTAAAATAAATGATTTCTTTCTTAGGACATCATTGTGCTAAATGCTTTATAAATGTCACGTTGTATAAGTCCCACAAAAAGTCTACACAACGGACATCATGATTCTTATTTTGTAGATGAGAAAAACTGAGTCTCAGAATGGCTGAGTTCACAGGTGACAAGCAGTAGAACAGGCTTGGCTCTTGGATCTGTATGATTTTTTTTAGTTTGTGTTCCTTTTCTTGTGTCATGCACTTCCCTTTTTATGTTTTCTCTGTTTGACTTTAGATTGTTATGGGATATAAAAAATGACTCTTGCCAGTTTCACTCTATAGCAGGGCTTCTTCCCCCATAGCTCAGTTGGCAAAGAATCTGCCTGCAATGCAGGAGACCCAGGGCCCTGAAGCATTTATTGCTGGGAAGCTACTTTATCCTCTTCTGGAGACTTAAGGTTAGATAAAGCTGTTGGAGGAGTCCATCTGGGAGCCTCTGGCATTTCAAGTAAAGCAGGCCTTCTTCAGAAATATATATCTATCAGTTGTCATTTTTTTAATGAGAATTTACCATATACCAGGAGCCGTTCTGAACTCCCTATGCAGTCTCGTTTAATCTCCACAATGGCACAGTGAGGTAGCACTGCTATTACTGCTACTATTATTCTTCCTGATTTATGTACAAATGAGAAAACAGATTCAGAGGTGAGCAGCCGAACCCACTCCCCAGCCTGGGCTGAGAACCACTGGCTGCTGCAAGCCGCTGTCTACACCAGAAGGTGAGCTTCAAGGTCTTTTGCAAACCAAGACAAGCAACATCAAAGGTCAGTGAGACCACAACTGCTTAAGGAGAAATCTGGATGACTGAGATCTTCCTAGGAAAGGATGAGAAAAGAGCATTTTTGCTTCAATCAAACAAGAGAGTGGTGAGTGAAATTAATGAATTTTAAAATGGGCAGGACGGACATATCCAGCTGAGAAGTAAGTGGCTGTGGCACTGTAATCAGGAAAAGAATTTGAAAGGTACCAAAGATGGTATTTGAAAGCTGGCTTTAGGGTTCAGCTATACCACCACTGTAAATTATACCACGATGAACATTTTTGTCCATAAAACTTTATATTCTGATTTCTTCTTGGACTCTAACCTAAAATAATAGAAATCTTGGAAGTAAAGTCTCCTTATTATAACACTGCATATTGATTCTTAGTAGCATTGATGTATATGGATGGTCAACTGTATTCAAATTTAGTTTTTTAGAGAGCATACTTTTCATTCTCAACCACTATTGAATTTTTGTCTGTCGAGCCCAATATAGGATAATAGTCAAAATATGAACTCAGAAATCAGACTGCCTGGGTCTGAACCCAGGCTGTGCCATTTACTAAGCTGTATGTCATACTTCCTTCAATGATGATATGGTATAATAAATACTCGTGCGTTTATTGTAAAGGTTAAATTATGCTAAGACTTGTTAAATGCTTAGCACAGTGCCAGACAATGTAAGCATCCAATGAGTGTAAGCTCGTCTTCTTCTTCTTACTGCTAATATAATTAATTTACAAATAACAGGTAATATAGTTCCTTAGCTCTGTTATTGCTTGTCAGCAGTGGAATGAAAACAGCTAGAGCTTGCTAAATTTTTTTATTTACTTAAGGATAAGAGATGGCAGATCTTGTTTACCAAAAATATCATAACAGATGGGGAAATTGTTAACATACATGCAGTCACCTTCATCTATAACTTCTGAAAATTAAGAACCAAACGGTCATGACCAGTAGTATTTCAAGCTGTTTGATTTGATTTAAAGGGGAGCTTTATACTGAAAAGCTGGTAAATTGTTATTAGGGTCATAAGATGGTAATGTTCCCTACCTGTTTCTTAGCTTAAGTCTTCTACCTTCTTTGAAGAGGCAAAGATTGTGCTTTGTTGACTTGTTTGTTTTAGCCTACTGCAGTGCTGCTAAAAGAGAGTTATCGTGCTGGATCCTAAGAGGGTTAAATTAAAATGACCAAAATAAACGAAGAGCTGTTTGTGATAAGACTGGCATTCCCCCAGGCTTCTAGGGGCTGTGCAGCAAAATAAATATGCGGCGGGCACCTGAAACTCCAGCATGGTCTTCCCCATGTTTGACTCCAGCATGTAGTGATAGGCTCCGACGCTGGTGCTTGGGTCGTCTGCATCATCCAAAGTGCCCTTGGGAAGGAAGCAGAAAAGGAGAGCATCATGGATGTTTCCTCCTCTTCTTTGGGGGTCATGAATGAATCCTGTGGCCCCACGGTGAAACTCCTGTGGTTCTAACCCTTCAGGTGTGCACCTTACAACCATCTCCAGCTGATTGGGGATAAAAGCCATCTCACCATCTCTAAGTGAAGAGGATTTTGAAGTCAATTTGAGTCTAGCTTTTCATTAGAATGTTAACTGATTATATACTCAAAAAGAATAATTATACTAAAGCAGAAATTGCCACATCTCTATAGAGTTTTTGTTGGTAGTGGCATTTATGCCACCCTAATGAGCAGCCATGAAATTAAAAGATGCCTAATCCTGGGAAGGAAAGTTATGACCAATGTAGACAGCATATTAAAAAGCAGAGACATCACTTTGTCAACAAAGGTCCGTCTAATCAAGGCTATGGTTTTTCCAGCAGTCATGGATGTGAGAGTTGGACTGTAAAGAGGGCTGAGTGCTGAAGAATTGATGCTTTTGAACTGTGGTGTTGGAGAAGACTCTGGAGAGTCCCTTGTACTTCAAGGAGATCCAACCAGTCCATTCTAAAGGGGATCAGTCCTGGGTGTTCTTTGGAAGGAATGATGTTAAAGCTGCAACTCCAATACTTTGGCCACCTGATGTGAAGAGCTGACTCTTTGGAAAAGACCCTGAGGCTGGGAAAGATTGAGGGCCGGAGGAGAAGGGGACGACAGAGGATGAGATGGTTGGATGGCATCACCGACTCAATGGACATGGGTTTGGGTAGACTCTGGTAGTTGGTGATGGACAAGGAGGCCTGGCATGCTGTGGTTCATGGAGTTGCAAAGAGTCAGACATGACTGAGCGACTGAACTGAACTGAACTGAACTGAACTGAATGAATGGTTGCCCTTCGAGGCTGTTTTCATCCATTATTGAAATCTTGAAATGCTGACTTGCTTCATAAGATTCTTATGATCACCAAGCAAATTATGTAATTAATAGGGAAAAAATTTTCCAGTTGTATGGACCATTCATATTTTACCACCATGATTCTTTTTTTAAAAAATTTATTTATTTTTTTATTTGAAGGTTCAAGAGAGAGGGGACATATGTACACCTGTGGCTGATTCACGTTGATGTTTGACCACCGCGATTCTCAATGGGAGCTTTTCATAACAGGCTGGTGTTCAACCTGGAGACATGGATTTTGGTTTATATTTTTTCAATTCTGGACCGCTTAATCTTTAAGAAACAAGGTGGGTGGGTGATGGGGAAAAATGAAATTCCCCTTTAATATTTGGTTATGGGGAGTGGCAATAAAAAAAGCTAACATGAGCTCTGGAATGGCATTGGGGCCTGCCCTTCAATATCCCATGGCCTTGGATTCCTGGGAAGGTGGGCAATGGCTTTGTAAGACTGAACAAACAACTGCCAGCATCAGATAGCCGCAAATTTATAGCTTTTGAATGCAATAACATTAACACACTACTGCCGAAATATTTATGTTGGCTTTTTAAATATCCCAGAGGAAATCCATCCAGAAGCCTATGAACCATATATATTCTCCTTCCTTAGAAATTTCCATGAAAAAAATGATAAATTACATTTACACTGAGGACCCCTCCCTGCTCCTGAGTAAATTCCACACATATAAATCAGGCATCATTTTCCTAACTTCTCCGCAAAGGCACTTGAAATTTACAGGGCAGAAAAATAAAGGCTTCCTTTCATCCTCAGAGCAGAGACAGACCAGAGCTCCCTGAAGTCTCTCTGCCAGGACAACCACTCTCAGTCTCTGCCGCTGCCCCCTCATCCCTTCTCTCTGTGATAAGACCATTTAAGAGGGGGGAAGGCAGTAAAAAAGGTCACAGCTGGTGGGATATTATCATCTTCCTTATCAGTAGCTTCTCTAGAATGACAGAACCTTGACTTGCATAGTCAGGTTAAGGGAATCAGGGAATGAAAGTCTCAGACAGGGTTGATCCATGCTAAAGGCGAAGCAGGAGGTAGCTTATCTCTTTGGTAATGCCCTTTGGTTTCTGCACTTTAAGGACACAAAGGGAGACGCCTGCCCCAGGTGAGACCCAAGGCTTCCTCCGTGGTGAAAATGATTTACAGTTTGGAGGTACAAGGATCAGGACCACCAAATAATTCATGGGGCAAATAATCTACTCCTAGATTGGTGACAAAATGTCCTGTCTGAATTTCTAAGACATGGTTTGGCTCTCAAAGCACTTTGAATTCAATTACATCTATTACAGAAATTTCCAGAGCTCTTGGAATAAAATAATCAATATTAAGTGTGATAACTCTAACATCTAACAAATATTAGGCATACAGCTTTTCTCATAGCTAAGCAGTTAGTGGGTTTCCCTTGTGGCTCAGCTGGTAAAGAATCTACCTGCAATGTGGGAGACCTGGGTTCGATCCCTGGGTAGGGAAGATTCCCCTGGAGAAGGGAAAGGCTACCCACTCCAGTATTCTCCAGAATACTGGAGACTTCCATGGACTGTAGAGTCCATGGGGTTGCCAAGAGTCACATACAACTGAACGACTTTCATTTCACTTCACTTCAAGCAGTTAGTATTTCCTTAAAAACACAGATTGCAGGACCTCACGCTGGCTGGGGAATTGGCACTTTTAACAAGCGCTTCAGAAAATTTTTATGATTAGTCAAGTTTGGGAAAAACTGAACTTCTTTATGTCTAGGTTAAAGCGGTATTCAACTGCATGCATCCTCAGGCCCTAAAAGAATCAGTGCTCCTCAAACAGCAAACACCCAAAGAAACAAATCAAGATGGATAATTCGATCCACTTTGATACACAGCTTGATTAATTGTGATCCAGGAAGGCTAAAGAATCTTGCTGAGACATGGATAGGGAGATAGCCCCAATATCATGATTTTCAATCTAAGTGCTCTTTTTGCTGAAAATTAATGATTTAATGGGCGAAAAAAAAAAAAAAAACCCAAACCTGCACAGTTCTTAAAGAACTTGTACACATTAGCATCTCCCAAGATTCAAAGGCCTCAGTCCTCTCAGTATAGCCAGCTCCCCCTTCCCTGGTGGGTACTCACACTGGTGGAGGCAACTGCTTCCTGCACACTCTCCATAATGAATTCCTTGGTGATTCGGCGAGAGGGCAGCTCATTGAAGAGAGAGTTGATTAGGGCCACTTTAGCTGCATCCCGTCTGGCCTCAGCTCTACTTAAGCAGCACTTAAGAAGGGAAGGAGAAAAGGAGTCATTAAAGAATCTGGCATCTCATCATTTCGCCCCAACTCAATGGGTCTCTGGACACTTATTTCTATTTATACGTTCACTGTCTGCATCTATTCTTCCATCGCCATTGCTAATCCCCTTGATGGTCATGCAGACTTTCTTGCAGCCCCAGAGCCCATGCAAATGTCTTGGTTAGTCTTCAAATGTTTTAGTCTGATTTCACAGTCACTGAATGCCTACTTTGTACGAGAGGCTTTCACACTCTGTTAATAAATAATAACAAAAGTAATAATGGCAACTGTTCTGTGCTCAGTGATTGCACTCATTACCAGGGCCCTCCTCAAATCTTTATTTCAGAGAAAAGAAAGTAAGGAACGAAGGAAAATGGGAGACACGTTTAACACAATAATTAAAAACGTATATTCTGGAGTCAGACTCCTTGGGTTCTGATTCCAACTCTGGAACTTACTAGTTGAAAAACCAGGGACAAACTTGTCTATCTATGCTTCAATTTTCTCCCCTCTAAATGGGAATAATAGTGGTCCCTGTGTCATAGGGTTGAGGATAGGCTCAATTCATTAATATAGAGAAAGCACTGAAAATACCCAGAATGTGGTAACACTCTATGAGAGTACCTCAGGCTTATGTTGTTTTAACCTTCAGATTAGGACCAAGTGGCTTCTGTGAAAGATGGTTTGGGCTTTTTCTCTTTAGTGTTGGATGGCAATCTATAAGCCTTTCAGGTAGCTTCAGGCACCAAAGCCCTTTAAGCTTTAGACCTCTCTCAAGGTTTAGGCCACCTGCATTAAACCAGGGGTGTGGAGACTGCGAGAGGTGTCTTTGCAATTATGGATTTGGCTGGGAATTTACAGGATACTGAATTCTGAGTCAGTAGTCTTTCACTAAAGCTTGGGTACCACCTCTTCCAGGAAACTCCCTGACCACTCCCATTGCAGGCTGGGAGGACCAGCATCCATAAAAGGCACACACCACACTGAAGTGTAATTGTCTACTAGCGCTCTGCCGCTCAACCCCAGGCTGTGAGCAACCTAAGGCTGGAGTCTTTGACTTAATCAACTCTCTGTCTTTGCGCCTGCAACATAGTTTGTTGAATGAATAATTGACTATAGCCTAGGAAATTGAAACCACCTATCACTAAAGCGACTGACAAAGTATTTAAGATATCCTCTTAAAGAAGAGAATTTAAGATTTACACTTATCCTTATTAATTTTAAATAGTCCCATTTCAATATACCCTTTATTGTATTCATAATCCAGTAATAGAAAAATATACTAATATGTGAATTGCAGAGGGGAAAATTGGCCTTTTAGTTCAGGCGCTCTGAGAGTACTAGTTTTGCCCGAGTGTAGGATATGTTTATTATTCTTTGGAAAATCAGTTCCCTGTTAAAAAGCAAACAGAGTTTTTGCAAATATTACCTGACATCTGTAAAAGCAGCTCATTTTAATAAGAATTTGCTGTATGAAACATATAATAATGCCGTTGGGGTTTTAAAATTTAGAGAATTAGATTCAGATCTGGGCACTCTTACGAAACTTTATATAACTTTCTATCTAAATAACAGCAATTTAAACCATCTTTCATAGAGTGAGACCTAGTAAACAAGACTTAGATAAAAGAAGCTATCTATTTTAAATAAGACCAGCTAAGTACTAGATCAAAGGCGCCACATACATTTACAACCAAATGGCACTGCTTCTGAGATCAAAGTGCTGCAGGGCTGAGAGAACAGAAAAAGCCTTTACCCAGAAAGCATGGAAAAGGACTCTGAGACTTAACCAGTATCGAGATTTTTAAAGAAGACACATGTCTTTACTTATTTTATTGTTTCAATGTACAGAATCTTTGGTTAAAATGGGGGAGAAAGTGTACCAATTAATAAGTACATAAAATAAAATAAAATAAATTCTGAGCGATCAAAGGCTTTCCTTGCTATTGTTCTTTGCATTTCTGAAAGACAAGTACTTCAAAATGTCTGTAATGTTAACCAGCCGCTTTCTTTTAAATTTTGGAGCTACAAATCCGAGCCAGTAAGACTGCATATTTTTCTTTAGCAGTCTTTTAGTGGGAACTCTCAAACTGTAAGGACCTGTGTTTGGACAAGAAATTTGGCCAAAATCAATCTACTTGGCAAATCTAAATCAGAGTGTGGATTCTGCTGTAAGAACATGCACTGTGAGAGTTACCATCAAACAGTGGGAAATGCTGCAAGAAAATAAAATATGGTAAGTGACAGGACGTTTTATTGATGTGTCCAAACTGGTCGTCAAGGACATCATTTGGGGAGTGAATGAAGTATGATGTTATTTCAAAGCAACTTCCTGCTGGAATTGGACTCCCCAGGTTGTATGGTTTACTCTTGCTGTTTGTCAGCCAGACCCCAGTCATAAATACAGATTTGTAAACCACGACTTCTCCGCTAACCATTCTTACTTGTTAACACAGAGAGACAACTTCTGTCCTTTGCACTTCGTGAAAGTGCAGGGCTGGAATATTTAATAGTCAAGATCTTACTAAAGTCAGCTGTGGATTTCTTTAGCATGTGGAGCCACGTGTATTTCAAGTGGCCAGAAGACCCCACTCAGACATCTATCTTGATGCTTGGATGTCTTTCATTTGCCGGTAGATTATAAACAGCTATAATCATTTCAAAGCCTCTCAGCTCTAAAATTAAAGCCCAAAAAAAAAAAAAAAAAAAAAAAAAAGAGCATCTGTGGCATTGCTCAGGAAAACTATTTAAAGGTGGGGGTAGCCAGCCTCTGAGAAAACACCCAGCGATCTCTGCCTCCTGGTATTCACACACTTGTACAGTCCCCTCCCATACTGTACAGGGTTGGTCTGTGTAACCAACAGAATACGGCAGAAGCTATGGTACGTCACATTTGATATTAGGTTATAAAAGGCACTGTGGTCCTTCCTGGTCACTCTTGCTTTCTCTCTAGGAAGAGTCAGCTGCTGTGTTGTGCGTAGTCCAACTGAAAGGTACATATGCTAAGGATCTAACTAATTCCTACTGCCAAGAGCCTTTTGAGGGAGATTGGAAGCTGATCCTCCAGACCCCATCAAGCCTTTAGATGTCTGTGGCTCCAGGCTTGACTGCAACCTCTGGGAGACCCTGGGTCAGAACTACCCAACTAAGCGGCTTCCAGATCCCTGATCCTCAGAAAGAGTGAGACAATGAGAAGTTCTGTGGCAATCTGTTACCCAGTCACAGATACCTAACACAGAAGCTTTGCTCCCATCAGGTAATTGGGAACTTCTTCAGCCCACCCTTGAGGTCTGTCTGTCTTAGTTGCTCAGTCGTGTCCTACTCTTTGCAATCCCATGGACTGTAGTCCGCCAGGCTCCTCTGTCCATGGGATTTTCCAGGCAAGAATACTGGAGTGGGTTGCCATTTCCTTGAGGCAGAGCTCACTAATAGTAATCCTTGTTGCTGGGTGCTGAGCTAAGCTGTTCCAGGTGGTGCTAGTGGTTAAGAACCCACCTACCAATGCAGGAGACATAAGAGACGTGGGTTTGATCCCTGGGTCCGGAAGATCCCCTGGAGGAAGAAATGGCAACCCACTGCAATATTCTTGCCTAGGAAATCTCATGGACAGAGGAGCCTGGCAGGCTATAGCTCACAGAGTCCCAAAGAGTTGAACACGACTGAAGTGACTTGGCACGCATGCACAAGCTGAGTGTTTTATGTCGATTGTCACATTTAGTTATCACCACAATCCTGTAAGGTTTATTTTATTGTGATCTTTACTTTTCCCTTGAGAAAACAGAGGTTATATAGCCCAAAGTCATACAACTTAAAAAATTATCAAAGCAGGATTAAACCCCGTCTGTCAGACTTGAAAGCCCAGATTTTTAACCACAATACTATTCTGCTTGTCACAGAAATGGTCACCCACCTTGGAATAGAGAAGAGATATAATTTGGCTAAAGTCTCCCAGCATTCCCCAAACCAGTATAGATAGTACTTTGAGTGAGTGAGTGAAGTAGCTCAGTTCCGTCCGACTCTTTGTGACCCCATGGACTGTAGCCTACCAGGCTCCTCTGTCCATGGGATTTTCCAAGCAAGAGTAATACTGGAATGGATTGCCATTTCCTTCTCCAGGAGATCTTCCCAACCCAGGGATTGAACCCAGGTCTCCTGCATTGTAGGCAGATGCTTTACCGTCTGAGCCACCAGGGAAGTCATACTTTAGCCCAAGCTAAATACTTGGTACTCCATGGACTATTTTGACATAAGATTCCAAGAATATCTCCTCCCATTCCCACATGATGAACTCAACTTCTTTAAAAAGAAAAGGCCAAGGGAGAAGCAGTGTAGTGTCTCAAGAAAGTGTCCTCAGTGATGAAGGCATGTGCTAACAATTATATTAATATCATCTTCTCTCCTATGTCCTTTCGGTTCTTTTCTTCACCTGGACCGTAGGGAGAAGGAAAATGGAGAAAGACCAGCTGTGATTAGAACAGGAGATCAACTGTCAGCCCCTGTTAGAATTTTCTTGTGCTGTTTGGAATTGTTCCCTTGGTTAAGAATGGAGCCAAGAGACTTGAGAGTTTTACCACACAAATTTTAAGGGTTTTACCTCAACAACTTTAAGATATATTTGGTAACCCTTCAAGAGCAAAAAGTCATTTAGATTAAACTTCTCCGGCTCCTCCGGATGAGAAATTCTCCCAAGACCAGCTCCTCCTGGCTCTTTATTTTACTTTGGATGTGAGATCATTGACAAGCTGCTAGGAGCCCACAGGGTATGTTATAAAGACCATTGCTAAGCCTCAGCCAGCAGTCCAAACCAAAAATTTGAAACCTTTAGTTTTCATGGTAAGATCACCTGGGGAACTTGATAACATGCACATTCCCAGTCGGAGTCGCTTCAGATGGACCGCAGTGGGGGTCTGCCTTTTAACAAGCTTCCCAGATGATTCTGAGGCAGGTGGATCCAGGACTATCCTTAGAGGAATGTTGCTCTAGCTTCTGTCCGTTCTGTGTCTCATTTCTAATCAGCAGAGGCAGAACCAGGTTTTGTGTGGGACCTGAAGCTTACCCAGTTTGAGGGATTTTGTATGAGAAAAACAATAAGAAATCACACATTTTAAAAACTGGCCTGTGAGTTTGAAGTCACCTATGCAGCAGAAGTCTCACTGGCTTCATGGTCGAGAGGGAGAACAGCCTCTGCTCACCACCACATGTGGGGTTTTCCCCTTCACACCAACTAATTCTCTTATGCCAGCTGGGTACACTACAGTTCAGTTTAGTTCAGTTGCTCAGTTGCATCCGACTCTTTGAGACCCCATGAACCACAGTACGCCAGGCCTCCCTGTCCATCACCAACTCCTGGAGTCCACCCAAACTCATGTCCATTGAGTCGGTGATGCCATCCAACCATCTCATCCTCCGTCGTCCCCTTCTCTGCCTGCCCTCAATCTTTCCCAGCATCAGGGTCTTTTCCAATGAGTCAGCTCTTCGCATCAGGTGGTCAAAGTATTGGAGTTTCAGCTTCAACATCAGTCCTTCCAATTTTCACCCAGGACTGGTCTCCTCTAGGATGGACTGGTTGGATCTCCTTGCAGTCCAAGGGACCTTCAAGAGTCTTCTCCAACACCACAGTTCAAAAGCATCAATTCTTCGGTCCAAATCTCACATCCATACATGACCACTGGAAAAACCATAGCCTTGACTAGATGGACCTTTGTTGACAAAGTGATGTCTCTGCTTTTTAATATGCTGTCTAGGTTGGGTATGCTACAGTTTAACTCAATTCTGAAACTGTCCACCTGGAGATAGCATCAGATTCCATAGATGGCTCTGTCTAAAGCCATCTCATCTACCAGATGACCCCACTTCAGACATCAATCACACAAGTCCAGGCTGTCCCCTGTGTTTCTAACCAAACTGCTAAAAATGACAGATTCCTACAAGTCCTTTCTCAGCATCCATCATTTGCTAGAACAGTTCAGAAAACTCATAAAAATTAGTTATAGATTATTGATTTGCTATAAAAGGATACAACTCAGAAACAGAGAAAGATGCATAGAGCGAGGTGTGTGTGGAAGGACTCCAAGCTTCCACACCTTCTCCCAGCACCACCAACCTAGAAGCTCTCTGAATCCCACCATTTAGGACTTGTATGGAGTCTTCATAACATAAGCGTGATTGATGAAATCCTTGGCCACTGGTGGGTGCATAAATCAATCTGCAGCTCGTCTCCCTTATCAGATCAGAGGTTGGGGCTGAAAATTCTAAACTTCTCATCAAATGGCTGATTCTCCTAGCAACCAGTCCCCATCACTAGGAGCTTCCCCAAAAGCCACTTCATTAACATAAACTCAGGTGTGGTATAACCCTTTATTTGTTATGAATACTAAAAGATACGTTTATCACTCTTATCACTTAGGAAATCCTAGGGGTGTCAGGGGCTGTTGGGCAGGGGCCAAACTAAATACAACCGTCTGGGCCACCAGGGAAGTCCATATATGTCATTATGAATCTCAATATTGCAATAGTATATCCACCTCTGCTAACATGAAACAGCCTAATTTCTTACTAGAGAAATTACTTTTACACAAAAGTTAGGGACAGCAGGATTCAGGTTGAAAAAAAAAATCATTTATGACTGTTCTTCTAAAATTAAGCCTTTAGGAAGTCTATAGGCACTTCTAACTTAAGTCTCAATATTCCTTTTTACTCAGCAGTTCTTATTTCTTCATGATAATTTTCCATACTATACAACAGAAAAATTAAACCAAGATTTATTTGTGGGTCAGTGGGCTGTCCTGAAATAAAATGGTAGTTAGTCCATCTTTTAGGATGTACAGAAATTTTTGAAATTCATTGAAATAAAATTTTAGCAGTCATGTACATATTGTAAACATAGAAATGCCCAATAAGTATTAGTTTTATTGTTAATTATTGATAACAATGAAAATTGAAATTATTATAAGTGCATTACTACTCACAGAAACATTTTCCAGCCAGGATGACACAGTTTATACTCTGAATATTAACTTTCCTAGTATTCCTCATTTTATTAACAGTTTTTCCCATGCTTTGTATTAGAACATGTATTGAGTGACTATTTCTGGATACTAATATTTTTCTGTCCATACACCCCAACTATAGGGCTTTCAAAAGAGTCTGTGAAAAGATATCAATATAAGTGACTTTTCTCCATCTTAAACAATAGACTTTTTGGCTTTTTCACATTTGCATTTTAAAGACATCAAGAAAAATAAATGTGCAGATCCCAAATCAAGTTAGGTACACTTTACTCTGTGCCTACCGGTGGTAGCTGAGGAGCTGAAAAGTTGGTTAGGAGCAGGTTTTTTGAAAAAGACCCGTCATGTATTATACATTTGACAGACTGTGTCTACATGTAGACTCAAAGCTGAAGACGCTGTCTTCTCTGGGGCCAACAGCAGATCAGTGTTATTTAGTGGCATTTGCTCAATAACATGTTGGACCCAAGGGGCTCTCCCAAGCTGGGACTTTGCAGGTGGCAAAACCAAATAAACGGACTCTATGTGAGGTGAGAATTCTTGCCCAGATTCTTTAGGCTGTCAAGCCTTTCATTCAGGTGGTGGGCGGCATTTGCTGGTGTGACTCAGAGTCCAAGTCTCAGCAAGTGACTTGCAGAGTTTGTGTGTATGGCCTGCCAGCTCTGGGCAGTGTCACCAACACCTCGGTTCCATCCTGACAGCAAGCCATCAGCACACAGAATGCCACACCAACCAGGCCCTGATGCTAATTGTCCCCCTCTCAGTTCTTTAAGACCTTGACTGCCCTGGTCTAAGCATGAACATGTGCTTGTGTTCCAATTTATCTAATTGTAGATATATTAGCTTTTTTTTTTTTCCCCTTCCCAGATGGTGATGAGAAAAAGGGCAACCGTTAAGACTCAATCACCCAAGTTAATACGGTGTCTCTTCCCCCGTAGGTCAGGCTGGCTGTAAATACATCGGGAACAATTTGGAGCTCTGTGTGTGCTGGGAATGGGGATAGGGGTAGGGGGTGGGCGGGGCGGCTGGGGGATGGTCTTTGCTAGGTGTGGGGGAGGTGCTGGTCTGGGAGTCCAATTTTCAGGGAAATCTCACCCAGTTCCTGTCAACTGAAAGAAACGTTTCATGCACATGGTGGGGTCAGAATGTTATTTTTATAATATAAACCACCTGGCCTCCTCCTCCTTTACCTACCACTGCTGCAAATGCTATTCTACCTAGACCCAGGTCCCTGGCAACTATTACAAAACCATGTTGTGTTTGGCTCCTGGAGGTTTTTTTTCTTTTCTCTTTTTTCTTTTCTTCTTATTCTTTTTTTCAAGTTAAGGTGAAGACAAGATGGATTGATCAGGGCTCAAAATTTTGGTTTATTTTTACAGTTGCTTTGATGTAAGAGGACTTGGCTCTGATTGTGTGGAGAGAGATGCAGGGATGGGGTGGGGAAAGGTGAAGTCAGCCTTTCTTCCTCACTCAGCAGCTCCTAAGACTGTGAGCATCTTCCTAAAGTTTAACAGCAAAGGCTGGGGAACCCCTCCGGAGATTGTCCCAAGTCTATTTACCTGGAACCTTCCCCAAGTGTTATCTTTCACTATACGTGGAGGTTCTTTTAGGAACAGCAATATGTAACTATCTCTGTTTACTTTGCTTGATGAAAAGTCAGAAAAGAGTTCTGGGTGATAACCAGGTCTCATTAAAACAATGCTCACTTCCAGTTTCACAGGCAAGCCATTAAAGCCTGGATCATTAGCTGACATATGAGTTTCAAATGGGAAGGGGTTTTAACTAATCTTCCTATCTTTGAGTCTCATTAGTTGCCAAACAGGATGCTTTCCTGTGGAGATTTCTACCAGGAATACCTCCTTTAGAAGTTAAGTTATATTGCATAGCATGCCGTGCGTCTGTGTCAAGGTATACAAATCTAGTGACAGAGAAAAGGTCATGGCTGATTTCAAACAGTAATAGTTGACATTAAAACAGCATTAGTGCAAGGCAGTAGTCTCAATTTTATGGCAGGAACTAAATCTTTCTTTGGAGCATGGAATGTTAAGGCTAGGCCTTATTTAATAATCAGTAAAAAGAGAACATTACAATTCCATTTAGCCATGACTATGAATTAATCAAATTTTCTCCTAGTCCTTCTCTCTTGGGAAAAACTTAATTTTATAAACTTAGTTCATTGTGATTTAATACTTTAAAACAAAAAGGAGAATCATGCAACTTATGAAAGTCTAAAATATGTTTTATATCTGATAGTAAAGTGCGTTTATTGCCTTAAAAATGTTGTTGTTCAGTTGCTGTCATGTCCAACCCTTTGTGACCCCATGGACTGCGGCATGCCAGGCTTCTTGTTCTTCACTATCTGCCAGAGTTTGCCCAAACTCATGTTTATTCAGTCACTGATGTCACCCAACCATCTCATTCTCTGTTGCCCTCTTCTCCTCTGCCCGCAATCTTTCCCAGCATCAGGGGTTTTTTTTTCCCAGTGAGTCAGCTCTTCACATCACGTGGCCAAAGTACCGAAGCTTCAGCATCAGTCCTTCCAATGAATATTCAGGGTTGATTTCCTTTAGGGATTGACTGGTTTGATCTCCTTCCTGTCCGAGAGACTCTCAAGAGTCTTCTCCAGCATCAGTTTGAAAGCATCAACTCTTTGGCGCTCAGCCTTCTTTATGCGTGGTGGTATGGAGTAATGTTCTAGACTCAGGGGAGGACTTGAATCCTAGTCCTGATGATGTAGACGTGTGCTTTTAGGTGCTCCGTTCACTCTTTTTGAGCCTTAATTTGAACATATATACTTTGGGGGAGGGGTGTGGACTAGAGATACTATAGGCCTAAAAATAACTAAAACAAATGATACATACTTATCCTTCTTTTGGGTAGTATGTACCTAGGAAAAGTAGTTTTTCCAGGTGACAAGCTGTAGAAAAGTAGTCTTCCCAGGCAAAGGCTTTGGTGTGAAAACCAACTGGCATAAAAATGGAAGGCCTCTCACAGACAGTGCTTGGGAAGAAGCTCATTTGCTCTGAGTGTTTTCCCACTTACTTCTCCCAACTGTGACTTGTTACACAATGCCACAACATATATTGGTTGAAAATGAAAAGAAAAGAAAAAAATCAAACAACATATTTTTATGGAAATATTAAATGTCTCAATTTTATACGGTGCTTGGTACAATACAAAAAGCCCAAGTACCACAAAATAGGTGAAAAAAAAGTACCGCAGTGAATTAGCGTCCTAAATGTCAAATAAATTAAACTATCACATCAATGTTTTAGCCAGGGGATACATTTTTTATACAATCAAAACTCATATACATAAATAATCACATGGTGTAGTATTATACTCAAAAAATTTTTTACTTTTTATTCCAAATAAGAATAAAATGCACTAACCCAAATCATTCTAGCAGACTATAGGGAAGACTATGTCACTGGCTGGAAAACAAAAACTTGAATCACAAAACTTTTAATCAAAATATAAAATAAGAGAAAATACTCAATTAAGTTCCCCCTTTTGGATTTGGAAACAAAAACAGCTGCTGAAACAATGAGTGGCTTTCCTTCTGAGTTCATCAAGAGGGGAGCCAGACGTTGAGCTGATGGCTCTTGTGTTGTTCTTATTGTAAAAAGTGGAAATTATTGCAAGTTTTCATGGTCATGATATGTGGCTAGGGAAGGATTAACTGCCTAGACAAAAATGGCATGGAGAGAATACATCCAAAATGCATGAATTCATACTTAATGCCTGCAGTATTAGAAGATAGTTTCTTTTATAAAAGACAATAAGCACTAGTGTGTTTCAGTATAACTTTCTAAAAGAAAAATAGTTTAGTAACAATAGATTGTTTTATTTATTGTTTAGAAACTCAAAAACAAATCATATTTTCACTTCTCTTTTTCTATACCAAAGTAGTTTATGAAGGCATGGTTAAAAGGCAGATTTATGGTTGATTTATCTCCCTCTGGCTGTTTTTTAGGGGGTTGTGGCATCAAAACCAACTGAAAATTCTTCAATTAGTCTTCTTGGACACAAGCCTCCCGTTTACTTCAGTGGGAGGTTTCTTTTCATAAAACCAGTGGTTTGTGTCTACCAGAGCCTTTTGACTGCTTTCCTTTGATTAATCAGAAGACTAAGCTCAGTCTGAATACCGCTTTTCTAAAGAATGAATGGGCGTAATCTCTTAGAGCTTTCATGAACCAGAAGGATTAATCCTGCAATCCAGTCCCATACTCCACTTCAAGTATTTTCAATTACTTGGCACCATTGGAGGTGACGTCCATGGCTCAGTAAGAAGGCTACTGCTGGCATAATGATTTCTCCATGTCCCAGCACATGGTCTTGGCATTAATAATCCATCGTGAAATGATTTGCAGTGCACACGGGTGACATTTGATTACATGAGAGGCGTTGCAGGAATGAGCATGTAGGCTCTCACAGACCAACTGCTGGCAAAAAGATGATGAAATGTTATGTGGTGAAAATAGCATTTAAGATGGTTTCTGAAGAACCAAGAAAAGTGTAAGGACATTGCTTTTGGAGAAATTTTCTTTTTCTCTTTTTCCCTTCCTGGTTTTCCTTTCTCAAATCACAGTTTTGGGGGCCAAATGGGTTAAGATTTGGCAGCCAATCACCCAAGCACATTTTCAAAACATATTTGATTCAGGAAATTCTGGATCTTTTAAAGCAAGGATGTTAACAATCCTCCTGAGAACCTTAAAATATGATGGTTTAAACATAAGGAAAAGGAAACCCTGAAATGATCAGAGAAATCACCAAGAGGCCACCTTGCTGAAGAGTTCAGTTTTAAAAATTTTGTTTCCTGTTTTTTAGAGACCACAAAGAGGATGGTAAATTTACTACATATGGAAAGTCTTACCATGTGGGATAGAAATTTATGGGATGATTGGGAAATTCATAGTTCTCAAGGCAGCAAATACAAAAACAAAACATTAAAATTTCTTAGACTTACATCCTCTAGATCCATTCACAGATCTGTCAAATGTGTTATATTCTAAGTACATTATAATAAATGGAGTTATTACATATGAACAAACATAACACATCCCTGGGTGTGAGTATGGCCAAATATTGGTTATGTGAGATTGTGGGTGGAGGAAAAGTTACTTTGCATAAATGAAATTCAGAGAGAATTAGAAGATTTTTTTTTAAATCAATAAGTTAAAATCAATTCACTTTACAAACTAATCACAGACAGGAACACAATAATATCAGCTGACTTTAATGTTACTGATTTTTCCTTCCTAGCCCACCATCTTGCAGAGTTAGGTGAAATACCTTAGTTGATGTATTATGTTGTATATAATAGTATATACTGTTTTATATATCAGTCATTAGTGATAATATTCTAAAAAAGGACAAATATAAACTTCATTGATTTTTTTGATTTGTTATTCATCATTTAGCTATTCATTCAACTTCCCTGGTGGTTCAAATGGTAAAGAATCTGCCTGCAATGCAGGAGACCTGAATTTGATTTCTGGGTTGGGAAGACCCCTTGGAGAAGGGAATGGCTACCCACTCCAGTGTTCTTGTTTGGAGAATTCTATGGACAGGGGAGCCTGGCTGGGCTACAGTTCATGAGGTTGCAAGCAGTCAGACATGACTGAGCAACTATCACTTTTTCCTTTTTAATAACAATTATTAGGCACTTACTATATGCAAAACACAGTACTTGACATTTTAGCGATATAAGGATAGAGACTCTGTCCCTGAGGCACTTACGTTGTATTATGGAGACTGAACATGCACTTAAGTAACTGTTGTTGCTGTTTAGTCACTAAGCCATATCCCACTCCTTTGTGACCCTATAGGTTGCAGCCCACCAGGCTTCTCTGTCTATGGGATTTTCCAGGCAAGAACATTAGAGTGGGTTGCCATTTCCTTCTCCAGGGGATCTTCCTGACCCAGGGATTGAACTCAAGTGTCCTGCATTGTAGGCAAATTCTCTACCGCTGAGCCTACAGGGAAGCCCCATAAGTAGTGTAAGGTAAAAAACATTAAATGCTAGAAAAGAAACAAGGATAACTGCTTTGGAAAATCAGAGGAGGTAGAGACTTCTGATAGGAAGATTCAGGGAAAGTTCATGGAGAACATGCTATCTGAGTGAAGTCTGGGAAGGCAGGCAGGGTTTAGACATGAAGAGAAGGCGGCGATAGAACTTCATAAGTAGGTCACACTCACAAATGTCTTTCTTATTTATCTTTTCAAAGATATAGTTTTTGATTTTGTTAACCGGGTTTGCCAGTTTTGGCCCTATTTCATATCAGATGCTCCAAAGGTATCCTGCCTATAAGTCCAATCTACCTTAAAACAAAACAAAATCCCTGCAAAGAGTGAAATCAAAGATGAAAGTCCTTTGATCCATGAACAGAATGCGGGCCCTAAGTCTCATACAGTCACAGAGCTGTGTAACTTTTGTTATGAACTTGCTTGGAAGATGGTGGGCCATTTCAGTATGAATATCTGTGCTGCTTTAACTCAAAGAAATTTTCTTTGTATTTATTTGTATTAATACAAATTCTTCTTTGTATTTATCTCTTAGTATTTATTTCGTCCCCTTATTTCCTTTGTCTCGTTCTAGAACGCTTATTAGATTAACGTTTACCTCCAGGATTAGTCCCATGTTTCCTGTCCTGTCTTTTTTCCATCTCTTTGTCTTTTTGCTCTGAGTTCCAGAAAATTTACTTTGTTATTTAGTTTTCACTTTGTTATCCTTTATCAGTTTGTCTGTGATCTATGTCTACTCATCTATTTACTCACTTTTTGATTTTATTGTTCCAATCTTGTGATCGCATTTTTAATTTCCTGTTTCCTGCTTGCTTCTTTTTCCATAGCTATTTCAGGGATACTTATCTTTTCATAATTTTCTGAAGATACTTTTTGTAACACTATTTAAGGTACTCTTCTGTTTGAATTGTTTCTGTTCTTTTATTTGCCTTTTTTCTTTTGCTTTTCTTCAGATGTTTGGTGATCTTTAGATCTTTGACATTTACGGACAAAAAAATAAAACCCAGATTATTTAAGCAGCTGGCAAGACCTTGCGCTGTGGCTGAGTAGGTCTGTTTTCTTGGGAGGCCCAGTTTGATGCAAGCTCTGTATGAATGGGCAGCCTTTACCGTGAATGCTCAGCGATGGACCTACAGACTCACAAGGATTAGAGAATCCTCTCCTCAGTTGCTGCCTTTCTTTCCCCTCCCCTGTCCCTCATTCATGCCTAAGTGACTAGGGTTACATCAAGTTCTGTTCTAAAGCTTCTAGACCACTTTCAAATCATCCTCATCAGGCAATTCACTTTCACTAGTCAGAGGTAAAAATCTACTGCTGACCACAGCTCAGGGCAGAAGAAGGCAAGACCCCACTGGCTGGCAGTGTCCGAAGTTTGGAAGCAGTTCTTTAAAATTACCCCATGCTCCTGTCAGAGTAAGTCTTCTGAAACATGCTTGAATATATCTTGCACCTGCTCAGAATCTTTCAAGGGTTTTGATCTTATATAGAATAAAACCTATTCTTCATTGCAAAGCATGAAGACACTTACAGCTTGATGTGAGAGCCTAACCATCTTCTACCATTTCACTGCCACAGACACACTTAGGCTCCTCCCATTCTGAAAATGCTTGTGGTTCTCTCATTCCATGCCTGTGTACACTCTGTTCGCTAGGCTGAGAATGTCATCTTGCCTTCACCAATTGGCAAAGACACCCTCAATTGCACATCTCCATTTGTGATTGCTTCCTGTGAATCCTTTTTTGACTTTCCTTAGGCAGACATAGGGTTGTGGGTCTATTTATTAAACTACATCTTCCCTTCATTCCACAAAGGATTTGAAATAATATAAAACAGATACATGGTAACAGGATGAAATAAAATGAGTGAGGCACACCAAGTTCAAAGGAAGGGTAAAGGCAGAGATATAAATAATATCAAGTATGAGATTAGTCCTAAGAATTACATGATGCAAAGTTTTATAGATTTCTACTCCAAAGAGATACACTGAAATCTTGCCTCTGAACTTCTTAGTTGTCAAAGCTAAGAGGGAAAGTTGAGTTCTGAGTTTCACATTGTCCATAAACTATAATTGAGGCATTTTTGCCAGCTATTGAAAATTAAGAAAGTTTACTATACCAAAGGGCTATATACAAAGGTGATTGGTAAACTGAGAAGTTCTTACCTTTATGCCTTCATTGACCCTCGAATATAATGATGTAATTACTATAAATTTTTTGTACATTTCTTTCCTCAAAGTATGGACCATATATCCTCATTACTTGGCCCAGTGCTTGATATCTCCTAGTCACTCAATGAGTATTTGTTGCACACACTGGATAGTCAGATGCTGATTGTTTGTACAAATAATCTAGGGGTACAACTAGAAATGTATCATTATTTATACCCCTTTCATAAACATAATAAAGAATTAACCAACTGGAAGAATCTTTATACTGAAGATCAGAACAATGCTTGGAATACCTCTATAACCAGATAAACACATTGCATGTATATCTCATATGACTCCCAACAAACCCCATGGGTATTATTCCCTATCTCAGAATCAGGGAAATAGATAAACATTTCCCCAAGGTCTACAGATATTCAGAGCAGAACTTGGGATTAGCACAGGTGCCTGAACCCAGCCTGAACCCAGCCCTGTGACTCTCAACCTTTGCTGTAGGTTCATGCTCTGGTGTGTAGTAGATTACTATTTGATTACAGATTTCATGAACATGAAGACTTTCTACTGATGGAAAGGCCCTGATGGAAGAACTTTGCCCAAGTTCCTTTGTTCTTTAAGGCTTATTCCAAAATGTTTGAGGGAAAAGGCAGCAGCTATCAGGCAAATAAAATGCTTTAAAATTCATTTTCCACAAAGCAATATCGGGGATAGCACCCTAATTAAAAACTACTCAATTTAAAAGCCAGAATCTCTGACCAATTTTTCTCTGATGTAACGGAATATGGCACAACTTTTTTTCATTACAACCAAGAAAACTTAACGATGTTACCATATTATAAAAAGGCTTACTCTATGTTATCTCCATCAGCTTTCACTGATCAGTTTATGGTTTCTTACCTGAAAATTGCCAAAACAGCTTCCCCCTGGGAGGGTCACATAACTCACGTAGGGTGGCCCAGGAGACGGCAGCGACTCATACACCACCACACCTTCACTCGGGAATGCAGCCCTCTGCTGCTGCTTGCTTTCCCAAAATTCCTGTAACATTGACACAACATTCACTGAAAAAGACAAGAAAAATAATCAGTAATTAAGGGTGGACATACCCTGGCAAAAACAATATTTTATTTGTGGGTTGGATCGTGTAACATGTCATTTCCAGTGTAAGGAAAATAGTATGTGTATGTTCCGGTGGGGTGGGAGTCGGGTGCTTTCAGTTGTGAAAGAGGCAAATACTATTTAACACAAAACTGTTTAATTTTTCATGAGCATGGCTGAAGGGGTTTGGCACCATAATTCTAATGACATTGCAGCCTGTTAAAATTACAATTTAATTTTTGATATCAAATTTAAAAATCTCTTCCTTCTTTGAAAATTTTCCTTAAAAATTCTGTCCAGAGCTATGATTATCCATGAATCCCATTTCTCATGGATCCTTAGACCTGCAAAGGGAAAGGTAAACATTCAGGCAATGAAACTTTCATTGGAATGCACCTATTTTAGGATTTAAGAGGAGAAAAGCAGAAAGAAGAAAACTCTTTCATGCTCCTCTCCACCCTAATCTAAAGGAGAATGAAAGCAATTGTGTAATAAGCAAGAGGCTGGGGAAAAAAAAAAAAAACAACTGTAAGTGAAACTAATAACATGGAAACCTTGTTAAGGACCACGTCTGTTAGATGACTTCAGAAAACATAGTAATGGCTACAGCCATGTGTTTTGGATTAAATGACCTGTGATAGCCTGCAGAAGTTCCAGATCAAATTAGGTGGGTTTGTTTATCCTCTACTGCAAATTGAATTGTGGAAATTAACAAGGATAATAGAATTGTAGAGGCAAAGGAGACCCTATAGGTCATGCCGGTGAAACTCTGCTCGATGCCCGAATTCCTTGCACAGCCCCACTGGCAGCTGCTCATCTGCCCTGACTCTGAACATGTGGAAGGACCTGCTACTTGGCACATCTTAACGTGGACCATCTCAAATGCTAATGGTTTTAACTATAAAAAGGTCCTTTTGGGGAATGAGCTGAAATCTGCATTCCTATAATGTTCCTGCAAGTGGGCTATTTCTCATTTCTGGCACTCTGACCTCAGAGAAGTTAATCCCCATCTTTGCAAGCAAACCCACTACATACTTGAAGGTGGCATAGGAAATATGTTGTTTTTGCCTACCGGGTATTTGCTTTTCCTCTTTGTAGGAATAGCCTAAAAGCTTTATTTAGTGAACCACCTTTCTTTCAATCATGTCTTCTCCAGGGCTGAAGGCTGGATATTATTACCTCAAAGTCAAGTCACTCAGGGTCCAGTAATTTTTGCTAGAAATAGTGGGAGACTGGATTCTCCTTTTTCACTAGATTGTTGGAGGTATGGCAGAGAAGTGTGGTGCTGCTCCAAGTAAAGAGGAAATCACGGCTGAAAAGCAAGCCAGCATAGAGAAGGGCAGAACCAAGAGACAGGGAAAGAAAGACTAAGTTCTCATGTCATAGTTTGAGCTCCTGAACCAACACAACTGCTTTTTCCTTAAGCCATTTTGAATTGGTGTCTCTCACTTGTATATGAAAGCATACTAATATAGAAAGCTCTCAGGTTTCCTCAAGTTCTAGATTAAATAGCTTTTTTCTTTCAAACATTCTTTGTGTAGTATGGTGTCTAGGCCCTTTGACATCCTCCCGATATATTTCTGAATATATGTGCTTCAAAATGTAGGGCTTTGCTATTTTGCAGGAAATCAGGAGAGTCACAGTTTGATCTGGAGACAAAAGTATTTCACAACCACCTTCTAAGCTGTTGAATAGAGCACCTGGCTCTTTTACTTCATTCTTAGGCCACTGATCAGCTTCCAGCTTTACAGGGCATAGTTCAGGAAAATTATCAAGATGCCTAAGGGATTGGATGTCTGTATATATTTAAGAACTGCAGTTTTTAGTATTTAAGATGTATTTTGGGAAATAAACCAGGAAATATAAGACTGTCAGGGGAGATAATTGAATTAACCAATAAAATGTATGCTGATTGGTCAAGGTGAGCTTAGTAATCACAGACATTTTTCATTCATTCAGAAATATTTGAAGTGATATTTTCTACCAGTTGACGTCACTCAGAATAGAACTTTTATTTCCTAAATTGTGTTTCTGCTCCCTAACTTCCACTCCCTCCCATGTCCAGGAAAACAAGTATTTTTTGAGCCAGCTGATCCATCTTTCTACTTATAGGTATCTCCAGAATTCAGCAGTGATGTCTTGAAGATTGAAGCAGTGATGTCTTGAAGCCTAAAACCAAAACCAGCGGTCTGTTGCTCTGATAGTCAGCAAGGGCCATTAGGCTGCTATTTTAAGTTATTTCATTGCTGAATGATGTTCAGCTAAGACCTGGAGTAAGAAGATGAAGACTCATACTTATCTAGGTAAAATGAACACAAGAATTTTGGCATGTAAAACTGTGTGGATTAGAGTTCAAAGTACATACTAAATAAAATTTATGGAGGAATAAAAGTAGCAGGGTTCAGATCTTTTATTCTGCAACTTTGAAGGATTTCTTTGACGGTCTCGTGTATGTCATCACCTCTGAAAAGTGCAACATATGTGCATGCACACACACAACTCATCTTTCTATCTCTATCTCCTCCTGTCGCCTGGAAAACCAGATGAATGGAGTGCAGAGGGAAGAGGGCCAGCTCGTTGTTCGGAATTTCCAAGATCAGCATATCTGAAGATGCTTTCTTTACGAAGCACATGCTTCTTTATTTTTTTGAGGTAGTAACAAACAAAGTTCACAGACAGCATCAAAGAGAACGCTAACAAAAGGTCACGTATGCTGAACGAAACCACCCAAATGTGAGGAAAGGCCTCACGGCGCAGTTTAGACTCCAGCTGCAGCTGCGCCTTCACGGACCAGCCATGGCCCCGACTTTCATGTTGCAAAGTTAGGCCACCAAGCGTGCGACATCTCTCCTTACGTGTAGGGACCCATCTGTGCGTGTGCTCAGGTCCACCTTATTTCCCTCACTCTCACGTGAATTTGTGTTGCTTCTACTGGGCATTCTCTTGCCCTTCTATTTTTAAATGTTTCTTCTCCTCACTGCTTCTCAGCAGCCATATGTATGCCCAAGACAACAATAAATGCACGATCAATCAAAAGAAGTCCTCGACCTTGGGACTACTTTTGGTTACTAGTTATTCAAATTTTCTCAATATAGCTCAAGCTGCTGGAAAGAATATTCTGTATTACTCTCTCTGCTTCTCTATCTTCCGTTCATTTTTAACCCACCACAATCTGGCGTTCTGCTACATTAAGCTTCTGAAACAACTCTGGCAAATATCACTAATTCTAACTTTCAGTCCGTATTTATTTGACCTCTAACTGCATTTGACACAGCTGATAAATTTCTTCTAGAAACTTCCATATCCCTAGCCTTTTTGACTGTTTTCTCCCTGTTGCTATCATTTCTTCTGAGTCGTTTTCATGGGTCTCTCTTCCTCTGCTCACCCTTCACGGTGTCTTGCATGAGAGTCTTATTTGTCTTCGTCTTTTCCTGCTTCACTCTGTTGCTCTTGAATAACAGAGCCTATCTCTATTTGTCCATCTACCATAATATACGCCAATGGTTACATTCTCCTGTAACTTCAGCTTTGTTAGTAGATCTTTCCATTTGTTTGTGGCTTAAATTCAACATATTGCTCAAACTCAACCCATTTTCTTTTCCAAAAACTCTTTTCCTGAGCCATTTAAAAAGCGATATTATCATCTACCCAGTCACACAAATCAGAAAACTGACAGGAACTTTCAACTTAATTTCCTCTTTCCAGACCTAATAAGGGCTAGAGTTCTGTCCCTTCCATATCCCAATGTCTCTGATCACCGCTTCCTTTCAGTTAATATTGCCATTGCTTCATGGGTTCACATCTCACCATATATACCACAGTACCCTCCTGACTCCAGCCGCCCTCCCATCTAACCCATCCCCAGCTGTTGCCAGGTAATCCTTCAGAACCTTATGGTTGATTAAATCACTCCCCTCTTAAAATCCTTCAGTGAGTCCCTCATTACTTGCAGAGCAAATAGCTCCTTGACAAGTCACAGAAGGCCCTATGTCTTGATTCTCTTTCTCATCCCAAACTTCTCTCCTCAAATCAAATCCCAGGCCCCTCTCTCTCTCATGCCTTTTATGCTGCTAGCAAGCGCCTTGCTTCTATCCGCCCTCTTAAATGCCTTTCCATTCTGTCATCTTCCTGGCTGGCACCTACTCATTTTTCTTTTTTTTTTTTTTTAAAGATCTACCTCCAACAATAGCTTCTTAAAATGAAAACAAACCCAAAATAATCTCTAAACCCTTCCCCTGGAAACTGCAGTGCTCTGAGATAGCATGGATACTACGTGGGGACTTGTTAGAAATGCAGGGTCTCAGGCCCCACCCCAGGCCTACTGAACCAGAGTCTACATTTTAACAAGATTCTCAGGCAATCCAACACACATTAAAGTTGGAGAAGCCCTGGGTAGGGTAGGAAGAAGTTGCTCTTCTCGTCTCCCTTATCACGTGCCTATTATATGCCAGGTATTAGGCATTTTCTTATTTAACTCTTACAACACCTTCTAGAAATAGGTATCATCCACAGCTTAGAGATAAGAAGTTAAAAGATGCTCAGGGTACAGTCCAGTCACACAGCTATTAACTCTCAGCCTTGGGATTTTTAACTTCGTTTGGTCTGGATGTAGAATCTCGCTCTTTGCTCATTCTGAGCCACTCCTAATTAAAATGGAATTTAAGTTGTTTTCATGCGTGTCTACACCTATCAGGAGGATTTTAGAAGCATAATAAATGTTGGCTGAATAGCTGATGCCATTAAAGTTACGCAAGATGTGCCGCCTTTGTGAAGCTGTTGGCAGGGAAGGTGTAGGGGACTCTGCACAAGAATTACTTCACCTACCCCTTTCTATGGACCATTTTTCTGATGCTTGTCTTTGGCAGTCAAACAAAGCAAAGGGTTAATATTTGTATTTCTCCATGCATATGACATGACACATTGCCAGCTTGGAATTGTCACAGTGAATGTCAGTCTGTGTCATGTGAACAGGTGTCCTGATCAACCTTCAGCCAATACTCTGCTCTGGCTAAAAGCAACACTGTAAACACCCAACAGTCATGGGCTTCAGAAGGAGCTGTGATTAAGTCTCACATTCCAGTCCCTCCTTTCAAGGAAAAATGACTAAAGAAGAGACCACAAGAGGAACAACAGCAAATGACAAAAGACTGAGGAAGGCCTTGGAGCCGGTTTCCTGGGAAGAGGGGCATGAACACAAGTCAAAGTCAAGTCTCTCTGCCTGATTGTGCCTTCTCCCTGAGGGTTAGGGGGCTATAGTCTGGAACACATATTTTTTTGGCTATGCATTATTTCTCCCAAAGTTTAGTGAAATTCTTTTTGAAGAGTTTCTACATTGTTTGAATGGACACTAAAGGAAAAGGGCTTTTCTTCATAAGCCAGGACAAGATACACTAATCATTCACGGGGAGTCTAGACACCAGACAGGAGAGAGGCAGTGAATCCTGAGCTGGAGATCCAGAGAAGTCAGATGGGTAACAACCTGGCTGATGCTGGAGTCAGAACAAGTTGAGCGACCTTCCAACTTCAGGGTTTAACACTCATAGGCCATCCATAGGTCTTGCCTTTGATAAGACTACTGATGTTTAACTGGAAAAATTACTATACAGAAATAGAATATCAAATGGCTGAGGCTGGGGGTATGAGAGGAAGTGGAAGGAGAGAGAATTGTTGGGGAGATCCTAGGAATGATCGCATGAAATCCAGTTCCTTTTTGTGACTTCTATCAGATTATAACATCTGAGAGTTAAAACAAGAAAAAAACAAAATAACCCCTGAGATGACTTTGCATATCAGACTTCTTAATCACTCTCCATTACTCCACGTTGCTTTCTCAGACACATGTAATAGACCCTGTTCTGGACTAAATATTTGTGTCTCTCACACATTCATATGCTGAAGCCCTAATTCACAATATGATGTTATTAGAAGTTGGGAACACAGGGAGATAGTCAGGTTTAGATGAGGTTATGAGGGTTGAAGTGAAGTGAAGTCGCTCAGTCGTGTCCAACTCTTTGAGACCCCATGGACTGTAGCATACCACGCTCCTCCATCCATGGGATTTTCCAGGCAAGAGTACTGGAGTGGGTTGCCATTTCCTTCTTCAGTGGATCTTCCCGACCCAGGGATCAAACCTGGGTCTCCCACATTGTAGGTAGATGCTTTACCATCTGAGCCACAAGGGAAGTCCTTATGAGGGTTAGATGTAACCTTATGAGGTTAGATGCAAACTAATAGCTCAGTTGGTAAAGAATACACCTGTAATGCAGGAGATTCTGGTTCAATTCCTGGGTCTGGAAGATCCCCTGGAGAAGGGATAGGCTACTCACTCCAGTATTCTTGGGCTTCCCTTGTGGCTCAGCTGAAAAAGAATCTGCCTGCAATGCAGGAAACCTGGGTTCAATCCTTGGGTTGGGAAGATCCCCTGGAGAAGGGAAAGGCTACCCACTCCAGTATTCTGGCCTGGAGAATGCCATGGACTATCCTGTCCATGGGGTTGCAAAGATCTTCATGGCAAATAGATGGAGAAACAGTGGAAACAGTGACAGACTTAATATTCTTGGGCTCCAAAATCACTGCAGATGGTGACTGTAGCCATGAAACTAAAAGAAACTTACTCCTTGGAAGGAAAGTTATGAGAAACCTAGGCAGCATATTCAAAAGCAGAGACATTACTTTGCCAAGGCTTTGGTTTTTCCAGTAGTCATGTATGGATATGAGAGTTGGACTATAAAGAAAGCTGAGTGCAGAATTGATGCTTTTGAACTGTGGTGTTGGAGAAGACTCTTGAGAGTGCCTTGGACTGCAAGGAGATCCAACCAGTCCATCCTAAAGGAGATCAGTCCTGAATGTTCATTGGAAGGACTGATGTTGAAGCTGAAACTCCAATACTTTGGCCACCTGATGCAAAGAGCTGACTTATTTGAAAAGACCCCGATGCTGGGAAAGATTGAGGGCAGGAGGAGAAGGGGATGACAGAGGATGAGATGGTTGGATGGCATCACTGACTCAATAAACATGAGTTTGAGTAAGCTCCAGGAGTTGGTGATGGACCTGGAGGCCTGGTGTGCTGCAGTCCATGGGGTCGCAAAGTCGGACACGACTGAGTGACTGAACTGAACTGAACTGATGAGGGTTAGAGCCCCACGATGGGACTGGTATCTTTATAAAAGCAGAAGGAGACACCACAGTTTCCTCTCTCAGCCTTGTGAGGTCACAGCAAGAAGGCTGCCATTTGTAAACCAGGAAGAGGTCTCTCACCAAAACACTGATTCTGCCAGCAACTGTATCTTAGATCTGTGAGAAATACTATTACAGTTCTGTTGTTTAAGCCACCCAGTCTGTGGTATTTTGTTCCAGCAGCCCAAGCTGACTAAAACAAACCTCTTCAGTGGTTTTGAATACTTTTCTATCAATAAGAAGACAATTTGCTATGCAGTTGATAGGCATTATTGTGGGTAATTTCTTTCTCACTGTGTTTTGAAATTTGAACACGAGAGTCTTCAGAGGAGTGACTAGATCTCCAAGCAAGTCTTTCATTAAGTGAGGTTTCCCCCTTCCTCCAGCTTTCTTTCTGATTATAAAGTACAGCATTAAAGTTTCACAGAAGGCAGTGGACCAATGAAGACATCCAACAGTGTGGACACCTTAACAGTCCAGCCTTTGACCCTTTCCAGCAGAAAGCCTCAGTTAGCTTCAGCAAAGGCAGTGACTTCACTTGCCCTTGAACACACACTGCAGGCTTTTTCCCCCGTGCTTTGGTTCAAGTCCTCCTTCCTACCCTGAGTGTTGTTTCTGCCTCTCCTCTCTAGCCATCCAATTTACTCTCAAATTTCAGAGGAAATGCCACCTTCTCCATCATGCCTTACTGCCTGATTCCAGCCCACATGAATGGCCTTTCCTGTGCTCTTATTCCATCAGTGGCCCTGTGTCTCAGCACTTAATCTCCTATAAACCATGCTAATAAAATGGATGTGGTGTTCCTGGCTAAATTTATCAAGTCAGACTTGGCTGGGCTTACTTCTGGCCAGAGGAATGAAATGCCTTGGGATAACAATCCATCTTATAGAGAAGAGCTGTATGTTATTTACCTCACAGCAGATTGTGATTCCAGAGGACGGGGACTCTGGTTCACTCTTCTCTGTATCCTCCTTGGTATCTAGCACAGGCCTGTTCATCTAGAAGCAGTTGCTGAATTCATCTGGACTCTAAACAATACTCCACATCTGAACCGTGCAATGGAATGAACACACAGAAGAAAAGTACAATTCATGGAGAGATAAAGACTTCCTTCTAGAATAGGAGATTTTTTATATGAACCACCATGGGGCCCACACAGCATGGGTGTGTTGGTGGTAGCCATGTCTCAGCTGGAGATGGTTGAGTAGGTGCAGGAAGATGAAGCCTGGGTAGGATGATTGTTAGCTGCTTGCCAGCTAGGGTTTTACTTTCATGATAACTGGAGCTTACGGGTATGCTGAACAGAGATCTAAGTAATTTTATCTTAAAGTATCAGTTCTCCATTTATGTTGACTGCCTGGAGCATAGTGTTGAAAAGGATTTGCAAGTAGTATCTCTGGGATCAGTGGGACAGAATACACAAATAACCAGCAATGAGGCTCTGGTCTATCTGGGGACCCTGACCTTGATGGCATAGAGTCAAAAAGAAAAAAAAAAGGTCAAAACAGGCCTTTGCACATAAAGATTTACAGTTTGATTGCAGAAATATGAATTCATAATATAATTTGTTAACAAAATATTAGACTGCTACATTGTGTAACAGAAATGATTTTAAGGTAATATTTAGAGCTCTAGAATTTATGGCACAATAACTAAGTTGGACTATAAAGAAAGCTGAGCACTGAAGAATTGATGCTTTTGAACTGTGGTGTTGGAGAAGATTCTTGAGAGCCTCTTGGACTGCAAGGAGATCCACCCAGTCCATCCAAAAGGGAATCAATCCTGAATATTCATTGGCAGGACTGATGTTGAAGCTGAAACTCCAATACTTTGGCCACCTGATGCAAAGAACTGACTCATTTGAAAAGACCCTGATGCTGGGAAAGATTAGAGGCAGGAGGAAAAGGGGATGACAGAGGATGAGATGGTTGGATGTCATCACTGGACTCGATGGACATGGGTTTGGGTAAACTCCAAGAGTTGGTGATGGACAGGGAGGCCTGGCATGCTGCAGTCCATGGGGTTGCAAAGAGTCGGACGTGACTGAACTGAACTGAAGTACATTTAAGAAGAAAAGTAGATAAATGTTGACTGAAAAGGACACAAAAAATTATGCAGACGAAGAGAGTCTAAGCTGAACCTCCTCAGAAAAATGAGATTTAGACCAGGATGGGGAAAGTGGTAGAAACTATGCTCCCCCCAAAAGTGAGAGTGGCATTTGAAAAAGAGTAGGGAAAATAGTAATGCTTCAGTGGAGGACTAGTGTGTGGGAGTGATAGGAAAGTATGCCATGAAGAAGGGGGTACAATTTGATAAGCAACAGGGCAAGGGGACTTTGCTTCTTTTAATAACTGGAAATTAATTATATTGTTCCAGTGCCCAAGCCTTATGCAAGTGGGTGAGAAAGGCAGGGGCACAGATTTCCTTGTCCTTTGTCTTTGAGGTGCTGTGCTGTCTGTAGAGGCTCCATTCATGAAAAACAAGGTCACAAACGCATGAAAAAATGTGTGATTGCTCTTATGCATCTGGGTGAGTCCAGGAAAAATGTTTGTCTGGTAGGAGCTTGGGCAGAAAAATCTACAAGGAGTGGGTAGGAGATGGAGGAAGAAGACTGCTCCTTTGGCAACCTAGAAGGAAGGAGCATGAAGCCTCTCAGAGGGCTTTTATCCTAAAAACTTCATTTCAGTTCAGTTCAGTCGCTCAGTCATTTCTGACTCTTTGTGACCCCATGAATAGCGGCACACCAGGCCACCCTGTCCATTACCAGCTCCCGGAGTTCACTCAAACTCATGTCCATCAAGTCAGCGATGCCATCCAGCCATCTCATCCTCTGTCGTCCTCTTCTCCTCCTGCCCCCAATCCCTCCCAGCATCAGAGTCTTTTCCAATGAGTCAACTCTTCGCATGAGGTGGCCAAAGTACTGGAGTTTCAGCTTTGGCATCATTTCTTCCAAAGAACACCCAGGACTGATCTCCTTTAGAATGGACTGATTGGATCTCCTTGTAGTCCAAGGGACTCTCAAGACTCTTCTCCAACACCACAGTTCAAACGCATCAATTCTAAGGCGCTCAGCTTTCTTCACAGTCCAACTCTCACATCCATACATGACTACTGGAAAACCATAGCCTTGACTAGATGGACCTTTGTTGGCAAAGCAATGTCTCTGCTTTTGAATATGCTATCTAGGTTGGTCATAACTTTCCTTCTAAGGAGTAAGTGTCTTTTAATTTCATGGCTGCAGTCACCATCTGCAGTGATTTTGGAGCCCCCAAAAATAAAGTCTGACACTGTTTCCCCATCTATTTCCCATGAAGTGATGGGACCGGATGCCATGATCTTTATTTTCTGAATATTGAGCTTCAAGTCAACTTTTTCACTCTCCTCTTTCACTTTCATCAAGAGGCTTTACTAGCGTGTGAGATGATTGCAACTGTGTGGCAGGTTGAGCATTCTTTGGCATTGCCTTTCTTTGGGATTGGAATGAAAATTGACCTTTTCTAGTCCTGTGGCCACTGCTGAGTTTTCCAGATTTGCTGGCATATTGAGGACAGCACTTTCACAGCATCATCTTTCAGGATTTGAAACAGCTCAACTGGAATTCCATCACCTCCACTAGCTTTGTTCGTAGTGATGCTTTCTAAGGCCCACTTGACTTCACATTCCAGGATGTCTGGCTCTAGGTGAGTGATCACACCATCGTGTTTATCTTAGTCGTGATGATCTTTTTTGTACAGTTCGTCCATGTATTCTTGCCACCTCTTCTTAATATCTTCTGCTTCTGTTAGGTCCAGACCATTTCTGTCCTTTATCGAGCCCATCTTTGCATGAAATGTTCCCTTGGTATCTCTAATTTTCTTGAAGAGATCTCTAGTCTTTCCCATTCTGTTATTTTCCTCTATTTCTTTGCATTGATCGCTGAAGAAAGCTTTCTTATCTCTCCTTGCTATTCTTTGGAACTCTGCATTCAGATGCTTATATCTTTCCTTTTCTCCTTTGCTTTTCACTTCCCTTCTTTTCACAGCTATTTGTAAGGCCTCCCCAGACAGCCATTTTGTTATTTTGCATTTCTTTTCCATGGGGATGGTCTTGATCCCTGTCTCCTGCACAATGTCACAAACCTCCGTCCATAGTTCATCAGGCACTCTGTCTATCAGATCTAGTCCCTGAAACCTATTTCTCACTTCCACTGTATAATCATAAGGGATTTGATTTAGGTCATACCTGAATGGTCTAGTGGTTTTTCACACTTTCTTCAATTTAAGTCTGAATTTGGCAATAAGGAGTTCATGATCTGAGCCACAGTCAGCTCCTGGTCTTGTTTTTGCTGACTGTATAGGGCTTCTCCATCTTTGGCTGCAAAGAATATAATCAATCTCAATTTGGTGTTGACCATGTGGTGATGTCCATGTGTAGAGTCTTCTCTTGTGTTGTTGGAAGAGGGTATTTGCTATGACCAGTGCATTTTCTTGGCAAAACTCTATTAGTCTTTGCCCTGCTTCATTCTGCATTCCAAGGCCAAATTTGCCTGTTACTCCAGGTGTTTCTTGACTTCCTACTTTTGCATTCCAGTCCCCTACAATAAAAAGGGCATCTTTTTTTGGGTGTTAGTTTTAAAAGGTCTTGTAGGTCTTCAAAGAACTGTTCAACTTCAGCTTCTTCAGCATTGTTGCATAGAAACCTGGAATGTTAGGTCCATGAATCCTAAAAACTTAAATCTTGTCATTTCCATAGATTGGGCATGATGGAGATGCCAACAGGGACACATGACCTATGTTTTCATATGGGAATTCTGAGATTCAGAAGATGTAAATGTGCCATGGATTATAGAGTTTGTTATAGGAGAGTCCTCAAGTAGAGGTTTTGGTTCAAACTCAATGAAATGTGTACTGCATCTGTCTCTCCCCATTTTATCCATAGGCAGGCAGTGTATGTAGGTAGTTAAAAGCTAGGACTCTGGAGCCAGTCCATCCTAAAGGAGATCAGTCCTGGGTGTTCACTGGAAGGATTGATGTTGAAGCTGAAACTCCAATACTTTGGCCACCTGATGTGAAGAGTTGACTCATTTGAAAAGACTCTGATGCTGGGAAAGATTGGGGGCAGGAGGAGAAGGGGACGATAGAGCATGAGATGGACATGGGTTTGGGTGGACTCCGGGAGTTGGTGATGGACAGGGAGGCCTGGAGTGCTGTGGTTCATGAGGTCGCAAACAGGCGGACATGACTTAATGACTGAACTGAACTGAACTGGAGTCAGAATGCCTGGGTCTGAATCTGGTCTCTCCTGTGCCGAGATACCTACCAAGTGCCCCTGTTCTGTCTGTAAAAGGCAGTATTTACAGGGTTGCTGTAAAGCTTAAAATGGAAAATGCTCAGAATAGAGCTTCACGCATAGTAAACACTAGAGGGTTAGCTATTATTTGTGGTTGGAGAAGGTGAAGAAAGAAAGGAAAGGGCAGGATTATGTGCTTGCACATTGCATCTTTGAAACTGACTGTTCCTAGATTGGAAACCATATCATTAAACATTCTGAAAATAGTCTCATGTCTGAAAATTCTCTAATTGTACACGTTGGGCTGTTTAATTTGTGTCTAAGATATGTGAAGAATTCAGAGATGGAAATGAGAAAACTCTTTTAATATCATTCACTGGTAAAGTCAAAGCTTCATAATAGCCAAAAAATAGAGGGAAGAAATATTTTTTGGCTATTATGAAGCTTTTTCCAAAATCTGAAAACATGGATGTTTGTCCGATTTTTCACTTTCTAATGAATGCTAATGGTAACAGACCTGCCCTTAGGAAAAACTACAGAAAGGGACTAACACTTATTTCAAATTAATGTTAATAACTCTTATGCTTTGGGAAAGTAGAAACATTATAGTTCATTGCCCAGTTCAATTACCTAATATGAGGTAAGTCCTGACTGGAAAGACAGTCATTTGTCAGCAATAAGGGATCTTAAAAGCATGTCATAAATCTATCAGAAAAAAGGAGCCTATTTCTTTATGCCTTACATGAACAAAAATTCTAGCTGGGTAAAAATTTCCTTTGCCAAAAACTAAGACAAATTGGAAAGGCTACCATTTTAGGATAAACCAGTTAGAGGCTTTCAAGATGAGAAACATAGTTTCAAATTGATTCTCTGCCTCCAAACAGATGGATTTATGATATGTAATGATTTAATATAACCTTTAACTATAAATTACTCTTAGCAGGTGATATTTTTAAATAAAATGAACAGCATTTTCTGTTCTAGCAATTCAATCACATATATCTTGTTTTTGTAAATGTGATCCCCTAGTTTTGTCGAGGAGAAACAGGAAAAGGATTCCCAAATAATTTAAGGAGCAAGCTCAAGGCATCTTACCAATTTGACATTCATGCAAAATTAGGTTCCTTTAGGTCTTGTGCTTGGCTTGGCAAACACCAGGACAGTGACCAACAGAGCCAGCTGTCTAAACATTTATAACCATTCTCAGGCTCTGACAAGTTCTGATCAGGCTAACGGAATCTTGCTGACACTGCTTATGTGTCATGTACAACATGTAAGAAACTTGGGCCACGTCTTCTTTTCTGTAGACACTCTCTCAAAGGTAGCCACAACCACACACAGATATGAGATAGCCTCGAGTCTTGCTTTGTTCCCAGCATTAGTAGCTTTCTTTTAGTTATTCTCCAGAGTCAGTGCCTAGCTCCTGCAGCAGTTGGGCAGCTGATCATATTTCTTCTTTTGTTTCCTTTTTCTTTTCTTCTGATCTGGTCCCTATTCTCCATCCTGAACACGTTTTCTGAGGGAATTAAGTCCTTTGGGTTGCTTTACAAAATTAATCTCTTGGAAGACTCTCCAAAATATACAGAAAAAAAAATTACATCATTCTTTTTGCTTTAATTTTCACCTTTAGAATTTAAAATTGACGAGCTATAAATCATTTGGGGGAGAAATTTAAATAATACTTTTTTATTGGAGGATAAGTGCTTTACAATGTTGTGTTGGTTTCTGACATACAACAACATGAATCAGTCATAATTATATCCATCTATCTATCTATATATATCCCCTCCCTTCCACCTCCTAGCTCTAGGAGCTCCAGAGCTCCAGAGCACCAGGCCAGGCTCCTTGTGTTAAATGAAACTTAAAAAAAAAAAAGAAATCTTTGGAAGTTCAAGGTAACTTTTTAAGAGAGAGAATATCAAGGAACAAGATGGAATCATAAAGACAAAATAAAAGGTCATTAAATATACCACCATTAAAAGGCAGCACTTGAACTCCCAAGTTTTCAATGTACATCATGGTTCAGATGATGTCATCCAATCACAAAAGCTACATAGACTAAAAACCTGATGTAATCTGCTTAAGCAACTAGGAACTATATATCTTTCCCACGTACCACTGGGCATTGGATTTGCACTGTAAGTCAGAAAGAGAAAAACAAATATCCTATATTAACGCATGTATGTGGGATCTAGAAAAACAGAACAGAGGGACCTCGTTCCAGGGCAGGAAGAGAGACACGGACGTAGAGAACAGGTATGTGGGCACAGCAGCAGAAGGAACGGGAGCGGAGAATGGATGCATTGGTAGATCGGGCTTGACATAAATAGACGACCATGCGTGAAACAGCTAGCTGGCGGGAATCTGCAATACAGCGCAGGAGCTCAGCTCGGTGCTCTGTGGTGACCCGGATAGGTGGGGTGGGGGTGCGTGCGGCTATGTGAATACACAGAGCTGATTCACTGGGTGCACAGCAGCACCTAACACAACACTGTAAAGCAGTTATATGCCACTTTTTTTAAAAAAGGGAGAGACTTTGTAGGACTGTTGACTTTAGATAACAACCAAAGACCCAAGAAAACAAAAAACAAACAAAAGAGCAAACACTGTTACTTTGCTGACCAGTTCTGTTTAGTTGAAATGGTCAAGTCTGTGCAAATGCAGCTTTAGGTATGTCACGAACTTTCCCCCACTATAGTCATTATAAGAAAGCTATCCGTGACCCTGCCACAGCTATTTAACTGGGTTTTTGTACAAGGCACAGACAGAGTTCAGCCCTAAAGAGCTTGATGTACGCAGCCTCTGGTGATTCAGAGTTGAGGGTAGACTGAGAGAAGGAAAATAAGAACTGGCGATCTGAGTCACCGTGCCAGTGTGGTACATGGGATAATTTGGGCTGCTCTACCAAGGCCAGGGGCTTCCCGGGTGGCTCAGATGGTAAAGAATCTGCCTGTAATGCAGGAGACCTGGGTTTGATTCCTGGGTTGGGAAGATCTGCTGGAGAAGGAAATGGCTAGCCACTCTAGTACTCTTGGCTGGAGAATCTCATGGAAAGAGGACCCTGGTGGGGCTACAGTCCATGGGGTCACAAAGAGTTGGGCCTGACTGAGTGATATCAGAATACCAAAGTCAACCTGAGGCAGCACTCTGGGGAAGTCGTCTGAGGTGGCTGTGTTTATTTTCGGAACCCCTTCTTCTGAAGAAGATGTGCCCTCCTGTCTCACAGAGCTGTCCACTGAACGCTGTGTGCAATTAGGCTGTGATTAAGGTGTCAATGGATGATGGCTTAGTAAGTCCCAGTACCATTTATCTCGTCATATTTCACCTGACAATGGGAAAAGTCTTCCTCCTTTTTGAGAGGGAGAAAACCAGTGAATCAGCGACCAAAAGAGTCTGTTGTACACCTGCTAGGTGCTTGGCCCTGTGAGGGATGCCTCTGGTGGCTACATAGAGGTCAAGCTATGGCTTTGCCCTCCTGGGACTTGCAACTGAGATGTGGAAAAAACATGCCAGCAAAACTGTAACTCATGGGGCAGAGCCCTGTGCGAAAAATGTAAACTATACTATGCAGTCCATAAGTGCCAAAGGAGCGGTAACTAAATGATGGGTTCCCACAGCTGTGTAATGGGAAGGGATCAAAATAGGGATCAACTGATTATCATCGCAGAGGAAGGGAAAAACAAAGTGAAACCATAATGCAAACAGGATTCCAAGAATGTAGAAAATGACAGGGACTGTAATAATTGCCTATTTTGTCATTATTAAACTTTCAGTAGGATTCTTTTTTCCCTCTTTTTCTTTTAAAATAGGAGTTTTAGAAACTACCTTGACAGATTAAACTGATGTGAGTATTTGAACATGGAAGAAAAGGAATAAGAGCCTTTGGGGTTAAAATGTCAACATGAAATGTATTCAATAAAGAAGATTCTTTTATGAAAGGCTTCTAAAGTTGTCTTACATTTCTTAAATCAATCTGTAGCACATAATCAGTAAAACCGTATCATTTAAACAGAAAAATCATAACTTAGAAACTCACCCTTGTGCAGCTGTATCGTATTATGGGCTGTAACTTAACACATGAGTTTCAGAAGTTGTTAAAGTTGAGCTCAGGCTAACAAATCTTAACTGGTAAAAAAAGAAGCCTACGGTGAGATGAGACTGCAGACCCTGGAGAAGCACCAGACTTGATCCCAGGACTGGTGTCAATCAATATTCTTTTTGATTTGTGAAATCTTATTTATATATTAAGAAATAAATGTATTAAGACAGATGTTGCCATTAAGTGATCAAGAAGCCTCTTCCTTTTTTTCCATTTTGAAAAATTTTCCTCTGGCACTATTAGTACTTAAACTCTGCCAAATGTATCTTTACTGAAAAAAGGAGAAGAGAACAGTGCTTATGCCACAGATAGCTGAACTGAAATCTGCATTTTTCTCTTGAAATAAGTCAAAATAAAAATAGTTGTATCCTACAATAAAGTAAAACTAGCATTTGAATAGGCTTCTTCAGTAGAACAGGCATCCACAGTTTAGATGCTAAAATTATCAGAGTTCAAATTATTGTAATTAGGATGTAGTCATTAATCTAAAACGAGCTAGCAAGAGGTAGCGAGGTTTTTGTTTTTTGTGTTTTAACCATGCTCTTTCCAGCACACTTTCTGTGGTGGGATGCAACGCAATACGTGGAGGCATTTTACTGCACAAGGGCCTTCATCTCTCACTTCCCACTCCATTCCTTTACGTGAAATGCAGAAACCATAAATGCATCATCAAATTTATAGATTTCAGATAACTATGCTAAAAAGCATGGGGCGGGGAAAATACTTGACTCTTGAGAATTTTTCCTCCCTTGCATTCTATACAGCCAGAATCACGATTAATAAGACATTTTTAATGGTTCTATAGTCTGGTCCAATTTTTCCAAAGGGTAAAAATGTACTTTTTGAAGTATTCACCTAACTGGGATAAATATAAGCTTTCATACAGAAAAGTGTCTCCTCAAATGGAAGAGTTAACAACTTTCAAATATGTGAAAAATTTTTCTTCTCATTGTGCAATGTTTAGTAAAGGTTTCACCTAATTTGTTTTCATTGCAAAATTTTGGGGAACACTAGTGAAATCTAACACATTACTTTATAAATCAGTGCTAGAAACCAACACATTCTCAGGGTTTCAGTGACAATTAAGATAGTTTGTAACTATCTGTTTGAGAAAGTTTGTCATAATTTTGGCTTTATTTAGTGAAAGTGGTTTCTCCCTATAGGCATGTTTACATTTACAACTCTTGTATCTTGCCTGAATGAGCAAAAGGATTCTTGCTGTAAAAAAGCTGCTGTTCTCCCCAACTTAATGTCAGGAAGTGTACCTTCAACAGATGTCAATACAATCTTTTCCCCAATACAACATAATTCCCCATGCTTTCAGAACTAATCTAGGATCACTGTTAGCTCCAACAGCTCCCTGTTGCCTACACTGGAGCGTGATTCCACCTGCCTTTTCAGCCTTGTCACCACCTTCCCTGATGCGTCGTTCTTGTATTGCCTGATCTGCCTTTCGGCAAACTGTTCTCTCTCTTCAAAAAATTCCCTTCCCCCCTCACTCCCCTATTACGCTGCCACTCATATAAGCTTATTTAATGGACTCTCTCCAAATACCCAGAAAGGTCCATTTCTGTCCCACCTCTGTTTTCCTGACAGACACTGCCATGACCGCACAAATGGCGTAGCAACATAACTCTTCCGAGAGGCAATGTCTTGTTTCAGTTAAAGGTGAGAAGTTGGAATATAGAATTTGAATCCTGGCTGTATCATTTCATTAGGTGTGGCTGTGAGCAGGTCACCTCAAGCTCTAGCAACTTCACTTCTCTCACTATAAATCACAATAGTACCTACATTATTGACATGCTGTGAAGAATAAACATTCCTAGCATAGTGTCTTAATCATAGGCTGAGGACTTGACATCCTAGCATTACTAATGATGCATGAAGAAAGATCCCAAAGATGGCAGATAAGCTTATGATGCTCTTGCAATTTGAAGAGTTAACAGGATAGGATCTGAACATGAAGACATCTTGAAATTGGGGGGGGTGGTGACTTCATTTGGGCAAGCATGTGAGAATCCATTAAACTATGGCCAACAGATAGTAAGCTTACACACAAACTCAAGAAAGCTGACAAAGGCTGCTTTCAGGATAGCTCATCTTAGGTTGTGACGCATGACACAAGAAAAGAAATTGGATGCTGCACAAAGCCAAGAATGGAAGGCAACAAGGACATATGCCTTACTTCCTCTGCAAAGAGATTCTGTTGGGCAGTGCAGACTCCTGGAGATACCTGTTACAAAGTGGAGACTTTCAGGCAGTGGAGAACAGTCTCATGTCAGCTTAGATGAACAAATTACAAACCTAGAGCCCACCTCATTTAAAATTTCTTTCCATTATTTTTCATTTGAAACTCGAAATAGAGAAAAGGGGGAAAATGTCATGAAATTCATTTCCTTTCAGGAAAGAAAATTAAAAAATTACAAGTTTTGTCAGATGAACACCTTGCCTAAAATAAACTAGAGATTTAATGCAATACAAAATGCCACGTGAAAGACCTCCTTGGCTGAGAAAAGCATTCATATTTTATTTCTTTAAATGAATATAACTATCCCCATGTGCATTGGTCTCAGACCAGAAAACTCCCTGGGTACTTTTCCTGACCAACTTGAAGAGAAAATTCAATTTACTATTGCTTGTTTTTATACAAATTGAAAGCCAAGTGAGGGAAACAAATTAATCAAATGTACCTCTCTTGTATTCTACATTTCAGAAGAATAAAAGGATAAAAAAAAAAAAAACTACCTTTGCATTTATAGAAGAGAAATTTAGAAAAACACAGAATGTTATTATTTTTCTATGCTCCTTTGTTCAACTGTGTATGGTTTCAAACATCATTGAACTGGCCTTTCATCTTGCAGGAAAGCAAGGTAGTAATTTTTCTTATGGAGTTGGCAGTGATGTGCTGAGGTGCTCAGTTCTTCCCTTTTGGCAAAAAAAGGCTGGCCTGGGGTGGGGGGAAAAGGAGCCAGGAGTGACTAGAGGAGAGGAGGCTGCTTAGAACCTGCTATTCAAGGTTGATGGTGACTTTTTACAGGCCGGGTGAAGCAGGCGTGCGGTGGTAGCAACTTCGAGCTGTGCCAACGAAAATGAGTCCATGTGCTAAACCCTGGCATATGCATGGTAGGTTGCCAAGACAGGGCATAGGCCCCTGTGAAGTCTGCCTCAGCAAGTCTGTGAACCTGTTCCCATTTATTCCACGAGGATGGTGAGTGGTTGGATGTTTCGATAACATAAAAAATCCCTGGCACAGAAATCTGCCATTTGGCTTACTTTCATTTAGTCATTTTTCAGATTAGAAACACCTGAAGGGAGAGGCTCAGTAGTTAAAATTCACGCCTATTAAGCCTTGCAAGCAGTCGCAGAGTGTCAGCCCATTCTAGGGTAAGCAGGCAATACTCTCTGATTAAATTTAAGTTCCGTGTTAATAAACAAAATGTGTGACACTTCTTTTCTTTGCCGCATAAAAGAGTTTCCACAAAGGCCTAGATGACAGGGCATAAGTTACGTTTTATTTTAACCCTTTTCTACCTTACTTTCTCTGGTAAAACGTAAAGAGCTGCTGGGATTTAGTTGGATTCAGAAAGTGGTCCATATAACTTCAGATGAAGTTTCTTAAATTCACAATGAACTCAGTGAAACATTTTACTTCTATTTCTTTTTACTGTTTCCACTATCCAAACCCTCGCGCAAGAGCCCTGGTCCTCTACAATTTATCCAAAGTGTTAGGTCGAGAGCCCTTTCGCCCTTCACTAGTGAATTCAGTGCTATGGTAGGAGATATGCAGTCTTTCCTTGCCTCTTCACTTAAAAAACATGCCAAACCTGAATAGATTCCAGGCTAGACGGGAGGGGGTGGGGAGAGATTTTTGTTAGTTCTAACACAGCTATTGACACATGCTTGAAAACAGTATTTAAAAGAAAGCAAGAAAATTAGAAACCAAGAGAACAAAAGAGAAATAAATGAAGAAAGAAAAAAGAAAGCAGATTTTTCACTTTATGCCTTAGAGGGCAAATTGGTTACAATTTGATTTCTAGGAAGAATATCTTATAGAATAAAATTGCCTAACATCTCTGCATCACACATATGAGAAATATAAACTAAAAGGACATCTGGAAACGAACATTATTCAGCAATCAGAAAGCAAAAATCCAAACCATTGATGTTTTGATGGAGACAAACATATGAGATTCCCAAAGAAGAAAGCTGTAACTTACTGAAGTTTAAAAAAAAAAAAATTCCATATGCATTTTACCTTTTGGGCAGCTCCATTGCAAAGTTCTGTTTCAGAAGCCCTTTGTAATATGAACCCCACTGTAGATAAGATACAAGGCGAAGATAGTCTGTCTTGCAGCAGCAGGAAGTCAAATTGGTTCCAGAAACAAAGTTACATGACAAATGGTTTAATAGTATTGCCAGAATTGGAAATCTTGATTGAATTATTTTTCATAATCATTAAAAAAAGATTTTGAAATAACTCTGCCCTGCATAGTTGTTTAGTTTGTGTGTGTGTCTGTGTATGTGTGTGTGTGTGTAGGGGGAACGTGTTGTTGTAGAGGTGGGAAGACATCTTATTTTATTGGCCTTTTAACTAAAGTGTTATCATTTGTTATCAAAATTTAAGAGCTCAGCAGTGATTTATTGTTAACTTTTGTTTGCAACAAAACAGTTCAAACACAGTACATTTTTAACAAAACTAATAAATGGCATGGAGGACTAAACAGGTTAAAAAGGGGATATATCTTATTATCGTCTTCAAATTATTTTTTGTTTTAATCCTAGTACCAAATCAGCTTTGATTTATTTTAAAGAGCATCTGGAAAAGTTCATCAAGTCTGAGGCGAGTCTTAGGCTTTAGGACAGACTTCTAAACTGTTAGCAAGATGTATCATTGAAAAAAGTAACCCAGCGACTGATACCCGTAGGTGAAATGAAATCATTCTCCTGACTGAAGTCAGGAACAAGTTAAATACCACTTAGACCACAGCACACGACTACAGAGATTTAGGAGAAAACATACTTAAATAAGATGTGACTAGACATTTAGGACTATTTTCTAAAACAGTCTAAAAAAACTTTTTCCCCTGCAGTACTTACAGTCTTTGAAGACCAGAGCCGGGTCTCTGTGAGGCAAGACTTGGGCAATGATGTGTCTCAGGGATTCCAAGGTTCTGTCCATCTTGTGTCTGCCTGTGCGAGCCTGCTGCACAGTGCCCTCATGCCTGGATTCTTGCAGTCCTGGTCTGAATTTGTGCAGCTCATTGATGCACAGGATTACCAAAGAATCTCTTTTAACATCTGCCAATCAGACATTTCCCAGAATCTTAAGACCCCTCAGGGGGCCCTCCTCCCAGGCTCACTTATCTTTGTTGTATGCTGAGCTAATTAGCTCTAAAGGCTGGCTGACAGGCGGGTTCCCATTGCTTCCTTCTGTTAAACACACCCACCTACAGGCTAGCTGGGGAAGCTCACTAATCATGCGAACAGCCTTCCTCGCCAACCAGATTTTGCCTGGCTGACTTCGGTATTTCTTTTGGTCATTCATCTTTTGATGTGCTGTCTTCGGGTACATAGAATCAGGAAGATGATTTCTCAAGAAAGTTTCCTTAGTAGCAAAGGAATTTCCAGCTTAGAATCCATATAATCTAAACTCTTCTTTGGTAAAAGTGCTATAAAGATTGTGGATGTAGCCAGGCTCTAGATCATGCTTTCAGTTTGAATTCAGAAGCATCTCTTTGGGAGCTAAGTGTTTAATTTTTTCATCCACCCAAATTATAGTCACTTTTGATGGGCAGTGACGAGTAAAATTTCATAGTCTGTCTTTTGGCTTTGCCTGGCAACATTTGTTTCCCTCTTTATCCTTCAAGGCAAATCATTCCCAAGATTGATTTTAATGAATTCTGATATCATTCACTTCTCTTCATGATAACTTTTTATACTAAAAATTCCAGGAGAAGTAAAAATATGTTTCAGAGAATATAGGTGGTTACAAAAACATCTGAAGAAAACAAAGCTGCTTTTTCTATTGAGGTCCTACACTGCTGACAACAATATTAAATAGTCTTTTCACAGGAGACATGTCATAGAATTCCACTGCAGTAACAAGGTTTTACACCAGATATAAAAGAATTGATTTCAGTGGCTGTAACCCATATTAGTTGAAGGATTATTGAGGACTTCTTTACTTTTATTTAAAATATTTTTCCAGGGTAGGCATAAGAGATTGTTTTCCAGTTTCCAGATTCCATAATCATCTTGTACCATATGATTAACTGAATGCAGTCCTTTAAAGACTATATAAAATGTTTTCAATGTGATCAGTTTCTTCAGCTAGTTGGTAGAAGGGGTGGGCTTAATAAAAGGAAACAGAAGGAATGAGGCTAGAATAGTAATTCCTATTATAAGGACTGTCACTTAGTAAATGCCCACAGGAATATGTATATCCCACAAGGGCTGCCCCAGAGTGCAAAGATAGTATAAAGAAAATCAATGGAAAGAATCACACTTCACGTGAAGACACAGGTGCACTTTCCATGCGCTGTAACATGAAATCATCAATGTCCTTGCCATCTAGTTTATAATTTAAGAGAAACTGGATGGCTTGGAGATTAAAAACGATTATACACTGATTGGACATGAAGTATAAATGAATGCATAATATTTTCAGTGTGATAACTGAATTGGAAACATTCCCATTGGAAGAAGAAGAAGAACAACAACAAAAAGTACAGCATTCTCAAAGAAGACTGATAATCTATAAGCAGAAAAATTAGAAATGATTAATGCTGGGATTTTAATCAACAATGGACTTTTTATGGGATTAAATCTAATTCCAGTAGTACTTTAGATGTGTAAGGTGGAAGAAGGAACACTGAATTTGGTATTAGTATGATTTGGGATTTGATTTTTGTTATCTGTGTAACTTTGAGAAAGTCACTCATCTTCTTGGGACTTGGAATCCTCATCTAAAAAATTAGGGGTTTGTGCCAGACGCTCTCTTTTAGATCCAACATCTGTGACTCTATGGCTGCATTGCAAATGAACACAAATATTAACATACATTTTCTAAACTTCTGGAAAGTCATAGATTTATTTCCTAAAAGCTAGATTGTTTTCATAAAGATCACTTTTGTTTCCATAGTCAACTTTGTATCCCTTCATCAATAAAAAGGGACACATATTCATAGGGTGAAATCAAAGGAACCATTAATGCTAACTAGAAGGAAGGGTAAGCCTTTATTAAAACCTGTCTTCAACCTCCAGAGATTTTTCTAAAAAGGTGAACTATGAGAATGTTTGCTGCTGTTTCTCAGCTGCTAAGTGTGTCTGAGGCTTTGCCACCCAGTGAGTGTAGGCTGCTAGGCTCCTCTGCCCATGGGATTTCCCAGGCAAAAATACTGGAGTGGGTGGCCACTCCCTTCTTCAGAGGATCTTCCTGACCCAGGGATCCATGGATTCTTCACCACTGAGCCACCTGAGAAGCCCGAACATGTGCTTCAGTTCAGTTCAGTTCAGTTCAGTCGCTCAGTCGTGTCCGACTCTATGACCCCATGAATCGCAGCATGCCAGGCCTCCCTGTCCATCACCAACTCCCGGAGTTCACTCAGACTCACATCTATCGAGTCAGTGATGCCATCCAGCCATCTCATCGTTGGTCGTCCCCTTCTCCTCCTGCCCCCAATCCCTCCCAGCATCAGGGTCTTTTCCAATGAGTCAACTCTTCACATGAGGTGGCCAAAGTACTGGAGCTTCAGCTTTAGCATCATTCCTTCTGAAGAAATCCCAGGGCTGATCTCCTTCAGAATGGACTGGTTGGATCTCCTTGCAGTCCAAGGGACTCTCAAGAGTCTTCTCCAACACCACACTTCAAAAGCATCAATTCTTCGGTGCTCAGCCTTCTTCACAGTCCAACTCTCACATCCATACATGCCTACTGGAAAAACCATAGCCTTGACAAGACAGACCTTAGTCGGCAAAGTAATGTCTCTGCTTTTGAATATGCTGTCTAGGTTGGTCATAACTTTCCTTCCAAGGAGTAAGCGTCTTTTAATTTCATGGCTGCAGTCACCATCTGCAGTGATTTTGGAGCCCCAAAAAATAAAGTCTGACACTGTTTCCACTGTTTCTCCATCTATTTCCCATGACGTGATGGGACTGGATGCCATGATCTTCGTTTTCTGAATGTTGAGCTTTAAGCCAACGTTTTCACTCTCCACTGCTTAGAGAACCCCAAAACAGCTTTGCAAAGACTATTAAAAAAAAATCATGATCCCTAATGGGTTCTATTTTAAGAAATAATATAAAACAAGGGAATTCTAGAAAGGTGGATATACAACATTCCAGTTGGATAGTATAGTTTCTTCTTTTTTCATTAGGTCCAGTCTGAAGTCTTTGCATATTCCCTTTAAAGACTCCTCACCTTCCTCAAAGCACTATTGTGAAAGTCTAGAAAAACAGCTCAGTTTCTCACCATTCTCTCTCTCTGATGTAGAAAGCACCTGATGAAGATGAAAAAGCCTGAGAAGCCCCTGTGCTGTGCGCCCATGTTAGTACAGATTCTACGGTTCACACATTAGATCTCACCACCTCTAGTCATACGCCAAAAGCACAATTAGTAAAACAGGGCAGATGACTACAGTTAAAAGACAAAATGATGTTTTTAGAAATCCTGTCAAGAATACCACTTAGAAGTATGAGAAATGGCATCCAACTGATATATTCAGTGTTCAAAACTTATCAGCGAGTGGTAAAAGGGGAAGGCCAAGTGTCACAGCATGTACTAAGCTCCCAGATAGGATGGTTAATAATACAGATGAGCAATCTCTTGTTGTTAACTAGCTCCTTACAGGTAAAACTGATAAGGAGGCAAGCCATCAATTAAAATAAACAGAATAAATGCAACAAAGAATCATCTTCAGTTAAAACAGGAAGTATCTCCACTCTCCTGCTGGAGGTGTCACTTCATGCAGTGCCTGGCCCTGGAGGAGGAAGATGGGGTAAGTGAAACAGGAGAGCTGGTCTGTAGATGAGGCTGTAGTGCAACTGGCGGGAATACAGGTCCTGAACGGTGTTAGCACAACGTATGCCAACTCCAAAGAGTCAGTTCAGTTCAGTTGCTCAGTCGTGTCCAGCTCTTTGTGACCCCATGGACTGCAGCACGCCAGGCCTCCCTGTCCATCACCAACTCCCAAAGTTTACTCAAATTCATGTCCATCGTGTTGGGTGATGCCACCCAGCCATCTCACCCTCTGTTATCCCCTTCTCCTCCTGCCCTCAATCTTTCCCAGCATCAGGGTCTTTTCCAATGAGTCAGTTCTTTGCATCAGGTGGCCAAAGTATTTGAGTTTCAGCATCAGGATCAGTCCTTCCAAGGAATATTCAGGACTAATTTCCCTTAGGATGGACTGGCTGGATCTCCTTGCAGTAAGTGAGCCTGAGCCAATTCAGGACTATTCAAAACAAAAACAGTGGGGAAAGATTGACAGCACCTCCTTCCAGATTCCAATGGAGATGTGTGGGGGAACTGGAAGGTCCAAAATGCCAGGTTGGCCAAAGAGGGTCAGAGCCCTGTGTAGTGTTGCTGGGGGTATGGGGGACGGGGGAAAAGGGCAAGGCCAGGAAGAAACTGCCTTTGCAGAGGTAATGACTAATGACTGTTCAATGTCAGCTTTGTTTAGCCTCAACTAGGAAGGGGCCAGTAGGAAGAATGAATGGCTGGTTAGCATCAACTTTGTTTACTTGTAGCTGTGAAGGGATAAGTGAAAGGAATGAAACGGCTGCTCAGTGTTAATTTGTTTACTCTCAGCTGGGAAGAGACCAATGAAATGTTTGCATCAAGGAAGGTATTTATGAGAGGGGTCAGTTGGGAGAGGCAGCTTCAGTTTACCAGACAAAAGCAGCTTAAAAACACAGGCCACATGAAAGAACCTTATCTCAGGTTATTTGTTCATTGATATTCTTCTACATTCAGGATATTAAGTATTAATCTGTTAAACTACATGAATAACAAGAAAATTAATTCTCCAATTTATAAAGGAATGTATATTCTCTAATTTTTATAGAAAATTATGAAAAATGCTTTCCTGAAGTAATTTCCCTCCCCACTGGACAGAACCACTCTAGTGAACTGCCCTTTATCTTTGCCAGAGCAGCCAGAGTCAACTCTTAACCAAAAAGCACAGTGAAAGGAAACCCCTCATTTACCTGCACCTTGTTTCAATATATTTGAGGATCCTGAATGAGCTGACGCCATGCTGGTTGTTTTGTGCAACCAAGTACTCAGCCCTATCCTGGTATTTGGTCTCTAAAGAGAAGTACAATTGATTCTTTAAGAAGTACTTTAGAGGACAAAGATATCATTGAGGGGAAGACTTTGTTAGTTCACGGGTTAACAGTTCCAGGATAAATTCAGAGTTTTTTAAAAGGTGGAAGAATCTGGACGTTCAGATTTACAAGACTGGAGATGATGATGCCAAACCTTGGGTCATGAGATACGTGTTCTATGGAAACTGAACTGACTACTGGCTCCCTGTACTTCCAGGATAATACGTACTTTGAAAGAAGAGTTAAAATTTTTCTTTTAGCTTGTTAGAGTGGACTTTGCCAGTGGCCTTTATGACAATATTTTATCTTCCAGAAAACTTAATCTGATTATTGGTTCCTCTCCCTCTCCCTGCACTTTCTCACAGGACCACCATCCCTGTTGACTCTGCTTCCTGCTGTCCAGGACAAAACTTTGGGTGGTGGGGAAAAACCTACATAAGCTATGGCTATGAAATGATCAGCTGGATCTTAAAAGAGTTACCTGAATTCCATTTGAGTCTCTGAGCCACTCTATATAAATGAAGAGATGTGGTCTTCTGTAATGGGCATGCTGGGGGGTGAGACACACCAGTTTACCTTCTTTAGCTACCTTCTTTTTTTTCTTAATGTAATGCCACACTTCTTTGTATGAATTGCATGAGATGCTTAAAACTTTGCAATAGTAAGCAATTTAAAATGAAAATCTAGACTATGAAAAGAATTAGTTATCAGACTAAAACAAACCAAAGGAAATGGTTTTGGCTATGAACAAATGACAAACCTGAGATCAGTTGATGGCAGCATGAGGTTCAAGCAAGCCAGTAACTTCACAGCTCCATTTATTTCAGATGCAGCTTCCGGTAAAGACTGAATCATTAGTATACTCCCAGTTCACTTCAGGCCACACTTATGGACATGCTTACATTAAGATAAAAGCCCATCCATTTCGCACTGTGAACTGTAATTTCCATTTCACTTCCTATGCAGTCACCGCTGGAGCAATGCACTTAGTGTGCGATCTGCTGACACAGAGGAAATATTATTTCTTTCCAAATTTGTTTAAAGAAGGAGGGATAGAAAGGGGAGCTATTTTTCCACAAATTGAAAACTGGAGAACGACCAAGTTAGAGGGAAATATATCTCAAGGTGCTGCAGCAGACTTGAGCTCAAGGAAAAAGAACTATTTCTTTGGTATTACCCTGCTTCCCTTCCACCTCCTCCAATCAGAGATATTCCACTCAGGGCTTCAGTCTACTGACATGGATTTTCTTGGGCCTGTGAGAAGATGCAAAGGCTTGTTAAGGAAAAATAAACAACAACAAAAAACCAACCACTTTCTAAAAATGGAGGAACTTTGTGAAAGACAGGACTCAAAGCCGGGTCTGGCTGTAGGACTGTCTTTTCTCATATTTCCATGGCACCAGAAGACAAATCACAGTCTGTGGAGCTTACTCACTTGGAGAATTGAAAAGCTCTAAACCACCTGCTTCTCCTACCGTTTGCCTAGCTGTTAGCATGAATTTTATCTTTTCTCTCAGTTCCAACCTTATCCAGTCAATGTGACTTTGGGGAAGTTAGTTTACACTGAAAGTTTTCTTATCTCTAAAATAGGAATAAGACAATCAAGACTCTAAAACTCTAGGATAGGATTCTAGTTCAACTAGTCTTAGTTGGAATACTTAGGCTGACAACAGGATTAACACTTTAGATTTTGGTTTTCCTTCAGTCCACTGTCTAACTTTAACAAAGTTCCTTTAGTTCCACCCACTTCTTTAAAATCAAATAATTGCACCGCTTAAAAATCTAGACTCATTCATTTTCCTAATACATCGTTAGACTTATTTTTCTTTAAATAAATATACAATGGCTAAACAAGGTGCCTACTGTATAGCGCTATATTCAGTATCCTGTGATAAACCAGAATGGGAAAGAATATGAAAAAGAAAAAAAAAACAAAACCAAACTGAGTCATTTTGCCGTACAGCAATGAACACAACACTGCAAATCAACTATACTTCAATAAATTAAAAAAAATTTTCAAAATCATCTTTACCACACCACCTTTCTCCACGTACAGTGTAACAAGCTTTCTACTGTCGTCTGAATTTTCTGCATGATTTCCTTAGCAAGCTCTTTCAGTCTACCTATTTAACCTAATCCCCCTTGCCCAAGATAGCTCACCAAAACACTCTGGCATTTCACTTCTTTTGTCCTTAGAAATTCCTCAGCACTAGAATCATGGTATCAGGCTCTTTAGTATAGTCTACTTTGAGACCTTCAGTCAACAAATATTTCATTTAAAAAACCTGTGTACCCCTTCCCCAGATGTCACTTTACACCACACCAAACACTTGGAAAACTGGATGTTTTCTTTTTCCTAATGTAGGACTCTTAGGTAGACACCTCTTCTACCAACAGCACAGTTATAGTTATCAGGGTTTTTTTTTTTTTTTTGATTCATTTAAGCGGTTATACTTTTTTCTAAAAGGAAGCACACAATACTTGACAAATATCCTAATCAACATATTTATGAGGTATGCTCCTATTTATGAGATTAAAGCGACAATGACTTGATTCCAAGTTATACAGTTACTTAATGTCATCATCATTTACAATATTAAGAGAAAAACTTAAGATCGTTAAATACATCAATATTAGTCTTTTGAGTATTGTTTCCCACTCCTGGTTATTATGCAACTGTGCAGCTCGTGGCTGTTCTGAACCTTACCAATGCCCAGCCTTATACAGTTGAGAAAGATGGTTCCAGTACTTCATAAAGCACGTCAAGGTCAAACTAAGATGGCCCCATGCTCTCTCGGGAGTCGTTCTGAGGAGGGATGACGAACAAAGGTGGTGAACCTTAGCCCACCCAGAGCACTCAATTTGCAACATGAAACAAACCTACAGTGCAGGGGAATGCTCCCTGAGACCCTGAACTTGATCCTCTATCCTGCGGAAGCAGCTGATTAAACCTGTGAGGCAGCAGCTTTACCTGCGGAGTTTTTAGATTAGGCAACTCTGTGTTTTGTCAGAAAATTTACTGAGCACTTAACTAAGAGAATGATTATCTTGAGCTACACTAACCTTACAGTTAGTACCTTTTAAAAGATCTTTATGGTTCTGGAGAAAGCTCAGCCAGCCATCTGTGTCCAAAGAGTAGACAAATGGCCATCAACACCACAAACTTAGCCTGGGTTACAAAACTTGTTATTTATAGGAAAAGCTCATTTCGAGGGAACACCAAGTAGACAACTTACGGCTGCAAGCAAAGCATCTGTGCGCCTTGATAAAATCAGCTGAAACACCATGAAAAAAGACTCGTTTGGGCTCTCCCTTTTGATAACTTTAAGTCATTCTAGTAATACATACTCTACTCAGCTCTCTATATCCTTAGGGGCAGAAACTCTGAGAGGGAGTCCACATGTTTGCACTTTTATGAGGGACTTGAACATGAGAGGATTTTGATACCCACAGGTGGTCGTGGAACCAATCCCCAGAGGATGCTAAGGGATGCTTGTAATGTATCATGTCCTGTGCTAAGCTCCTATAAGGTGTTGCTTCGTTTTGTCTTCAGAACAACCCTGACATGGGCACCATTACATGTCTTCATTTACAGATCAAAAAAGTGAGGTTAGAGAGGGTATGGGAGGTACCTGAGCAAAGTGGCAGAAGCAGGATTTATGTCTCAAACTCTCAGGTTCAACAAGTGTTCTGAATCACAATACTTTCACTACATTTGTAGCAGTAGACTTAAAATTTTTCTTATTTGTTCACTGAGTTGAGTGAGTGAAGTTGCTCAGTCGTGTCCGACTCTTTGCTACCCCGTGGACTGTAGCCTACCAGGCTTCTCTGTCCAGCGCATTTTCCAGGCAAGGGTACTGGAGTGGGTTGCCATTTCCTTCTCCAGGGGATCTTCCCGACACAAGGATTGAACCCAGGTCTCCCATCTTGCAGGCAGACGCTTTTACCGTCTGAGCCACCAGGGAAGATTGTTCACTACGGATGCTTTAAAATCTGAGGGTTACATCTTGTCTGATAAGGCAAAGTCTCTAAATTCTAAATGAGGGTCACTTAAAAACATCTTTTAAGAATCATTATTGTGATTGGACCCAGAATTAAATTTGTCTATTTGACTAATGGGAAATCTTAGGCTATTAAACATAAGAACTATGTTTATTTGCCTTCTAAGTTCCTCAAATTGTAGACTGTTAGGTAACAGGCACTCAAAAGTAGACCGATCAACTGAATAAGGCTGAGTAGGGTGAAGCCATATAGTTTCATTCCCAATTTGTTTTTGAAACTTTTTAATATAAGAAAATGTATTCCAAAATAGTCTGTGGTTCTGTTACATTGTCTTCAACTTTGTTATTAAAATGCTTTAAAGTAGATAAGATTATAAAAAATGAATACCTGCATTTAAAGACATACCTAAAATTCAGAGCTATGTACTTTCAAAATTAGTATAATTATCAAGGGACTTGGATTTGACATTTTCTTGCATCTATATTATTATTAAAGTGAATTTATCAGAGAGGTTTACTGGGAATGGGCAGTAGAACTAGTTTTGCAAAGGTTAAAGGGAATCTGCTGTCTTTATCAAGCTTGGGAAATAATCTGCTGTTACATCTCCTGGCCAGTGGTATCATGTATCAGGTAATTCAAGGGCATCCTGGCTGGCGACTGCGGGGTGACACTGCCATCTAGTGGCCATCTCCACTGCAGGGGACACCTCTCTTCCTGGCCATGCTGGTGCTGAAGGGACTGGATTATCATCAGTTACGTGTATCTAAGAACCCATTTTCACATCTCACTGCATAATAAAGTCTTTGAGGGAGAAACCACGCCTTATGTATCCTTTTTTCCTGGGGGAAATGACCCCCAAGGCAGCGAAATATCCACCTGTAACTTTAGTCAGCCCTCCTACACCTGCAGATTCAACCAACCTCAGACCAAACAGGACTGTAGTATGTATCTACTTAAAAAAAAAAAAAGAAATCTGTGTATAAGTGGACCCTCGCAGCTCAAACCCATGTTGTTCAAGGGTCAACCACGTTTGTTAACTTTGATGTGAAGCATGTTCTCGACTCACCCAGCTGAGGGTATGAGGAACTTTTCACTTCCCGTCCTTTCCACTCCTGCCCACCCTTACCTCTGCTTCCCGTCCTTTCCACTTCTCCCCACCCTTAGGTCTACCTCTGCTCAGGTGGCATAAAATCTGGAAACCGCAAAAAATCATGGCAGGACTGTCTCAAGTTTCTGGTCCCATTACCATGTTACCAATTTAAGGAATGGAAATAGACAGACATTGCTGGCTTATCCTTAATACTAGAGACTAAAAAAAATAGATGGCAGTGAATTCTTCCAGTGGCTACATGAAACACAACCAAGTCATTAGCAAATTTCCTGAAAGATAAATATTATTATAATTATCATTCCAATGCCCAGGTACACTTTAAAGTGCTGGGCATTGTTCCAAGTGCTTTCTGTGCATTCTCATACAGTCCTCAAAACAATACTACAAAGTGGTTATAAACCCAGTTTTAACAGTATGAAAACTGAGGCGGAGGAGGAAAAAAAAAGAGGGAGAGAGAAATGAGACCTGCTTAAAAGTTCCCACTGGTCAATGGAAAAGCTGGGATATGAAACCAAGCAATGTACTGGGAGAGAACAAAGAAACAACAAGCACAGTGATATTCAGATTTCAAAAACTACTCAAATATTCCTAACAAAAATAACTTGGAAAACTGTGTTGCTTTAGCAGAGAATTACTCTCATCTATTTTTTGGAAAACATGTATTGAATGAGTCAAGTTTATCAATGAAAGAAAGTTTATTTACCTATTTATATATCTGCCTTGGTCCAAAAAATACTAAAGGTGGCTTAAAAAGGGATCATAGTGCAATACAGTCAAGGTCTTAAATATATTACTCTCCCCAAAAACTAGCTGCTTCCAAACTTGACTTAATATTTTGCATGTTTTCCCGCCGTTGCTTGGTGAATATATTTGCTTCTCCCTTCTGTAATCTTCGTCTCACAGCTGATTTTTGTTGTTTCGTCAACTGACGTTTCACCTTCTGTTTCACCAGTTCCTGGAAAGATGTTATGAATTAGTATCACTGAAAACTGATCATTTTGATAAGGAGTAAACGGTCAATAAAAGAAAAGATTTACATTGCTAATATTTTAAAATTTTCTGTTAAAAGCTTGAGTTTAAAAAGTTCCAAACACTGACAGTGTACTATATTAACCGGCAATAAAACAAAACACTGAACTGCTACTAAGTAGGAGGAATTAAATTCCCAACTGAAATACAGATCACAGCAAAAAGCAGGGTATACAGCCACAATTTTTTGAGTAACAAATCATCATAGTGCCACCTAGTGTCACTAGGAAAACTGGGAAAAACCAAACAATTGGCCAAACAAATCCTCAAAACCCAAACCCAACAAGATGGAAAATAAAACCAACACCACCAACAAAAAAAAAAAACAAAAAAAACCCAAGACAAAAAAATCTGCTTATTCCTTTGCTTTCTAAGTAAAAGTAGGTATGGTTCTGTAGCAGAAAATTATGTCTGAAAGCACTTAGTACTGGTCAAATACACGCAAGAGCGCTTTCATAACTTTAGGTATAGAAACGACTCGATGGCAGGAATTACTCATGGAAAAGTCCTCATACAGTTTCTGGGAGAAACATATGTTTTCACATGATGAACGATCATAAATTCAAATTATTTCTTTATCACTTAAGACACAGGCTGCCAATGCCAAATGACATGCAAGATGAATATTTTGTTCATAGCAACCTTTTTTCCCCCTCTGGAGTATTCAGCCTGTTATTTAATCATATATAATCTTACATCATCCAACCTCTCCTAAAAAAAGAAGTTGAACGGTGAAAGGATTGAAGCAAGGGGCTCTTACTATGCCTCACCCTGTTAAGCACAAAGAAGCATTTATTAAAAATCTGTCATTAAAAAGTAAAGACTAATGGATGCGAGAGCTAAAAAGGAACTAGGAAAACTAGTCTTCCTAAGGCAGTGTTTCTTGGACCGTATGTGTATCAGTGTAAAAATCTGGATGAGGTGAGTTAAATGCAGACTTTGGATTATTTCACATAGTTAGGCAGATGGGCTTTAACAAGTGATCCTTCTTTATTTCAGTCTGATGATTCTCAATGGGAACAAAAGTAAAAGAAGAGAAAGAGAAACAAGAATCAGAACGCAAGTTCCTACAGAGGCTGATAACCCTATGAGATGCAGTCTCAGGAAAGTCACAGTTTCAGAACTACCTGGTTGGTGCTGCAGAAGTTTCATGACTGAAAGCATTAGGACTGGCTGAAAGTTTAACATGGGAGTGCCTTTTCTCTATCTCAGGAAACAAGGCAACTGTCACAGTTCCTCACCCCAGGAGACCAGAAACCTGAATCAGATCAGCATCATAAGCCTGGCGTCCTAACATCACCAAGACAACAGAGCAACACCTTCAGACTTCTGAAGTCAGTTATTTCCAAATCACAACTCTAATACTTAAAATTCTCAATCAGGTGTGAGAACAGGATAAAAAGACATATCTAGTAATAAAAAGTCCTCTCCCCGCCCACCCAAATAACTACTCAAGTCCATACTGTCCCATAAGAAAGTAAGCTTGGTATGAAAAAAGAGATAAAACTAGGAAAGAAAGCACTCAACAGATTGGAGACTGGGAAAATTGGAGAATGTGTACCACATTTAAATAAGAGTTCAGACAGAGGCCTCCAGGATAGCTCTAAGAAAAGAAAAAATCAATTCATTTTCTAAATATTCTGCTTGAACTTCCCCTTGGTTCTTTACTTCAGCCGAGACCATAAGATAATCATATCAAGCAGCTAAAGAAAATAAGGAGATAATGAATTACTATGCATGCATGCCCTAATTTAGAACAATTTACAAGTCCTACAAATTTAACTTTTATGTTAAAAACAAGTGGGGAAAAAAATCCACATTAGTATATTTAAAAAAGAATGATGAAATGGGAAATAAAATACAGTTGACCCTTGAACAGTGAGGCTGTGTTAGGGGCATCGACCCACTTTAAAGTAAAAAATTTGAGTATAACACAAGAGTCAGCGCCTGCATGAGAGGCGCCTCTGCAACTGCAGAGTCAACCAACTGCAGACCATGTGGTTCTGCGCATGCTCGGTCGTGTCCAGCTCTTTGTGACCCTATGGACTGTAGCCCACCAGGCTCCTCTGTCCATGGGGATTCTCCAGGCAAGAATACCAGAGTGGGTTGCCATTTATGTCTCCTGCATCGACAGACAGGTTCTTTACCACTAGCACCACCTGGGAAACCCACAAGAGTGACCCAGTAAACATCCTGGAAATGTTGAATGAATAGTTACCGGAGGAATCGTTGAACAGCTTAAAACACTGCCCACAGAAGTAACACTCAGGGTTCTTGTTCTATGTCGATTAGTATCTTCCATATTTTCTTCATCTCTAAAAATAAAATAAAAATTTACATAGTTAATTCTTAATAGTTAATTATGCTTGATTAATTTATAGAATTTTACTATCAATATTCTGAAATAAAGCCATTTCATTAAACTACCCATATCCGAAAGTTAAATTTTTGATCTTTTGCTATCTAAGCTGAGGCTGATTCATGAATATGTGAAATTTGTCCAAAAAAAAAAATCTTACAAGAAAAATAGTGTTAGTTGCTCAGTTGTGCCTGACTCTTTGTGACCCCATGGACTGCAGTCCACCAGGCTCCTCTGTCCATGAGATTTTCCAGGCAAGGATACTGGAGTGGGTTGCCATTTCCTTTTCCAGGGGATCTTCCCAACCCAGGGATCGAACCCAGGTCTCCTGCACTGCAGGCAGATTCCTTAACTGAGCTATGTAATGGTAATTTTAATTGTACATTAACAAAATAAATACAGAAGTTTCAAAGTACCAGAGAAAATTCATTTTAAATATGTATATTAAGAGAATACTTACTACATTTTTATTAGACTATACATTAATCAAACATGTTAGATGAATAGTTATTAAAAAATACAAACAATTCATACATTTAAAACCTTATCAATTTATTATCTGAAAGTAATCGTTTGAATTTTAAGGCAGAACTGCTTAAAACTGAATACATGTGGTAGCATCAAGTCAACGGTAGATAGAGTTATTTGAATTTTAACAATAAAAGTGATATTTGCTTTTATTCTGTGCATGAAAGTAAAAGTTGCTCAGCTGTGTCTGACTCTTTGCGACCCCATGGACTATACAGTCCATGGAATTCTCCAGGCCAGAATACTGGAGTGAGTAGCCTTTCCCTTCTCTGGGGGATCTTCCCAACCCAGGGATCAAACCCAGGTCTCCCACATTGCAGGCAGATTCTTTACCAGCTGAGCCACCAAGGAAGCCCAAGAATACTGGAATGGGTAGCCTATCCTTTCTCCAGTGGATCTTCCCGATCCAAAAATTGAACTGGGCTCTCCTGCATTGCAGGCGAATTCTTTACCAGCTGAGCTACCAGGGAAGCCCCAAAGGAATGTTGTGCCCGAACAGGGACTTGAACCCTGCACCCTCAGATTAAAAGGATGCTCTTCTGACTGAGCTATCTGCACATACTGATGCAGAATACAGCTGTCATGCCATTTGAAAAAAGCACTCATTTATCAGAATCAAAGTATAGGTCTCCAGATTAAAGTGAAAAAAACAATCAACAAAAATCTATACCTGAAAGGCCTGAATTCTTTGTTCAATGATGACAAGGCAATCAGATGAGGGCACTCATCTTCAGCCTCCTCAGGGCCCATGAGGATTCCTGTCTCACCATCTTGCCTGGCGTCACGTTCACATCTGCTGTTCTCCCTGGGAAATTCAGTTACAGAACTGCTTTCAACAACCTGCCCTCCTATTTCTTCTAAGGCTTGACTGAATTCAGTCATTTCGAATCTGTGTGCATCAGCATTGTCTTCTGACAAACTCTCTTCCTTTATTTGCTCAAGGTTTTCAAGTGACCCGCAACAGCAGTGAACTGATCCACCTACAGAGTTTCGTCCACTTTCACTTTCCGATCTACAATCCTCAGCTCTTTCTGACATCTCCTCATCAGAAAACGGGGACTCAGACCTCTCCTCTGTTTCAGTATTTTTATCATCTGGACCTGCTGGGTGAAGCAGTTCGTCGTCTGCCTGCATCTCCTTTGTGTAGCCGCTGGCAGAAACCTCTACGTCAAGAGAATCCTCCCTCCTAGAAAAAAAGAACGTTATGCATTTAGGAGAGAGAAAAAAATCCACCTGACGTGGACAAGTGTATTTAGTATTCTGATGAATCATGACTCTTAAATGAGTTTAACAGTTTATAGCTTTTAAAGGTTTTTCTCTGCCTAAAAGGTAATACTTAAATCACTTAAGTACACAAATATAAAAAACATGTTAGTCGTCATTTAAGAATAAAAGGACTGCGAAGAGCAATAGATATTAGAAAAGTCACAGAAATTTCGCTGCATTAACTTTCAGAAGGGGCTAACAAATTTAAGTTAGGTCAATCATCCCAAATTAGAAAATAGCATCTTAACTGAGCATATAGAATGAGAAAATTTGGCTGTGAGAATTATGTTCCATGAATCAATTAAAGATACTTTCTATAGAGAATAAAGGAAAAACACAAATTCTGATAAACACTTGACTTTATTCCTTAAAAATACGTTCTTCACAGAGCATCTGCTATTGAATAAGGGTTTCTGAATTTATAAGAAACTAAGTATGTTCCTCCTCCAAATTCAGTAAGGTTAATGGACCACAGGGAGGCATAATTTTTAACTTTCCTTTGTATATTACCAGCAGTGATACTGAACAACGATTATAATGTACCAAAGGTCACTATTCAAAAAATTTTTAGATGAAAGCATTAACTTCTAAGTAAATAAATCAGGTATTTTAACAGAATTCTATCATCTTATGCAATACAGTGTACAAACCTTATATCACTAAAGGTTGGGAAAAGCTCACTTTCATAGCTGAAACGTTTCATGAAGAAATCTCTAATGCACTTCACATCTCTGTCAAAATACCTGCAAAAGCAAGAATCATTTTTATATACAGACTTTGTTGCTCATCTTTTTCCTTATTAGCCAATGACAACATCCATGCTATTTGTTATGACGCTCTTATCCTTACATGAAAGAGAAAAGGATGTTACTCAAAAGAAAAATAAATCAGTTTCCAGTATCTGAAGAACTAAAACTAAAAGCAGAGGAACTAACAAGGACTATAAGCTGTCAAGGGCCTACAGTTCCTATGGTTGGAATAAACCCAAGGTTTCCCCATACTGTGACACACACACATATGAAACAAGGAAAAGAAGATACGGGCCTGCAGTTTGGGGGCCAATTTCTACTTTTCAGTCTGTCTAGTTATAGTTCCTATCAATTATGTTCACTAGAACCTCTAGTCAACTGGGAAAGTTGAAGACAAAAACAGACTAGTGACTCAGAAGAAAAAGTTTGGGGACTAATCAATGTTATGGTTATATTATCTTTATTACCCATTAGCTAATATGCCGTAAACATCTATAAGAGATTAATACTGCTATGGCTTATAAATAGTAATCTGAAGACATGCTACTCTGGGAGGAGAAGGATCTCTGAGTGTCAGGGTGCTTTTTAGGTGACCATAAAATAGCAGGTACAGATTAAGCTCTCTAGAAGGTGTCCAGTAGGGAGAATTGAGAGACAGGATGACATGGAATTGAAAGAACAGGAGAGAAAAGTACTCAACCTTAATTTGATTATGCTCAATTGCATCATGGAATACAAACACATAAAGGAAAATGTTGTGTCATATTTCACAATTGGGCTTGTTTAGATGGTCAAGTAACAGGGGAAATAAGATTACCACAGTATATAAATTGATTCTGCCCTGTGTCAGGATGAGGTTTTACGTGAATTTCTTTCTCTTAACAAAATAAAAGCTAAAAACGATAGGAGGTGGTATCATTATCTGACTGGTAACTGAGGTTCAGTATAAAACCACAACTTTCATTAAGGCCATAAAAAATTATTAAATTATGCTGGGTGAAATCCTCTTGGAGGCAACTGTGCAACACAGAGAAAAGCAGAAAAAGGCAGAAAGGATGATGTCCAGGGTCCCCCCTTCTGTGTCCCTACTTCTGAGCAGGCCTTTGTTTTAAAAATTGGGGTTCTACCCCAAAGTTTGTTTGGATAGATAGTTCCATTGCTAAGAAAGCTTGACTTTTGCAAGTTTGTCCACTTACAAGAGTAATTCAAATTCTTTTGATGATTTATAAAAGTGAAGTTTCCTCAGACTTCTAACACTATTATTATTTTTTAAACAATATTATTTTAATGAATAAATAAACTTTAAAAACTGGATCAATGTGCATTTTTTTTCACCTTTAAAATACTGAGGAGTAAGAAAAGTTCTTAGGTGGGAAGATCCTAGCACTCTGATATCCTTATCAGCCACTTCAAAACGGTTATTAACCCAAATGGCAGTATGACAAGGCTGAAAACTTAAGAATAAATTAAATGACTTCAGCACACATAAACACAGCCATGTCCAGAGTATACCATTCAGCATTGGGATGAGAAGTTGAAACCATCTGTGGAAAATCGATCATGGTAATATGGTCATCTTTATCCAAAATGAGATTGAATTCATTGAAATCTCCATGAATCAGTCCATGATTTGCAAGTTTAACAATTAGTTCCATAGCTTCATCATATACTGATGCAGGATCTTCAACATGGTGTATTTGACATCTGAAAGTATGGAAATGGTTAATTTGTCCTCATTCATAATTTTAATTAAAACAAGCACGGGTGTATTTACATATCATTTCCACTTCAAGCCTCTCTATTCTCTCTTCATTCCTATCTGCATATAGACATGATATGATACCTCTTATTTTAAAAAAAAAAGCTACAACCCACTCAAATCTGCATTTTCTTTCCACTACTACACACATTCTTTGTTCTGCATTCTTTATAACCAAACTCCTCTAGTTGTGCTTTCTCCAATTTTTTTCCTCCCATTCTAATGAACCCATTTCAAACAGGCTTTCATTCATCCTGCTCCAATAAAACAGCTCTTGTCAAAACTACCAATGACTTCCAAATGACTTGCCATATCCAATGGTCGGTTCTTGATTATCATAATCTGGTCTATTAGCTAATCCCTTCCCAGTCCTTGAAGCAGATCCTTTCACTTGACCCTTGGCCCACTATCTCTTAAGGCGGTCCTCTTCCTGCACTGATCATTCCTTCTTAGTCTTTTTAGCTGGTTTTTCAGCTTTTCCCTGACTTATAAATTTTGGAGCTCCTCAAAATCTAATCCTAAAACCTATTGTCTTCACCATTCTTGATCTCATTCACAGACTTCAATCTAGACTTCCCCTGAGATTCTAGGCATCTCTAACTTACCATGTCCCCAAGTGAACCTCTGATTCTGCCCCACTCTCTAACTCCCAACTGTCTTCCTGCAGCCTTCCCCATTTCTAAAAGTGGCAACTTTATCCTTCTAATAATTCATTATTCAGGACCCAGATCTTTACTTGCTACTTCCTTCTTATCAATATCCAATCTCAAACAAATCATGTAGGCCCTGACTGTAAAATTCATCCAGAATCTGGCAACGTTCCCTCACCTTCACATCTACCACTCTGATCTAGACTACCATCATCTCTTTTGAGAATTATAATAATCCTAACTTTTCTTCCTAATCCTGTCCTAGTCTTTCTTTAGTTTATTTTCAATACAGCAGCCAGAGTGATCCCATTACAGCATTAGTCAGATCATGTCTCTTATCAGTTCAAAAATCCTCCGATGGCAGGGAGTTCCCTGGCAGTCAGTGGTTAGCACTGTCACTGCCACCAAAATAATCCTCCGATTGTTTTCTGTCTCAAACAAAATAGTCCCTGTGACATTGTCTCAACGGCAGTCATGTGAGGAAACAGAAGTGTATCACATCAACCTTAAAGTTACTCAGTGTTGGGCTTCCCTGGTAGCCCTGGAAGATGGTAAAGAATCCACCTGCAATGTGGGAGACCCGGGTTCGATCCCTGTGTCAGGCAGATCCCCTGGAGAAGGGATATGGCAACCCACTGCAGAATTCTTGCCTGGAGAATTCCATGGACAGAGGAGCCGGGCAGGCTACAGTCCATATGGCTGCGAAGAGTCCCACACGACTGAGCAACTAACACTTCCACTTTCTTTCATATTTAAATATATCCTCTCTACCAAAATAGTTGGCTGCCTCTCTGATCTCATCACTCACAATTTTCTCCCTGACTTACTCAGCTCCAGCTCCAGCGGCTCCTCACTGTTCCCTGAACATGAAGGTGTGCTCCCATTTCAGGACTTTTGCTCTTTTCTCTGCCTAGAATGTTCTTAGATATCTGCATCGTTTCTTCTCTCGCTTCTTTCAGGATTCTGCTGAAAAGTCCCTTTACCAATGAGAACTGTTCTGATCTTCCCAGCCTTCCACATCTATCTCAGTATTTCTTGCCCCACTTACCCTACTCTATTTTTATCCACAGCATTTACCACTATCTGATGTATCACATAATTCCTTGTTCAGCTATTTACTGCAAGTTTCCTTCCATCAGAATGTAAGCTCTGTGAGGACAGGGACTTTGTTTATTGTGGTGCCTTGAACAGTGCTTGGCACACACTAGATTGTTAATAAAAATCCACATTGTCAGAATGAAACTGAATTTTCAATTTGCCTTTATGTTAATTTCTACTACTTTATGTTAATTTCTAACCTCCCCAAAGTCATACTCCATTCAATGAAAAAAACTCATTTAAAAAAACCTGAACCTTACAACTATTTATTGGAATTCACGGTTTTAAGAATAATAAATACTTACAAAGGATAGCCATTTATGAGTTCCATGACCACTGCATGGCGATTATAATCAATTGGCTTTGGAACCGGAAATTTCCTTTCATACAATGCCTAAAATATAGCAAAACAGGTAAAAAGTAATGAAGAGGTCATTAATTTTTAGGAAACAATAAAGTTAAATGTACCTGTCCAAAACCAGGGAAAAAAAAATTACAACCTTCACAAAATTACAGTTAACACATGACTACGTATGGCTTATTCACAGCACAGGAGGATGAGCTGTACATAAAAATAAAATTGGAAATCAGTTTTGTAATTCACTTTTTTACCAAACATTCATTTATTGAACATTTACCAAATATACACTGTGCTAGGGTTACAAAAATGAGTGTGAAAATGTCTCTGCCCTCAAGAAGTTTAGTCTCTTAGGACATGTATATCCTCTTCTATTTTGTAAGTTTCTGTCATTTACTGGAGTGTGCTTAAAAAATTCAAATGGAAATAAATTGTGATTTAGGAAATACTGTCTTCTGGTATATCAGAAAATGAAATATTTCAGTATACCGGACATTTTAGTTTATAGAGCACTGATTCTTTCCTTCAGACCACAGTATCAATCTATTGTGTGACAAAGAGTCACTGTAGTCACAAACACCGGTCAGTTTAGTTCAGTCGCTCAGTTGTGTCCGACTCTTTGTGACCCCATGAATCGCAGCACGCCAGGCCTCCCTGTCCATCACCAACTCCTGGAGTTCACTGACTCATGCCCATCAAGTCAGTGATGCCATCCAGCCATCTCATCCTCTGTCGTCCCCTTCTCCTCCTGCCCCCAATCCCTCCCAGCATCAGTCTTTTCCAATGAGTCAACTCTTCGCATGAGGTGGCCAAAGTACTGGAGTTTCAGCTTTAGCATCATTCCTTCCGAAGAAATCCCAGGATTGATCTCCTTCAGAATGGACTGATTGGATTTCCTTGCAGTCCAAGGGACTCTCAAGGGTCTTCTCCAACACCACAGTTCAAAAGCATCAATTCTTTGGCGCTCAGCTTTCCTCACAGTCCAACTCTCCACATCCATACATGACCACTGGAAAACCATAGCCTTGACTAGACGGACCTTTGTTGGCACTGGTAGTCTGAGTCAAATGTTACTACCCACCATCCATAAATTCATTTTTTTGCTATGCTTAACTTTTCTTATCCTACTGCTTTCAAAATCGTGTTGTTATTACTTCCTTCAAAATATCTTGGTTTTCTGCATTGTGCCGTTTGGAATGCTGCCATTTCTAACAGGGCTTTGTCATTGTTACCCCAACCACATCAGCAATGGTTCTAGCTCTGCACACCAAACCTTTCTTCAGTGTACCAGTACCAACTAAGATGCTTGTGTCAATGCTCCATTTTAAAAAAACCTACAATGCTGTAAACGTTGATTTTATCTGAATAATTTCCCCTAGTTTTCAAAACTCTTTAATCCACTTATCCAGTCCTAGTTCTCTTCAATACTCTGTCCAATAAACACTCTAGAGTGCGATCCTAACAGCCACCTCAGTGACTGTTACCGTACACACAAGGCTCACGCCCACATTCATGTCTTGGTCATTCTGGCTTCTTTGGAAAAGTATACTGTCTTGTCTTTTACAAGTCATATGCAACTCCCATTCAAGAAACCTCCTTCTACTCTATGTCTTCTACTCTACAGAAGTTTCTCTAAACTCAACATGATTTGACATTTAAACTGTTTTTTACTTGATTTTTTAATTGAAGGGTAATTGCTTTACAGAATTTTGTTTTCTGTCAAACATCAAGAATCAGCCAGAGGTTCACCACTGTCCCCGCCTCCCTCTCATCTCCCCCGCCATCCCACCCTTATGGATTGTTACAGAGCCCCTGTTTGAGTTCCTTGAGACGTACAGCAAGTTCCCACCTGGCTATCTACTTTACATATGGTAATATAAGTTTCCAAGTTACTCTCTCCATGCATCTCACCCTCTCCTTCCTCCCCTTTCCCTAGTGTGTTCTGTCTGTTTCTCCATTGCTGCCTTGCAAATAAATTCACCAGCACCATCTTTCTAGAGTCCATATATATGCATTAGTATATGACATCTGTATTTCTCCTTCTGACTTACTTCACTCTATAATAGGCTCCAGGTGTGTGTTCATGTTACCTTCCTAATTTTAAGATAGACTGTTATTCCTTTGGTATTCATTGTTCACTTCCACCCTCCCACTCCTACTCTGCAAAACACTCAACAGAGTTGGCACACAGCTGACACTCAGTATATGCTTAACAAGGTTACTTTTATGAGGCTGTCTACTCTTTCCTACCTTCCTTACACAGGAACTGAACTACTTCCCACTCTCCAATGACTGTCTGCTTGGTTGTAGATTTTTTATTTTTAAATCCAAATGGTTTTGGATCTGAGCCTTGGTGGCTCAAGAGTATATAACAACTTTAACTAATGTCATAGTGGTTTAGCCCTGTGCCATAACCCTTAAGCTAAAGCTCAATCTTATTTTTACTTAGGAAAAGACAGAATGAACTTATGAAACGTATTTATGTACAACCAGACTCTATTCCTGCGTCTTCCTATAAACACACCAAGAGAACATTTAATATAGTTTGGGGGAAATGTGTAACAATTCCTGCCAAACTGCTTACTCACATTACTGATGAGTAATGGTTTGCGGTCCCAGGACACAAACCATTGGTATAAGACAAAAAACATGGTATATATGATATTAGTAGCACTTATTTATACTGCCTTGAGGATTCTTCCCTCATGATTACTAAAAATTTAAGTACATGTGCCAGGCGCCTGTGTGAGGAATCCCGCCTATGACAAAGGTCACAAGGAAGGAAGCCCGACAAAACACAAAGGCATGATCTAGCTTCAGGGGTTCCCCTGGGTTTTCCTGAACATCTACCCCCCAAAAACCAGAGTCGGCCTGATTTCATTGTCCTGTGCTTTCCACTCTTCTGACATTCTCTGGAAAAAAGTTAGCTCAGGGCTTCAGTCTCCTGCATATGAAAGGAATGTTTCAGCTCAAACCCCTTTGATGGCTTCTACCTTGCCTGACAGGTTCCCCTGGACATTTTGCAGCTTGTGAATTGCTTACAGCCCCCCAACCATGAGAGGCACAAAGCTTAAAGCATCTTAAAGATACAGAGCCTTTTCTAAAGAGCTAAAAATTATATTGGTGACGGGTTTTCACTGTTGACTCAATGACTGCTGCCAGGCCTCCATATTCTTTATCTTTTAGGCACCTGGGAGGATATCAATCAATGTAATCGGGATGCAGAAATAGGAATATAGTAGTTTTGATGTTAGCAACACTAGACTTTTGAGTTAATTACTCTTCTCTTTATAAATCACTGTACTCCTTTTACTTGTTATAAATTGCCGTATCTTTGCTATGTAAGAATGTAACTTTATTTAGTGCTTTCTGAGAGTGGCACCAGACTTTGGGAAGAACAACACAAATAAGTCTTCTGGTTGACAAACCCTTATCAGAAAAGGGCCATAAAATGTTAATTGGCCTTCTGGCCAGAAGATGATGTAACTCACCTAAGACTTACATATACAACTAGGTATGCAGAGAGAAAGCCTGGTCTCGATAAGAGTCAGGGCTGCTGATGCTGCATAATTTTATATTATCCATTGATCTCTATGTACAAAAAAAAGGTATAAAAGGCTGTTCTGGACAATAGAGGATGGGCCAGTCACTGGACTGGTTTCCCCCGTGTGGTCTATTCTCCTTCTCTCCTTTTCTGGCTGAATTCTCATCTGGAGCAAGGAGGCTCGCCATGTCTACTTACTTGCCCAGGCTTCTAAGGTCCATGAGAGAGGGAGCCCAAGGCGGGGCACTCTCTGCTATTCAAACGGACGCTGGTGGCCTAACGCAGATGGTGCAAACTTCTTGTCTGAAGTTTTATTGGCTTTCCTCATAAACCAAGTTATTTAGCCGCTTTTTTCCACTAAATTTTCCTACTACACTATTTTTTCCTAATCTCTCTTTATATTTCTAGTTAAATAAATAAGTTTTTCCTCGCCATGCCATCCCCACTTTGAACTACCCTGGATCCACTGGGGCTGGACCCCGGTATACATGAAACTCCCAAGAAACAACAGGTCATATAACTCTTAATAATTCACAATTTTAAAAAGTTATAACAAATAAATCCTACTGGAGAGAATAATAAAAATGCAGTTACTTTTTAATTTACTAGTGAAAACAATTAACTTGGTTATTTTTAAAGATATTTAATAAATCTATATGAATTTATTTTGAAAGGTAAAAGGTTAAAAACTAAGATTTTTACCATTTCTAATATACATACAAATTCATAAATTAACAATTCTTCCACTGTGGGGAAAAAAATAATAGTCAACTATCTGAGACACTAAGGTTTCTAAAGAAGGTAACTCTGGTGTTTTTAATCTGAGACAGACATACATATATACACTGAACAGATATACATTCACACACACACATTTACATCATTAATTATTTTAGCCTACTCTACCTTGTTAACACTGCTGCATAAAAGTTGCCTTTATGCATTTGTAACAGCTAAAAACACCTTTGCACAGAAGGAAAACACCAGAAAAACAAATATCAGAAATAGTCAAGAGAGTTAAAAGTGTCTGTATGGACTGCGACAGGCAGTAGGGAGATATGGAGGCAACGGACTGATGCATGTCACTACCACCTTTTAACTATACATACTGTTTGGTTAATAGTTTAAAGTTAATTAAAAGTACCTTCATATAAGCAAATTCTTTCATGGCAGAGAGACGAGATAAATAAAGCCAAGACATGTTATGCCTGTGTTTATGGTAATCACGCTTGTTTTTCAGATTTCGAAAGGAGGTTCTTCCCAGTCTGTGAAGCTTTAATGCAAACTGCTGCCCTTCTTCATTTGCAACAATGTAAATATCTAAAATAAAAAAATTTAAAGGATCATTATTATATTTTTATTCCAGTAAGTTTAATCAATTCTAATTTTCTAACTCTGATTTTAGTTGTACCAAATTTTATCTTTCTCAATAACTCGAAATACTCATTTGGCAAACTTTATTTTAGTTACAATTCAAAGTTATGACATGTATTAATATCTACTACAAAGAAAACTGGGGTGCAAAGGTGTCAAAAGCTATTGCTTCCAAAAGTGTTTAATGCTCAATTTAGTGGGAATACATCTAATTGTTCTTTAGTGTCCTACATGTTTGAGAAGGGATTAATAACATCTTCCTTTACAACATGGGACTTCCCCAGTGGTCCAGTGGTTAAGACTCTACACTTAGACTGGCTAGGAGCTAGTCCTACATGCTGTGAAGCAAGGCCAAAATAAATAAATAAATAAATAAATAAAAAACAAAACAAAAAAACCCTTCCTTTTTAGCAATGTGAACTTCAATTCTTAAACTGTTTCAATGAATAAATACTGTCAGAATATAATCCTAAGTAACCAAATGGAGCAGATTTTCCCATAAATATTCTATTTTATTACTGACATTTAGAACACGTTTTAATTACTCATGAGATAAACAGCCTCTCTCTCATGTTGGTGAGATTACAAACTGACACAAATTGGAGGAAATTTGGTAATACCAAAATTCTTAATGTACCTAACTTTAGCTCTAATAATTGCTAAGAATGTAATACTCGACAACTATGAGGACGACATCTATGCTGATATGAAATATCATGGATGCACCAAAAGGAAAAAAAATCAAGCTGTAGAATTGTTAAGGACTGCTTGCTTTCACCTATGATTATAAAAGATACATACATCCTTAGAACATTATATACTTGTACTCACATAGAATATTTCTAGGACATATAGGCTATTAAATAAACAGTAATAGCTCTGGGAGGTAATAACAGGAGATGGAGACATGGGTTAGGAGTTAAGATTCACTTTTCATTGTACTCTCTTCTGTACTTCATCATTTTGCAAGTAATGAAGTTCTTGAAAAAAAAAAAAAGCCATTTTTTTGGATTGAAAAAATTGGACATAAAAAACATTAAGAGGAAGTGTATCTCAAAAAAAGTGTTTCATTACAGCATTTTATACATATCTTCTCATATTTAGGAATCTAATATTAACTTCACTATGTGTGGGCTCAGTCACCTCTGACTCTTTGTAACCCCATGGACTGCAGCCCACCAGGCTCCTTTTCCACGGAATTTTCCAGGCAAGAATACTGGAGTGGGTTGCTGTTTCCTATTAGAGGGGATCTTCCCTGCCCAGGAATTGAACCTGAGTCTCTTGCGTTGGCAGGCAGTTTTCTTTACTGCTGAGCCACCAGGGAAGTTCGCACCACCTGGGAAGCCTTATTAAATATAAATAGTTTGGATAATAATATGCTAGACATCCAAATCATATGAAGTAACCAAAACAACTTCCTTTGAAATAGCTTTTCTAATAGTTCTTTTGCTTCTAATTTTTTTGCTCTCTCAGTTTAAATTATGTAACTATACAGGATAAACTATGTAGGACAAAAAGCAGCGTATAAGAGAGCATGTCATAACGAAAATCATCCTGTTATTTTTATCACACATTAAAAAAATCAGTACATAGTATTTAATGCTATTTCAGAATTTTTTTCTGTGTTCTACACATACTTAACTTTGCCTTGTTCATCATATTGCTGTTATGAAAAAATGTGGTTTTTAGAACTTCCTTGTGGTATTTTTAAAAATTATTACAAATGTCCAGTTTTTCAGATATTAAAGTAAGAACAAATAAAGTTTTTGCCAAAGATTTCGGTTAGTATAGAAAAACTAATTCTTGTTGTAACTGAACTTTCAGTGATAGACTTAGGAAAAAACAATTTACTGAACTAAGGGTAATTTCAAAATCCATATTGCTTCCAAACAACTTTTCAATTTACTTTTAGTTAGAAAAATAGAAAATTAAACAGATGAATCCTTTTCAAAGGGAAATACAAACTAAAGCAAATAATGCACTCAATAGTACTATTAGCACTTACCAGATTCTTTGCCAACACCCATCTGGTTTCCAACAGACTCAACCACCTGTCTAGAAGACAATGTTTTCAAAGCTAGGTAATCGTAGCCTGCGTTTGTCAACCGATAGCCCTGGACAGCTAGACAAAATCAAATGAGAAAGATCATATTTTAGTTATATTGTGCCATCAAGTTACATCACGTCAAGAGAAGAATTTAAACCTGGGAAGTCTTAGCTGGAAAAAGACTGGCTACCTAGTCTTATGAGTTTTGGCATTTCTTGTAATTTTTATTTCTTCTCTAGAGCAGTGTTACTCAAATGGTAATCTACAGACTGACACCAGTCTATCAATGCTTGTTACTAGTTTGTGACAAGTTATACAAACTGAAATTAAGTGGTTAAGTTAAAAAATTTTTCTATTAGTTTGTCTCAGTTGCATCTAACTTTTTGCGACCCCATGGACTATACAGTCCATGGAATTCTCCAGGCCAGAATAATGGAGTGGGTAGCCTTTCCCTTTTCTAGGGTATCTTCCCAACCCAGGGATCAAACCCAGGTCTCCCACATTGCAGGCTGATTCTGTACCAGCTGAGCCACCGGGGAGCCCTATACAAACTGAAATTAAATGTTTAAGTTAAAATATTTTTGTATCAATATTACAAAATTATTTTGTCTTTACGTCTGACAAGAAGGAATATGTGCCTGTAGTTTGATCTTTCTAGTATTTATACTATTTTATAAAGGTATGGACCCTTTATAAAGGTAGAAAAGAGAACTCATCCCTCACCATGATGGTGTGAGAGGTAATGCTCTAGAGTCCTTTGGCAGACTGTACTTTCCCAAGACAGTAGCAATAGGATCTCTATCCTACTTGCTCTTCTGCACCTGGAACTTCCTAATCCCTTATCAGGAAGTGGAAGGTATTTCTCTAACTTCTTTGATCTGGGTGGGCCTGGTGATTGCTCTGAGCAGCAGAACATGGCAAAAGTGTGCTGTGTCAGTTCTAGCTAGGTCTAGTGCTTTCTTAGCCTGACAACTTCTATCTGCCTTTTGGAATACCTGCTCTGGGGGAAGCCAATTACATGGAAAATCACAAATGGTGCCTCAAATACTTACTTTTGGTTCGCTCCCAAGCTATGAGTTTATGTTTTACTAGTTCTCTTAAGACTTTATTACAACCACCATGTTTAAGGCTGGCTATAGAAGCAACCAAACTGCAGGGAACAATTTCATGGTTCTTCATGCCCATTTCAACCTGAAGCAGAAGAAATCAAAATGTAATCATAATCAACATAAAGTTGCTGTCTATCAGAACCTTGTTAAAAACTTAACTTTTTCAAACTTGACTATGCAGTTCCAGAACCAATTGTGAGACACAATTATTACCTTCCCTAGTCATATTTTATATCGATGAAAGCAGGAAATTCATTAAGATGTTTAGTCAAGGGAAATTCATGAAAAGGGTTGCTTTAAGGACATTAATTTAGCAGGAATATGCAAAGCAGTTTAGGGAAGGCAAAAACTGGAGGTGGTATACTGGAGAACAAAGACAATAGTCTAAGTCAGAGAAGACAGAAGACAGAATAGGGAGGAGGTGATGGTAATGGAGGGAAAGAATTAAAGAAATTAGTAATGGGAGCACTTGATAGGGAATGGTAGTGAATGAAGAGTGAAAGTTGAAGAAGAGGAAGGCCTAGTTTCAAGACATTAATAATCATTATTTTAATGAAGTTTGGGAAAGGAGAGGAGGTAGACAAAGCTACTTAATTCTATTTGAGCACACTGAGCTTGAGGTGTTGGAAGGTCCTTCATAGAAGATACTTCAAATGAAGATGTTTTAAGGAAAACTGGAAAGGGTGACCTGCACTCAGGAATGAAGTAATAGCTACAGGAAAAAATGGTTGATGATTTGATGAAGAGATACAGTCATGAAAGGGCATGATCAATAATCAAGAATATAATGGGAGAAAAAGGAGGGATTAGGGACAGAACTTGGGTGGGAATTCACACCAAAAGGTTAAGGGCAGCCAGTCAAAGTATGATTATTGACATAGGAGGTACCAGAGAAATAAAAGGAAGAAGGTCAAGGAAAGGTGGTCACTTATATCAAGACTGGTAAGACTCAAGTGAGACTGACATATTTTAACAAGTAGGCCACTCCTTGGTGAGCTTCAGAAAGAACTTAAGAATTGCAAAAATCAAGTTTTGGAAGAGAAATCTGGCATTCATTCTGATGTCCCAACCAAAACTCACACTTTAAACTTAATTCACCTTTCATGCTTTGTTCTGTTTCTCTAACATTCTCTTGACTCCCCTATTTCTGACAGAAAGGGATGAGTTAATGTGCTGAGCAAGTAGAGAACGAAGGTATCTTTGACAGTAGGTATTTAGAGAAAGTCTACTTGAATTTCAGAATCTATAGGAGGGCAAAAAATTGTCTTCCAAATTTTACAATGAATTTGCATTTCAGTTTAGTCCTTAAGCAATGCCTGCTGCTGCTGCTACTGCTGCTAAGTCACTTCAGTCGTGTCTGACTCTGCGCGACCCAATAGACGGCAGCCCACCAGGCTCCACTGGAGTGGGTTGCCATTTCCTTCTCCAAAAGCAATGCCTATTTAAGCAAAAGATAACAGCTCCTAAATAAATGTGTTTTATTCTGTACATGGCTAATCTATGTGTTGATCTTTGTACTATAAGACTATAAAATCAGTTTTTGGTCACGTTCCTGCTTAAAACATTCAGGGGCTTCCCTATACTTAGAATTTATTTCAAATTCTTTACCAAGCCTGTATGGCTCTTTATCTATGGCATATTATCTGGCTCCCACCTTCTCCAACTCTTCAGCTTCTTACTATGCTCCAGCCACCCTGGCCTTTCTATTCTTTAAAAATTGTTCCTGCTTCCGGTCTTCACTCTTAACCACTGCAGTATCCTCTCCCTTCAATTCTTTGCAAGGACTTTACTCTGACGGCTCCTTTCTATTCAGCTATTATGCCTGCCCCTATTGTTTCTCTTACTTAGGAAATACCTATTCAGTACCTACCAAGTGCCAGAAACTTTTTAAAACAAGATTCTTCCAGTCAGGCAGTCTTGACTGACTGATCAGTTTAAAAGCAGTATTCAGCCCCCTTGCCCCCATCACGCTGTTTCTATTTTATTATCCTCTTATCATCTTCACAGCACTTTTTACCTGATATCCCTCTTATTTATTCATTTACTGGATGACTTGTCTCCTTCCTATCTGTCCCGTACCCTCTGCAATTCCCTAAAACGTTACAAAAAATCCGTTAAGTATGTGTTGATTGAATGAAACTGAAGGAATGCTATGTGACTGAGTTTGTGAGTAGGAAATGCAGTTCAGCTCAGTCAATCAGTCCTGTCTGACTCTTTGCGACCCCATTAATCGCAGCACGCCAGGCCTCCCTGCCCATCACCAACTCCCGGAGTTTACTCAAACTCATGTCCATTGAGTCGGTGATGCCATCCAACCATCTCAATCTCTGTCCTCCCCTTCTCCTCCTGCCTTCAATCTTTCCCAGCATCAGAGTCTTTTCAAATGAGTCAGTTCTTCACATCAGGTGACCAAAGCACCGGAGCATCAGCATCAGTCCTTCCAATGAACACCTAGGACTGATCTCCTTTAGGATAGACTGGTTGGATCTCCTTGCAGTCCAAGGGACTCTCAGTAGTGTTCTCCAACACCAGAGTTCAAAAGCATCAATCTTTCCGCGTTCAGCTTTATAGTCCAACTTTCACACCCATATGTGACGACTGGAAAAATCACAGCCTTGACTAGTCGGACCTTTATTGGCAAAGTAATGTCTCTGCTTTTTAATATGCTGTCTCGGTTGGTCATAACTTTTCTTCAGCTACCAATTAATCCTCTTCAAGAGTCTTAAACCCTTCTCTGTCGGAAAAAGAAGCCAGGGGGTCAGAGAAGCGTCCCAGGCCACAGAGACTGGAATGTGATTCTGGAGAAGGGGAGCAGAAAGGAAGGACAAGGAGGGGCCCTTTGCTTCAAGTGGGGGAAAATAAAAGCTTGTGGACAAAGGCTTTTGAAAAACCCGACTCTCTGATCTTCTTTTCCTCAGTCCCAACGTCGGCTGCGTTCTTGGAGGCCTAGGTCCCTGCTCAGCTCCCAGCAAACTTGGAGCAAGAGGAAGAGCACGCGCGGCGGAAAAGGACAGAGGGGGCGGGGAAACGGGGTACTTCTTACCGCTGTCAGGACCCTGAAGTCATCCCGGCTCATGTAACGCAACTTGGCCACATTCACCTTCCCCATGTTGGACCGGAATTCAGGCAAACCGCGGAGACCAGGAGCGCAGTTAACTCAGCCTCTCATGCTTCTCACGGCGGCCGGGCGGCTCGCGCACGCGCAGTTTATCCTACAGGTCCTTGTCACTAAATAGATGTTCCGTTCTCACTGACTTGGGGCAATGAAACATCTTCTGAGTCTGATGAAGCACATAGTATGGAACAAAGAAAAGTACTTTTTGTAAAGCGATTTTGTTATGTCGCTGAATTGGCTGACTCTTTCAGTGTTCTCGAGATCATAAGATTTTTTTTTTTTTCTTTATATCTGTCAGGACCGCTGTCGAAAGGCCCCCGACCTGCCTCTTAAGAGCAGAGTGGTAATTTAATGAGAAGACTAAGTTTTATCTCCAAACAGCAACTCCTTCTTTAGATGAAGTGAGTTACATCAAGAAAGGGACAAAAAGAACTTGAGCTGGACTCAGGAAAACCAAGGCTATTCGGTAAGAGTAATCGCAGCGTCTACCTGCGCATGCTCAGGACGGGCCGCCACGGTGGACGAGGACTCGGGCGGCACTCGGCGTACTTGGTCGAAGTTGCTCCCCGAGACTCCCCAGTGCGCCTGCGCTGCCTTGGGGTGGCGTCTGGAGTGACGTAGGAGGACGCGGTTGCAGTCGGCGTCCCTCCTGCGCTTTTCCAGAGAAAGGGCGCACATGGACGGTTCCCAGTGGAGCTATCGAGGTTCCGAGGGCCTAATTTAAAGGCTTTCGGAGAACTGCGGACACAAGCCCAGGAACTTTTCCCTAGGAAAACAAAAATCTAACCTGAGCCGGACCGTTAACAGCTTGCACCCCGACAAAAAGAGTGCCTACTCAGTACTTTGGCCACCTCATGCGAAGATTTGACTCATTGGAAAAGACTCTGATGCTGGGAGGGATTGAGGGCAGGAGGAGAAGGGGATGACAGAGGATGAGATGGCTGGATGGCATCGCCGACTTGATGGACGTGAGTTTGAGTGAGTTCCGGGAGTTGTAAAGGCGGCCTGGCATGCTGCAATTCATGGGGTCGCAAAGAATCGGTTACGACTGAGCGACTGAACTGACTGACTGAACTGACTCTGTTTTTTATAAGGATGACAAAACTTGTACGATAATGTTTGCGTTTTTGTCTCATCTCAAGAACTATAGTTTAAGCCTTTCAGTTCAGTTCAGTTGCTCAGTCGTGCGCATGGACTGCAGCACCCCAGGATTCCCTGTCCATCACCAACTCCCAGAGCCTATTCAGACTCATGTTCATGGAGTTGGTGATGCCATCCAACCATCTCATCCTCTGTCGTCCCCTTCTACTCTCACCTTCAATCTTGCCCAGTATTAGCATCTTTTCCAGTGAGTCAGTTCTTCCCATCAGGTGGCCAAAGTATTGGGAGTTTCAGCTCCACCATCAGTCTCTCCAATGAATATTCAGGACTGATCTCCTTCAGAATGGACTGGTTTGATCTCCTTGCAGTCCAAGGGACTCTCAAAAGTCTTTTCCAGCACCACAGTTCAAAAGCATCAATTCTTCGGTGCTCAGCTTTCTTCACAGTCCAACTCTCACATCCATACGTGTCTACTGGAAAAACCGTAGCTTTGCCTGGACGGACCTTTGTTGGCAAAGTAATGTCTCTGCTTTTGAATATGCTGTCTAGGTTGGGCATAGCTTTTCTTCCAAGTAGAAAGTGCCTTTTAATTTCATGGCTGCAGTCATCATTTGCAGTGATTTTGGAGCTCAAGAACATGAAGTCTGTCACTGTTTCCTTTGTTTTCCCATGTATTTGCCAGGAAGTAATGGAACCGGATGCCATGATCTTAGTTTTTTGAATGTTGAGCGTTAAGCCAACTTTTTCACTCTCCTCTTTCATTTTCATCAAGAGGCTCTTCAGTTCCTCTTCACTTTCTGCCATAAGGGTGGTGTCATCAGTGTATCTGAGATTATTGATTGATATTTCTCCCAACAATCTTGATTCTAGTTTGTGCTTCATCCAGCCCAGCATTTCACATGATGTACTCTGCATATGTTAAGTAAGCAGGGTGACAATATACAGCCTTGATGTACTCCTTTCCTAATTTGGAACCAGTCTGCTCCATATCTGGTTCTAACTTGCTTCTTGACTTGCATATAGATTTCTTAGGAGGCAGGTAAGGTGGTCTGGTATTCTCATCTCTTGAAGAATTTTCCACAGTTTGTCGTGATCTACACAATCAAAGGCTTTGGTGTAATCAATAAAGGAGAAGTAGATATTTTAAACCTTTAAAAGGCAGTTATTTTTGGTTCACCCCTCATGGGAGGTGAGGGCACTGCATGTATTTGAGGAGGATTGTGGACCATTCCTGGCTTGGCCACATTTCAAACCACTGCTGTTCAGCCTCTCCCTGGGTCCAGGCTCAAAACTTTCAGTGTAAACTGTGGAACTCAGTATTTACAGGTGTTTTCGCCTGCATCCCCACCCCCGCCCCCTCCAGCTTTCATTGACCCAAGTGTTGATTTTCCTCTTTTCCAAGGCGATCTGAGTTTGTTGCTGTGTTGAAACACAGAACTAGCCCTTTCGTAGAACATGCACTGGAATTCTAAGGCACATAGTCGAATCATCCCTATCTTTACAGCCAGAATAGTTAATATCCTGAAATCAGAAAATAAAGAGAGCAGAACAATCCTCTATCCCTTTGACACACCCTTTGCCTTCTTTTTCGTTGCTGAGGGCAAGCTTTTCTCTAGTTGCAGCCAGGGCTTCTTATCATAGTGACTTCTCTTGCTGGGGCCTTCCAGATCTAAGGTGCGAGGCCTTCAGTAATCGCATTGCTTGGGCCCAGTAGTTGCAGCTCTGGGGCTCTAGAGCACAGCCTCAGTAGTTGTGCCACACAGGCTTAGTTGCTCCTTAGCATGTGAGATCGTCCCAGATCAGGGATAGAAACTGTGGTGTCCCCTGCGTTGCAAGGTGGACTCAACCACTGAACCATCAGAGAAGACCTGAATGCAGTAAATCTTTGATTAACTAAGCTCAACTAATGGAAACCTTTATTGAAATGGAATTTTTCTTTCTGTAATTCACCTAAGACATAACATGCAAAGTTTTTAAAGAAACCAAATTACTAATTTATGAAATAAGAATGGGATGGGAAACGTGAGTCGTTTGAGTGTCTACTCCTAATCCAACACTTTAGCAGAGATTGTTAATTTGTTGTGGCACAAACTTTAGTTTACTTCTTAACTCTGCTCCAGACAGTAGCCATTAATTGATTGGATTTGGCTAGAATTGCTGATTCTGGAGTATTCCCTGGGGTTAATCAGGGACTACTTTCCAAATATCTTAAACTTTCAATATTAATATATGTTTTTATAAAATTATCTTACTCAAACTCTAGAAAAGTAAAAGTGATTCAAGTACTGTTCAGTATTCTGCTCTATTCTACTATACCTTGCTTAAAGTGAAAGTGAAGTCGCTTAGTCATGCCCGACTCTTAGCGACCCCATGGACTGCAGCCTACCAGGCTCCTCCGTCCCTGGGATTCTCCAGGTGAGAGTACTGGAGTGGGGTGCCATTTAATAACTAAAATTTAAAAAATGCACAAGTCTTCTTCATTCAACTCATTTCAGTTCAGTTCAGTCCAGTCGCTCAGTTGTGTCCGACTCTTTGTGACCCCATGAATCACAGCACGCCAGGCCTCCCTGTCCATCACCAACTCCTGGAGTTCACTCAGACTCACGTCCAATGAGTCAGTGATGCCATCCAGCCATCTCATCCTCTGTCGTCCCCTTCTCCTCCTGCCCTCAATCCCTCCCAGCATCAGAGTCTTTTCCAGTGAGTCAACTTTTCGCATGAGGTGGCCAAAGTACTGGAGTTTCAGCTTCAGCATCATTCCCTCCAAAGAGATCCCAGGGTTGATCTTCAGAATGGACTGGTTGGATCTCCTTGCAGTCCAAGGGACTCTCAAGAGTCTTCTCCAAAACCACAGTTCAAAAGCATCAATTCTTTGGCGCTTAGTTTTCTTCACAGTCCAACTCTCACATCCATACATGACCACTGGAAAAACCATAGCCTTGACTAGACAGACGTTTGTTGACAAAGTAATGTCTCTGCTTTTCAGTATGCTATCTAGGTTAGTCATAGCTTTTCTTCCAAGGAGTAAGCGTCTTTTAATTTCATGGCTGCAGTCGCCATCTGCAGTGATTTTGGAGCCCCCAAAGATAAAGTCTGATACTGTTTCAACTGTTTCCCCATCTATTTCCCATGAAGTGATGGGACCAGATGCCATGATCTTCATTTTTTGAATGTTGAGCTTTAAGCCAACTTTTTCACTCTCCTCTTTCACTTTCATCAAGAGGCCTTTTAGTTCCTCTTCACTTTCTGCCATAAGGATGGTGTCATCTGCATATCTGGGGTTATTGATATTTCTCCCAACAATCTTGATTCCAGCTTGTGCTTCTTCCAGTCCAGCATTTCTCATGATGTACTCTGCATATAAGTTAAATAAGCAGGGTGACAATATATAGCCTTGATGTACACCTTTTCCTATTTGGGACCAGTCTGTTGTTCCATGTCGAGTTCTAACTGTTGCTTCCTGACCACACGCTTCGTCAAACGTATGTGTCAGAATTTTTCTCAATCTTGGGGAAACTCAGTCCCAATCGTTAAGCCTTGTGGTGGAAGGATATGAGAACAAAGTTAGAGAATAGTATAATAGAGGTATGCAAAGGATTTATCACATCGCTATTTCTTCCTCCCAGACTCTATCTCCTACCCTTTTCCCCACCACACACAGAGCTTGTCCTCACAAGCTGTAGAGGATCTTGACTGTCTAGAAATTAAAGTTCAGACTTAGATTGAAGTTCAAACTTCTTAGGCTGCCATTTAAGATCTTCAGTAATCTGTGTCATTAATTCTGAGTAGCATGTTCTCTTACCTAATTGAACTACTTTTTTTTTTTTACATTGCACAGCTCCCTTGGTTTTCTGACTCACTGCTTTTTCCCTCTGTTTCTAATTCTCACCTTTCTTCCCTTTTTGTTTTTTTCTTTGCAATCATTGTGTATGTAGACCCTACCTGCCATTCTTAAAATGTGGTGCATTCCATAAAGCTTTTGTTTTATATCCTTATGTTGGTTCCCTAGTGCTTGTTAACAAATTACCACAAACTTGGTGAGTTAGAACAATCAAAATTCATTCATTCTGGACCATGCTCCATCTGTAGTCTCTAAAGGAGAATCTGTTTCTTGTTTCTTTCAGTTTCTGCCGGGGTTTGGTGGCTATTTCTTTCCTTGTGGTTTCGTCACAAGGACTTGTGTTTATATCACTCCAGTCTCTCTGCCTCTGAATCACATTGACTTTCCCACTTCTGTGTGTCTCTCTCTGTCTGTATCTTATAAAAATACATGCTATTGCATTTAGAGCCCTCTCAGATTCTTAACCACATCTGCAAAGTCTTGTTTTGTTTTTTTCTTTTTTTGCCATAGATGGTAAATTCATAGGTTCCTTTATATTGTGAAAGGGTTGGACTTGGTGTTTCTAAACCTTTGGTTAATGTAAGCCCTAATAATTGGCCCCATAATCTCCATTCTCCTCTGGTTGAGAATCACTCTCTTCTGTGTATGCTTGGGAACCAAGAATATTTGATTAAGATTTATTTTATGGAAATAATATATATTTTTTCATATTGATGACTTTGATAGCACTATTCTCCTTTGGAACTGCTGGAGAGGTGGTCAGTCAGACCAGGTTCAGTCAGAGGAGAGAAACCGTATTCATTATTTAAAAAGAAAATTTAATATTAAGAATAATGAATTTGGCATAAAACTAAATGGAAAGCTATAAGGGAAAAAAAGAACAGTAAGACACCACAACTACCAGGAAGATAAGATAAGGATTGGTTTAGCAGGTGTGGCAGGAACTGCAAACTAGATTCACATGTTGCTATGAAAGGGTGTTGCTGCTGGACTGAAGAAGTATTGGGACAATGCTAACAAGAATGATGTACCTAAAAAGCCTGAAGGAAGTAAATGGGATGCACAAAGTTTATTTTTTATCCTTCTAGGATTGCTTTTCAGCAGAATCCAACGTGGAGACAGCTGGAAAAACAGAAATGTGGTTTACAGGGTCTCAGCTCTACCATCAGAAAGTGTAATGTAGAAGGTGGGTTTGGAGCTAAAAGACAATAGCTTAATAACTGACACAGTCTCTGAGATGTTTTTGAGGTTTAATATGCCATTTGTCTGCCTCTTAGACCTGCACAGGGTAATACCTGAGTAAGAATCTTATGGTTTGTTTTTGTTTTTTTTTTTCTTATGTACTTTGATTCAGAGAGTAAATAACTTGTTTCATATTCTTGATCTTCTACTTCATTGCCTTACTTGAATTAATGAGTGTCCTTGCTTTAGTCCTGCTCTTTTGTTCTTGTTGTATTTTTTTTTTTGTCTATAAGAGTTAAAAACAACCCCATTATTCTAATAGAGATTTTTATTAAGTAAGGGCTTTTGGTTTACCTAAAATAGTGTAATTATCTTGATTCCAAATTAGAACACTTAATGTATTATTCCAAGTCACTCTTTCAAATGGTGGACTTTTAAATTTTTCCACACATTAAATTTTACATAGTTATATTACTTTTTCTTTGAATAATGAATCTGAGTTTTAAAAATATTCTTCAGACTATGGGTTATTTAACTGGCCCTCTGTTAGAACAGCTTTATTTTTAGTCTAAGCTACTGCTGAACTTCCAAACTTGGTTAAACATTCTTATCATTCCTTTTTTAATACGGCTTAATATGCTAGTCTTTAACATGAAAACATTATTTGCTCACAAGGAGTTCTCATGAAAGTAGACTTTATATAAATTGTGATATTAAACTTTCAGTAGGAAACGGTCAAGTAGAGAATATTAACAATGAGGTGTTCAAAAGAGCAATGGTGGTTTAATTACCTGAAAAGTACTTAAAAATGTCTGTTGACATAAAGTAACATGAAAATGTAATTATTTCGTCACTTGGGTTTGAAACTTTATTATAAAGAATAATCTATGAAAAAGCTTTATTTTTACATTTTGTCTCTAAGTTGTTACATATCTAAAATTTTTATTTTGCTTAAAATTTGATGATCCAAAAATGTACATTCTCTAAGATCCCAGTTGTGAAAATGGGTTCAAGTTAAGCTAATGAAAGGCAGTAACTGTGCCAGACCTCCAAATACTGCAAATTCTTTTCCATAGGTAGATTTATAAATACCTCAATATGCTTTCTCAAAGTCTAGCCTTAACAGGGCAGTTTATACACTGGATTCTTTCATCCTAGCTTTGGGAAAACCACTCTTCTTGAGACATGTTCAAATCATTCTACTGTTATTATTAAAAGTGTCCCTTTTCAAACAGGTTTCCCAAGGATAAGATTGTTTAGTTATCTTGGAATTCACAACTGTCTATAGTCAGAGGACATCTAGAAACTTCGGAGTTAGCTTTTTAAAAAGTGACTAGGGTTACCATAGTCACTAATACTCTGATAGTCCAAACTCATTTATTAACATATGAGGGATTTCCTGTCAAGGAAGTCAGAAGTTGGCTTTAATTGATCTGTGGTTGCCGCCTGATTATTAGTTCATGTTGAACTTATTTGTTTTTCTGAACACATCTTAACATATGTTAATCCTGTATGGAATAAAGCTGACACAGTATAGTTTAGCCAAAAATAACCTGTTAGCTGGTAGTTTTTAAGACTTTCGCTATTTCTATAAATATTAGAGGTGGTACCTTGTAGTACTTAATACATGGTCTCTTTATAGTCACTGGAGGAATTGATTATTTAGTTTGTGAATGAACAGTACCCTTTTCTTGAGTTTTTCCTCATGGCTCCCACTCTAGGCATTTTCCTACCTGTTTAAGTAAGGGTAGGTAGATTGAAAAATGAGGTGAAGTGAAAACTATGCTATTTTTATTGTTTTAATTTTATTGGCTCTGGTAAAATGGTTCAGAGTTTGAAAACATTGCACTGAAGGTCCTGGCTCATCTGAGGATCTTTTTTGTTGTTTTCAGTAGTAGAGCTCAACATTATTTTCTTAAATATCAAGGTAGATTATAATTTATGCAGGTTTAAGATATTTTAGAACTAAATTTTTAAAGAAAACTTTTTAGTTCTAAAAGTATATTCTGAATGTAACATTTCATGTTAAATTTTTTCAGTAATTTCATTTTAATATTATTTGAATTTTGAACTTATTTTATAAGTGATCATTAGCAGAATCTGCTAATTATCCCAAATGTCTTTCCTGTCTAGCAATAGAATCTTCTCACTTCTAGCTGGGCACATGGCCCCCGAGCCAGAGATTACATGTCCAAGCCTTGTTAGAGCTAGATGTGACTACATGTCTAAGTTTTTCCTATGCCATGTGAGTGCAAATTATAAACATGCTCTCTGAGTCTTGCCTTTAAAATATTGGGTTCACAGATCCCTGTTTCATTCAGTTCTTCTGAAGGCTGTACTTTGACCATCACAATAGTGAGCCAACTTCAACTATGCAGGTGTGGGCAGTACTCTGAGGGGATGTCTGAAAAAAAGAGGTGGAAGGGTCCTGGTCCTAGGTGACATCATGGAGCAAGCTCTCCTGCCATGAAGTAGAAGTTTATTCTTCCATAAGGTAGAAGCTTATTGCTCTCTTAACAAGAGAGAGCAGTAAAACTCAACCTTATTTGAGTTGCTGCGTTTTGAGGTCTTTTGTTATAGAAGATTAATTTATACCCTAGCTAATACGGATAGGATTTTAAGTGAAAACTTTTCCTTATGACTTTAGCTTTCAGAGGAGGCTCTAGGGATCAAGACTTATAAATGCTACATACAAAAGGCTGGGGAATATTGAGGATTGAAAGATGAAGGCCTGTATTGAATATTTCTTGGGAGAGAAATGTCAATGTTTAATGATATTTCCTCTCTCACCTTTTCCACAGAGAGGAGAGTGGTACTGGCCTGCACCTCAGGTCAAGAGATGGGGCCTTGAAGAGACCCATTTAGAGAACTTCACATTTGGCACTGAAGATTTAGAGTATACAGTGACTGTCTCACTTGGTGACTGTCTCACCTCTAAGAGTCTTAAGTCAAAAGATTGGTGGGAGAGGTCTTCATGAAAAACAAAAGGAGAGTTGAGGCCATTCTGTGCTTCCAATGTTTAGTTGGGGAGTACTCAAAGGGTTTACAGAATGTTGCCCATTTATAGCTGTTTCATGCCAGGTGGGTCTCTTTGTGGTCACCACTTGCTGAACATGAACTTGGAGATAATGTCATATTCTGTAATGTCATGTTCCTGGGCTCTGCATCAGGTTTTACTGAAGACAGTGATACTTATGAATCAGTCAAAGTCTAGTCAGAAAGCAGGAACGATGAAACCAATTATTTTTAAAGGAGAGTTTTATGTAAATAATTATTAACCAAGTATTAGAGAACAGATAACCTCTCTAAGTCAGGGGGTACAAAAGGGAAGAGGTTGGTATCTTAAAGTCTTAGACAAGGGAGCTTGAGCTGGGAGTCAGACCTCTGAGGTGGGGTCCCTGTGGAACTTTAGGAATGTGGAGACTGGACCAACAACTCAGGTGAGGGGCATTGGCCATCTGGTACTGACCTATCTGAGGGATACAAGGAAGGTGGTTTTGAGAGTGAAACTGCCACCCACTACTGCTTTAAGATCAACTGTTTCTGCTGAGAGTCAAGTGTCATTGCTTGAAGATGCTGACAGAAATAGGGCACACACAGGAAGAGGCCAATTCACTTCCTCTCCTCCTTTCCTCTAGTTTTCTTCAGGTGATCCTATGGACAATAGGGGGCCAAGTGTTGCTTTTAGATAGGATCTTGGTTTGAGTGATTACAAGGCAACATCAGTTCAGTTCAGTTCAGTTCAGTCTCTCAGTCATGTCTGACTTTTTGTGACCCATGAACCACAGCACACCAGGCCTCCCTGTCCATCATCAACTCCCGGAGTTCACCCAAACTCATGTCCACTGAGTCGGTGATGCCATCCAGCCATCTCATCCTCTGTCGTCCCCTTATTTTTCTGCCTTCAATCTTTCCCAGCATCGTGGTCTTATCAAATGAGTCAACTCTCCGCATCAGGTGGCCAAAGTATTGGAGTTTCAGCTTCAACATCAGTCCTTCCAATGAGTACCCAGGACTGATCTCCTTTAGGATGGACTGGTTGGATCTCTTTGGAGTACAAGGGACTCTCAAGAGTCTTTTCCAACACCACAGTTGAAAAGCATCAATTTTTTGGCGCTCAGCTTTCTTTATAGTCCAACTCTTATACCTACCATGAATTCTGTATTTTGTTTTTAGGATTCACACATTTTGGTCATTCATTGGAGGAGAGTGCAGTTACTTCCCAGATGCAGCCCTGTCTATTCTGCTGTCATAATCTGCTTTAGTTTTCTCAGGAACAAGTCAGTCAATAGATAACTTTGTCCCCTGACTTCAGAGAATACCTGAGAAATTCCCAGTTTTTTTTTTTTTTTTTCCGAATCTATCTAGGCTTGGGGTAAAGTGAAGATACCACTCACATCTTCTCCAGAATGGGTCAGAATGACAACTTTATTAGTGGAAATCTTCTTTGCAAATACTTCCATAATCCTCATCAACAGAATTCTTTATAAAGGTGAGTTGTCTATCCATGTCTCAGCTACCTATTTTGAAATCTTGTGGTAATAGTGAAGAAGCCGTTGTTGAACGTACATGTGAAGAGTTTGAATAAGATTGTTTCATCAAACTCTAGGTGGAACAAAGCAATATCTCTAGATTACTATGTAATCTTATGCGTAATTTAATATATAACTAAATGAACTAATTTGATATTGTTAATAGATATATGGGGATACCACTTACATAAAAGTTTATATATTTATTTTGGAAAAAATCTTTTAAATTGGATTTGCCACTGAAAAAATAGGAGATCACTTATCCTGACATATATGATGGCATATAAATGTGTCATGAATCACAATTTAATTAGGCAAGGAGCCATACATCAGTATTTCATTCTCCACTTGATATTTAAATATACCAAATAATACATTGGTGTCTCTACCACCATTTTCATAGCTCTGATGAGGAATGTATAACACAAATATCTAGTTAACATTTCAACAGTTCTTACCCATTGAATTGCTTCCTACTGGTGAATTTCTAGTAGTTATTATGTATAACATAACTATATCTAGTAGTTATGCTAGCCAGCATTTAAAATTTAATTTTGATGAGGTATTTTTTATTTTTGGATATTATATTTCTGATATTAATTTGTTAGCTTTTAAAATGACCTTTGCATAATGGCATTTATAATTTAATTTGTACTTAGACATTAGCATACTCATTTGAATCTGTCGCTTTTGACTTTGATTTAATCTTTAAGAATTTTAACAATAATTTAAAAATATATTACAGTGTGTAATATTACAGCTATTTTACTGACTTAAATAACTGTGTGTGCATCTATATTTCTAGAACTTTTGGTTGAGTCTTTTTAAGAATAGTTTCCATTTCCCCACAGAACTTCCCCATCTGTTCACTTATTGTGTGTGTCTCTCTCTTTTTTTAAGTATCTGAGTATATTTATAGAGTATTTTCTGCTACTCTCAATATCTGGATATTTTCTGTTGATTCTTTTCTCTCTTGATATGGGCCGGATTTTCTTGTTTTTCAAATACAGTGTCTTTTTATTTGATAGTGGACATTGTCAATGGTAGGGTGTAAGGATTCTATATTATGTTTTTGTATTACATTATTATCATTTGGGTGTCAAATTTGTTTTTCCTGACACATTAAATTTGCTGGTTGAATCGCTATAAGATTACAAATAATAAATACTGGAGAGGGTGTGGAGAAAAGGAACCCTCCTACACTGTTGGTGGGAATGTAAACTGGATAGCTGCTATGCAGAACAGTATGCAAGTGAAAGTGAAGTCTCTCAGTCATATCCGACTCTTTGCGACCCCATGGATTGCAGCCTACCAGGCTACTCTGTCCTTCAGATTTTCCAGGCAAGAGTACTGGAGTGGGTTGCCGTTTCCTTCTCCAGGAGATCTTCTTGACCCAGGGATCGAACCTAGGTCTCCTGTATTGTGGGCAGACACTTTACCCTCTGAGCCACCAGGGAAGGCACCAGGCAAGGAGAACAGTATAGAGGCGCCTTAAAAAAAAAACTAAAAATAGAGCTGCCATATGATCCTACAAAGCCATTCCTGGATATATATTTGAAGAAAACCATAATTTGAAAAGACACATACACCCCCAATGTTCATTTAAGCACTGTTTACAATATTTAAGACATGGAAGCAACCTAAATGTTTACTGACAGATGAATGGATAAAGAAGATATGTGGTACATATATACAATGTAGTATTACTGAGTCATTAAAAAGAACAAAATAATGCCATCTGCAGTAACATGGATAGGCCTAGAGATAGTCCTACTGAGTGAAGTCAGACAGAATATGACATCAGTTATATGTGGAATCTAAAAATATGGCTACAAATTAACTTACATACATAACAGTAATAGATGTAGAAAATATGATTACAGATATAGAAAATATGATTATAGATGTAGTAAATATGATTACCAAGGGTAAGGGGGGAGAGGAAAATTAGGAGTTTGGGGTTAACATATACAACTATATGGAACAACAGACTGGTTCCAAATAAGAAAAGGAGTACGTCAAGGCTGTATATTGACACCCTGCTTATTTAACTTATATGCAGAATACATCATGAGAAATGCTGGACTGGAAGAAGCACAAGCTAGAATCAAGATTGCCAGAAGAAATGTCAGTAACCTCAGATATGCAGATGACACCACCCTTATGGCAGAAAGTGAAGAGGAACTAAAAGCCTCTTGATGAAAGTGAAAATGGAGAGTGAAAAAGTTGGCTTAAAGCTCAACATTCAGAAAACGAAGATCATGGCATCTGGTCCCATCACTTCATGGGAAATAGATGGGGAAACAGTGGAAACAGTGTCAAACTTAATTTTTTTTGGCTCCAAAATCACTGCAGATGATGACTGCAGCCATGAAATTAAAAGATGCTTACTCCTCGGAAGGAAAGTTATGACCAACCTAGAGAGCATATTCAAAAGCAGAGACATTACTTTGTCAACAAAGGTCTGTCTAGTCAAGGCTATGGTTTTTCCAGTGGTCATGTATGGATGTGAGAGTTGGACTATGAAGAAAGCTGAGTGCAGAAGAATTGATGCTTTTGAAGTGTGGTGTTGGAGAAGACTCTTGAGAGTCCCTTGGACTGCAAGGAGATCCAACCAGTCCATCCTAAAGGAAATCAGTCCTGAATATTCATTGGAAGGACTGATGCTGAAGCTGAAACTCCAATCCTTTGGCCACTTGATGTGAAGAACTGACTCACTGGAAAAGACCCTGATGCTGGGAGGGATTGGGGGCAGGAGGAGAAGGGGACAACAGAGGATGAGATGGCTGGATGGCATCACTGACTTGATGGACGTGAGTCTGAGTGAGCTCCTGGAGTTGGTGATTGACAGGAGGCCTGGTGTGCTGCGATTCATGGGGTCACAAAGAGTCGGACATGACTGAGCGACTGAACTGAACAAACTGAGCAACTATATGAAAAATAGGTAAATAACAAGGATCAACTGTATAGCACAGGGAACTCTACTCAGTGCTCTGTAATGTCCTATATGGGAAAAGAATCTAAAAAAAGAGTGGATATATATGTATGCATAAAAGATTCACTTTGCTGTATACCAATAACACGACATTATAAATCAACTGTATCCCAATAAAAGTAATAATAATAAAAGATGCAGTATACTTTTACAATGGAGTATTACTTGGCCACGAAAAATAACAAAATAATGCCATTTGTGCAATATGAATAGACTTAGAGACTGAATGAAATAAGTCAGACAGAGAAAGACAGATATCATATGATATCACTTATAGGTGGAATCTAAAAAAGAAGGCTGCAGATGAACTTATCTACAAAACAGAAATAGACCCATACACATAGCAAACAAGCTTAAGGTTACCAAAGCCAAAGGAAGGGGGAGCGGAAACTTAGAAGTTTGGAATTAACATATGTAAATACACCTATGTATAAAATATAAAAATGTATATATATAGATGAACAACAAGGATCTACTGTATAACACAGGTAACTATACTCAATATTTTGTAATAACCTATAAGGCAAAGGAATCTGAAAAAAATAGATACATATGTATGCATAACCAAATCACTTTATACCTGAATCTAACACAGCATTATAAATTAACTATACTTCCATTAAAAAAAGAAAAAAATGTTTTTCCCATTAAACAAATTGTTGGAAGATCCTTTTGATCTGTCAGAATTAGAATAATGGTTCGTTAGTGTAGGTCCAATTTAGATATGTCTTTAGCCCTACGTTTGTCTCTTCTTTGGGGTTTTGGTTCTTACTGTTAAGGCAGATCCTGTTGGGAATTGCAACCGAGTACCTGAGAAACTATACAAGATCTTTCCATTCCCTTTGCCCTAAACATTTTCTAACTTTGTGTTACTTCTCCCTTTTTCTTTTTCCGTTCAACTCTTGGTAGCTGCTGTCAGCTAGTTCTCAGGGAGTTTTAGCTTGAAATGCACAGTTCTGGCTGTGGCCAAAGCCCTGAAGAAAACTACGGTGCATGCTTCTGTTACCTCCTCACCACAGCTCCCCTCTCTGTGACTCCTGCTCCATAAATTCCAGTTGCTGCAATAAACACCCCAATCTCCAGTCTTTGCCGTGTCAGCTCAGTGAGAATGATACTTTCTACTTGAGCTCCTCCTCACTGTGACATGGTGCAGAAAGAGCCCCAGAGGCTCACCTGACTTAATTCCTTTTGTACTACAGGCTGTCCAGTTTATAAAAGAAGTAGTCATATATTTTGCCCAGTTTTATAATTGATATGTATAATACTTGTTACTGTACAGTGACCCAAAGCAGAAGTCTGTGCTCCTCTAAATCCTTTCAATAGTTATCTTTTTATCTTTTTTCACTCAAAATCTGAATTCTTAATGAGTACATAAAATCTTACAAATCTTTTTTTTTTTATTACTCTGCTCTTACAAAAGCTAGAAAAGGAGGAAAAACTTCTCAGATCATTCTGTGAAATCAGTATTATTCTGATACCAAAACCAGATGAAGACATTACAAGAAAGACAACTACTGACCAATATCTCTGTGAATGTAGAGCCTCAGATTTCACAACAAAATAATAAAAAACAGAATCAAGCAAATTTTTGAAAAGGATTATATACTATGATCAAGCGGGGTTTATCCTAAAAATGCAAAGTTGATTCAACATACAAAACCCAATCAATAAAATGTTGTTGTTCAGTCACTCAGTTGTGTCAGAATCTTTGCGACTCCATGGACTGCAGCACATCATGCTTCCCTGTTCTTTACCATCTCCTGCAGCTTGCTCAAACTCCTGTCCATTGAGTCAGTGATGCCATCCAACCATGTTATCCTCTGTTGTCCCCTTCTCCTGCCTTCAATCTTCCCCAGCATCAGGGTCTTTTCTAATGAGTCAGCTCTTTGCGTCAGGTGGCCAAATTGTTGGCACTTCAGCTTTAGCATCAGTCCTTTCAATGAATATTCAGGACTGATTTCCTTTAGGATGGACTGGTTGGATCTCCTTGCAGTCCAAGGGACTATCAAGAGTCTTTTTCAACACCACAGTTCAAAAGCATCAGTTCTTTTTTTTTTTTTTTGCAATTGAGAAGATGACTGTTTACTTCGATTACATGCTAGTTACAGATTGAGGACTGTTTTGTTTTTAGTTTTTTGAATGTTGAGTTTTTTTTTTCTTTTTTTTTAATTTTTATTTTTACTTTATTTTACTTTACAATACTGTATTGGTTTTGCCATACATTGACATGAATCCACCATGGGTGTACATGCGATCCCAAACATGAACCCCCCTCCCACCTCCCTCCCCACAACATCCCTCTGGGTCATCCCCATGCACCAGCCCCAAGCATGCTGTATCCTGCATCGGACATAGACTGGTGATTCGATTCTTACATGATAGTATACATGTTTCAATGCCATTCTCCCAAATCATCCCACCCTCTCCCTCTCCCTCTGAGTCCAAAAGTCCGCTATACACATCTGTGTCTTTTTTGCTGTCTTGCATACAGGGTCATCATTGCCATTTTCTAAATTCCATATATATGTGTTAGTATACTGTATTGATGTTTTTCTTTCTGGCTTTCAAAAGCATCAGTTCTTCAGGGCTCAGCCTTCTTTGTGGTCCAATTCTCACCTCCATCCATGATTGCTGGAGAAACGATAGCTTTGACTAGACGGACTTTTGTCGGCAAAGTAATGTCTCTGCTTTTTAACATGCTCTCTAGGTTTGTCATAGCTTTTCTTCCAAGGAGCAAGCATCTTTTAATTTCTTGGCTGTAGTCACTATCTGCAGTGATTTTGGAGCCCAAGAAAATAGTCTGCCACTGTTTCCATTGTTTTCCCATCTATTTGCCATGAAGTGATGGGACCAAATGGCATGATCTTAGTTTTTTGAATATTGAATTTTAAGCCAGTTTTCCACTCTCCTCTTTCACCTTCATCAAGAACCTCTTTAGTCCTCTTCACTTTCTGCCATGAGGGTAGTGTCATCTGCATATCTGAGGTTATTGATATTTCTCCCAGCAATCTTGATTCCAGCTTGTGCTTCATCCAGCCTGGCATTTCTCATGATGTCCTCTGCATATAAGTTAAATAAGCAGGGTGACGATATACATTCTTGATGCACTCCTTTCCCAATTTGGAACCAGTCTGTTGTTCCCTGTCTGGTTCTAACTGTTGCTTCTTGACCTGCATACAGGTTTCTTAGGAGGCAGGTAAGGTGGTCTGGTATTCCCATCTCTCATTGAACCAATAAAATAGATTGAAACAATAGAGTGGGCTTTGCTGGGTGGCTCAGATGATTAAGAATCTACCCACAATGCAGAAGACCCAAGTTTGATCCCTGGGTTGGGAAGATCTCCTGGAGAAGGGCCTGGCAACTCACTCCAGCATTCTTGCCTTGAGAATTCCATGGACAGAGGAGCCTGCACAATAGAATAAAATCCCACGGTCATCTCAAAACAAACAAAAAAAATTGAAAAAAATACATATATATTTATGATAAAAGCATTCAGTGTATTAGGAATACAAGGAAGTTCCTAAACCTGATAAAGAGCATCTATAAAAAATTCAATGTTAATGCTTCACTTAATGGTTAAAGACTGATAGCTTTACCCCTAGAATGTGCCCTCTATTCACATCTATTCAACATTATACTGAAGGATCAAGCTAGTGCAATTAGACAAGCAAAAGAAATATAAGGCATCCTCAAGTCCTATTTTTGGTGCAGTAAATTTTCAATTCTTAAAGAAATTATACTTAAAATGTTTAACAACTGGCTGGCTGTTACATTGTACAATGACACCTCATTTAGCCTGTATCATAGGATAACTTAGGACTTTTAAAATAACTGAAGCTTAAATTTCAAAGCTTTTACTTTACTTATTTACAATGAAAGTGTTTGCACAATGCTTGACTTCCTTGACTTAAATGGTATTCAAATCTCAAATATTAAACTGTGATGCACTGACACGTTGTTGAATATGTTATTATTCATTAAAACTGAATGCCCGTAGGACTTCCCTGGTGAGTAGTGGCAAGGATTCTGGGTTTTTACTGCAGTGGCTGTGGTTCTCTTCCTGGTCTGGGAAGATCCAGCAAGCTGTGTGCTGTGGCCTCACAAAAAAAGGGAAAAAAAACCAAAACAAAACCAAAGTGAACACCTTTACATTGTATAGAAGAACCCCCCAAAAGACAAGATCTGGTCTATTCTTTCTAGGTTGTCTACTTGCTTTTACTTCTCACTGGCTATTATATCCATGTATCATTTATCATGATATGGATTACTTGACTGCTGGTGTCTGCAATGTGTTAATAACTCTGCTTGTCCTATACTATAGAGTTCATGGGTCTCACAATAGGCCTTCCAGCTGTTTTTTTTTTTTTTTTCTTTAAACCAACTTATATAGGGGGCTATACATTGTCAGAGTTGTGACCTAAGTGGAGACATTATTGTATTTTATATTTAAACTATTTTTAAAAAAATGTGACCAAACATTTTAAGACAAGTCTTGCTTGTGATCTAAAAATAAATTTCTTATATTTTTGGCAAGTCTCTTTTGCAGAAGGTTTTAGTTGAAGTATGTGCTGTGCTGTGCTATGCTTAATCGCTTAGTTGTGTCCAACTCTTTGTGACCTTGTGGCTGTAGCCCACCAGGCTGCTCTGCAGTAGGGATTCTCCAGGCAAGGATATTAGAGTGGGTTGCCATGCCCTCCTCCAGGGGATCTTCCCAACCCAGGGATCGAACCCACGTCTCCCACATTGCAGGTGGATTCTTTACTGTCTGAGCCACCAAGGAAGCTCAAGAATACTGGATTGGGTAGCCTATCCCTTCTCCAGGGGATTTTCCTTACCCAGGAATTGAACTGGCATCTCCTGCTTTGTAGGTGGATTCTTTAACAGCTAAGCTATGAAGGAAGCACTTGTTGAGGTGTAGTACCTTTTATTAAGCTCTGTACTTAGCTCTTCCATGGCAAGGCACTTACTCTCTTGTGCAGATGATAGCTACACCTATCCCGCAAGTTTTTGAAGGAATTAAATGAAATGTGTATGTAAAATGCTTAACGCAGTGCCAGGGGCATTACAGGTGTACAATGTTTTTTATCTGAGAGAGGAAAAGGAACTGAAAGGTTAGTATGGATGGAGAAAGGCAGAATGCTGTACCACTGGAGGAGGAAAATTAGGCAAGGGCCAGGTTAGGATGTGTTAGGATTTTGGAATTTATTTTAGGGTAAGGTGGAATCACGGAAAGATTTTAAGCAAGGTGTGACGTAAACAGATTTGTGTTTTGAAAAGGACATAGAGGCCACTGTTTGGAGACTGGAAACTGGAGAAGCCAGGGTAGGTGTTCTTTCCTTTGCACAGTATGTCTGTAAGCTGAGTATCTTTGATTTAAATCTGTGGTTTTAAATCCTTCCCATAAGTATATAGCAGGCATCTTGGCTTCTTTTATTTTGACATATTCATGGTACACTTGCATGTCACGAAGCTCCTATGTTGTTGGTATTTTATGAACAAACTTGTCTGTATAGGGCCACCCACATTTGGCAGAGAATAGGCAGAATGCCAAGGAGCCTGCCAGCCTTTCAGTTGACTACAGGATAATGTATGCTACTTTTGACTTTCCTTTGGTCTCCTGGATTCTCATGTAATGCCTGCCATTTACATGGAAGCTAAGTTTCCTTTCCAGGTTTTATTACTTTGGCAACTCTGTGGCATAGGTGCTACTATTTCCCTATTCCTCACCAATCTTGGATTTTTTTTTTCCTCTTTTGATTGCCAAACTCTTTATAAGATCACTCCAGATAGCTATCAAATTGTTAGAGCTGGCAAGAACGTTAGGACTTATCAACATTTCTGATACAGATACTTGGCAACTATGTGACATCATCTCACTGCTGCCTTACTCTGCATGCAGGTCCTAACTATTTTATCTATGTCTGACTGCATCCACCATAAGTGCCTTTGTTTTTTTATTATCTTTTGGTGTGCAGCCCTTGGCTCACTTCTTATAGCCATGAGAGACTTGCCCTATCATATCTAGATCTGGAATGTCTGTTCTGGTCCCTCCCAGTAATTCCTTACTTTATTTAACTTATCTGATTATATTGTTGCCCATTTCCCAGATTGATCGTATCTGGTTCATCCTGAATATCTTTCTTCAGGGGTTAATTACATAGGAAGAAAGTGAAATATTAATTGATGAAGCAATGTGTTGTCTCAGATTTTCTTTTAAATATCCATGCAAAACTACTAAGCAGGAGTGGTAGAACTAAAAATGAAAATGACAAGATCAAAATGTGAAAGTCTGTTGATATTTGTTAAAGCTGGGTGACGATTATATTATTCTATTTAATTTTGTGTATGTATGGACTTTCCATAATAAAAAATCAAAAAGAAGACACATGGAGAATTCAAACATATTAACTGCCAGCCAAATAGAGGTCCTGGACAGGTGGGGCAGAGGAGTGAGGAACAGCTGAGTGATGGCCACAAAGGAAGTACCCTGTGTTTTCTCAGCAAATTGGACAGGCCAATCGTGTTGTCTTCTAATACAGGGACCTCTTCTGAGGGATTCTTTATAGGGATCACTATTCATTGTTCTATCTGACTTTGCTCTTCTGGGCAGAGCTGACTGACCCAGGGAAGGGTCTTAGACAAAGTCATTATCTCTATAGCAGAGTGTCTCAGTCTGTGCATTGTTGATGGTTTCAGTTCAGTTCAGTCGCTCAGTCGTGTCCCACTCTTTGCGACCCCATGGACTGCAGCACGCCAGGCTTCCCTGTCCATCACTAACTCCCAGAGCCTGCTCAAACTCACGTCCATCGAGTCAGTGATGCCATCCTGCTCTCTCATCCTCTGTCATCCCCTTCTCCTGCCTTCAATTTTTCCCAGCATCAGGGTCTTTTCTAATGAGTCAGCTCTTCGTATCCAGTGGCCAAAGTATTGGAGCTTCAGCTTCAACATCAGTCCTTCCAATGAATATTAGTAGTTTAGACTGGATGGTTTTTTTATATAGAGTTCTGTCCTGTACATTGAAGATGTTTAGCAGCATTCCTGACTACCCACCAACACCAGTAGTGCCTCCTTCCCTCCTTCTCAGTTGTAATAATAAAAAAAATGTTTCAAGACATTGCCACGTGTCCCTGGGGGGCAAAATTACCCCTAGTTGTGAACCACTGAAATATATAAATAATGTGAATTTTTAGTTAGGCTCTATCCTTGTGGGTACTGGCTGACTTGGTTTGGGTTTTTAGGTGTTAATAATTTTTCCATGCTGTATTGAAAGGCTGATTGTAAGTAGTATAGATAAATAATAATTTAAAATAGAAAATTTCAGACTCTCCCAACATGTTTGTCTCCCTGTAATAATATAAACTTGTTTTAATCCCGAGCCCCCTTGGTTTTTCATTTTATCATATGCAGTCTTGATTTTTTTGCATAAAATGTTCTTAGGGTCATTATTTCCCCAATCTCTGCATGCGATATTTTGTTTTACAAAATCATTTGTACGTTATTTTTCATCATTTACAGAATACTATTTTTCTTCTTTTATGATTTTTAGATATAATCATGTAATGCTAATTCTTACTTTTAAAAATATGAATCTACAGTGTCTTTGGAAATGTAGCCTTTACTTGGATGGGAGAGTCTGAAAATTTATTTGATAAATTTTGTGGTTCTGGGCACAGTGTAAATGAAACATTTTCAGGTGCTACAGTATATAAATATATGAATGTTTTTCCTGGCTCAGTTTTGTGCCATAACTAGCCAACAACTCTTGTATTAACTTCTTTAACTGAATGGAAATGTACTAGTACATACTTTTGATTTAATAAAATCCTCAAAATAGGTTTTTGTGCTAATATATTTATAACATGCAGGTGTTTGACACAAGGACATAAATTACATGCATATAAAATTGGTTCAGGGAAATACTGAAATGTGCTGGGAGGATATTAAAGTATATATTTGAACATTTATTTTGTAATTTAGGTTGAACATTTTCCAGAACAGTTAGGGAGTTCATAGCTCTATTATATGGTTCATTTTTTTTTTCTGTTAAACATTTCTAATCTCGTATGTTTTTTAGCATTTCTCTGTTTTCTTAAGTGATTTTATTTCATTAGTCTGGTTGTATAATTTCTTCTTTTTTTGAGCATACACAAAGATATGAGAGCTAAAAAATTAGTGTAATTATTTCCAAGAATCTTATTTCTCAACTCTTTTTATTATGCTTTCCTGTAGAAATTTGCATAGTTTATAGTTATCTTCTCAAGAAACACAAATCTGCTGGTCTACTTAGAAAGGCAGTCATATTTGTATGTTGTGCTAAAAAATATTCGTCACCTATTTGAGAATTTAGAGAAATAAGGCATTTAATAAAATGAATTATTTTAAAAAGATATTTAAGTTAAGTGAAGGATCATCTCTGAAATTTAAACGTGCTAATTTAATTTGCCTCTTAAATCATATTTATTAAAAATATGTTTATGAATGCTCACTAAATGACAGTGTTCTTTTTCATCAGCAGAATTTTTTGAGTAAGAAGGAGTAAGAAAAATTTGATAGTGATTAACAAGAGACAGAAAATTGATTAGAACTGAGAATCAGTAATTGACAACTTAAGAAAATTATTGATTTTGCATCCATTTTTAGAATGATATTCACATAGCCAAGTTTCCACTCTTTCAAAAGTGAAAGTGAAAGTGAAGTCGCTAAGTCATGTCTGACTCTTCATGGACTGTAGCCTACCAGGCTCCTCCCTCCATGGGATTCTCCAGGCAAGAGTACTGGAGTGGGTTGCCATTTCCTTCTCCAGGGGATCTTCCCGACCCAGGGATAGAACCCTGGTCTCCTGCGTTCCAGACAGACACTTTAACCTTTGAGCCACCAGGGAAGTCTACTCTCTTTCAAATCCTCCCCTAAATATTCTCTTTCCAATGGGACCTACTCTGACCAACCTATTTGAAATTGTAATCTTATCCCCATCAACTCTGTACTCGCAATTTTCCCATAGTCTGTGCTGTCTCTTTTTTAATATTTGTAATTTGCTTACAGTTTATAAAGCACTTCTCTTTGGCTGTGCCAGGTCTAAGTTGTGACACACTGGATCTTTGATCTTCTTTGCAGCATGCAGGATTTTTAGTTGAAGCATGTGAACTCTTAGTTGCAACATGTGGAATTTAGTTCCTGACCAGGGATCAAACCCAGGTCCCTTGAATTGAGGGTGTGGAGTCTTAGCCACTGGACCACCAGGGAAGTCCCTGCAGGCAGGCTACAGTCCATAGGGTCTCAAAGAGTCAGGTGGGACTGAAGCGACACATACACACTAATGCAGGGGGGTTAGAGCAGTTAGAGGTCCCGTTCAGCCATTGGTCAGCACCGTGGTGGGCCCCGCCCCCAGCAAGCAACTGTCAAAACAGCGGCTGTTAGTGGTCCTGCTCCGGAGAAGGCAATGGCACCCTACCCCAGTACTCTTGCCTGGAAAATCCCATGGACGGAGGAGCCTGGTAGGCTGCTGTCCATGGGGTCGCTAGGAGTCGGGCACGACTGAGCGACTTCACTTTCACTTTTCACTTTCATGCATTGGAGAAGGCAATGGCAACCCACTCCAGTGTTCTTGCCTGGAGAATCCCGGGGACAGGGGAGCCTGGTGGGCTGCCGTCTATGGGGTCGCACAGAGTCGGACACGACTGAAGTGACTTAGTAGTAGTAGCAGTAGTAGTGGTCCTGCTCAGCCATTGGTCAGCTCCGCTCCGGGTGGGTTCCTCCCACAAGCGACAACCGTTAGAGGTCCCATTCAGCCAACAGTCAGTGGAGTGGCGGTCGTCAGGCGGAGAGTGAGGAAAGGGGTGGATCCCAGCCTTCTCCCCAGGGGCTTCCAACTCACGCAGCCTCAGGCCAGCCGGTGAGCTGGGGGAGCCCAGGGAGCAGGATGGGGGCTGTGTCCTGCAGGGCTCCTGAGCCCTCACCGATGACGCCTGCTGGCTGAGCCCGGGCCTTGAAGCGAGGGGGTTGAACTTCTCCCCCATCCCGTCTCCACGACCTAATGGTCGTGGCAGTCTGCATGGGATGCAGTCTGAGGGAACTGGCTCCCGCAGTTTGGGTGGCCTGAGGAACCTGAAGGCCAGCTGGGCTCTGGGTGCCTGGTTCCCTCAGAGATGACAGTTGGGAAGAGTCTGGGGCCCTGGCCCCAAGAAACTGGGAACTAGAGACCTGCCTCCTCCTCAGGCAGGATCTGGACCTCAAAGGGTGAAAGCTGTGTGGTGGAGCCTTGCTCTTGTCATAACAGAGAATCACATTTGTTTGGTGGAGATTTATAGAAACTTGGTTAGGAAACCATGACCTGACCTTAAGAACAAAGGCTCTGACACCAGGAAGTTGGCAATAATCAACCCCGCTACTCCCTCACCTTTCCTAGAAAAGGGTTTTGCTGAAAGTTTTCGGAGAATTTTGGGGGTTTTAAGGCATGAGCCACCCATCTCCTGGCATGGCCCTCAGTAAACCTTGCTCTGTTCTGAATGTCTTGGCATTGTTTAGCTTCACTATGTGTCAGACACAGGGACTTCCATTTCCGTTACAGTATGATATGAATGAACAAAAAACACCTAAAACTTTGTTTGGTGTGGATTTTATAGTTTCATTTTTTAAAAAATTATTATTTCTTTAAGGGGGGGAAGCAGAGGATAATAACCATCACTTTTGATCAAATGATATTCTATGCACCTCACATGTGTTTTCTCCTAGCCCTCTTGCCCTCTTTAATGAGGTGGGTAGACAGTGTTACTCCCACTTTATCAAAGAGGAAACCTGAGATTCAGAGAGGTTAGGTAATTCTAAATGGCTGATCTAGAAATTAAACTCATCAGCTTGATTTCAAAGTCTGTGTGTTTAAAACTGTCTCTAACTTAAAAGCAACTTTTCTGTTAACAGAATTAATCAAAAGTCTCATTACATTACCATACTGAATAAAATATTTAGCTAAGTTTATAGTATAATTGGAGGAGATGGGAACCCACTCCAGTAGTCTTGCCCGGAGAATTCCATGGACAGAGGAGCCGGGTGGGTTACCGCCCTTGGAGTCGCAAAAGAGTTGGACACAAGTGAGCGACTAACTCTTGTATAATTATTGGCTAGCACACAATATGCTTACTTATTCCACTTATGTATTTAAGTAGTTGTGTACTGCTGTGTGCTAAGTGCTGGGTATGTCACAGTGAATAAAATGGGCATGGATCCTGCTATTTATTTGTTTATGGCTGAGCTGGGTCTTTGTTGCTGACCCAGCTTTTCTCCAGTTGCAGAGATGTGGGGCTACTCTTTAGTTGCAGTGTGTACGCTTCTAATTGCAGTGGCCTCTCGTGTTGCAGAGCATAGGCTCTAGGGCTTGGGGGCTTCAGTAGTTGCAGCTTCCAGGCTTTGGGGCACAGGCTTGGTAGTTGTGGCACATGGGCTTAGTTGTTCCGCAGCATGTGGGATCTTCTCGGATCAGGGATGGAACCCGTGTTTTCCTGCATTGGCAAGTGGACTCTACCACTGAACCACCAGGAAAGCCTGGCTCCTGCTCTTGAAGAACTTGTGGTCTTCTGAGTGAGCTAGAGGTATCGCCAGAGATTCAGAACAACAGTCCACCCACCAGCCCCGAGCCTGGCTGCCATCATTGCCTCTTTATCACTGGGAGTAGAAAATACTCTAATTGCATTCAGATTTTATTCTATCTTACCAGCATACATTTATATGTATTATAAACTATACAGCTTATTTAACTTATATGCAGAGTACATCATGGGAAACGCTGGGCTGGAGGAAGCACAAGCTGGAATCAAGATTGCCGGGAGAAATATCAATAACCTCAGATATGCAGATGACACCACCCTTATGGCAGAAAGTGAAAAGGAACTAAAAAGCCTCTTGATGAAAGTGAAAGAGGAGAGTGAAAAAGTTGGCCTGAAACTCAACATTCAGAAAACGAAGATCATGGCCTCCGGTCCCATCACTTCATGGGAAATAGATGGAGAAACAGTGGAAACAGTGTCAGACTTTATTTTTCTGGGCTCCAAAATCACCGCAGATGGTGACTGCAGCCATGAAATTAAAAGACGCTTACTCCTTGAAAGGAAAGTTATGACCAACCTAGATAGCATGTTAAAAAGCAGAGACATTACTTTGCTGAGAAAGGTCCATCTAGTCAAGGGTATGGTTTTTCCAGTAATCATGGGTGGGTATGAGAGTTGGACTATAAAGAAAGCTGAGTGCCAAAGAATTGATGCTTTTGAACTGTGGTGTTGGAGAAGACTCTTGAGAGTCCCTTGAACTGCAAGGAGATCCAACCAGTCCATCCTAAAGGAAATCAGTCCTGAGTGTTCATTGGTAAGACTGATGAAGCTGAAACTCCAATACTTTGTCCACCTCATGCAAAGAGCTGACTCATTTGAAAAGACCCTGATTCTGGGAAAGATTGAGGGAAGGAGGAGAAGGGAACAACAGAGGATGAGATGGCTGGATGGCATCACCGATTCAATGGACATGGTGACTGCAGCCATGAAATTAAAAGACGCTTACTCCTTGGAAGAAAAGTTATGACCAACCTAGATAGCATATTCAAAAGCAGAGACATTACTTTGCCGACTAAGGTCTGTCTAGTCAAGGCTATGGTTTTTCCTGTGGTCATGTATGGATGTGAGAGTTGGACTGTGAAAAAGGCTGAGTGCCAAAGAATTGATGCTTTTGAACTGTGGTGTTGGAGAAGACTCTTGAGAGTCCCTTGAACTGCAAGGAGATCCAACCAGTCCATTCTGAAGGAGATCAGCCCTGGGATTTCTTTGGAAGGAATGATGCTAAAGCTGAAGCTCCAGTACTTTGGCTACCTCATGCGAAAAATTGACTCACTGGAAAAGACTCTGATGCTGGGAGGGATTGTGGGCAGGAGGAGAAGGGGATGACCCAGGATGAGATGGCTGGATGGCATCATGGACTTGATGGACGTGAATCTGAGTGAACTCCGGGAGATGGTGATGGACAGGGAGGCCTGGCATGCTGCGATTCATGAGGTCGCAAAGAGTTGGACACGACTGAGTGACTGAACTGAACTGAACTGGGTTTGGGTGGACTCTGGGAGTTGGTGATGGACAGGGAGGCCTGGTGTGCTGCAATTCATGGGGTTGCAAAGAGTCGGATATAACTGAGAGACTGAACTGAACTGAACCAGCATACATGGGTAAATTTTTGTTTTATCAAGAGATATCATCATGGTCATATGTTTTCATGACCCTGAAACTTCTTACTTTCTTGAGTCTTCCCCCCACTCTACATCTGTAAAGAAAAATCCAAGCAGCAGCAGTGGTAGTTTGTTTTTAATGTTTCTTTTATTCTGTTATGATGAGAGAGAAGTTGGTTATATTGTCATAGTTTGTTTCTGAAAATATTTCAATTCTGAAATACCAAAATATTTCAATTCTGAAATACCAGATTAAGCATAAAATAAGCATAGTGATCATTTTTAGGTCATTCTCATATTGGTCTGTTCAAACTGTGATAAATTAATTTCTTAATAATTCATTTTGAATATGTTTAATTATCATTTAATTTACCTTCATTGAACTTTTTAAGGTCAGTATTTTCATTCTTACTGGATTGTGACCAAGTCATATATGCAGATGAATTCTGAATAATAAGGAATGCTAATCATGAAATGCAGGATTTAATAAAGATTTCTTGATTTTTCATCCAACTGTAGTATCCTAAGTTGCAGTGTACAGAATGATATCCTTCATTTTAGTATGACTTGATTTTTTAAATTTCATAAATATCCCATCTGTTTATTTTTCTTATGCATGAAAGAGAAGCAGCAGAAGGAAAAACTAAGGCACTCATTATTTGCTCTTAATCGATAACCTTGGCTATTTTTCTCTCTGTGTTTACATTATAATTCTCTCAATATTCAGTTGAGATTATCATTTTTAAAAGGACTTTTAAGTAATCTCATGAATAGAATGTAGATTTTAAAGTAGAGCATTTTGACAATTTGGGCTTTGACATCATCCAAGTATAAATTCTGGTTGGATGTTCTAATAGGGTGTTTATATCTAATAGGGTGTTTATATCTAATAGGGTGTTTATATCTAATAGGGTGTTTATATCTTTACTCTTTTAGTATAGTTTAAGATTGGAAACACTTCTAGATTAATGTTCCTTAAGAAACACATGACATAATAGGGGAAAACCCATATACAGGGCCATGAAATGTATCAAGGTTCCATGTATCAAGATTCTCCAACCTGGGAAAGTCAAGAGTTAAGAAAAAAATACAGTTAAAAACATTTCAATGGTTTTGAGAAGTTTTATTAATGTGAATACTTGGATCCTCAGTTCCTAAATTTCTTGTGTAGGGCTCAGAGAGAAATAAAAAGTGGAGATTTAAAATAGCCGGGTTTTGTGCTGAATCTGGCCTGCAGATGTATTTTGTTTGGCCTGCATGGTGTTTTTTAAAAGTGTGAATTAATGGCAAGTACTTTACAGTTCAGAAAATTTGCACAAAAATGCAAGTTTCCAACCTCTGGAAAATTGGAATATCTGACTATGGTGAACCTGCTCGCCACAAACAACCACTGGCTGAGTTGAGTGACGGGATCTTCTGGACCATGCTCCAGGGTGCCATCGTTCCCGCCACTCCCTCCTCCCTGCACGCTGACTTGTCGCCGTGTGCATGCGCTGTTGCTTTTTCTTATATTGGGTCTGGAGCCATAAGTTTGCATCCCTTACCACAACTGCTCTTCCTAGAGAGACTCCCCCGGGAACCCGTTTGGCAATCCTTAGTGTTAGGCCCTCTCTTCCCAGTGCCTGTGTAACTCCTGGTCCATACGTCCCTTTAATATTTACCGTTTTTTTTTTTTTTATTGTTAAGTGTTCATTTGATACCTTTTCTTGCTGGACATGAACTTTCTAAAATAAGGGTTTTGTGTTGTATTCTCAAGGGATTCAGACACTTAAATAGTACTGAATTTTTGCTTGTTTTTTGACAAATGAAGTAAATTTTAAATATTCCTTGGAAAATATAAAGTCTAGGATATAAGTGAGTTTTTAGGAATCTTTAGTTTCTTATGAGGTTCTAATGTATGTCAGTAAATTTTTTTTGCTTCTTTTGAATACTTTTATTTGTTTTTAATTGGTGGAAAATTGCTTTACAATTTTGTGTTGGGTTCTGTCATACAATAATGTGAATAAGTCAGTTATTATACCTGTCCTCTTCCTCTCCTTTTCCTCCCCTCACCCCACCCCACTAGGGCATTGCAGAATGCCAGACTGGGCTCCCCGTGTTCTTTAGCAACTTTCCACTAACCATCTGTTTTACACATGATAGTGTATTTATGTCAGTGCTGCTTTGTCAGTTTGTCTTACCTCCAACTTTCCCTGGAGAAGGAAATGACAACCCACTCCAGTGTTCTTGCCTGGAGAATCCCAGGGACGGCGGAGCCTGGTAGGCTGCTGTCTATAGGGTCGCACCGAGTAGGACACGACTGAGCGACTTAGCAACAGCAGCAGCACCTTTCCCCGCTGTGTCCACAACTTCATTCTCTACTGTTTATCAGTACCATTTTTTTTTTTTTCAATTTTACTACATTTTGTTTTTGGCTGTGCTGGGTCTTTGTTGCTGTGCACAGGCTTTCTCTAGTTGCAGGAAGTGGGAGCTACTGTCTACTTGCAGAGCATGGGCTCTAGGGCACACAGGCTTAGTTGCCCGGTGGCATGTGGAATCCTAGACCAGGGATTGAACCCGTGTCTCCTGCATTGGCAGGTGGATTTTTAACCACTGGACCAACCACCAGGGAGGTCCCTCTCAGTACCATTTTTCTAGATTCCATATATATGTGTTAATATATGATACTTGTTTTTCTGACTTACTTCACTCTGTATAACAGGCTCTAGGTCCATCCAACTTAACTACAACTGGCTCAAATTCATTCTTATTTTAGAGCTGAAAAATATTCCATTGTAGAAATGTAGCACAACTTCTTTATCCATTTATCTGTCAGTGGACACCTAGGTTGCCTCCATGTCCTGCTGTTGTAAATATTGCTGCAGTGAGCATTGGGTTACATGTTTCTTGTAGAATTGTGGTTTTCTTATGGTATATGCTCAGTAGTGGGATTGCTGGGTCATGTGGTAGATTTATTCCTAGTTTTTAAAGGAATCGCCATACTGTTTTCCATAATGGCTGTATCAGTTTACAGTTCCACTAGCAATGTGAGAGGGTTCCCTTGTTCCCACATCCTCTCCAGCATTTATTGTTTGTAGATTTTTTTGATGATGGCCATTCTGGCTGGTGTGAGGTGATACCTCATTGTAGTTTTGATTTGCCTTTCTCTAATCATGAGCGATGTTGAGTATCTTTCTATGTGTTTATTGGCCAATTGTATGTCTTTTTGGAGAAATGTCTGTTTAGGTCTTCTGCCCATTTCTTTTTTTTTTGGATTGGGTTGTTTGTTTTTCTGATATTGAGTTGTAGGAGCCTCTTATATATTTTGGAGATTAACTTTTTGTCAGTTACTTCATTTGCAGTTATTTTCTCCCATTCTGAGAGTTGTCTTTTCATCTTGTTTATACTTTCCTTGGCTGTGCAAAAACTTATAAGTTTTATTAGGTTTCATTTATTTTTTGTTTCTATCAATCTAGGAGGTGGGTCAGAGAGTATCTTGCTGTGGTTTATGTCAAAGTGTACACTGCTTATGTTTTCCTCTAAGAGCTTTATAGTTTCAGGCCTTAAATTTAACTCTTTAATCCATTTTGAGTTTATTTTTGTGTATGGTGTTGCTGCTAAGTCGCTTCAGTCATGTCCAACTCTGTGCAACCCCATAGATGGCAGTCCACCAGGCTCCCCCATCCCTGGGATTCTCCAGGCAAGAAGACTGGAGTGGGTTGCCAATGCCTTCTCCAATGCATGAAAGTGAAAAGTGAAAGGGAAGTCACTCAATCATGTCCAACTCTTCACGACCCCATGGACTGCAGCCTACCAGGCCCCTCCATCCATGGGATTTTCCAGGCAAGAGTACTGGAGTGGGGTGCCATCACCTTCTCTGGTATATGGTGTTAGAAAGTGTTATAATTTCTTTTTCTTTTTTTTTTTAAACACATAACTCCCTAGTTTTCCCAGCACCACTTATTGAAGTGGCTGTCTTTTCTCCATTGTATATTTTTGCCTCCTTTGTCAAAGATAAGGTGACTGTAGGTGTGTGAGTTTATCTCTGGGCTTTTTATCTTTTTCCATTGGTCCATAATTCTATTTTTGTGCCAGTACCATGCTGTCTTAATGGCTGTAGCTTTGTAGTATAATTTGAAGTCATGGAGGTTGATTCCTCAAGCTCCATTATTCTTTCTCAAGAGTGCTTTGGCTATTCGAGGTCTTTTGTATTTCCATAAAAATTGTAAAAATTTTAAATTTTAGTTCTGTGAAAAATGCCATTGGTAATTTGATAGAGATTAAATGGAATCTGTAGATTGCTTTGGGCAGTATAGTGATTTTGACAATATTGATTCTTCCAATCCAAGAACATGGTATTTCTCTCCATCTGCTTGTGTCATCTTTGATTTCTCTCATCAGTATCTTATAGTTTTCTGCATGCACGTCTTTTGTCTATTTAGATAGGTTTGTTCCTAGGTATTTCATTTTTTTTTGTTGTTATGGTGAATGGGATTGTTTCCTTCATTTCTCTTTCTGATTTTTCATTTTTAATGTATAGGAATACAAGGGATTTCTGTGTATTAATTTTATATCCTGTGGCTACCAAATTCATTGATTAGCTCTAGTAGGTTTTTTTTTTTTTGGAGGGTGTTTTACGCTTTTCTATGTATAGTATCATGTCATTCTGCAAACAGTTTTACTTCTTCTTTTCCAATCTGGATTCCTTTTATTTCTTTTTCTTCTCTGTTTGTCATGGCTAGGACTTCCAAAACTATATTGAATAATAGTGGGGAGAGTGGACACCCTTGTCTTGTTTCCAATCTTAGAGGAAGTGCTTTCAGTTTTTGCTGTTGAGGATAATGATTGCTCTGAGTTTGTTGTATACAGCTTTTATTATGTGGAGTTAGGTTTTTTCTATGCTGATTTTCTGGAAAGTTTTTTTTTTTTAATCAAATACATGTTTAATTTTGTCAAAATCTTTGTAACTATTGAGATGGTTATCTTTTTTTAATCTTTAAATTCATTAATATGGTGTATCACATTGATTTGCATTTATTGAAGAATCCTTACATCCTTGGGGTAAAGCCCTCTTGATCATGCTGCTATGATTCATGTTGTTGGATTCTGTTTGCTAGAATTTTGTTAAGGATTTTTGTGTCTGTGTTCATAAGTGATATTGGCCTGTAACTTTCTTTTTGTGTGTGTGATATTTTTGTCTGGTTTTGGTATCAGGGTAATGGGTTTGGTATCAGGATAAGCCTCATAGAATGGGTTTGGAAGTTTTCCTCCCTCTGCAATTTTTTGGAACAGTTTGAGCAAGATAAGTGTTCTCTGAAATTTTGATAGAATTTGCCTGTGAAACCATCCGGCCCTGTGCTTTTGTTTGTTGGGAAGTTTTTTGATTACAGTTTCACTTTCAGTGCTTGTAATTGGTCTGTTTATATTTTATACTTCTTCCTGGTTCAGTCTTGGAAGGCTGTGCTTTTTAAAGAATTTGTCTATTTCTTCCAGGTTTCCCATTTTATTGGAATACAGTTGCTTGTAGTAGAGTAAAACTCTTTAAGAGGGGGTTCTCTGATGATTGCTGTAGAACAAGGCCAGGTCTAAGGAGAGGCAAGAAAGGATCCTAGGTGAAAATTTAAGGAACCATTCCCTTTCAGGGTCAGATAAGTGCCTCCTTTTATTACAGAGGGACTTCTCTTCTCTTGACTCAAAGTATTCCTAGCATTGCTTCTGAATTTTATATATATGTAATTTACGTTATACATATCTATATAATCTGATTTTATGTATTTATATGTATATATCATATTCTAGCTTAAAAATAAAATATTGATCCTAACTGGAGAAGTTACAGAATGAGTGTAGATTGGTTTTAAAAAAAAATATGACCACTGGAAAACATACTATTGTTAAAAAGTTATACTTGTGGCTGCTTTAAATATGTTTTCTTTGTCATCAGTTTTAAGTAACTTGGTTTTGATGTGCTTCTGTATAATTTCTTGAAGTTTCTTCTGCTTGGGGTTTGTTGAATTTCTTAGGTCTATGAGTTTCTAGTTTTCCATCAAATTTGGAAACATTTCAGCCCTTATTTCTTAAAGTATTTTTCTATCTTCCTTTCTCTTCTTTTTTAGCAACTCTAACTACACACATATTGGCTATTTGAAGTTGCCTTATAGCTTACTCATACCCTATGCACTTTTTTTCCAGTCTTTTTTTCTCTTTGTGTTTCATTTTGAATAGTTTCTATTGTATGTCTCCAGATTTTTACTTTGCTATTTCCTTCTGCAGTTTCCAATCTGGTATTAGTCCTATTCAGTGTATTTTTTCTCGAGATATTTGTAGTTTTCACATCCAGACATTTGATTTGGGATTGGTATTATGTCTTTTACATTTAAACATAACATGCTCAATTTTCCTCTAGTTTCTTTATGAACAGAATATAGTGATAGTAACTGTTGAAATGTGCTTGCCTCTTAAATCTACCATTTGTGTCATTTTGAGGTTGGTTTTGATGATTAATTTTCCCCTGCTTTATGGCTTGTACTTTTCTGCTTATTTTTCTGCCTGGTAATTTTTCATCAACTGCCAGACATTATGATTTTAGTTTGTTGGATGCTTTGTATTTCTGTACCTAAAATAGTTTTGAGCTTTATTCTGGGATTCAAAAAGATGAGATACCTTCATCTTTTCTGGGTGACATGAGCATTTAAGGTGGTAAATGGAAGTGAAAGAAGCATCAGGGAAAACATCAATGGGAAGAGAATCTTAGAAACCAAGAGGATAGTTTTAAGAAATAGAGAAATTAAACATGTCCCATGCTGCCGATGGCTCAAGTGGGATAAGGACAGATAACAAGCTACTGAGTAAGGCTTGATGTAGTGAGTTTATTTGATGTAGAGAATATTCTGTGGTCTTGTGAGCAGAAGTCAGATTATAAAGGGCTGAGAAGGAAGTGAGGGAACAGAGAGGCACAGCAAGTTCCTGCTGCTGCTGCTACTTCTCTTCTTCCTCTTTCTCTTCTTGCTTCTGCTCCTTCTGATTCTCTCTCAGATTCTCTTTTTCCATATAGTTTCTCCATATGATGGAATATACTCTTTTAAAAACATACTTTTTAAAGTTCACATATTATCCAGAGGAGGTTGGTTGGTAATTACCAACCTTTATCTAATTGGGTATAATTTTAGGGGCTGGAAGAGTAGATATCTTCAGCTTTAGCTTTCAAACTACAGAGGAAAATCCTAAATAAATTTCTCATTGTTACTGATTTGGCATTACAGTGTACACAATTTCTAGTTCTGGTCCAAAATAGAAGCCTTAGTTCCTTTCTAAATAACACACTGTTATAGCTATATTAGCATCAGCCTTCAATGTTAGCAGTAAAATGGAGCTTCTTGACTGCCAGAGAAGACCAAAGCATTCCTTTATATTAATAGCTTTTCTCATTACAAAACAAAGCAAAGTTAAAAAAATAGATATGATAGAAGTAACGCAAATGGAATTTCAAAAATTTTAGGGGAATTCATCAGATGGTGCTTCCTTTTACAGAAATGGTAAAAATTTGATCATGGTCTCCAGCATAGTATAAGCACATAATGGGTCCTTTATTGAGAACTTTTTAAATGATACATACTTTGTGAAATTAAATCTAAGGATATGGATTCACTGGAGGTAGAAATAGTCCTGAAAGCATCATTAACAAGTTTGGCATCTATCTCTCTTCTATTACTTCCTAGCTGTGTGACCTTAAGTAAGTTGCTTAAGTTCTCTATCTTCAGTTTCCTTACTTGTGAAGTGAAAGTGTTAGTTGCTCAGTCATGTCTGACTCTTTGCGACTGCTTGGACTGTAGCCTTTCAGGCTCCTCTCTCCATGGAATTCGCCAGGCAAAAATATTGGAGTGGGTAGCCATTCTCTTCTCCTGGGTCTCAAACCCTGGTCTCCTCCATATCAGGCAGATTCTCTACCATCCGAGCTACCAGGGAAGCCCATCTTTACTTGTAAACTATGGTAAACTTTGACCTCCTAACCTCATAGACTGTTCACAATAAACAAATGAGAGCTAATGATAAACAAAGTATGATATGTCATAAAGTATTAGATGTATTCATGGTATTTTGAACATTAAGTATCACTTGTCATCATAGGAGCTCATTGAATTGTTAATTATTTTATTAACTTCTTTTATCTTAATAGTATTTAGTCATTGATTTTCTCCTCTAAAAATATAGGACAGGGTTATTTTAATTATTTTAAGATAACAGTTCTACTTGAAGGAACTGAAGGCACTGCAGGGTTGTTCTTGTATGTAGATATTGTCGAGCAAATTATGGGGACAAATTTGAGGCTGTGGACACTTTCTTCAGATCCTTGTGATCAGCCACTTACAAACAGAGTGATAAATCCTTTACTGTATATGCTCTTTTTTTTTCTTTTTATTAAATATTTATTTATTTATTTGACTGTTCTGGGTGTTAGTTGCAGCATGCTAGACCTTTAGTTGTGGCATTTGAACTCTTAGTTGCAGCATGTAGGGTTTAGTTCCTTCAACAAGGATGAAATCTGGGCCCCCTGCCTTGGGGGTTTAGTCTTAGCCACTGGATCACCAGGGAAGTTCCTGAATACACTGTTGAGAATGAATCAGGCTAATGTTATGGGAAAAGAAATATTGGTCATCATTTCTTTGTTGCCTTGTAGACATTTGGGAAAGAAAGGAGAAATAAGGAGGAAAGGAGTGGTGATATTAGAGTGCTTGCAAATACTTTGTTCTTGTGCTACATTTTATAACAGAAGATATTTTTTAAATTTTACTTTATTTTACTTTACAATACTGTATTTGTTTTGCCATACATCAACATGAATCTGCCATGGGTATACATGTGTTCCCAATCCTGAACCCCCCTCCCATTTCCCTCTGCACACCATCTCTCTGGGTCATCCCAGTGCACCAGCCCCAAGCATCCTGTATCCTGCATCAAACCTAGACTGGAGATTCATTTCATATATGATATTATACATGGTTCAATGCCATTCTTCCAAATCATCCCACCCTCTCCCTCTCCCACAGAGTCCAAAAGACTGTTCAATACATTTGTGTCTCTTTTGCTGTCTCGCATACAGGGTTATCATTACCATCTTTCTAATTTCCATACATATGTGTTAGTATACTGTATTGGTATTTTTCTTTCTGGGTTACTTCACTTTGTATAATCTGCTCCAGTTTCATCCACCTCATTAGAATGGACTCAAATGTATTCTTTTTAATGGCTGGGTAATGCTCCATTGTGTATATGTACCACAGGTTTCTTATCCATTCATCTGCTGATGGACATCTAGGTTGCTTCCATCTCCTGGCTATTATAAACAGTGCTGCGATGAACATTGGGGTACATGTGTCTCTTTCAATTCTGGTTTCTCGGTGTGTATGCCCAGCAGTGGGATTGCTGGGTCATAAGGCAGTTCTATTTCCAGTTTTTTAAGGAATCTCCACACTGTTCTCCATAGTGGCTGTACTAGTTTGCATTCCCACCAATAGTGTAAGAGGGTTCCCTTTTCTCCACACCCTCTCCAGCATTTATTGCTTGTAGAGTTTCGGATTGCAGCCATTGTGACTGGCATGAAATGGTACCTCATTGTGGTTTTGATTTGCATTTCTCTGATAATGAGTGATGTTGAGCATTTTCTCATGTGTCTGTTAGCCATCTGTATGTCTTCTTTGGAGAAATGTATGTTTAGTTCTTTGGCCCATTTTTTGATTGGGTCATTTATTTTTTCTGGAATTGAGCTGCAGGAGTTGCTTGTATATTTTTGAGATTAGGTGTTTGTCAGTTGCTTCATTTGCTATTATTTTCTCCCATTCCGAAGGCTGTCTTTTCACCTTGCTTATAGTTTCCTTTGTTGTGCAGAAGCTTTTAATTTTAATTAGATCCCATTTGTTTATTTTTTCTTTTATTTCCAATATTCTGGGAGGTGGGTCATAGAAGATCCTGCTGTGATTTACGTCGGAGAGTGTTTTGCCTATGTTCTCGTCTAGGAGTTTTATAGTTTCTGGTCTTACATTTAGATCTTTAATCCATTTTGAGTTTATTTTTGTGTATGGTGTTAGAAAGTGTTCTAGTTTCATTCTTTTACAAGTGGTTGATCAGTTTTCCCAGCACCACTTGTTAAAGAGATTGTATTTACTCCATTGTATATTCTTGCTTCCTTTGACAAAGACAAGGTGTCCATAGGTGTGTGGATTTATCTCTGGGCTTTCTGTTTTGTTCTATGTTAACCTATATTTCTGTCTTTGTGCCAGTACCATAATGTCTTGATGACTGTGGCTTTGTAGTAGAGCCTGAAGTCAGGCAGGTTGATTCCTCCAGTTCCATTCTTCTTTCTCAAGATTGCTTTGGCTATTCGAGGTTTTTTGTATTTTCATACAAATCTTGAAATTATTTGTTCTAGCTCTGTGAAAAACACTGCTGGTAGCTTGATAGGGATTGCATTGAATCTGTAGATTGCTTTGGGTAGTATACTCATTTTCACTATATTGATTCTTCTGATCCATGAACATGGTATATTTCTCCATCTATTAGTGTCCTCTTTGATTTCTTTCACCAGTGTTTTATAGTTTTGTATATATAGGTCTTTAGTTTCTTTAGGTAGATATATTCCCAAGTATTTTATTCTTTTCGTTGCAATGGTGAATGGAATTGTTTCCTTAATTTCTTTTTCTACTTTCTCATTAATAGTGTATAGGAATGCAAGGGATTTCTGTGTGTTGATTTTATATCCTGCAACTTTACTATATTCATTGATTAGCTCTAGTAATTTTCTGGTGGAGTCTTTAGGGTTTTCTATGTAGAGGATCATGTCATCTGCAAACAGTGAGAGTTTTACTTCTTCTTTTCCAATTTGGATTCCTTTTATTTCTTTTTCTGCTCTGATTGCTGTGGCCAAAACTTCCAGAACTATGTTGAATAGTAGTGGTGAAAGTGGGCACCCTTGTCTTGTTCCCGACTTTAGGGGAAATGCTTTCAAATTTTCCACCTGGATTCATATATAGCTTTTATTATGTTGAGGTATGTTCCTTCTATTCCTGCTTTCTGGAGAGGTTTTTTTTTTTTTAATCATAAATGGATGTTGAATTTTGTCAAAGGCCTTCTCTGCATCTATTGGGATAATCATATGGCTTTTATTTTTCAATATGTTAATGTGGTGAATTACATTGATTGTTGAAGAATCCTTGCATTCCTGGGATAAAGCCCACTTGGTCTTGGTGTATGATCTTTTTAATGTGTTGTTGGATTCTGATTGCTAGAATTTTGTTAAGGATTTTTGCATCTATGTTCATCAGTGATATTGGCCTGTAGTTTTCTTTTTTGTGACATCTTTGTCAGGTTTTGGTATTAGGGTGATGGTGGCCTCATAGAATGAGTTGGGAAGTCGACCTTCCTCTGCAATTTTCTGGAAGAGTTTAAGTAGGATAGGTGTTAGCTCTTCTCTAAAATTTTGGTAGAATTCAGCTGTGAAGCCATCATAACAGAGGATATTTACTTTGCTAATTTTCTCTTTTATGATTTGTGCTTTCCAAAGCCCATTCATTTCTAGTGTTTTGCAAAGTTGCAAAGAGTATTTATCCTACTCAAATTACAAATAATAAATGCATGTGTTATAAGAAATTGAGAACTTAATGTTACAGGAAAACTGCAGGGTCATAGAATTTTATAAGGATTTGTTTACACTAGAAAATAACATTGGGATCACATTTATAGAGTAGACCTTATGTGTACTGATTTATAGTGAGTGAAAAAAAGATAGATGCTGTTATAGATAATATAAATAGTCTATTTTTTATTTAGAGTTTTTCTGGGGAAAATATCTATGATGTTTACCAAGAAATCTGTTATTCTGTTGATCTGGCAGCAAAGTGACTGCATTTGATTTTTTATATGATAAGGACAAAAATATCAGGAAAGATTTTACAAGTCTGTATCGTGGTACCGTGAAAGACAAGAATAGCAGAATTTCACAAGTCAGATGAGATGGACATCTAATGTCAATATTTGTGTACTGATGATGTGAGTTGTGAAACTTGCCTCCAATTGCCAGATGCTTTACAGCTCTGCAAATTACATTACTGAAAACTAATGAACACAAAATTTCTACTTAAAAAAAAAAGTCCTACTCAACTTGTACACTTTTTGATAAAAATAACTTTAGATAGTTTTGGCAACTGCTGATTAAATATTTGAATCTGGTTTTGTGCACACAGAGCACATTTTATTCATTACATTAACCACATGGTAAATAAAGGTATACCACAGTCATTTACTTTGCTTAGTATAACTAAAAAGTTAAGTATTGAGTGTGTAATAAATATGTAGAAATGAAAAAGTAATGAGGAATACTATGTATAAAAACATAACATTGTTGTATCTGACCATTACATTTTTCTTGTAATTAAAACTGAGTAATCCTAATTTTATTTCTTGTATAATTATTTTAAATCTCTTGGTTTCAAATAGAATTTTGATTCATTCCTTCATTTTCTTAAACTTTATTTAATATTCCTTTAATTTCTAAGTTAACACTTGTGCTTAATTGTCCTTGTTGATAAGGACATTTTTAGGTATTGAGAGAAATTTTAACTGTCTGTCAGTGACTTCAGATGTCTTTCCTTCTGACATAAAACTCTTCTAGGTATTACAAGTGTGAAGGTAAACAGCTAAAGTCACAATTTTAGTTTTTATACAGAAATAATGTATTACCTGAACTTCAATCAAGTGGCACTTATCTCAGAGTTGTTTTCCTGTTATAAAAATTTTTTTTACATATTTTTGGTGGTTACATATTAGAAGGAATAAGAAGTGTACCTTTGATAGACATTTGGGCATGGATAGGTATTTTAGTCTTCCATTAAAACTGAAAAATTATAATTTTAAATGACATTTTCAATGATAATTAAATTTCATATTTTTTGCCTTAAGTAAATGTATGTATAATTTTCACTTAAAAAAATGAAGACGTGAGTTATTTGAAGGGAACGTTGGTAGCTGTAGTTACTGAATACAAATAAAATGATGTAAAATTTAATAATATAAACATAAAATAAATCTAAAATTATACTGATGATAACAATGTATTCAAGACCTCTAAACAAATTTGTGTGTAATAATTTATTCTGTATAATAACTATAGTTGATGAACTTACCTTTAAGCTCAATGCATAACTTAGATATTTCAGGAAATTGATGTTTACAGAAAAATTAAACTTAGACACATTTCCTCATCTATTTCCTTTGGTACCATTATTGGAATATAACACAATATATGATAAATGCCTTTTCTGCAGTAATTATGAAGAGCTGCGATTCAGAGGATTTTTTTGTTTCAAAGATGTATCATACTTTTAAGAAAAGGAGAAGTAAAAAGCTCCACATTTGCTTTACCTTTCAGAATGAGAACTGGAAAATTTAGCCTGGTATGACATCAATAGTCAGAATATATTATGCTTTAAAGTTTCCCATGGAATGAAAATGGAAATGATTTAGTATGAAAACCTTGAATCTGGAATTGAATTCTTAAGGCAAGAAGAAGTTTGTTTGAAGGACTTGAAGGGAACATCTTAGTTAAAAATCACAACCATAGCAAGAAGGTATGTGTAGTCATTATTATATTTCAATAAAATGTATATATATTTCAAAACCATTTGACAACTTATGTCCAAAATAGGGGTGAATTTATGGTTAAAATTATGAAGTTTAAACTTTAAGGATCCTCACTTGAGGGAGCATTTTAAAAGACTAACATGCTGAAATAAAAGACCAAATTAGATTTCCTCTCTTCATAGGAAATGATGTTCCAAGTGATTTTAAGAGTGGTTAGAGGGTTTACAGCAAAAAAAAAAAAAAAAAAAAAAGGAAAAGAAAAAGAGTATCATGGCAATAGATATTAAAAATATATTGTCTTCATTGTTTTGAAATTTTTGTTGTATTTTTCACCTTTTTAAAATCTATAATTTGTTGTGATTTACAATTTTAAAAAATTTTGCATTTTTTACTCTTTTAAATAGGAGCCTCATATTGTAAAATTTTATGCCTCTTTAAACCCTCACATCAAAGAAAACTCTTTACTATTGATAGATTTAAGAGTAATGCAAAAAATAAATTAAAACATACCCATTTGAACAACAACAACAAAAAAAGAGTAATGCAATTTCCAAAGTCAAATTCTTATAAAGGATGAGTTATATTTATATTTTTAAATAGTTTATGTGGATTTTAGTCATCCAGTGTAGTACCAGATGGGCCATTTTCAAATCAATCTTTTTGACAGTGCCATGAAACACTTACCTTTTTTTAAGAAAAGTAAACAGAAGAGTTATGTCACATGGCAGCTTCAGATTTTATACTATTTTTCCTATATAGATATGTCATATGTGTTTCCAAAAATTAAGATTTTTGTTTTAATAATTAAAGGTGATATTTTCTGCTTTGATTCCAAGTTAAGTTCCTTCACATTCTTTTGTTCCTTATTTTACTTTTACAATTTGAATTTTTAGAAATTTTCAGGAATGGAAAAACTTACCTTTAGGAATGTAAAAGGTTTCCACAGAATACAGAGGAGCTTAGAGTCATCTTGAAAAGACAGAGTTCTTCAAGTTCCAAGTGTAAGAATCCTTTCTCTGTTTTGAAACTTATATTAAGAATATTCGTAGACAGTCTATCAATTTCAAATATTTCTTCTTCTATATTGAGAGAACTTCTGTTTCATTTCACTAGGGTCTCTTTTCACTTATTTAAAATATTTAGTGTCATTCTAAAGAAGAATATTATGGTGCTGTATGATTTTTAGACTAGCTTACCAGGATGGGGAAATCTGTGCAGTATCTTTAGGATCTATGCACACATGTCCTCACTAGAGTTTTGGACACTTCTTGGAGACTTTTCACGGTAGTTGGGGCCCACAGCCAGAGTTGTTGTTGTTTAGTCACTGCTGCTGCTGCTGCTAAGTCACTTCAGTTGTGTCCGACTCTGTGCGGCCCCATAAATGGCAGCCCTAAATGAGTTTAAATCCTGGCTCTGCCACTGGTGAATTTAAGTAAATCATTAACCTGTCTGTGTTTCTCTTCTTTGTCTTTAAACTACTCATAATAATCATCCCCTTAAGATTGGTCAACATATATAAAGAAGTGCTTTTATAGCCTTTACTATGTGGCACACAGTAGCTACACAATAAATGTGACCTCTTATTAAAATGTTTCAGGAATAATAAATAATTTGGTTCTCAGTAGGGGATAGTGGATCATAGAAAAAGAAAGAGAATTCCAGATAAGCATCTACTTCTGCTTCATTGACTACTTCTATCCCAAAGCCTTAGACTGTGTGGAACACAACAAAATGTGGAAAATTCTGTTCAATTCAATTGCTCATTCCTATCTGACTCTTTGCAACCCCATGGACTGCAGCACTCTAGGCATCCCTGTCTATTACCAACTCCCGGAGTTTACTCAAACTCTCTCCATAGAGTCAGTGATGCCATCCAACCATCTCATCCTCTGTCTTCCCCTTCTCCTCCCTCCCTCAATCTTTCCCAGCATCGTGTCTTTTCAAATGAGTCAGTTCTTCGCATCAGATGGCTAAAGTATTGGAGTTTCTGCTTCAGCATCAGCCCTTCTAATGAATATTCAGGACTGATCTCCTTTAGGATGAACTGGTTGGATCTGCTTGCTGTCCAAGGGACTCTCAAGAGTTTTCCAGCACCACATTTCAAAGCATCAGTTCTTTGGCACTCAGCTTTCTTTATAGTCCAACTCTCACATCCATGCATGACTACTGGAAAAACCATAGCTTTGACTAGACAGACCTTTGTCCACAAAGTAATGTCTTTGTTTTTTAATATGCTATCTCTGTTGGTCATAACTATTATTCCAAGAAGCAAACGTCTTTTAATTTCATGGCTGAAGCCACCATCTGCAGAGATTTTGGAGCCCCCCAAAATAAAGTCTGTCACTGTTTCCATTGTTTCCCTATCTATTTGCCATGAAGTGATGGGACCAGATGCCATGATCTTAGTTTTCTGGATGTTGAGTTTTAAGCCAACTTTTTCGCTTTTCTCTTTCACTTTCATCAAGAGGCTCTTTGGTTCTTCACTTTCTGCCATTAGGGTGGTGTCATCTGCATCTCTGAGGTTATTGATATTTCTCCCAGCATCCTGATTCCAGCTTGTGCTTCATCCAGTGCAGCATTTCTCATGATGAACTCTGCATATGAGTTAAATAAGCAGGGTGACAGTATACAGCCTTGATGTACCTCTTTCCCAATTTGGAACCAGTCTGTTGTTCCACGTCCAGTTCTAGCTGTTTCCTCTTGACCTGCATACAGATTTCTCAGGAGGCAGGTCAGGTGGTCTGGTATTCCCATCTCTTTCAGAATTTTCCACAGTTTGTTGTGAGCCACACAGTAAAAGGCCTTGGCATAGTCAATAAAGCAGAAATAGATGTTTTTCTGGAACTCTCTCGCTTTTTCAATGATCCAGTGGATATTGGTAATTTGATCTCTGGTTCTTCTGCTTTTCCTAGATCCAGCTTGAACATCTGGAAGCTCATGGTTCATGTACTTTTGAAGCCTGGCTTGTGGAATTTTGAGCATCACTTTGCTAGCGTATGAGATGAGTGCAACTGTGAAGCAGTTTAAGCATTCTTTGACATTGCCTTTCTTTGGGATTAGAATAAGAACTGACCTTTTCCAGACCTATGGTCACTGCTGAGTTTTCCAAATTTGCTGGCATGTTGAGTGCAGCACTTTCACAGCATCATCTTTTAGGATTTGAAATAGCTCAACTAGAATTCCATCACCTCTACTAGCTTTGTTTGTAGTGATGCTTCCTAAGGCCCACTTGACTTCACATTCCAGGATGTCTGGCTCTAGGTGAGTGATCACACCATCATGATTATGTGGGTTGTGAAGATCTTTTTTTGTATAGTTCTTCTGTGTATTGTTGCCACCTCTTCTTAATATCTTCTGCTTCCGTTGTGCCCATATCATTTCTGTCCTTTATTGTGCCATCTTTGTGTGAAATGTTCCTTTGGTATCTCTAATTTTTTTGAAGAGATCTCTAGTCTTTCCCATTCTGTTGTTTTCCTCTATTTCTCTGTATTGATCACTGAGGAAGGCTTTCTTGTTTCTCCTTTCTATGCTTTGGAACTTTGCATTCAAATGGGTATATCTTTCTTTTCTCCTTTGCCTTTCACTTCTCTTCTTTTCACAGCTCTTTGTAAGGCCTCCTTTACACCCTTTTTGCCTTTTTTTTCTTGGGGATGGTCTTGATCCCTGCCTCCTGTACAGTGTCATGAACCTCCGTCCATAGTTCTTCAGGCACTGTGTCTATTAGATCTAATCCCTTGAATCTATTTGTCACTTCCACTGTTTAAGGGATTTGATTTAAGTCATACCTGAGTGGTCTAGTGGTTTTCCCTACTTTCTTCAATGTAAGTCTGATTTTGGCAATAAGGAGTTCATGATCCGAGGCACAGTCAGCTCTAAGTCTTGTTTTTTCTGACTGTATAGAGCTTCTCCATCTTTGGCTGCAAAGGATATAATCAACCTGATTTCAGTATTGACCATCTGATGATGTCCATGTTCATGCAGAATCTTTTCTGTGTTGTTGGAAGAGGGTGTTTGCTATGACCAGTGTGTTCTCTTGGCAAATTCTATTTACCATTGTCCTACTTCATTCTGTACTCCAAGGCTAAATTTGCCTCTTACTCCGGGTATCTCTTGACTTACTGCTTTTGATTACAGTCCCCATAATGAAAAGGACGTATTTTGGGGGTGTTAGTTCTAGAAGGTCTTGTAGGTCTTCACAGAACCGTTCAGCTTCAGCTTTTTCAGCATTACTGGTCGGGGCATTGACTTGGATTACTGCGATACTGAATGGTTTCCCTTGGAAACGAGCAGAGATCATTCTGTCGGTTTTGAGATTGCATCCAAGTACTGCATTTTAGACTCTATGTTGACTATGAGGGCAACTCCATTTCTTCTAAGGGATTCTTGCCCACAGTAGTAGATATAATTGTCGTCTGAGTTAAATTCACCCATTCCAGTCCATTTTAGTTTGCTGATTCCTAGAATGTCAATGTTCACTCTTGCCATCTTCTGTTTGACCACTTCCAATTTGCCTTGATTCATGGACCTAACATTCCAGGTTCTTATGCAATATTGCTCTTTACAGCATTTGACGTTACTTCCATCACCAGTCACATCCACAGCTGGGTGTTGTTTTTGCTTTGGCTCTGTCTCTTCATTCTTTCTGGAGTTATTTCTCCACTGATCTCCAGTAGCATATTGGGCACCTACTGATCTGGGGAGTTCATCTTTCAATGTCCTATCTTTTTACCTTTTCATACCGCAGATGGTGACTGCACCCATGAGATTAAAAGACACTTACTCCCTGGAAGGAAAGTTATGACCAATATAGACAGCATATTAAAAAGAGACATCACTTTGCTAACAAAAGTCCATCTAGTCAAGGCTTTGGTTTTTCTAGTAGTCATGTATGGATGTGAGAATTGGACTTTAAAGAAAGCTAAGTGCTGAAGAATTGATGCTTTTGAACTGTGGTGTTGGAGAAGACTCTTGAGAGACTTCAAGACTGCAAGGAGATCCAAGCATTCCATCATAAAGGAGATCAGTCCTGAGTGTTCATTGGTAGGACTGATGTTGAAGCTGAAACTCCCAATACTTTGGCCACCTGATGCAAAGAGCTGACTCATTTGAAAAGACCTTGATGCTGGGAAAGATTTAAGGCAGGAGGAGAAACAGACAACAGATGATGAGATGGTTGGATGGCATCATTGACGCAATGGACATGAGTTTGGGTAGACTCCGGGATTTGGTGATGGACAGGGAGGCCTGGTGTGCTGCAGTCCATGGGGTTGCAATGAGTTGGACATGACTGAGTGACTGAACTGAACTGAACTGAACTGTTCTTGGAGTTCTCAAGGCAAGAATACTGAAGTGGTTTGTCATTCCCTTCTCCAGTGGGTCACGTTTTGTCAGAACTCTCCACCAGGACCCATCCGTCTTGAGTGACCCTACATGGCATGACTCATAGTTTCGTTGAGTTAGACAAGGCCGTGCTCCATGTGATCAGATTGGTTAGTTTTCTTATATTGTGGTTTTCAGTTTTTCAGCCCTCTGATGGAAAAGGATAAGAGGTCTCTAGAAGTTTCCTGATGGGAGAGACTGACTGAGGGGGAAACTGGGTCTTGTTATGATGGGCAGGGCCATGCTCAGTAAATCTTTAATCCAATTTTCTGTCAATGAGGGGGCTGTGTTCCCTCTCTGTTGTTTGACATGAGGCCAGACTTCCCTGGTGGCTCGGATGGTAAAGCGTCTGGCTACAATGCAGGAGACCCGAGTTCAATCCCTGGATTGGGAAGATCTCCCGGAGATGGAAATGGCAACCCACTCCAGTATTCTTGCCTGGAAGATCCCATGGATGGAGGAGTCTGATGGGCTATAGTCCAAAGAGGGGCAAAGAGTCAGACATGACTGAGAGACTTCACTTTCACCTTCATGGTGGAGGTAATGAAGATAATGACAACTTCCTTCAAAAGATCCCATGCACACACTGCTACACTCAGTGCCCCCAGCCCTACAGCAGGCACCGGCGACCCACACCTCCACCAGAGACTCCTGGACACTCACGGGGAAGTCTCGGTCAGTCTCTTGTGGGGTCACTACTCTTTTTTCCTGGGTCCTGGTGTGCACAAGTTTCAGTTTTTGTCCTCCAAGAGTCTGTTTCCCAGTCCTGTGTAAGTTCTGGCAGCTCTATGATGGGGTTAATGGCGACCTCCTCCAAGAGGGCTTATACCACAGCCAGGTCTGCTGCACCCAGAGCCCCTGCCCCTGCAGCAGGCCACTGCTGACCATACCTCCTCAGGAGACACTCACACACAGTTCTGTCTCAGTCTCTGTGGGGTCTCTGGGTCCTGGTGTTCACAAGGTATGTTTGAGCCCTCTGAGCTTCTCTGGTGGGCATGGGGTTTGATTTTAAATGTGATTTCACCCCTCCTATGGTCTTGCTGGGGCTTCTCCTTTGCCCTTGGACGTGGGATATCTCCTCAAAGTTGCTCCAGTGCTGTACAGCCATTGTTCCAAGACCTACCATCTTTTCCAGTGGAAAATTCTTCAAGAGATGGGAATACCAGATCAACTTACCTGCCTCCTGAGAAAGAAGCAACAGAACTGGAAATGGAACAACAGACTAATTCAAAATTGGGAAAGGAGTGTATCAAGGCTGTGTATTGTCACCCTGCTTATTTAACTTATATGCAGAGTACATCATGTGAAATGCCAGGCTTGATGAAGCACAAGCTGGAATCAAGATTTCTGGGAGAAATATCAATAACCTCAGATATGCAGATGATAACCACCCTTGTGGCAGAAAATGAAGAGGAACTATGGAGGAACTCTTGATGAAAGTGAAAGAGGAGAGTGAAAAAGCTGCCTTAAAACTCAACATTCAGAAAACTAAGATCATGGCATCTGGCCCCATCAGTTCATGGCAAGGAGATGGGGAAACAATGGAAACAGTGAAAGACTTTATTTTTGGGGGCTCCAAAATCCCTGCAGATGATGACTGCAGCCATGAGATTAAAGATGCTTACTTCTTGGAAGAAAAACTATGACAAACCTAGATAATGTATTAAGAAGCAGAGACTTAACTTTGCTGACAAAGGTCTGTATAGTCACAGCTATGTTTTTTCCAGTAGTCATGTACACATATGAGATTTGGATCATAAAGAAGGCTGAGCACTAGATAATTGATGCTTTTGAACTGTGGTGTTGGAGAAGACTCTTGAGAGTCTCTTGGACTTCAAGGAGATCCTACCAGTTAATCCTAAAGGAAATCAACCCTGAATGATCATTGGAAGGACTGATACTCAAGCTGAAACTCCAATACTTTGGCCACATGATGTGAAGAGCCAGCTCATTGGAAAAGACCCTGATGCTGGGAAAGATTGAAGGTAGGAGGAGAAGGGGATGACAGATTATGAGATGGTTGGAGGGCATCACTGACTGAATGGTTGCAAGTTTAAACAAGTTCTTCGAGATGGTGAAAGACAGGGAAGACTGGCGTGGTGCAATCCATGGGGTAGCAAAGAATTGGACACAACTGAGTGACTGAATAACACTAAGGGGATAGACGGCTTCCCTAGTGGCTTAGTGGTAACGAATCCACCTGCATTGCAGGAGTCACAGGTAATGCAGGTTTGATCCTGGTTTGGGACAATGCCATGGAGGAGGACATCGCAACTCACTCCATTTTTCTTGCCTGGAGAATCCCACAGACAGAAGAGCCTGGCAGGCTGCAGTACATAGGGTAGCACAGTGTTGGACACAACTGAAACAACTTACCTCTCACGCCCAGGCACACTCATATGGAGGGGATAGTACCAGACTTCCTTTCTTTCCAGGATGCTTTGGGTATTTTTGGAACACTAGTATCCACTGGATATTGTTTAACCTGTCATGCAGTCATTCACACATTGAGGAACTGATCATATTTAAGGGGACCTTTAAAGGGCATGATTAATTTTGAAAATGACTTATTGAAGATAGTTAGTGTAACATCTTCTGAGCTTGTGTGAAAAGAAATCATGGATAGGATTTGAATAGACAACTGGGTTGTGACTGGAATCACTGACTAATTTTAAACATCAATACTCCTCAATATTTTTTTGTAGAAATTTCAGATATACAGTCTTATTCTTCTTCAATTCTTTGTCTATTCTAATTGCATTTCTGCTTAGTTATATCAGATATTTTCTTAAGTGTGAGAGTTATTTTTATATCCTGTATGTGAAGACAAATTATTTGGCAGTAGACAAAGATGAGGTGACTGAGTTGTGGGAAAGAAGAGATTTAGGGCTAACCAGGTGGGTTTTGAGGAAAGGCCGGGGTAGGTTGAAGATCGAGCAGTGATGGAGTTGGACTAAACTGGTTTGATAAGAAAATAGGACTTGTGAAACGCTTGCTAACTGCAAGTTTAGAATAGTAAGCAACTTCTGCAAATGTCAGGAGAAAGTGGAAGGGATGTTCTAAGACTTATTCAAGAAAGGTTTCATTTCTTCTGTGATGGTACCACCACATCTGATAACTGACTGGTAAAGAGATGATGAAAGCAGACCAGGATTATCATAAGTCTTAGCCAATTTGGATTCCATGATCCCAAGTAATTAGTGTCCTAAGATTCCTTATGCCCTAGTCAAAGAATCTTTGCATTCCAAACAAGTAACTGAAAATTTTACAGTATGGTTGAATTTCAAGATGCAAAAAGGAGACTGTGTTTTTCAGATCCTGTTCTAAAGACTAACTTAATCCTTTGCTGTAGTTTAATCCATTGGATTATAGAAAAAGAAGAGAATTCCAGAAAACATCTACTTCTGCTGTATTGATTATGCCAAAACCTTTAACTGTGTAGATCACAACAAACTGTGGAAAATTCTGAAAGAGATGGGAATACCAGACCACCTTACCTGCCTCCTGAGAAATCTGTATTCTGGTGAAGAAGAAACAGTTAGAAACAAGACATGAACAACAGACTGTTTGCAAACTGGGAAAGGAATGTAATGTATCAGGCTGTATATTGTCAACCTGCTTATTTAACTTATATGCAGAGTACATCCTGCTAAATGCCGGTTGGATGAAGCACAAGCTGGGATCAAGATTGCTGGGAGAAATACCAATAATCTCAGATACGCAGATGACACAACCGTTATAGAGAAAGTGAAGAGCCACTTGATGAAAGTGAAAGAGAAGAGTGAAGAAGTTGGCTTAAAATTTAACATTCGCAAAATGAATATCATGACATCTAGTCCCATCACTTCATGGCAAATAGATGGGGAAACAATGGAAACAGTGACAGACTTTATTTTTTTTTTTTTGGCTCCAAAATCACTGCAGATGGTGACTTCAGCCATGAAATTAAAAGATGCTTGTTCCTTGGAAGAAAAGCTATGTCCAACCTAGACAGCATATTTAAAAGCAGAGGCATTACTTTGCCAACAAAGGTCCATCTAGTCAAAGCTATGGTTTTTCCAGTAGCATGGATGTGGCAGTTGGACTATAAAGAAAGCTGAGTGCCAAAGAATTGATGCTTTTGAACTGTGGTGTTGGAGAAGACTCTTGAGAATCCCTTGGACAGCAAGGAGATCCAACCAGTCCATGCTAAAGGAAATCAGTCCTGAATATTCATTGGAATGACTGATGCTGAAGCTGAAACTCCAATACTTTGGCCACCAGTGCGAAGAACTGACTCACTGGAAAAGACCGTGATGCTGGGAAAGACTGAAGGTGGGAGGAGAAGGGGATGACGGAGGATGAGATGGTTGGATGGCATCACTGACTTGATGGACATGAGTTTGAGTAAGCTCTGGGAGTTGGTGATGGACAGGGAGGCCTGGCGTGCTGCAGTACATGGGGTCGCAAAGAGTCGGACTTGACTGAAAGACTGAACTGAATCATTTGCTTGTGAAAAATCCAGACAGAGGAAAACCAGAAACTTCTGTTGGCAGTTTCCCTCTATAATTCATTAAAACCTTTCATCCGGCTGTTTTGTGACATATTCGTAGGTCTGTAAATATTAAAGACATTTATAATATGTAAATATACCATGGAACTCTGGAGTAAGACAGAAAGAAGAGCATGCCTGTGTGCTAGATTTCTTCAGTTGTATCTGACTCTGTGTGACCCTATGGACTGTAGCCCGCCAGGCTCCTCTGTCCATGGGATCCTCCAGGCAAGAATACTGGAGTGAGTTGCCATACCCTCCTCCAGGGGCTCTTCCCAACCCAGGGATTGAATCCTAGTCTCTTGTGTCTCCTGCATTGGCAAGTGGGTTCTTTACCAGCATCACCACGTGGGAAGCCCAGAAGGAAAAGGGATACATATCTAATTATGAAAATTGTGTGAGATAGTTCCCAGGTATTTGTTGAGGAAGAAAAATGCCACATTACAGTAAGAAGCCTTGTACATTGTATAGTGTGTTTAGACCCCATTGTAAAATGTTCTGTGCATTTTTTGCAAGAGGCTTTTATTAATAAGATGTAGACTATGTCTATAATGCTGTATTTTGCTTTCATCCCTTTGTGTTAGGCTTGGTTTTGTGCAGTCACTGCAGTCGTATCTGAGTCTTTGCGACCCTATGGACCATAGCCCGCCATGCTCCTCTCTTCATAGGATTCTCCAGGCATGAATACTGGGGTGGGTTGCCATTTCCTTCTCCAGGGGATCTTCCCAACCTGGAGACTGAACCCATGTCTCTTAAGTCTCCTACACTGGCAGGCTGTTATCTCTCATTTTAGGAAACAAACTGAAGCAACCTGATCTTCACTGTTGCCAACACTGGAGAGACGAAAGTTAAAAGAAATAGTTATACAACTAAAGAAGGAAATGCAAAGAGCCAACAGTTTTTAAAGCTGCCTTTTCTTCCCTCCTCTCCTTCCCTCTCTCCCTCTTTCTTCTTTTCTTATTTCCCTCCTTTCCTTTCTCTTTCCTTTTTCCCTTCCCTGCTTCATTTTTAAAGCCTGGAATTGTTTAGGTTTGTATGAAACCCTAACAGGAAGATAAGGGAAAGTCTGTTCTTTTTTATTTTTAATTTAAATTTATTTATTTTAATTGGAGGCTAATTACTTTACAATATTATATTGGTTTTGCCATACATCAACATGAATCCACCACGGGTGTACAAGTGTTCCCCATCCTGGACGCCCCTCCCACCTCCCTCCCCATACCATCCCTCTGGGTCATCCCAGTGCACCAGCCCCAAGCATCCTGTATCCTGCATCGAACCTGGACTGGTGATTCGTTTCATATATGATGTTATACATGTGTCAATGCCATTCTCCCACATCATCCCACCCTCTCCCTCTCCCACAGAGTCCAAAAGACTGTTCTATATATCTGCGTCTCTTTTGCTGTCTCGCATACAGGGTTATCATTGCCATCTTTCTAAATTCCGTATATATGCATTAGTATACTGTATTGGTGTTTTTCTTTCTGGGTTACTTCACTCTGTATAATTGGCTCCAGTTTCATCCATGTCATGATAGCGGATTCAAATGCATTATTTTTAATGGCTGAGTAATACTCCATTGTGTATATGTACCATAGCTTTCTTATCCATTCATCTGCTGATGGACATCTAGGTTGCTTCCATGTCCTGGCTATTATAAACAGTGCTGCGATGAACACTGGGGTACACGTTCTGGTGGAAACATGGATGAGACATAACCATTTAGGGAGAATAATTTGGGAATTATTGAGAATTATTATTATTGAGAATTATTTGAGAATAACCGATTAATTATGTTAAAGGAAGAGACCCAGATGTTTAAACAACTTGCTCTGGCTTCTGATTTTGACTCTTGGGGGAATTTGTGATTAGGCTGAAAACGCTCCTGGTAATAGGGAAATTCTTGACATGGATTGTCAAAATGGCCATTGAAATTTTACATTCTCTTCTATTTTTTCACTTGCTTTTAAACTTCCTAAATATTAAGGTTGAATATGGTAGAAAAATTATGTGGCTCAGTTTTGTAGTCACTTTATAATTTAATATAAGATCATATGTATGATATATACACATGGTTCTGTTGCTTTAGTAGCTGGTTAAAAGTCTACCAGACTTTATTAGATTTAGTCTACACATTTTAAGAAAACTAAAAATTCTCTGTTTTCTAAGACAGACCTTTATTTCATGATTACAGTGCAAATACATTGGTCAAAATTTTATAAAGTAATGTACCAAATATTAGAATTTACCAAACTCTTGAGAAATTCTAAGTTTGTTAAAAAAGTTTTTTAGCACTCCCTACACCAAAGCTATTTTCTATTTCTTTTCTGTGCCCCACAGAAGAACATAAACCTGAAATTAGCAGGACAGTATGTATATAGCAACGTTACATTATTATGAAATAGTTGCCTGGTCTAGAAAGCTCTTTTAATCCTCTAGAGGGCAATGCTTCACTTTTATATCACTAATCCAGAGAAAAATTTTAGAACAGCTTTATTTCTTAAGAGACTAGAAATGGTTCATTTTACTCATTCTCTCTTTTAAAGTATATTGTATAGCTGAGACATTTAACAAGACATACTTTTAACCAGAAAATATCCAAGATAATCAGAACTAATCCGACTAATATCGGAGTTGGATTTTTAGGGAAGATTTCTTTGGCTTTCCTTTTTTATTTTCTAAGAAAGCATAGATAGAGCTTGACCTATACTCTAAATTTAGGTATAATTGAATTCTCTTTTTCAAAAGATAAACTTTCTTTCTTTCAAAAAACATTTTGACTTAAGGCTCCAGATTTGTCGCTTGATTTGCTAGAAAACAAACAAAAAGAAAAATCCAAAATTAAAACTAAAATCTCAGACTCTCCTCTTTGTTTTACTTTTCTATTTCTGTTTTTCATGCTATTTAAAATTTTAGACTATCCCTCTTGTGTTATATCTTTCATTTTTTGTGTGTATGTCCACAAAACAAATGGATTTGTTAAGAAACAGAGTCCTTCGCTATCCCTTTCAACCCACTTTTACTCTATCCTCCTTAAAAAGAAAACCAAAAATATTAGAGTGGTAGACTGAACTCTAAGATGGTTCTTAAGATTTCTGGTCCCTGTGTACATACATACATTCAGCTAGTTATTCGATCAAATCATAGTGAAGGGATTTTGCAGCTGTAATTAAGATAGATTCCAAACAGTTAATCTTAAAACAGGGAGGAGTCATCTGAGTTAGTCTGACTTAGTCATGAGTCCTTTAAATATATGAAGGGATAAAGACTTCAACAAGTGAATTTTTTGAGGTGAGTATGATTCAGCATGTAAAAAACACGTTTAGTTCAAATCTGCTATGAAGCTAGCCTAGTATGGTGGCTGTGGGAGTTGAAGGGAATAGCCTGGCCAATAAAAAGAAGAATCATTAAGATGAGTTATTTAGAATGCAATATAGAGACATTTTTTAAACTTTGGAAAAATTGGGAAAACCTTGTTTAGAATAGGAAGATGTGTTGAATCTACTGCTTTTTGAGGCAATGGAAGGGCTCAAAGTGTTCTGTAGGTGAAAAGTGTTGGAGGTCTGCAGAAATGGATCTAAGCCAAGTCTAAATCCAGGGTCTCCTGAGATATGCCTGTTGTTTCTTCCAGTCTCACAGTGAATATTCAGGAATGTGTTGTGTTATTTAACACCAGCCTCTAGGTGGGTTCCATCCCTGGGTTGGGAAGATCCCCTGGAGGAGGGAAAGGCTACCCACTCCAGTATCCTGGCCTGGAGAATTCCAAGGACTGCATAGTCAGTCCCACTCAGTCGGGACACGACTGAGTGACTTTCACTTTCACTGTCTAGCCTCAATGGGTAAGTAAGCACAGAAAGAAGAATCATGGGAGGCAGTGGCAAGGATAGCAAGGTTGAACCACTCACATTTGCAACTCCACTGTTTATTTTTATGGGGTCTTGGGGATGGGAACCCTATTCCCTTAATAGGAAGCATATTAGGTGATTTCTTTGTGTAAATATTTATGTAAGCTTACGTATTCTTTGCTTGTTAAGATTTAATATTTTTTTCTTTTGGCATATTTTTAAGGAGCGTCTTATAATTCCATGCGACAAGCATGACAATTTTGATGATTGCTAGAGTAGGATTCACTCATTCAACAAATGCTCATTGAGCATCAAAATTATAACTTCAAAGAAAACACACTTTCTAGTAGGTGATATAATAATGTGTGAGTTGTCAATGGAAATCAAAAGAACAAAAGAGAAAACTTAGCCCCATTGGCTAACTTCAGTGAGGAGTGCTCTTAGATGTCTCAGATCTTTGTAAAATCAGGAAAATATCTGGGATTGCGGAAGGTTACCTAAACTAAGGCAATACAAATTATGAAATCCTGGCCAAAGAATCATTGAGATTTGTTAAGTAGGAAGTCATTGATGTCTTCAAGGCAATACTTTCTTTAGTAGTGACACTGAGGCTGTGGGTGGGGGTTGTAGTAAGTATATGTTGAGATGGAGAGGTGTTGTAATTAGGAAAAGAGATTCAATTTTACTCATCACAAAATTCATCACAATCTTTCCTAAGTTGCCTAATATACTCAGTTGTTATCTATAGCTTACCAAACATTTTGACTTGTTCTTGTTTCAGGAAAGTTATAGTTCATATTTAAATGATATTTAATGATCAAATTGTGATTGAAGCAAAATCTGCAGTTGTACTTTTCAGTGGTTACCTCAAAATTCAAGCTTGAATAAGCAGAGAGAACACAGAAATCTTTATAGTCTCAATCCATGTCTAATTTTTTGGCTCCAACTCTTATTCAAATATCCTTCCAGGACCTTGGGGCTAAACATTTAATCCATGTTTATTCCCTTGAATAAGTGGCAGTATAAATTTTATGGTAGAATCAGTTCAGATGGAAAGTACCAGAGCCAGGTATGGGATTACTACCCTGAGAGTGATGAACTGGAGCCAAGGTCTGCAGGGAGGAGAGACCCCTGTGTTAAGACTTGTCCACCGTGAGGAAGGCTTTCTCCCACTGAGAACGATGCTGGAGACCCTGGTTGTATGGCACTTTTTCTTTAATGAGAACAGATTAACTCTTTCTGCAGATGATTTTTAAAAATTATTATCTGATTTTTTTGTATTTCAACCTGTCTTCAATGGAATTATTTTCCTTCTTTTAATTTTCACTTTTATATTTTAATTATTCATTCCAAAATTTTTGTGGAGTATCCCAGGCACTATTCTACATGCTTGATGAAGAACTATGACTATCTCCACCAGAGTAGAACTTATATTCTAGCAGAGAAGACAAATAATGATAAAATATGTGATAAAATTATACTAATAAACAAGTTATATTAATTAATATGTACTTAATTTTAAGGTATTGTATATAGTTAATAAACAAAGCAATGCAGGCTGTTGAAGGTAATAACAACTATCATCTTCTTTGGTCACAAAGAGGAGTACTTTATATTTTCCAGATAAACTTGTTGGTGAACAAAATGTACAGTATATAGTTTTAACAGCCAATTTTGTATCTGTGAGCTAATGAAACCTTGTGGTGCTCTTTCACGTTTATATTTACTCCCTATAAGCAGAGGTTGATTTTCAAATTTAGTAACTTTCTTCCAAAAAATGTGACTTGCATCTATCGAAAGTGTGAAAGTGAAAGTGTTAGTCACTCAGTCAGGTCCAACTCTTTGCGACTCCATGGACTGTAGCCAATGAGGCTCCTCTGTCCATGGAATTCTTCAGGCAAGAATACAGGAGTGGGTAGCCATTCCTTACTCCAGTGGATGGGATCGAACCAGCGTTTCCTGCATTGTAAGCAGATTTTATTTTACCATCTGAGCTACCAGGAAAGCCCTCTTTAATGTTTGTATTTACTCCCTACAAGCAATTGATTTTCAATCTTAGTGTAACTTTTAAAATCACCAAGTCATTTCCCCAATATTCTGGTTAAGCTGAACCTCAGTTCCATGAGATCTTTGAACACTGAGGGGTCTGATAGAAGGCTCAGGGTGCTTCTGAACATTCACCAAGTGTAATTCTCCCTTCACCTGACAAGAGATGGGGCGGATAAAGTGCATTTGTTTCTTCTGGAGTCATGGTTCATCAGAGCCTTTACTATGTTGCTGCAAGAGAAAATTGTTCCCTGTCCAGATAGGGAAGGAAAAAGAAACAAGGAGAGCTTTATGCAAGTCTGGCATTTTTCTTGTTCTCTCTGGAGTCTATGTATGCATTCTATTTTGAAATATTTCTATTAGAGAAAACAATAACCCTGATTCTCTGTTTTGACTGGGAAAACAAATGTATAATTTTCAATCCCTTAGTTAGGTTGAAATCCATGGGGACAGATATATTTCAGAATTCACATTTTTTTTGCCCTTTAGAAAGGTAATACAGTCCGATACCACTTATTTGTTTTGCAGTGTTCTTCACTTATAAATTTTAACCCAAATTATTGGACTTTAAGATTAGTATTAGTGGTTTATTACTTTATTTACTTAGGGCTTATAATTCTTAAGAGGCATCTTTTAGCATACCTAATTAGCATTCTACTATTAAGTGGAGAGATTTTATACCTTCTAAACAAATACTGGAAGACAGCTCAGAATTATTAGCACTAGTGAAATGTTAGTATACGTATATATTCACACACATATATGCCTTCAATATGTAACTGAAACCTTCTGTTGCCCGCAATGTTAACATTCACTCTCTATGAGCAATTGATTTTCAAATTGAGTAACTTGCTTTCAGATAACGTAGACTATACACATATATATTTATGTAGGTGTGTGTAAAAATATATATGTGTGTATGTATGAGTTTTCAAATATATATATCAGTTTATAAAACATCCTAAAAGGCTTAACTATTTTATGTATAGGGCTTCTCATGTGGTGCTAGTGGTAAAGAACCCACCTGCAAATGCAGGGGATGTAAGAGACTTGGGTTTGATCCCTGGGTTGGGAAGAACCCCTGGAGAAGGAAATGGCAACCCATTCCAGTATTGTTGCTGGTGAATCCCATGGACAGAGGAGCCTGGTGGACTACAGTGCCTGGGGTTGCAAGAGTCGAACATGACTGAAGCGACTTACCACCTTTTTTTTTTTTTGACTTACCACCTTTCGGGTATAACATTGAGTGGGTGAAGTAGGAAAAAACAATGATGAATAGTTGTTTACTTAGTTTATCAAAGAAGGCATATTGTTATGGTGAGCAATCAGATATGAGTATTTTTCCCCCAGATTCAGTTACATGAAGTAAAAAGTCAAAGTACTATACTTTTTACTCTTTAAAGAGTTTGTGCAGTTAAGAGTAAAAAATCACATCTGCCTAAGTAAGTCAGAAAGTGCCAAATGTCATATGATATTTCTTATATGTGAAACCTAAAATATGACATAGATGAACTTAGTTATGAAACAGAAAGAGACTCACAAACAGAAAACAAATTTACCATTAGCAACGGAGAAAGGGAGTGAAAGAGGTGTAAGAGTTTGGGATTAGCAGATACAAACTACTATATACAAAAAATAGGAAAACAGCAAGGTCCAGATTATGACACAGGGATATTCAGTATACTGTAATAAACCTTAATGGAAAAGAATTAAAAAAATCATGTGTACAAGAAACTTTTGGGAGCTGTAGTAGTCTTTTAGATTAGAAGACAAGAAGGAAATGTTCTAATTTGCCTAGACTTTGGGTCCTTCACTTGGCCTTCCGTTTAGGTAATTTTATTGATTTATTTTAGAATTCATATGAATTTTATTTTTTAATTAATTTATTTTTTAAAATTTACAATATTGTATTGGTTTTGCCATACATTGTCATGAGTCTGCCATGAGTGTACATGTTTAATTACAGAGTATTTGTGTTTGCTAATGAACTTTTTAGCCTTTAAACTGAGATTTGTCTCTCATCTTCAGAGAAGTTCCCAGATATTTCCTTATCTTAAAAGTTGGTTGTCTAAGAAACATTTGCAGAAAATATATATCCTCCACCATGTCTTCTACTGTCTTTAAAGTGTCTCAGCCAAATAATATGGCCTATCAATTTGTTTCATCTTAATTCAGGGACTGAAGAGGAACGCTGCTCTGGAGGACGTAAGCATGTACCAAATATTTTCTTCTTTGCCAAGTGTGCAGTTCATTGTTCGGTCACCTGTGTCTGTCAGTTTAGCACATTTAAGGCAGTTCTCAGCACCCCCATTCTTCTCTAAATCTTACATGGAGGCTTCAAACATTGTCTGACTCATTATTTCCCAACGAAGGTTAAGCCCTTGACTGCCAGACCGGAACCCTTCGCTAATTAGAGCCCTTGCTTTGGCACTGAACGTGTCATGTCTGCGAGCCTTCCCGCTGCGACCAGGGGCGCGTTACTTGCTCGCATTGTGTCCGGTGCCCACAGATCTCTGGGGAGGACTGCCTGCTATTTTCTACTTGACAGATTTTTAGTTCGCTAAAATTCTAGCTCCTCTTTAACAGGCTCCAAGTTGAAACTGGATGAGGTATTCCTCAGTTCACTAAGAAGAGTTTGCTTAACACTACTCTGTTTATCCTCTTCAGTTTGGGTGAAGTTGAGTCCACACTAGAATAATGAAAGTAATACTTTCAAATGTGGGAAAAAATAGTAAAATTTCCCACTATTTAAAATATAAATGTGTCAGGGTATCTATTGCATAGTATTTAACTTCATGTTAGGTTAAAAAAAGCTTGGTTCTTTTTGATTTCATTAAAAAGGATAACTCAAGATTGGTGTAAACTCTTAAAATAGTATCATAAAACTGCATTACTTCCTTTGATCATATCTTTGCTTCCAGAAATATGTAACTTATCATTCCTTTTTCAGTTGATAGGGTTTTACAGAAAGATTGAATTGACTGGCAGGTTTCATGTCTTTGAATTGTCAAAGAATGCTTTTGGGAATAAGTCAGGATTCTCCATTAATATTCATAGGCGTCTCCCATGTCTTCTGTTTGATCACTGCCTCTTTCTTCCATTTCCAGTTTTCTTTAGAGCAGACAGCTGGCGTGATTGATGCAAGTGTCTTGATGTTTGATTCATTTTGGGTTAACTTCTTGAAGAAAATTCTCTGCATGGATATAGACCATACTCCTGTATTTGGCTAGTTGATTCATGGGTTAATTTTAGACAGAAGACTAGCTCTATAAGCTTTAAAAAGAAAATACATTATAGAAGTTAAAAAATTATAGTTAACTTATTCTTGGAGAAATATACTATGTAGTTATTTGTATTTCATGACTAATGAATGTATTGGGTTTTCATTATCCATATTCTATAAACAGATTGACATTTTAATTTTCAAATTTGTGATATTTTTGGTTTTAGTAGCTGATCCCCTTATGTAGAAATTAAGTGAAGGCAAAAAAGCACATAAAGTTTCAGAATAAAAAAAGAAGTAAATTAAATGTCAGAATTATTGAAGGCCAGAGGAAAGAAATTTTCTTTCTCAGTAAGAATCTGTAGGAAATAGTTGATGGAAAAAAGTAACATACTTATTGTTTAACTCAACAACTTTTAAATTTCTTTGTATGTGTTGATATTTCTTATAAGACTCCTGTAATAAAGACTCAGTGACTTTTTTTAGTATAAAATCAATTATAATCTATAAGGTGGGCTGAAGCTTTTTTAAAAAAATTGTCTCTTTGAAAAGGGCTCATTCTATACTTCTCTTTGTTTATTTCACTAGTATTGAGACTCTTACAAAAAATGTATATTTGGCATATATACACATATATTTTTTTTTCTGGTTTGGGTTGGATACAGTGAGAGGGACTGCTTAAAAAGTTTCTTTTTTTATCCTGATTTTAAAGAGATAAATATTTATTATAGAAATTTTATAAGAAAAAAGAAGGGAAGAAACCCTACCAATATCTGAGGCAAGCAATAGATATTGGTTAATTTTCAAACTTATACAATTATTTTTCTTCTTTTATGAAGAGTTAACTCATATTTTTTAGCTCATTTAACTATTAGGGTTTTAATTTTTTTTAAAAATCTATTTATATGAGCTAAGCCTGTATACATTTATTTACTTTATATGGTCAAATTATTCATTTTTAAATTTTCTTCATTGATTTTATGGTGACAAAGTTCATTCTGTGATTTATATTCACTGTTACTTTTTTGGCTGTTAATAATTAGTTTATAAATTTTTCATTGATTTTCATTTATTTTAAATTACACAAATAATATGTGAATATAGTCTTAGTAAAGATTCAGACAGTACCTATGTAAATTCTCTTTTTTTCTGGTTTCCTGTGACAGTCAGTCTGCTACTGGATTTTAACCATGGGCACCAGTTTTGTGTTACATTTTCCTTTGCATTAGTTTATGTATTAGGCGTTTGAGCTTGTTTTTTTTTTTTTTTTTTTCTCTTCCTTTTTTTCTGTTGCTCTGGACTAGGGGACAAAACCAAGGACATATTGGACAGCCAGCATCTCATATTCTAGAGAAGCTGGAGTGAGACAGACCCTCCAGGGCTCAAACCAGATGGGTAATTCCCAACCACATACCAGCCCCTTCTAACTATAGACTCCTCTGGTTTATGTAAGAGAACTCTGTGGATAGAGGAAGGCAGGGAGAGAGAGAAGGTTATATTTGGCTCCCAAGTGAATTGTTTATAGAGAATGGGGATTCTGCAAAAAATAGTTGGCTTGCAGCTGACTGGCTGATTTGCTGAGCTATTTGAACAGGACAACTGGGGAGACACAATAAGCAGACGGGGCTGCAGTAGTCAGCCTGTATTCCTGTGGTTTACAGGAATGGTGGCCATGTATGAGCATCCTGTTGGGCAACTGGGCACAAAGCCATATGAATGGGATTAAATGTCATATCAGAAGGCATTCTACTGGGTGAGGGGACCCACCTGATATACTAATTCTGTACCCTGGGGGCAGCGAGTGGGGCCAGAGAGGAGGGGAAGCTGGAATAAAGACCCCTAGGTCTTCCAAGGTCTGGATTTACCAGGTTTAGTGAATTACCCTCCTCATGCCACTGATATTTTTGAAGCTTTATTTCAAAACTTTAAATCTACTAAAATGAATACCTATAATATAGACATTTTAATATGATTTAAAATATACTATGATGTATTAAAAATATCCTGATAATCAATTCTTCAAGTCATTTAAAATTTAGAACATTTTAAACTGGACTTACCCATTTGTTCTTGCAGATGACTTTAGATTCTGAAACAAAATTCCTCAGGATTCATTTGCATCTTGGCCCCTTCTGTATTGGTTGCTCTTCCTAGACGGTCAGAAACTTGACTCCGGATCTCATGACTGTGTCTTTGTTCAGGTTTACTTGCTTGTTCAACCCCCCAGTATGTAACCAGTGTCTCTGTTTCTTGTGCGGATGCCTCGCTCACCTCACCCATGTTCTGATGCCCCAGGCCAGGTCCTAGTGTTCATCACTAAGGGGACTTGGCCAGCATCCCCTGAACACCCATGCGAGTGCTCTTCTCATGGTGTTTAGGCAGCACCTCCCAACACCTCCCCACCCCCTGGCATGGAAGCATTTCCTCTGTCTGTGCAGGCTAGACTCCTGCACCTGAATGTTACTCCTTTCGTCCTCCTCACTGGCTTAGGTACTCTGATCTCCACACTGGGTTGCCACTCTTGCATAGATGCCCACATCACTCCACTCAGGCTCTGACCCTCTGCGGGATATCCTCCTGCAGGATATCCTGTGGGATATCCTGGACTCTGACACCCCATCCAGGGTGCCGCTCCATGTGTCCACCCACTTACCCAACTACAGCTCTGATGCCCAAGTTCAGTGGATGTGCTCATCCCTTCTTCACTCTTTGGGCTCTGACTTCACACTGAGCAGCTACCACAATCCATGGACTCTTCCTTTCCCTGCTGTGGCTTGGATAACCTGTACTTCCTGCAGGCACCCCAACTTCCTGCCCCAAGTCAGTCCCTCACCTGAATGCTTTCCTGACCTCACTCAGGAGCTGACTCTCAGACTTGGAGCCCTTTTACCTGGATACCTTCCTCACCCTGCTTGAGTTTTATACTTTGATGCCTGTCTTGTTCTGCCCCACATGATAATGGTCTGAATTATCCAGAAAAGAAAGGAACAAGAGGAGAAGGGAAGAGAAGGGAAGGAAAGGAATGTATTTGAATTGTTAAAAATCTTCCTTTCCTCCAAATGTATTTATTAAATGCAATTAAGAGGCAAATAAGATAAGATTCCTGCCTTCCACGGGTTTGCATTCTGTAAGTGAGGGCAAGCGTGTAAAGAGCTTTTCACTAGGATGCTATAACGTCAGGTTGGAAGGACACCTATTCCAACCTAGCAAGAGTTAGCAGAGACCTTTGGGATGTGGTGATAAAGGAGTTCAATTTATAAGGAACAGAAGAATATAAACAGGTGAAAAGGAGGCTGGGGTAGGTTGATGAACTCACACTAACATTGATATCAGATTCTTTAGTGATTGAAATAAGCATCGTATTACAAGTGTCAGGATTACTAGGAAAACACTTAGATTTAATTTATGTAAAAGCCTTTCTTGATGAAAAAATCTCATTACATGAGGAGTTGGGACCTTCTGTGCTTTCCTACTAAACAAGGAAATTGGTTTAAAAATGAATTCATGTTGCTTTGAGGGCCTGGAATCTGCCTGAATATGAATTACTACAACCACAAAAAAGAATTTGAAATGAAGCCCTAAATATTTTATAATGGGAATGCTTAATTTATACTTGGAGTAAGCATAACAAACCTCTGAATAAAAGAGAGAAGGAAGTTATTCTTTATATATAGAATGCTTTTCTGTTTCTTTTTAATTTTAGAAAAATTAGTGAGGAATATTACTGAAGAGAGTTTTCTCCCACTTTGGTGCCTTTGAGATTGCCTCTGTGACACACCTTGTAGGGCCAAGAGGTTTGACCCAGGAAAGATACCGTTCAGTAGGCTTGAGAATCATGATTGGGTAAGAGCTTTTTGTCTGATGGGAATGGAACTAGAGATTCTATCCTGGGTGAATTTGGGGGAGACGCATGTTTAGCTCTCTTAACTTTCCTTTTCTATGTATATGAATAAGGGTATGTATATTTTTTCCTGAAAGGAAACTTATGCTTAAAATAGTTTATTAGAACAAACACTTAGTGAATTATAAAATATTTTTGTAGCCCAAGAAAACATAAATACTTCCAATAATGATTTTGCAAGGCTGAGCATAACTGGTTTATAGAATTTGCTCTGAATTTTTGTTTATTTTTAGAGTACATTGAAATTTGATGTCCATTGTGGAATGAAACAGGAAATTTTGGTGCTGGAAAGGCCCAGGTGGTACTCTTGGCTACTGAAAGTGACTGAGGCCCAATTCTGCTATTCACAAGCTATATGGTCTTGGGCTAGTTTCTTAACATCTCTCAGTTTCAGTTTCCTCATGTGCATGAATGTGAATAATAGCATATTACGTTGTTTGTAAATTACTAGAATGAATGAGCTGTAGAGTTAATCTAATTTCTCTACACAAATTTCGTGTCCAAATAACTTTATTTTTAAGGAAACTACTCTTAGTGTACCCAGTTCTTTACAATGAGTAATTTTTTGAATTAAGATAATTTTAATATCTTTATGCGAAAGATAAAAAATAAAACCTCCTTCATTAAACATTAAAAAAAAAAACCAGCAGAAAACAAAACTGTACTGAATCCTCAGTACTAAGGATTCATAGGAGGAGGGTTAATATTTTTATCTCTAATGCAAATGTTGATTACATAATTAGAAAAAACTCTTGGTTGTTAAAAGATTTGCCTGAGAGTGTTGCTTAAATTACATAATACTATCGTTTAACTGCTCCTACAAAAAGTGTCAGTGCTCCCTCTTTGTGTGCTGAGATTACTTATATAATATGACATGACATCTAAAAGATAACTGTAGTGAGAAATATATCTATTAAATCAACAGTTAAAACACTTTCCAAAAATATCTGGTCTAATCTTCATATTAAGGGTCTAGACCACAATATTTTTAGAAAACTAATTTACAGTTGTAAGAATTTAGGGTTCATTCCTGTTATTTCTTTGGGAAGCAATTTCCTTTTTACAAATGGAGCTGCTTGTCTAGCTATTGAAAAATCTTTTGTTTAGGCAAGTTTCTTTTGAAATATTTCAGGTTGCAAAGTACCATTTCAGTTTTCATGGCTACTTTTATGGTAAGTGTTTCTGCTAAAATGCTTTATCAAGTGGAAATACTATCACACTTTAACATTAAGTAAAAATAGACATATTTTTAAACAAAATAAAACCTCTGTAGATTTAGTTTTATTTTTAAAAATCAATTGCTTAACTTTTAAAATAGATCTTTATACTAAGACAGCATATACTAAAATGCTTTTTTTCTCTTTGACATTATTTCTTTGGTCTCAAAATACTTGACCAAATTATGTACTACTCATAAACCTCACAAAACAGGTAAACTAATTCAATGTTTTAAGAAAGCCTGTCCTCCAAAATCATATAAAAAAATAGTAAACCTCCCAGAATACATGACTTAAAAGATTGTCTCACTTTAAGATTTAGAAAAATTACCTTCCCTTTATGTATCTCCATAACTCTAAAATACTATTTTTGGGATCACTAGTAACTTTATATTTGTGGAGAGAGGAATTTAATGCATGAAATTATGGGACAGACACATAGATTAATATTTACCAATGTTAGCTCATTGTTTAGAGAAGACATTCAATAAATATCTGTTGAATGGATGGGTTTTAATGACAAAATGTATTAATTATTGAGATTATATTTAAAGTGTGTTTTGTGAAAATATGAGTAATGTAATGACATCATCTTGATGACCAAAAGACAGATAAGCTCATCTAAGACAATAATGGCTGCCCTTTGCTGGGAAGTTGTTTTCTAAAGGCTAAACTGTGTTATACTAATTTGGGTTTTATGTGTTAGTGGGTGTAGTTGTGGGTGTTTATAGACTTTCCTAAGTTAAAAAAAAGACTTCTTAATTATGTTTTTCTTCCTGGAATATAAACATTTGGTGGATAGCTTTTAAAATTATTGTGAAATAGGGAAGTTTGGTTGATAACTTTCTGTGGAAAAGAAGTTTTTTTATGCTAATTTTTTGGAAAGTTCTCAAAAATAGTATTTTTTAAGCTTCTTTAGGAAAAACAAGAGGATTATAAGTAAGAAAGTTATTCTGGGCCAAAGGCCTATGCAATTCCCAGTAGATGAACTATTATTTGCTTGTTAGATATATGTGGCTATTTTCTATGGTTTTAAAAATAATGACCGTCATTTTTCAGGATGTCATTTATTTTGCCTGAAATATTTTTTCCTTACATTTTTAAACTTTTAGTACTTGGGATGGTGCTGAGGTACTGATTTTGAATCATGTTGTTTTATCTTCTGTACGTTGAGATGGTGAGTAGGGGTGATTTTGGGTGACCTTTCTATTAACTGTGTCAGTTTCATGCCAAATGTTGGCTTCCTGGATGCTGATCCTGTCTTGGCCTCAGGGCCTCAATTTCTGCTTTAATGATTCACCTGACAACTGAGCATTCTTAATTTATCCTTACTTGAGTTAACCTGGCTATGCTAGTTCATCAGTAAGGGCCCAAATCTCCTGCTTGATATCTAGAAACAGGCTTCTTTATCTTGTTATTTGGCTAAAATGAATTCTCAGTTTTCCCATGTACAATTTTTTTTTTTTTTACATAGGCTCTTTATTTTTCCCTTTTCACATGATAATCCTCAAAGGAATTGACTGATTTTAGGAAATTTCATATATAACTAGCAAACTATTTTCCAAATGCTATTCTGTAAATGTTCCAGAGAAGAAGGTTTCTGGGTCATAAATATGTGAAAAACACTCTACTGTTTTCCTTCTCTCTTAAAGATACATGGCACTCATTAGCTCTGCAGTGAAGAGATCTGTTGAAATTTTTACTGTAGTATTTATAAGAGACCAAGCTTTGGCTTTTGTTGACAATCTTGTTGACATTCTGTGCCCCTAGAAATCTTGTTCCTTAGGGGTAAGTCTGAAGTTCCTGCAGTGTCCATGTTGGAAATTTGTATTCAACTGAACTTATATTCTTGGCAAATATTTTCCTGTCCATTGTTGGAGAGAATTGGATGGAGGAGGGTGAAATATATTGGGAGAATGAATCACATACTTGGGACGGGGTTAAATAAGGGAGGTAAATGGCTTATGTTTTGCAGTTTGATTGGTGAGTAGTCCCTGTGTTTTTCCTCCAAATAAAATCTTGGACAAGCTCTCATGGATAATGTCAGTGGCAGTGGCAGAGACATTTCAGGAAGCAGCTATGTTATCTGAGAATCTCCTTGCTGAGCAGGCCTGTGCTTGGTGAACAGGGTGTGCATGAACATGAGCTGGAGAGTATGAAATTGTGCACAGGGTTGGTTAGCCAGATTTCGGAAAGCTGGAAGGATACTTTCATTCTGTCATTTAGTACATTTATTCTACCCTTTTGCCTTCATCTTTGACCTGTTCGTGATAGTGGGGTGGTGGTAGATGTGGATCCTTTGAATAACCCAAAAAGTTTCCTGGTAAATCTAGACTCTTGAGATAATTTAAAAAAATGTTTCAATTGTTCTACAATTACATGGTATAGTTTTTTCAAGTTATTTGACTTTAGAAATTTTTTGTGTGTGTGCTTAATACCTTTTAATATCCCATAGAACCAGTGTATTATGAAGCACACTTTGAGAATTGTGATATTCAGAATATTCAAGATATACTTGGGGCTCATTTTGTGGCTTAACTAAAATATAGGAGATATGTATTACAGTGAGCATTATTTCATTTTAAAAATAATTTTTATTGGAGTTTAGTTGATTTACAATGTGTTAGTTTTAAGTGTACAGCAAAGTGAATCAGTTATACATATGCATATATATCCATGCTTTTTTAGTTTATTTTCCCTTATAGGTAATTATGTTGAGTAGAGTTCCTTGTGATACCCAGTAAGTCTTTATTAGTTATCTATTTTATATATAGTAATGTGTATATGTCATCCCAGTCTTCCAATTTATCCCCTTGCCCCCCACCTTAAGTTTGTTTTCTACTTCTGTGACTGTACTTCTATTTTAGAAATAAGTTCATTTATACCATTTTTTTTAGGTTCTACATGTACATGATACCATATATTTGTCTTTTTCTGTGAAGACATACTTATATCACTCAGTATGACAATTTCTATGTCCATCCATGTTGCTGAAAATGGCTTATTTTGTTCTATTTATGGCTAATACATTTTTACTTACTAATAGTATCTAGGTAGAAATTCACGAGATGGATTAGTAATATATTGACTTTGTAGTCACTGAATTAGTTGCCTATTGTTTCCCTAACAAATTGCCACAGATTTGGTGAGCTGAAAACAGCACAAAGTTACTGTCGTATAGTTTTAGAGGTCAGAAGTCCTCAAATGAAGAAATCAGCAGGGCTGCATTCCTTCTGAAAGTTTGGGGGAAGAATTCATTTTCTTTCCCTCTGCAGTGTCTGAAGGTCCCCTCCTTCCCTGGCTTGTGTCACCTTCCTTTATCTCTCCAGCCTCTGCGTCTCTCTAATCCCTCTTCCCCTCTCCAGTTCTGCCCCTCCTCTCTTCCTCTTATAAGGACCCTTGTGATTATAGAAACCAGTCCAGGTAATGCAGAATAATTTCACCATTTCATGTTCTTTAATGACATCTGCATAGTACCTTTTGACATGTAACATTCGTAGGTTTGTGGTATTAAGACATGGACACTTTTGGAGAGCCATTATTCTACCACAGACATTTATAACTCTATGAAATATAAAAGTTCTAGTCTCCCATTTGAAGTATCTAAATGGTAAGTCATTCATCATTGACATCAATGATGTCTTTCTTACAGATTTTCTTAAGGGGCATCAATGACTAAAAATTATACATGGAAATATTATCATGGAATATGTTTACTGGGTGCTCTTTGTTTTAACTAGGTATACTTATTTAATTTTGTTGGTACCATGACATCCTTCCCTTAAATATGGCAGTAGAAATCTGTGAAATATAAGAACATTCTCTCTCCCCTCTTTAGCCTAAGTAATAAGTGTTCTTGTTTACAAGTAAATGTAAGGAGATTGTTACAAACCCTAGCAGGAGGAATATATTAGATAAAAGTAGTTTTCTTAGGCACATGATTGTTGTTGTTAATCTTATAGATATCAAATAATATAATTCATTACACTTAGCACTGATGTCTTTATTTTTTTCTTACAATTGTTTTTATTATTTTATAGTTTCTCATTTTCTTGATGTCAATATACTGTATGTATTGTTATGCCTTGCCTCAAATCTTTTTTGGAATTAAGCCATGTATACATAAATAAGAAAACATTTCCTCTTAGTACTTTGGAGTAGTCTTTTCTGAGGAAGCATGTAGAAACTTCATCCTTATATGTTTCCTAATTTGGTTAGAATGCCATCATAATACTTTGACTTGGAGTTCCTCTTCGAGAAGATTCAGACATCCATTGGCATTTACCCTGATTTCTCTTACCCTCTTGCTCTCAAGAATAATGGAAATATGAAAAAACTTATTTTGTTATTAGGTTCTATTTTATGTTTTAAATGAAGAGAAGGAATTCTGCAGGATCACTGAAGTCAAATGTCTGTTATTTGACTCAAAATATTCAGATTCACACACACACAAAAAGATGCAAATGAACTTATTTACAAAACAGAAACAGACTCACAGACATAGAAAACAAACTTGTGGTTACCAGAGGGGAACAGGGAGAGGGAAATTAGGGGTTTGGGATTAATAAATACATACTACTATATATAAAACAGATAAACAGCAAGGACTTGACACAATGCTGAGGGCCTCACCAGCATCCTATAGAATGGAATCTTAAACTCTAAGGCTAGTATCTGAATGACAGACAGTCGGCTTCTTAAATATCAGTCATTGTTGTTTAGAAAGACCAATAACTAAGCTTAAAGTTTGTGGGAACTTCTATCCTGCCACTTTTCTTCCTGAGAAGGAAAATGAAACACCTGATCACAGTTGTTCTCAATTTCTATCTTTAAACTATGCAGCTTGGGAAGATCTGATGGATACCCCATTAGACAATCCTGACCCAGAAATATTTTTCTGGATGGAAGTGTAAAAGCAGGTTACGCCATGGTGATGGCTGAACAGGTTTTAGAAACAAAATCTCTCCCCCAGGGAGTGAGTGTTCAGTTAGTGGAGCTTTGGCTCTGACCCAAACTCTAAAGTATAGCACAGGGACCTGTATTCAATATTTTATGATCTATAGTGGAAAATAATCTAAAAAGGAAAAAACACATTTATAACTGAATCCCTTTTCTGTACACCTGAATCATTGTAAATCAACTCTACTGCAATAAAAATAAATTAAATAAAAATCCAAATTCACTGCACCTGAATTAGAGCACTCAAATTAAGAAATGCCAGTATCTTCTAAAAAAAGAGTTCACCAAATATGACAAAAAAAGGTAGAAAGGGAAAGATGATAACCAGCAATTCCTTTTCAATTTATTTTTGATAGCTTAAAAATAAATACTGTCTCAGTTTGTTCCACCCTCTCCTTCCCCTGCTGAGTCCACAAGTCTGTTCTCTGTGTCTGTGTCTCTATTCCTACCCTGCAAATAGGTTCATAGGTACCATTTTTCTAAATTCCATATATATGCATTAATATATGATGTTTGTGTTTCTTTTGCTGACTTACTTCCAACTGAGAGAATAGCACTGAAACATATATATTACCATACATAAATAGATGACCAGTGGGGATTTGCTGTATGATGCAGGGAGCTCAACCCAGTGCTCTGTGAAAACCTGGAAGGGTGTGATGTGTGGGAGGTGGGCGGGGGGCTCAAGGGGGGTCGACATATGTATACCTATGGCTGATTCACGTTGGTGTATGGCAGAGACCCACCAACACTGTAAAACAATTTTCCTCCAATTAAAAATTAATGAGTTAAAAAATAAATACTGTAATATTCATGCAAAATTTCTCTCTCTTCTTTAAAATATTTCTCTGGTGCCAAAGAGTCCAAAACTACCTTGAGGAAGGAAGCATATTATTTCCCTTGCCTTCCTCCCAGTTTTCTGTTTAAATTCTTTTGCTGCCAAGTTTGAGTGGAAAATCATTCCATTGCCAGTTGGCAACTTACGTGACTCTTGGCCAAGAAAGGTATTTAAGCAACTTTGAAATCTGCTTAGATTTTCAGAGCTGTGTGTGTGGTGTAACACCAGTGCTCCTGAAAAACAGTGGGAGGCATGCCATCTCCCTAACATGCTCTCAAATATGACATAAGTTCCATGTCATGGATACCAGCATAACAGAAGATCCCAAAGGAGAGTCTCCGCTCCAGCTTGTGAGCTTCCTGCCGTAAATCTGAGGGGTACTATTACTATTATTATTAATACACATTAAGTGAGCACTGACTGTGATGCTAGGAACTGTGCTAAGCCTTTAAGTGCCTTTTTCATTGAATCCTTACAACAAACAGCTCTCTGAGGGAGTTGTGTTATTATCCCCATTTTATGGGTGGAGAAGCTATAACTTAAGGAGGTAAGTCATTTGCCCAAGATCATGTGGTTTTTCAGAGTGGTGATGAAAATATTTGTGTGTTTGACTTTAAATCCCACAGGGTTAACTTTTATTCTGCGTACTCTATATAAAGGTTTGTATAATATATAAGGAGAACAGACTGTATTGTTGCTCAGACTTAGCTCGTATTTTAAAAATAGTATATTTTTCAGATATAAAAAGTAAAATGTAGGGTAGTTCCCTGGTGGCCTAGTGCTTAGGATTATGGGCCTTCACTGATGTGTCCCACGTTCAATCCCTTGTCAGGGAACTGAGATCCTGCAAAACTCTGTGGCATGGCCAAAAAGGGAAAAGGAAAAGGTAACATGTAAGGATTATCTCTTTAATTAAAAACAAAAACAAAAACTCTGTCATTTAATATTGTTTTTCCATCTGCTATAAAGTAGAGATTGCCTTTACATTCTGAAAAGAAATATAACTTTAATATTACCTTGAGATTTATGTGGCATCATTGGTGCATAGCATTAGGGGAAAAAAATAATGACTTTAAATCATTTTGATGGGAAGCAGCATAACCAGCAGATGTAATGATGCTAAGAGGGAGGAAATGGATCTTACACTCTGGTTCAACTTTTACTCATGTTATGACTTTGGAGAGCTTCTCAGCATCTTAATCGTTCTGATATCTTTTCCTTGACAAGAAGATACACCTAAGCATAACATTATGAGTGAGTGTGGGAGATGTGAACTGTCTTTCTGAAGTAGACTGGCCAGCAGCTAAATTTCTAGGCTCATAATATCAAGTAACCCACACTTATCCGTGGATGGGGAAAAGATATTCCTTCTCAGAGAGGAAGGAGGAAAGCCTGATCCTGCCCATACTGTCCACAAGTCCTCAACCGATGCCCCCTTCTCGCCTGACCTGGCCCTCATCCTGACTTGAGACCCTGCTTCGGGTTTGGTATGCATTTTGGCTCTTTTTCCAGCTCCTTCAGCCCACTTGGCTGTATGCTTCCGCTGTGTTTGCTGCGCTTCTCACCCTTGCCTGTCACTTGGATTTTGGGAATTGCCTTTGACCCCTTACCAGTGCACATCTTGGCATTCCAGCTCTTGTTGCTGTGAGCCACTCTTAGCTAAGGCTAAGTGTTTGTCTTAGTCAAGTGCTAGGTGGCCAAAAGGTCACTATAGTGAAAAATTTTAATCATATTATTCAAGATGAAAAAATCTCTATATTTAATTGTAGAATTATACTCATTTGCACAATTATTTTTAAAGAATTTTAGCCTGATTATTTCCTTATTTATTCCTATTTCCTTTCTTCACTTTCTTCCTTCTAGAAGCTTCAGGAAAGTTTGGATTAGAAGAGTATTGTAATACTTCTACATATCATAGTGGTTAGAGCAGTGTTTATATTAAATTTTTTAAAGGGCTAACTATGGGAATATGGGAAAGATATATCAATTATGGATATTCCAAAATTTCTTTCATTATTTAGGTTTAATCAAAGCTATAAATATTTAAAAGAAAACAATCTCAGTTTGCTAAGATTTTTATTTTATTTTATTCTTATATTTCATACCTATAAATTTTTATAATGATCAAAGAATTCACAGGGTATATTTGTTTAATAATTGCTTAACTGTTTTAAGAACATGGAAGCTGTATATGCAAGCATTAGTTTGGGGCAGAATGGATACATGTATACGTATGAGTGAGTCCCTTCACTCTTCAGCTGAAACTATCACAATGTTGTTAATCGGCTATGCCTGAATACAAAATAAAAAGTTTTTTAAAAAGAAAACAAAATATTGTAAACAAACAAACAAACACGGTTGAGGGTAAAAGTAGAAAATACTCCTAAACCTGCCAACTCTTTTTATATTGTTTCAAAGTGTATTTTTATAAATTTGACATATATGTTTTTTATCCTTCCTTTAAAAATGATCATGTTAATGACTAGAACATTTCATTAAGTTGGTCTAACTTCAGTTATTTAACTATTCTTTGATTGTAGAATATCTTTTATTCATTAAGTCATTTATATAAAATTATTAGTTGTTTATTAAGTGCCATGGTTATCAGGCAGCGACTCTGACAATAAGGTAAACATAGTTTCTTGCCTGTTTAGAGTTTATAAGTAATTTAATAAACAGTGGAAAGTATTATGACGGGGAAAGTTCAGTGTTTTGTGGCTTCCACAGAAGAGGGGCAGAATCTAAGTGGTGTGGCCGGAGCAGAGAGGGTAATAAAATATCACAGAGCAAGTGTTCTTTTAAACTGAGACCCCAAATGTGAATAGAACTTAGCTGAAACAGGTGGATAGGGAAGTGCTCGGTGCAGAGGCAAGAGCCATTTGATGCCTCCAAACTAAGAGAGAACCTGGCATGTTCAGATACGAAGAAAAGCACCACAGGACTGAAGCATGAAGGATAAGAGAGAGATTTGAGCATTGAGAAAGATCAGTAAAGAGAAATAGATAGGATCCATGAAATACTGTCTCCAAACTAAACAAACAAACACACAAAAAAACAACAAAAAAAGAGAATCCCCTGGAATCTGTAGCAGGCCAAGGGAGAAACTAAGCTATACTGAAGCAGGAAATCAGAAAGGTCTGGAGTGAGTGTCCCCTGCAGAAAACGAACCTGTATTGTAACAAACCAAAGAACCCAAAGGAAGGCAAGATAAAAATGAAGATATAATGAAGGTTTGTAACTGCCCGATCCCCTTTTAAAGAAACCCGGAGATATTCAGAAACTCTAGGAAAAAAACCCCAAAAGCTGAAAAATTAAGTCATACTTAATTTGAAACACTTGATATAATAAAAGAAAATCTATTTTACTGTGATTCTAGAAATGCCTTCCTTTGAGAGTCCCAGAAGTAGTTATATTGGGTCCATTGAATAGCTACCAAGTTTACTAAATGGTGGAAGAGCTAAGAATAACAATATAGTTATCAATATTTGTAACACAGGAGGGAAGAAACTTTGTGTAAGTGAGCCCAAGCCTTACCTTTTATAGCAGAGTCAGTAAATGGCACCTCACCTTCTAAGTAAAGAAAAAGAGAGATGCAGGTATTATTTAGAATAGTGGGATTAACTACCAGAAGAACTCATGCAGAAACAGTTAACAAAGTTTGACTATGAACTTAAGAATGGAAGAGGGGCAGAATCTGAGATTCTCAGATTTCATTCTAAGCACAGAATTTGATTTTTCATTTTATTATTTTCAAGTATTACTTTGTCATAAAGAAATTTTTTTTTTCAGATACTCTCTATTTCATTGGTCTGTAACTTCTGTATAATCTTTCATCGAACTGATTCACTTCAGTGTCTTTCTTAGCCATCTAGCAGAATTCTGTTCTGTATGCATTTATTGCTTGCTGCCTGTTTCCGTCTTCTCTAAGACCTTAATAAAACAAGAAATAAGAAGCTCAAGACAGATACACTTACTTCTAAGAACTACATCTCAGCTTGAGTCAGCAAAGAAACTTAACTACACTTAGAACAAAGCTTAAGCAGATTTCTAGGCATTCAGAAATACCAAGCACCCAACAAGGCAAAATTCCACAAACTTCCAGATGAGAAGTAAAATCAATGAACTGAAACCAATCCATAATTGATATAGATGCTATAACTAGTAGGACATTAAAATTATTATTGTAACTGCATTTTATATGTTCAAAAAGTTATGTAGATGGAAAGTCAAAGACCCAAATTCTAGAGATTAAAACAGTTATGTGTGAGATAAAGTGGATGGTATATTAACTAGGGCTTTCCAGAGAAACAGAATCAATAGGCTCTGTGCATGTGTGTATGTGTGTGTGTGTAAAATTTATTTTAAGGTACTAGCTCACGTGATTGAGGGGGCTGGCAAGTCTGAAGTCATTATAGCAGGGCATCAGGCTACAAATTTCAGCAGGAGTTGATGTTCAAGGCAGTTTGAAGAGAATTTCTTCTTCTCCCTTGATGAGCCTCAGTTTTTTTTTTTTTCTTTTAAAGTTTTCAATTGATTGAATGGTATCCACCTACATTATGGAGGATAATCTGCTTTACTCAGAGTCTAATGATCCAGTAATCATGTATGGATGTGAGAGTTGGACCACAAAGAAGGCTGAGCACTGCAGGTGGAGGGAAAGAGGAGAAGAGGGTGGCAGAGGATGAGATGGTTGGATGGCATCACCAACTCAATGGATGTGAGCTTGAGCGAACTCCAGAAGTTAGTGAAGGACAGGGAAGCCTGGTGTGCTGCAGTTCATGGGGTCACAAAGAGTGGACATGACTTAGTGACTGAACAAAAAAACAACAGTGATTCAAATGTCAATCACATCTAAAAAATACTTTCACAACAATATCCAGACTGGTGTTTCACTAACCAACTGGGTACTGGAGCCTAGCAAAACTGATACATAAAAGTAACCATCACAGATGGGATTAATGACAGATTAGATGTTTCAGAAGAAAAATATTAGTGAGCTTGACATGGCAGTTGAAATGATTAAAACAAAAACACAGAAATAAGAGAATAAACAACACTAGTGAGCTGTGGGACAAGTTCAATCAGACTAAATACCGATATTTACCAGTTCAGTGGATCCTTTTCAATTCTTACTGGTCTTTTAGCAGTGTATGACTATGTTGACTCTTTCTACCTTTCCAAAATACATTTTCTCGGCATCACATTTGATGGCTTTCCTTCTGTTTGGTTGCTTATTCTTTATCTCTTTTTTCCTTCGTTCTGCCTTTTCCTTTCTTTAATGTTCTTAGGTTTCTCTTTCTTCTAACTCTGTATATTCTTTGTGTGTCACCTTATCCATTTCAGTGTCTTCATTACTATCTCCGTGCATACTCCAAAATTATCTTCAATCCAGAACTCTCCTAAGTATTAGACCCAGATACTGATTACCTACTAGATCTTTCCCTCTGATGTTCCACAGGTATTATAAACCTATATCATCATAACTGAGTCCAGCCTTTCCTTAACTCCCAACCTGCTCCTCTCCTGCATTTCCTATCTTACCAAATGTGTCAGCTCCTCTGGTCAAGCCAGAAATCTAAGCATCGTAATGTCCTCCTTGGACTCCTTCATTTTCCATCAGACACAGTTCAGTTCAGTTCAGTCACTCAGTCGTGTCCGACTCTTTGTGACCTCATGAATCGCAGCACACCAGGCCTCCCTGTCCATCACCAACTCCCGGAGTTCACTCAGACTCATGTCCATCAAGTCAGTGATGCCATCCAGCCATCTCATCCTCTATCGTCCCCTTCTACTCCTGCCCCCAACTCCTCCCTGCATCAGGGTCTTTTCCAATGAGTCAACTCTTCGCATGAGGTGGCCAAAGTACTGGAGTTTCAGCTTTAGCATCATTCCTTCCAAAGAAATCCCAGGGTTGATCTCCTTCAGAATGGACTGGTTGGATCTCCTTGCAGTCCAAGGGACTCTCAAGACTCTTCTCCAACACCACAGTTCAAAAGCATCAATTCTACGGCGCTCAGCTTTCTTCACAGTCCAACTCTCATATCCATACATGACCACTGGAAAAACCATAGCCTTGACTAGATGGACCTTTGTTGGCAATGTAATGTCTCTGCTTTTCAATATGCTATCTAGGTTGGTCATAACTTTTCTTCCAAGGAGTAAGTGTGTTTTAATTTCATGGCTGCAGTCACCATCTGCAGTGATTTTGGAGCCCCCCCAAAATAAACTCTGACATTAATCACAAATCACCTGCTAATTCTACCTCTTAAATATTTTCTAGAATATGCATATTCTTTTATCTCCATTTCTACTGATTTGGGCTAGAGAGTTGTTGTCTCTCTCCCAGTTTATATTGAAAATATTCTAATTGGTTTTCTGTCTGGTTACCCAGTTCCAATCAGTTTGCTATATAGTGAAATGAAAATCTGACTAGGTCATTCTTAAAACCCTTTAGGAGGGCTCCTACTTCTCTTGGGCCAAAGTCCAAACTCCTTGACATTCATTCCAAACATGTGTCACTGTCTGTCATTCATCTTTTACCACCCCTTTCTCAGGCTATGCTTTAAGTTATAACCATACAGAACTGAGGATATAGCTACTGAATTAAATTTAAATGTGTGGTTGGCTTTTGGGTTTACCTCAAACAGTTTTGCAGGTTTGGGTTTACCTGAAACAGTTTTGAGCATTCCTTTGATTTGCTTCATCAGATTCTCCAAAGAGGCTGATTTGGTGTGATTGGGTCATTTCATGCTCCTTTTTCTTTATATATCTAAATATTTTCTGCATCCTTTCAATTCATGGAGAATAAGGGAGTGGCTACAATGGGTTAGGGCCACAGCAAATTGATGAGGCTCTAATGGGGAACAAACTCCTCCCAAGGCAAATTAAGGCCTTTATGATCTTGCATGATGATTGCAGTAGTTTCCTAACTGATATTTCTGTTTCCCGTCTTCTCCGGTCTATCCTACAATCTGTTGGCAAAGACATTTTGAAAAGAACAGGTCTAATCTTGTTATTTCTTATTTAAAACTTACTAATGGCTCACCTAGATGCTGAGGAGGCAGTGCAAACATTTTCCCTGTGGTTGAGTCACTCCGTGGTCTGGTCTCTGCCTGCTTCTCCATTCGGAGCTCTCATTACGCTCTTATTTCTTGCTTCCATCACCCCAGGTGCTTGCACTTCCCCCAAAAGGCTGGGTTGTTTTTGTGCTTTGTTCATCCCACTTATTCGACCCTTCCTTTCCGTTATCACCTTTTTCTCTATGATTTTTCTAACTTCCATTATAGAGCTGGAAGGCCTTGGGTTCCTGACATATAGAAACTGTTTAATCATGATTTTTGAAAGATTGACTGATGCAACAAATGAAAAGATTAGCATATAGATTCCATTCCCTCCTAGAAAGCAAAACCAAAACCCAAATCGTTTCCTTGACAGTGTTTGTTTTTTGCCCTCACCTTAATTTTCTTATTTTCCATACAGTGACAACCTCTCAAAAGAGTAATTTGCCCTGTTTATTTCTTCTGCTTCTGTTAGGTCCATACCATTTCTGTCCTTTACTGTGCCCATCTTTGCATGAAAAGTGCCTTTGGTACCTCTAATTTTCTTGACGAGATCTCTGGTCTTTCTCATATTATTGTTTTCCTCTATTTCTTTGCATTGATCACTGAGGAAGGCTTTCTTATCTCTCCTTGCTGTTCTTTGGAGCTCTGCATTCAAATGGGTATATCTTTCCTTTTCTCCTTTGCCTTTCACTTTTCTTCTTTTCTCAGCTATTTATAAGGCCTCCTCAGACAACCATTTTGCCTTTTTGCATTTCTTTTTCTTGTGGATGGTTTGATCCCTGTCTACTGTACAATGTCATGAACCTCCATCTGTAGATCATCAGGCACGCTGTCTATCAGATCTAATCCCTTGAATCTATTTGTTACTTCCACTGTATAGTTGAAAGGGATTTGATTTTGGTCATACTTTAATAGTCTAGTGGTTTTCCCTACTTTCTTCAATTCAAGTATGGATTTGGCAATAAGGAGTTCATGATCTGAGCCGCAGTCAGCTCCTGGTCTTGTTTTTGCTGACTGTATAGAGCTTCTCCATCTTTGGCTGCAAAGAATATAATCAATCTGATTTCAGTATTGACTATCTGCTGATATCCATGTGTAGAGTCTTCTCATGTGTTGTTGGAAGAGGGTGTTTGCTATGACCACTGCGTTCTCTTGCCAAATGCAAGAGAACCTAACAAACGAAAGAGAAACTAACCATACCTAGAAATAGTATGGACTGAACAGAAACAGAAGATATTAAGAAGTGGTGACAAGAATACACAGAGGAACTAAACAAAAGAGGTCTTCATGACCCAGATAATCACAATGGTATGATCACTCACCTAGAGCCAGACATCCTGGAATGTGAAGTCTAGGGGGCCTTAGGAAGCATCACTACCAACAAAGCTAGTGGAGTTGATGGAACTCCAGCGGACCTATTGCAAATCCTAAAAGATGGTGCTGTAAAAGTGCTGCACTCAATATGCCAGCATATTTGGAAAACTCAGCAGTAGCCACAGGAGTGGAAAAGGTCTGTTTTCATCCCAATCCCAAAGAAAGGCAATGCCAAAGAATGCTCAGCCTATACGCAATTGCACTCATTTCACACGCTATCAAAGTAATGGTCAAAATTCTCCAAGCCAGGCTTCAACAGTATATGAATCATGATCTTCCATATGTTCAAGCTGGATTTAGAAAAGTCAGAGGAGCCAGATCAAATTGCCAACATCCACTGGATCATCAAAAAAGCAAGAGAGTTCCAGAAAAACATCTACTTCTGCGTTATTGACTAGGCCAAAGCCTTTGACTGGGTGGATCACAATAAACTGTGGAAAATTCTTAAAGAGATGTGGATACCAGAACACCTGACCTACCTCCTGAGGAATTGGTATGCAGGTCAAGGATATCTTTTTTGGGTGTTAGTTCTAAAAGGTCTTGTAGGTCTTCATAGAACCATTCAACTTCACCTTATTCAGCATTACTGGTTGGGGCATAGACTCAGATTACCATGATATTGAATGGTTTGCCTTGGAGATGAACAGAGGTCATTCTGTTGTTTTTGAGATTGCATCCAAGTACTGCATTTCGGACTCTTTTGTTGACCATGGTGGCTACTCCATTTCTTCTAAGGGATTCCTGCCCGCAGTAGTAGATATAATGGTCATCTGAGTTAAATTCACCCATTCCAGTCCATTTTAGTTTGCTGATTCCTAGAATGTCGACGTTCACTCTTGCCATCTCCTGTTGGACCACTTCCAATTTGCCTTGATTCATGGACCTGACATTCCAGGTTCCTATGCAATATTGCTCTTTACAGCATCAGACCTTACTTCTATCACTAGTCACATCCACAGCTGGGTATTGTTTTTGCTTTAGCTCCATCCCTTCATTCTTTCTGGAGTTATTTCTCCCCTGATCTCCGGTAGCATATTGGGCACCTACTGACCTGGGGAGCTCCTCTTTCAGTATCCTATCATTTTGCCTTTTCATACTGTTCATGGGGTTCTCAAGGCAAGAATGCTGAAGTGGTTTGGCATTCCTTTCTCCAGTGGACCACATTCTGTCAGACCTCTCCACCATGACTCATCATCCATCTTGGGTGGCCCCACATGGCATGGCTTGTTTTCATTGAGTTAGACAAGGCTGTGGTCCATGTGATCAGATTGGCTATTCTGTGATTATGGTTTCAGTGTGTCTGCCCTCTGATGCCCTTTCGCAACACCTACCATCTTACTTGGGTTTCTCTTACCTTGAACGTGGGGTAACTCTTCATGGCTGCTCCAGCAAAGTGCAGCCGCTGCTCCTTACCTTGGACGAGGTCACCCCTCCTGACCTTGAGTGTGGAGTAACTCCTCTCAACCCACCTGTGCCTGCGCAGCCTTCTCTCCTTGGACGTGGGGTTGCTCCTCTCAGCTGCCGCTGCCCCTGACCTCGGACGTGGGGTTGTTCTTCTTGCCCATGGCCCCTGACCTCAGACACGGTGTAGCTCCTCTCATTTCATGGCAAATAGATGGGGAAACAGGGACAGACTTTATTTGAGAGGCTCTAAAATCACTGCAGATGGTGACTGCAGCCATGAAATTAAAAGATACTTGGTCCTTGGAAGAAAGGGTAAGGCAGAGACATTACTTTGCCAACAAAGGTCCGTCTAGTCAAGGCAATGGTTTTTGCATAGTCATGTATGAATGTGAGAGTTAGAGTCTAAAGAAAGCTGAGCGCCGAAGAATTGATTCTTTTGAATTGTGGTGTCGTAGAAGCCTCTTGAGAGTCCCTTGAACTGCAAGGAGATACAATCAGTCCATCCTAAAGGAAATCACTCCCAAATATTCACTGGAAGGACTGATGCTGAAGCTGAAACTCCATTACTTTGGCCACCTAATGAGAAGAACTGACTCATTTGAAAAGACCCTGATGCTGGGAAAGATTGAAGGCTGGAGAAGGGGACGACAGAAGATGAGATGGTTGGGTAGCATCACTGACTAATAGGACTTGAGTTGGAGTAAACTCCGGGAGTTGGCATGAACAAGGAGGCCTGGCATGCTGCAGTCCATGGCATCTCAGAGAGTCAGATGCAACTGAGCGGCTGAACAGAACTGAACTGATTTCCTCTTCATTCCTCATCCTTTTACAATCTAGCTTTTATTCTCATAATCTTACTGATATTATTTACTCTGCATATTCACACGCCCTTCTTACAATATTTAGTGATTTTGTACTCTTAGTCTCTTTTTGCATATCCTACCACCATCTGAAAATCCCATCTAAAAATAATTATTCTAGTATTCTTTGCATATTTATTCCCCACCTATGAAATTTCTACCAGTTAAATCTCAAGCTCTTGAGGTTATCACCCCTCTCCTACTTACTAAAATACTGTTTCTTCTTTTGTAATATTTCCTTCCAATCTACTACATGTGTGCAGTTACCACAGTAGTTCTTAATTCTGTCATTTCACAGTAGTCCTCTATCATATCATTTCATTGGTGTATGTTTGAAAACTTCTAGTTTTCTAATAGAAATATATTAATAATATGACCACATGCATGATTTCATATTGTCTAATAGCAACAGTAAAAGCATAAAAAGTAAAATTGATTTTATTTTTATGTTATATCATATCAGTATATCCAAATTATTGGTATGTCAATACTAATGAGATACTTTATATTTTTTCTAGTCTTTGAAATCCAGTTTGTATTTTATGCTCAGAGCATATCTCAAGTCAGACTAGCACATGTCCAGTGCTTGATGACTATATATAACTTTTACAACATTCATTAATATGTTTAGTAAGTAACTTAGAAATATAAGTACATGTTTTATAATTCAGTATTCTAGTAACAGAAATCAGCATAAAAAAGTTGTATGACTTGATATGTTTGATGCTCTCCTAAATTTTCTCTCTCAGTGACTAAAATAAGCCTACAAGTTAACTATAAATTACAATTTATCGTGATATAATTCTTTCAGTAAAATTATGTTACTCGAAGCAGGCCATTTATGAAATACATGGAGAAGAAAAGAAATAGAGCTATGTTATAGGAAGGAAAATTATCAGCTATCCTGTGTTACCTGAATAAAAACTCTCATAGATAAACCTTTAAAAATTTAGTATTGTTCATCACTTATGCTCTTTAGGCCATACACATTTGTAAGATCTTAATTTCACACAGCTTGTAGTCTCCAAATTGATACGCAGAAAATTCCTTAACTCCTTCCTTTACTACAAATGGAAATGTATCTTTAAATTTTAGCATCTTCTCACTTACTTTTCATGCATGTATTCTTTAAAAAACAATATGTAGTTCCATGACACATTTTCTGAACAAATGTCCTGTTAGGTCATTCATCTAATGTGGTTGTTGAATATAATCTTTTGACAATTCATTCCTCACTGAACTGAAACAGCTCTTTTATAAAGCTATCTTCTTAGGTCTCAATTTGTTTGATCTTTTTCATCCCTGTGTCAGAGTGTTCTGCTCAAAACAGAATGCAAGAAAACAACTTGCTTGCTTTTGAAAAGTGGAGTTCTAATCAGTTCTGGACAGACTGAGATAATGACCCCATTTTAGACAGAGTACTCCTAATTGCTAACAGCTTCATGTCGTTTTTCATACTTCACTTATTGTTCAGTTCAGTTCAGTTGCTCAGTCGTGTCTGACTGTTTGCGACTGCATGAATTGCAGCATGCCAGGCCTCCCTGTCCATCACCAGATCCCGAAGTTTACCCAGACTCATGTCCATCGAGTTGGTGATGCCATCCAGCCATCTGTCCCCTTCTCCTGCCCCCAATCCCTCCCAGCATCAGAGTCTTTTCCAATGAGTCAACTCTTTGCATGAGATGGCCAAAATACTGGAGTTTCAGCTTTAGCATCATTCCTTTCAAAGAACACCCAGGACTGATCTCCTTTAGAACGGACTGGTTGGATCTCCTTGCAGTCCAAGGGACTCGAAAGAGTCTTCTCCAGCATCATGGTTCAAAAGCATCTATTCTTTGGAGCTCAGCTTTCTTCACAGTCCAACTCTCACATCCATACATGACTACTGGAAAAACCATAGCCTTGACTAGACGGACCTTTGTTGGCAAAGTAATGTCTCTGCTTTTGAATATGTTATCTAGGTTGGTCATAACTTTCCTTCAAAGGAGTGTCTTTTAATTTCATGGCTGCAGTCACCATCTGCAGTGATTTTGGAGTCCCCCCAAAATAAAGTCTGACACTATTTCCCCATCTATTTCCCATGAAGTGATGGAACTGGATGCCATGATCTTAGTTTTCTGAATGTTGAGCTTTAGCCAACTTTTTCACTCTCCTCTTTCACTTTCATGAAGAGGCTTTTTAGTTCCTCTTCACTTTCTGCCATAAGGGTGGTGTTATCTTCATATCTGAAGTTATTGGTATTTTTCCCAGCAATCTTGATTCCAGCTTGTGCTTCTTCCAGCCCAGCGTTTCTCATGATGTACTCTGCATAAGTTAAATAAGCAGGGTGACAATATGAAACCTTAACATATTCCTTTTCCTATTTGAAACCAGTCTCTTGTTCCTTTCCAGTTCTAACTGTTGCTTCCTGACCTGCATATGGGTTTCTCAAAAGGCCAGTCTGGTGGTCTGGTATTCCCATCTCTTTCAGAATTTTCCATGGTTTATTGTGATCCACACAGTCAAAGGCTTTGGCATAGTCAATAAAGCAAAATTGATGTTTTTCTGGAACTCTCTTTCCTTTTCCATGATCCAGCGGATGTTGGCAATTTGATCTCTGGTTCCTCTGCCTTTTCTAAAACCAGCTTGAACATCTGGAAGTTCATGGTTCATGTATTGCTAAAGCCTGGCGTGGAGAATTTTAAGCATTACTTTACTACCATGTGAAATGAGTGCAATTGTGTGGTAGTTTGAGAATTCTTTGGCATTGCCTTTCTTTGGGACTGGAATGAAAACTGACCTTTTCCAGTCCTGTGGCCACTGCTGAGATTTCCAAATTTGCTGGCATATTGAGTGCAGCACTTTCACAGCATCATCTTTCAGGATTTGAAACAGCTCAACTGGAATTCCATCACCTCCACTAGCTTTGTTTGTAGTGATGCTTTCTAAGGCCCATTTGACTTCACATTCCAGGATATCTGGCTCTAGGTGAGTGATCACACCATTGTGATTATCTGGGTTGTGAAGATCTTTTTTGTACAGTTCTTCTGTGTATTCTTGGGTGGCCCCACATGGCGTGGCTTAATTTCATTGAGTTAGACCAGGCTGTGAAGAGATACCCCACATCCAAGGTAAGAGACGTCCAAGTAAGATGGTAAGTTGCTAGAGGGTATCAGAGGGCAGACACAATGAAACCATAGTCACAGAAAACTAGTCAATCTAATGACTTATTATTATAATAGCTAAAATTTTGCTTTGATACTGACCAAGATTCTTCATATATCTCTTTTCCTTTATTATTATTCATTTTCAGATGAAAGTTTTTATAGCATTGTTATAATTTTTCTTCACTAAGAGGGCATTTGCATATTTTAAAATTATTTATTCTAAAATATTTACAGTTTCTGCCACCTTATATAATTTCTGGCTTTAACTAAGACTACATTGAAATGGTAAATTCAAGAGAGAGTTGAGAATTTTTTTTCTCCACACTGTCTCATTTCCTCCAATTTCTGCATTCTTTAAAGATGCTGGCTATTTCTTCATCAATGGAAATAAAATAGATATATCAAATCAATGGAATATCTGGCATTAACTATGTGTGCAAAGTGGATTACAATAATATTAACTTAGTTTTCTACTTTATTTACACTTTAAGTTTAACTGGAGAATCCCATACAAAGATTTTTAGGAATGTAAATCCCGATATTATGAAATGCTTGGGACTTCCTTATATTTTACACAACCAGTCTTAATGGAGAAAATTGTTTAGATCCGGGGATGGAAGCTGTGTCTCTTTTGTCTCCTGCATTGGTAGGCTGATTCTTTACCACTAGCGCCACCTAGGAAGCCCTACATTTGTAAAACATGTTAATTCTTGTTATTTAGTTTTTAATAAGAAGCAATCACTTAATTTAAGTCATCTCAAATAAATTAATTTTTTGAACATAGATTCATCATCAGTATTTTGTTGCTGTCTTTGGAACGATGCAGAAAGGAGCTTGAAAGCTGAGTTTGTCTAAAGCGAAACAAAAGCTTACATGATCATCTTGAAATTTATTATCTTTCTAGTTGAATTGCTTGGAAATGTTAATTTTTGATTAATAGCTGAACCTCTGAAGTTCATGTTATGCCTACAATGGAATCTCTCCACCTATTTTACAAAAAAGAATTCTTACTTGATAGACAAACCCAACTTTTGAAATTCCTGTTGTCTTATTTGAAGTAATAAAGTGTTGAATTATATCAGAACCTATAAAGTAAACTACATAGAAACTGTCAGGTACTTCTTTATTTAGCATAATTAGAATTTGTCATGCTTTATGTTTCATAAAAGTTTCTACTACGTAACAAAAGTGAGTTATGAGCCTTCAGATAAAAAACCTAAAAATCTACATTTAAAGTGTGACATTTTCTAAGCTAACCATTGTTGTTGTTCAGTCACCCAGTCGTGTCTGACTCTTTGCCACCCCATGGACGGCAGCATGCCAGGCCTCCTTGTTCCTCACCATCTCCTGACATTTGCCCAAGTTCATGTTTATAGCATTGGTGATGTTGTTCAACCATCTCATCCTCCGACGTCCTCTTTTCCTTCTGCCCTCAAGCCCAGCACCGGGGACTTCCCAATGTGCTAACCATACACACAAACACACATATATCTCAGAGTCTAATATTTCATTATAATTTATGTTTTGAATCTTAATACAAATTCCTAATGGACAATGTCAGAAAATTAATTTTAGAATTATGGTTTTCTGAAAGTAGGAATTAAAAATAATATGTCAGAGACTGATAAACACTGTGTCGGGTAAATAAATATCAATAGTATTCAATGATACACTCTTATCTGATGCTTAATTCTGTTAAACCTTAATTCTGTATCACAATCTTGCTGAGATTGTGATACAAGGCTTTTATTTTTGAAATAAGCTTTTATTGGAAATAAGCTTTTATTGAAAAAAGAATAGGGAAATTTAAAGATACTTCATGCTACTGTATTTGATAAAATCTAAAATGCCTTTGATTTTAAGTCTCACTACTCATTTATGTACTTCCAAGTCAGAAAAAGCATTGCCAGATAAACCATGACATACCCTAGGCTGAAAGACTAATCTCAGTTTTGAGTTGTTAAAATGTGAAAACATTGTCATTGTAAAATTGATGAGATAGTGTTTTTACCTAATCTCCTAATCTGAACTTTGAGACTTGCCCTTTTTCTTAAAACAGTTCAACTTTTGATTAAAGCTTTACTTAACAGAAATGAATGCATGGTGAAATAAGAGATCACTTTAATTTTTTTTTAAACCTAAATTTTGATTTGCTTGGTGATTTTAAAGTAAGAGAAAGTTTAAATGCCCTTATCTGCCTGCCAATGCAGGTTAGAAGAGACATGGGTTTGATCCCTGGGTCAGGAAGGTCCTCTGGAGGAGGTCACAGCAACCCACTCCAGTATTCTTGCTTGGAGAATCCCATGGACAGAGGAGCCTGGCAGGCTGCAGTCCATGTGATCACACAGAGTTGAACACTACTGAAGTGACTTAGCATGCACGCATGCAAATGAAGTAGGTGGCAAATGACTGTTGATCATTGTGAGTGAGAAACCTACACTAAAGTTAGGAACAAAGTTGGGACAGATTTAAGAGCATTTTAAAAAAAGTAATTTATTTATTTTTAACTGAAGGATAATTGCTTTACAATATTGTGTTGGCTTCTTCCATAGGTAACGTTTTAAGTGTTAGAACTTAGAGGAAGAAGAGAAAAAGGTGCTCTAGATGGTGGGAAAATAACTAAGACAAAGTGGTATCTTGATTGATTTATTAGGACTCAATGGGAGTAACAGGTGTTAAGCAGGTATTAGCAGCCATATTCTTTGCACAGGCAAATTAAAAGTCACTGATCTAAAATCAAGAGCCCTCTGAACTGGTTTGTGTATGAAAAAAGTGAAAGAGACACATATTTTGAATAGCTGAATCGAATGGCATGCTACTTAATTGGGCTATGAGTTTTTGTATCTTTTAAATCTTTTAGCTGAAGTATTTTTAAGATTGGTAGGAAAAGTGACTGATCAGTTGATTTACTGTTGTCTAAATACATATGTTGATATTACTAGGTAGGTTTTAGAAGAAAAGTCTCATTTTATCTAAAGCATAATACCAACTTATCAAATATGATATCCTTTTTTCTCAGTTATCTATTTAAAACTAGATTCTATTCTACCTAGATGAAGAAGCATTTCTCTCCACAGGCACACACGGAACTCTCACCAAAAACTGACGCTGCAGAACATTCATTAGGATGTAATAGCTTTCAGAACTGTGAGAAATAAATTTCTGCAATTTAAACCACTCAGTCAATGGTATTTTGTTACGGCAGCCTGAGCAGACTAATGCAGTAGATAAGTTTGGACAATTTTCTTGTGATCTCTAAACCTCAGTTTCTCATCTCCAAAATGGGTAGAGTATCTATTTCCTGTAGTTTTGTGAGGATGAAATGAGATGTGTGTATAATGTTTAGCAGAGTTCTAGATCCATAGCATGCACTGAGTTACTGATATCTATTAATGCTTTCCCTGGTGGCTCAGTTGGTAAAGAATCCGCGTGCAATGCAGGAGACCTGGGTTTGATTCCTGGGTTGGGAATATCCCCTGGAGGAGGGCTGGGCAACCTGCTCCAATATTGTTGCCTGGAGAATCCCCATGAACAGAAGAACCTGGCCAGCTGCAGTCCACGGGGTCACAAAGAGTTGGACACGACTGAGTGACTAAGCACAGCACAGCACATGCGGCAATTTAGTAGATGGAAATTTAGAGTATTGTATTCATCTAGGTCATACAGTTTGTTTAGTAATAGAGTTTGGTTAAATAAGTAAAGCCCCGACTCCCATTGTTACTTCCCTGGATGTTTTCACACAATTATACTCCTTTTGTGTGATCTGTGGATGTATTTTTGAAATGTGTCATTTTGGAGATGAAGTATGTTGTTACAAAAGATAAAGTTTTAAGAGTCACACAAACCTGACTTTCAATCTGATCTTTGATATCTAAGAGCTATACAATCTCAGGAAAATTACTTAGAATTTCATTTTTTCCATTGATAAATAATCTCAGTTTTCTCATCTGTGAAAGAGAGAAAAGAATCTATCCTTTGTTGGACACACAAAAATACATATAAATACAGATGTAGACATAAATATTGATATAAAGAGGACTAATAGAGTGAATGTCTAATACATAAGCTATTCAATACATGATGTTTAATTGCGATAGTTTTAAGGTGATGTTTTTATTGAATAGTACTTTTTATTTTTTAAACATAACAATATTAAGAAAATTTTAGTTGAATAAAAATTCAAATAATTATGTTTATATCAAAGAGCCATGCTAGGTTTACTGCTTTAAAAAAATTTCCAAAATACACAATTATTAACAAAATATAAGCCTTTTCACATATATGAATATCCTAGAGAGTTTCTTGAAACTAGTCAAAAAATTACCCCAAACGTAGATTTAGGATATTTGGTTAGGTAGGCTTACATTAAGTGCTGGTATACTATTATTTTATCATTGAAGAACCACATGTATCTTTTGGAAACATTGGAATAACATTCAGTGAGTAGTTTGTTGATATATATCAAGCACATCTCTTTTCAAGCATTTTATTCATAATGTAATTTCAGAACAGGATTTTATTCCAGGGAACTTTTGTTTTAGGGTGGGTTGCCTGTAAATAGAATCTGAGATGGAGAGTTGCATGTAAAACATTTATTGAGGAGTCCCTTGGAAGCGAGAAAGACAGGCTTGAGCAGGAGGAGAAGCTTATTTGCAATGTGGTTGCATCTGATAGGATCCAACAGGGACTCGGACTGGAGTGTCCTTGGACTGGATTGGCCCTTTAGATTTGCTGCAAACTACTATGAGGGGCTTGGCCTTTATACCTTCATGTCATGGCCCTCACTGAAGGCCTTCCTTCCTGTGGGAGAGGGTTTGAACGTGAGTGGTGCAGCTGTTTGCATCCAAGGGCTGTGTCAGCAGAAGACAGTATCAGCTGGTTTGGGGGATGGCTGGACCTGACACTGAAGTGGATGTGCATGGACACATCATATTCACTATAGTTTGTCTCTGTTGCATATTTCTTAGGTGAGACAATAATTTTATGTCATGTCATCAAACTTTGTACCCAAAATAACAACCACTGCTTCACAAACACACAAAAATGTGAATTTGAGGGGTGGGAAGATGGTAATGGGAACAACAAATAATCATAGTCATGAGATATATTTCACACAGTATATTTTATAATTAAAAAGGAAGGCTGTACCCAAAGATGTAAAAAGCAGTAGTAGGCCAATTTGTTTCCATATGTAATGTTTTTCTACAAGACATAGGCCTTAAGTATGCACACCTAGGTCCAATGGATTGTATTGATACATTCGTCACCCTTTGATCTGTCTCATAGTCATATAATAGTATGGCTGTAATATGTATGTGTATATATATGTATATAATATTTATATAGTATGACATATAATATGTATTATATGTATATAATATAGTATGTCATATAGTAACATAATAGTCATGGCTATTTGTTTTTCACATATTGTGTCTGAGTATTTGCATACACTTATTTTTAGAATCATGGAGCCATGAAAACCCCAGCATTTGAATGAGCTTCCAGGTTATCTTCCAAATGTTATCAAAATACTTTCACTAATATAGTGTTATATGATACACTCTGCTTTTTAATATGTGTTTTGGATTTTCCTGGTGACTAAGATGGTAAAGAATCTGCCTGCAATGTGGGAGATCCTGGATCGATCCCTGGGTCAGGAAGATCCCCTGGAGAAGGAAATGGCAACCCACTCCAGTATTCTTGCCTGGAGAAGTCTGTATCAGGAGCCTGGCAGGCTACAGTCTGTGGGGTTGCAGAGAGTCAGACACGACTGAGCGGAATCTCTGTCTTCTCTTTTAGACAGCTTATTAAAAAGCAGAGACATTACTTTGCTGACAAAGGTCCATATAGTCAAAGCTGTGGTTTTTCTAGTAGTCATGTATGGATGTGAGAGTTGGACCATAAAGAAGGTTGAGTGCTGAAGAACTGTTGCTTTTGAACTGTAGTGTGGAGAAAACTCCTGAGAGTCTCTTGGAGATCAAAAGAGATCAAACCAGTCAATCCTAAAACAAATCAACCTTGAGTATTCATTGGAAGGACTGATACTGAAGCTGAAGCTCCAATACTTTGGCCACCTGATGCAAAGAGCCGATTCATTGCAAAAGACCCTGATGCTAGAAAAGATTGAAGGAAAGAGGAGAAGGGGCGACAGAGGATGAGATTGTTGGATGGCATCACCGACTCAATGCACCTCAGTTTGAGCAAACTCGGAGATGGCGGAAGGATGGGGAAGCCTGGCGTGCTGCTGTCCATGGAGTGGCAAAGAGTTGGATACGACTGACTGATCATCACCGATCACCAATCTACCTTGCTCATTTGACAGTGAGGCTGATTCTGTTTTCTTATATTTTCTAGCTTCAGTTATTTATGAAATCATCCTGGGCTCTATGAACAACTGATTCTGTGACCTCAATATATTTCTGATGCAAAGCTATTAGAAATTTGGCTTTTTATTTTTATGTATTTCAATTCAATTTTTATTAGAAAACATTAGGTCAGATTTTATTTTTGTCATTATTTTTAAAAATTTTAGGGTCAGGTTTTTGTAAATTCATCCTTTAAATTACAGTTTTGTAAGTTTTGATAACAAGTGTAAGTAACCACCATAATCAAGAAATTGAACAGTTCTATCACATCGAAATTATCTCTCTTGGCCCTCCTTTTTTTTTTTTTTAAAGCTAATCCCTCCCCTTATGATGAGACCCTGGTAATCACTGATCTATTTTTTTACCTATAATTTTGTGTTTTTCCAGATTTCATATGAATAGAATCAAATGGGACCTTTTGAGCTGAGTTTTACTTCTTTTGCTTAGCATAATGTATTTGATATTCATTTGATACTCATCTATACCTTTATGTCACTAGCTTTGCTTCTTTCTCAGTCCTCAGTAGCATTCAATTATGCAGGTATACCACTTTGTTCATAAATTTATCAGGTAATAAATATTTGAATTGTTTCCATGTTGTGGTATTTTGAATAAATTTACTATAAATATTCATGTATAGGTTTTGTGTGCACTTATGTAGAAATCTGGGTTTTTAAATTAAAATAGTTTCCTCATTTCAAATATAATAATATATGCTATTTATTCAGTCCTGAAATATTCATTGAAAGGACTGATAATGAAGCTGAAGCTCCAATAATTTGGCTACCTGATGCAAAGAACTGACTCACTGGAAAAGACCCTGATGCTGGGAAAGATTGAAGGCAGGAGGAGAAGGGGATGACAGAGGATGAGATGGTTGGATGATATTACCGACTCGATGCACATGAGTTTAAGCAAGCTCCGGAGTTGGTGATGGACAGGAAAGCCTGGCATGCTACAGTCCATGGGGTTGCAAAGAGCTGGACATGACTGAGCGACTGAACGGAACTGAATATATACTGTTTATAAAAATAAAGTGAAAAATATAAAAATTGCTTGCAAATTACTCGTAATCCAAGCTAACATGCTTTGGCATCCAAGGCTCACATATGTAATATAATCAGAGAAGATTATAAAATAGTGTCACTATCAGCTAGATCTCTTTTATTGCAAGTAACAGAAAAGTTAACTCTAATAAAGAATGTTTAATGTCTCATGTAACCAAACAGTCCAGAAGGAGGACAGGTTCCACATGAACCTCAATCCAGTTTGCTCATCTGTTTAAAAAAAAAATAAAAAGAGGAATAGTAACTGTATTAGTTTCCTGTGGCTGCTATCATATATTCCCACAAACTTGGTGCTTTTGAACAACAAGAATTTATTCTCTCACGTTTCTGGAAACCAGAAGTCTGAAATCAGCAAATCAAGGCTCTAGAGGCTCTTGAAAGAATCCCTTCCTTGCCTCATCTAGCTTCCAGTGGCTTCTGGCACTTTTTTGGCTTGTGGCCAATCTTCTGCCTCTGCCTTCACATTGCCTTTTCTTATTTGTGTCTCATATCTCCCTCTGCCTCTATCTTATAAGGACGCTTGTGACTGCATGTGGGCCCATTCAGATGATCCAGGATCATCTCCCTATCTGATCAGTTCAGTTGCTCAGCCGTGTCCGACTCTTTGTGACCCCATGAACTGCAGCACGCCAGGCCTCCATGTCCATCACCAACTCCCGGAGTCCACCCAAACTCACGTCCATCGAGTCGGTAATGCCATCCAGCCATCTCATCCTCGGTCGTCCCCTTCTCCTCCTGCCCCCAATCCCTCCCAGCATCAGAGTCTTTTCCAATGAGTCAAATCTTCACATGAGGTGGCCAAAATATTGGAGTTTCAGCTTTAGCATCAGTCCTTCCAAAGAACACCCAGGACTGATCTCCTTTAGAATGGACTGGTTGGATCTCCTTGCAGTCCAAGGGACTCTCAAGAGTCTTCTCCAACACCACAGTTCAAAAGCATCAACTCTTCAGCGCTCAGCCTTCATCACAGTCCAACTCTCACATCCATACGTGACCACTGGAAAAACCATAGCCTTGACTAGACGGACCTTTCTTGGCAAAGTAATGTCTCTGCTTTTGAATATGCTATCTAGGTTGGTCGTAACTTTCCTTCCAAGGAGTAAGCGTCTTTTAATTTCATGGCTGCAGTCACCATCTGCAATTTAATCACATCTGCAAATCACATCCCTTTTACCTTAAAACATTTACAGGTGCCGTGGCCTGACATCTTTGAGTGCCGTTATTCAGTCCACTACAGTAATTTACTTGTTATCATGAAGATTAATTAATGAATACATATAAATATTTATTGTTGTTCAGTCTCCCAGTTGTGTCCAACTCTTTGCGACCCCATGGAGTGCAGGCCTCCCTGTCCCTCACCATCTCCCGAAGTTTGCCCAAGTTCATGTCCATTGCATTGGTGATGCCATCCATCCATCTCATCCTCTGACACCCTCTTCTCCTCCTGCCCTCAATCTTTCCCAGCATCAGGGACTTCTCCAATGAGTTGAGCTTCAGCTTCAGCATCAGTCCTTGCAACTAATATTCAGGATTGATTTCCCTTAAGATTGACTGGTTTGATCTCCTTGCTGTCCAAGGGACTTTCAGGAGTCTTCTCCAGCACCACAGTTCAAAAGCATCAATTCTTTGGCATTCCGCCTTCTTTACGATTCAGCTCTCACAACCGTTATGTGAACACTGGGAAGGCAATAGCCTTGACACTACGGACCTTTGTCGGCAGAGTGATGTCTGCTTTTCAACACAGTGTCTAGTTTGTCATAGCTTTCCTGCCAAGAGGAATCATCTTCTGATTTCAGGGCTACAGTCACCATCTGCAGTGATTTTAGAGCCAAAGAAGAGGAAGTCTGTCACTACTTCCACCTTTCCCCCGCTCTATTTGCCATGAAGTAATGGGGCTGGATGCTATGATCTTAGTTTTTTTTAATATTTAGTTTTAAGTCGGCTCTTTCACTCACTTCTTTTACCCTCATCAAGAGCTTCTTTAGTTCCCCTTGACTTCCTGCCATTAGAGTGGTATCATCTGCATATCTGAGGTTGTTGATGTTTCTCCCGCCTACCTTGATTCCAGCTTGTAACTCATTCAGCCCAGGATTTTTCATAATGTACTCAGCGTATAGGTTAAACAAACAGGGTGACAGCAAACAGACCTGTTGTACTCCTTTCTCAATCTTGAAACAATCAGTTGTTCCATACAGGGAACTGTTGCTTCTTGACCCACATACAGGTTTCTCAGGAGATAGGTAAGATGGTCTGGTATTCCCATCTCTCTAAGAGATTCCCACAGTTTTTTTTATGATCCACACAGTCAAAGGTTTTAGCGTAGTTGATGAAACAGAGGTAGATGTTTCTCTAGAATTCCCTTGCTTTCTCTATGATCCAGCAAATGTTGGCAATTTGATCTGTTTCCTCTTTTCTAAACCCAGCTTGGACAGCTGCAAGTTCTTGGCTCACATAATGCTGAAGCTTAGCATGCAAGACTTTAAGCATGACATTACTACCATGGGAGATGAGTGCAACTGTCCAGTTGCACATTCTACCCTTCTTGAAACTGGGAAGAAGATTGACCTTTTCCACTCCTGTGGCCACTGCTGGGTTTTCCAGATTTGCTGACATATTGAATGCAGCACCTCGATGGCATCGTCCGTTAGCTTTGAATAGCTCTATTGGAATTCCATCACATCCTCTAGCTTTAACAGCAGTGCTTCCTTCTGATCTGGACAGCTCATACTTCGTTGGCATATCTTTTTGTCCTTATATACAGTTCATGATGTTCTTGTGGCAAGTATACTGGTGTGGTTTGCCATTCCCTCCTCAGTGGATCACCTTTTGTCAGAACTCTGATCTGTCCTTGGGTGGCCCTACATGGCATGGCTCAGCTTCATTGAGTTATGCAAGCCCCTTCACCATGACAAAGCAGTGATCTGTGAAGGGGTATAAGTATTTAGAAATGTGCTATTAAATATTGTGTGTAGTTGCTGTTGCTATTATTCTTTTTTAGCCGCAAAACTGTTGCATGGCTTACTATGGTGGTATAGACAGATTCTTACTCCTCTGGGCAACAGGACTCTCCATAGGTCCAGCTGGCATAGGTACAACTGCAGCTGCTGTTTAGTTACTAAGTCTTTGCGACCACATGGACTGTAACCCAACAGACTCCCCATCCATGGGATTTCCCAGGCAATTACACTGGAGTGGGTTGCCATTTCCTTCTCCAGGGATCTTCCCGACACAGGGACTGAATCTGTATCTTCTGCTTGTTATGCAGATTTTTTACCGCTGAGCCATCTGGGAAGCCCATAGGTAAAATAGGATTGAGCAGCTGCAAGGCAGGAGACCCCGGTTCGATTCCTGGGTTGGGAAGATTCCCTGGGGAAGGGAAAGGTTACCCACTCCAGTATTCTGGCCTGGAGAATTCCATGGACTGTATAGACCATGGGGTTGCAAAGAGTTGGACACGACTGAGCAACTTTCGCTTTCACTTGACTTTCAAATTTCACCTCACGTAACAAATTATAGGTAAGTCTGTTGCCAACTCTTCTCCTTAATTTGTAGATACTTATTTCCAAAGAACTTGTCACCTCATACTTTGCTGTTCAATGTTTAACCATTTAACATTTATGAACATTGGTGCTGAGTATTATGGGGAAGGCTTGACATTCACCTGTGTTGTATTTAAGTTGCTTTTGTATTTATTCATTTGATTTGAGATATATTTATTTCATAATACCATACTATTAATTTGTGTAACCCCTAAATTTTAGGTAGATTAATTGATTTCATGGGATAAAGTATTTATTTAGTTTTCTGGGATTATACATCTTTTAGTCATGTCTACAATGGCTTGCCATTTCCTTCTTCAGGGGATCTTCCCAAGCCCGGAATCAAACCCGGGTCTCCTGCATAATAGGTGGATTTTTTACTGTCTGAGCTACCAGGGAAGCCCAACAGTATTTGAGTAGTTGCTGTTTAGTTGCTAAGTAGTGTCTGACTCTTTGCCACCTCATGAATTGAGGTGGAAGGCCAGGCTTCCCTGTCCTTCACTATATCCCTGAGTTTGCTCAAACTCATGTCCATTGAGTCAGTGATGCGCCCAACCATCTCATCCTCTATTGCCCCCTTTTCTTACCCTCAATCTTGCTCAACATCGGGGTCTTTTCCAATGAGTTGACTCTTTGCATCAGGTGGCCACAGTATTGGAGCCTCAGCTTCAGTATCAGTCCTTCCAATGAATATTCAGGGTTGATTTCCTTTAGAACTGACTAGTTTGATCTCCTTGCAGTCCAAGGGACTCTCAAGAGTCTTCTCCAACACCACAGTTTGAAAACATCAGTTCTTCGGCTCTCAGCCTTCTTTATGGTCCAACTTTCACATTCATACATGACAACTGGAAAAAATGATAGCTTTGACTTTATGACCTTTGTTGGCAAAGTGATGTCTCTGCTTTTTAAAAAACTGTCTAGGTTTCTTAAAGCTTTTCTTCCAAAGAACCAGTGTCTTTTAATTTTGTGGCTGCAGTCAACATCCACATTGATTTTGGAGTGCAAGAAAATCTGACAGTTTCTACTTTTTCCCCATCTATTTGCCATGAAGTGATAGGACTGGATGCCATGATCTTTATTTTTTGAATGTTGAGTTTTAAGCTAGTTTTTTTTTCACTCTCCTCCTTTACCTTTATCAAGAGGCTTTTTAGTTCCTCCTCACTTTCTGCCATTAGGGTGTTATCATCTGCATATCTGAGATGCATGGCCAGGAGAATATCAAGACGTTGTTGATATTCTCCTGGTCATCTTGATTCCAGTTTGTGAGTTATCCAGCCCAGAATTTCATTTGATGTACTCTGCACATAAGTTAAATAAGCAGGTGACAGCTTACAGACTTGATGTACTCCATTCCCAATTTTGAACAAGTCCATTTTTCCATGTTCAGTTCCAATTGTTGCTTTTTGTCCTGCATACAAGGTTTCTCAGGGGGCGTGAAATGTGGTCTGGCATTCCAGTCTCTTTAACAATATTCCACAGTTGGTTGTGATCCATCCAGTCATAGGCTTTAGTGTAGTCAATGGAGCAGAAGTAGATATTTTTTTTTGTAATTCCCTTGCTTTTTCTATGATCCAGTGTATGTTGGCAATTGCTCTCTGGTTCTTCTGCCTTTTCTAAATCCAGCTTGTACATCTGGAAGTTCTCAGTTCATGTACTGCTAAAGCCTAGCTTGAAGGATTTTGAGGATAATCTTGCGAGCATGTGAAATGAGTACCATTGTACGGTAATTTGAACGTTCTCTGGCATTGCTGTTCTTTGGGATTAGAATGAATATTGACCTTTTCCAGTCCTGTGGCCACTGCTGAGTTTTCCAAATTTACTGGCATAATGAGTGCAGTGCTTTAACAGCATGTCTTTTAGGATTTGAAATAGCTCAGCTGGAATTCCATCATCTTCACCTACTTTGTTGGTAATAATGCTGCCTAAGGCCCACTTGACTTCACACTCCAGGATGTCTGGCTCTAGGTGAGGGACCACACCTTTGTGGTTATTTGGGTCATTAAGAATTTTTGTACAGTTCTGTTTATTCTTGCCACCTGTTAATCTCTTCTGTTTCTGTGAGGTCCTTGCTGTTTTTGTCCTTTATTGTGCCTGTATTTTCATGAATAGTTCCCTTGGTATCTACAAATTTTTAAAGATACCTCTAGTCTTTCCCATTCTATTATTTTCCTCTATTTCTTTGCATTGTTCACTTAATAAGGCTTTCCTATTTCTCCTTGCTATTCTCTGGAACTGTGTGTTCAGTTGGGTATATTTTCCATATCTCCTTTGCATTTTGCTTCTTTCTTTTCTCAGCTATTTGTAAGACCTTCTCAGACAACCACTTTACCTTCTTGAATTTCTTAGGGATGGTTTTGGTCACCACCTCCTGGACAATGTTATCAACCTCTGTCCATAGTTCTCCAGGCACTCTGTCTCCCAGATCTAGTCCCTTGAATCTATTCGTCACCTGCACTGTATAAGGGATTTGATTTAGGTCATATCTGAATGGCCTAGTGGATTTGGGAAGTAATTTTGAGTTTTTATGATGCAATGCTAAGCTTTCTCCACTTGGTGGCTACAGTGAATAAAGTTCTGATCAATTTAATTTTGAATATTTTATTTAAAATTAAGATTTAATTACCAGAACTTCATTATACTTCTTTACTATTTATTCTTATTAATGTTTTTCTGAACATATTATTGCCCTTGCTATTGGTCCTTATATCACGTTCTTGGAACCACCTTTTAGGGATCTTTTTTGAATCTTTGCTTTTTAAATATTATGACAACTTTCCCCATTCCTCTACCCATGTAGTCTGAGAGTTGAATCACATTTAATTGCTGAACGCAGCTAATTTATAGAAGAATAAATTAGAAGAATTTATTTTGAAGAATTTATGAATTTTCAATTTAATTTTTTGAGCAAAAATATTCTACCTAATATTTTAACTTGGAAAGTGTATGGGACCATTATTTGAGTGCCCTGAAGTTGTAATATTATCATCTCTTTTGGTTTATTCCTTTTAATAAGTGCAAATTTACTTGGGAGCAAAAACTAATTTTATAGAATAAACTCTGAAGGAAAAGCCTTACGTTAATCTGTGTGTGTATGTTAATTCGCTTCAGTCATATCTGACTCTTTGCAATCCTATCTCACGGACAGTTAATTCTTTCTCAATCTAGTTTTTACGCGTTTTCCCATACATTATGACTATGCGTGTCATTGTCAGTGCGTGACACAATTTTCTGCTCTGTGGCGTACTTTTCCATAGTCACATGTTATTGTTGTTTAGTCACAAAGTTGCTGTTAGTCACTGAGTTGTGTCTGACACTTTTGCGACCCCATGGACTGTGACCTGCCAGGCTCCTCAGTCTACGGGATTTCCCAGGGGAGAATACTGGAGTAGTTTGCTGTTTGCTTCTCCAGGTGATCTTCCCAACCCAGGGATAGAAGCCGAGTCTCCTGCATTGGCAGGCAGATTCTTTACCACTGAGCTACAGGGAAGGCCCATAGTCACATACTGCTCTAAGTTAAAAAAAAAAAAAAAGTTTGATTTTTAAGTTGCTAAGTTTATAACAGCTTTCTTTTCCTGGAAATACATATTAAGACTGTTTTAAAGATAATAGGATTGATTGTTCTTAATAACTATTTATTTTCATATGAAATTCAACTAGGTTTTAGCAATGAAAACAATTGAAACAAAGACTCTGTCTCCCGTGAACTCAAAATAAGAGAAATAAATATATGTTTTTATACAATTAAGATTTCTTTAAAAAATTACTCTTCACTCAATTTTTTTCCATTAACAATCTAATGACAAAAATTTTGTAAAAATTTATTATTATTGGAAGACTCAAGCTCAGAAGTACCAGCTGCAATTTAAAATTCACTAATTCTAATCTGAAGTACATATAGTTCACTTTTTATCTTGTATGTTTCATAACTAAAGTCTCTTACTTAACTTTAAAGGGGATGGCATAGTTCAAAAGTGAAAATTTTATCTTAGTGAATTTGATTCAGTTGTTACGCTGGAATATGTAGAATTAAACTTTTCAAGTGAAGTAAGTTTATATAAACAATTGGAGTGAACAATGATAAAGTGATTATGGTCATGCATGTTTTCTTGTATCTTCTGTGGCAGTTTTCCTAGTTTGTAAAACCAGAATTGAAATTCATGAGTTGTAGTGAGATGAGCATATTTAACTTAACTAGATGATACCAAATTTCCTTCTAAAGTAGTTTTTACAATTTATACTACCTTCAGACTGGATGCTCCTGATGCTTTCCATCCTGGCCAGCATTTGGTATTGAGAGATACTTAAATTTTGTTGTTGTTGCCCATCTGATGAGTTATTTTCTTTTATGTTCCTCTGACTACCAGTGAATATGAGCATGTTTTCTTATGTTTATTGGACAAAAGAAAAAATGTTTCATGTTTCTTTTGTGAATTCTCTGTTTACTTTATTTGCTTTGAGAATAGGATTGTTTATTATGTTGATTTGTAAGAGTGCTTTAAGTATGCTACATGCTAATTATGTAAAGGTTGTATGCATTTTAAATGGTTTTTCTCTCAGCAGGTGGGCTTATTTTTTTAAATTTTTTATAACTTCTGTTGGTATGCACAAATAAACTTATAATTTTAATAAATTTAAAATATCAAGAATTTCCTTTTCATTGTTTGTGCTTATTTAGCATCTTTTGTAAGAAACCATTCTATAAGGGTAAAAAGTTGACCTTTATAGACTTTTCCCCCCATAAATTAAGTCTGTTTCACCCAGATTCATTTATTGAATAGCAAATCCTTCTGTCATTGATTTTTTTTAAAAATTGAAACATAGTTGATCCACAATATTGTGTTAGTCTTTGATGTGCAGCAAAATGATTCTGTTTTACATATATAATGTATATATTTCATATAGATAATTATATAAAAAGAATATATATATAAATTATTTTTCATTGTACATTGTAAGATATTGAATAAAGTACCCTGCATTATACAGTAGGACCTTGTTATTTATCTGTTTTACATATAGTAGCTTGTATCTGCTAATGCCAAATTTCTAATTCACCCCTCCTCCACTTTTCCCATTGGTAATCATAAGTTTGTTTTCTTCCTTAGTAGGTCTATTTGTTTTATGAATAAGTTCGTTTGTACTGTACTTTAGATTCCACATGTAAGTAACATCATATGTTATTTGTCTTTTATTGTCTGAGTTACTTCACTTAGCATAATAATCTCTAGGTCTGTCCATGTTGCTGCAAATGGCATTATTTCATTCTTTTATATGACTGAGTAGTATTCCATTATGTATATATTAACTATATAAGAGCTTATTTCTGGGCTTTTCTACTTCATTTGTTTATTATTCTATCCATGACCAATGCAACACTTTATGTCTGTGTGACCAAATATTCTGATTTTTGGAGGTCAACTTCCTCTCTTGTTCTTAAAAATAGATGTATTTTTGGCCATTTCAAATCTTCTACATAAATTAAAATTTTTTTCTGAAGCATTATTGCATTTTTATTGAAGTTGTATTTAACTTATATTTATTTACAGAGCAACTGGCCTCTTTATGATACTGCTTCAACCACAAACATAGTATATTCCTCTATTTTACTTACATTTTCCAATAATATTTCATAATTTTCTCCATGGAGTTCTCATAAACTTTTTATTTGGTCTCTTGTTAGGTACCTTATAGTTTTTGTTGCTATAGTGAATCAGATATTTTTTCCCTATTATTACTGTTATTTTTATTTTTGACTAGAATATAAGTTTCAAGAAGGCAGATATTTTTGCCTCTCTTGCTCATTCTTATATCCCAGTACCTAGAATAGAACCTAATACATAGTGTTTTCAAAATGTGTGGACATGCTAATATTGCATTTTCTAATGCACTATTTCTGCTTCACAGCGTGTCTGATGACTTTTGCACCAACCTGGATGAACTCAAATTGTATTTATGACACTATCCACTGAGTCTCTTTAGTTTTATATGGAAAAATGAAAAATTCTGAAGACATCCAGCTTATTTTGTTATTTATTTACTATTATTTATTAAAATTTAGGTATTTTATTATTAGAATTACTCATAGTTATGAAATATACATATAGATTTATATGTATAATTCAAAAATATATAAAATTCACTTTCATAATGAGATACTGTAGTAGATGTTTAAAAATTCTTCTTTAGTGCTATGAAAATTACCTTAAAGTATATAATATTTGGTTAAAAGAAAATTAAATTTCTGACTTTAAAGTTCTAATCTCATTGTATCAAAATGATGAAATAAAATGAGCATTGGAGAGGAATAATGTGCTTTGGTGCATTAACTTTGCCTTCTCTATATAATATTTTAAAATTTGTTTTTAAATGGAGGGCAATTGCATTACAATGCTGTGTTGGTTTCTGCAGTGCAGCAGTGTGAATCAGCCCTAAGCGTGCATATGGCTCCTCCCTCTGACTCTTCCTCCCCCTCTTCCAGGGTGTCACAGAGCGCTGAGCTGGGCTCCTTGTGTTGTACGGTGGTTTCCCACTAGCTATCTATTTTACATACGGTGATGTATGTGTTTAGTGCTATTTCCTCTATTTGCTTTACCCTCTCCTTCCCCTGCTGTGTCTGCAAGTCTGTTCTCTGTGTCTGCATCTCTGTTCCTGTCAGATAGCTTCATCAGTACCATTTCCCTAGATTCCATATACATGCATTAATGTTCAGTATTTCTTTTTCTCTTTCTGACTTAGATCACTTTTTTAACAGCTGCTGGGTTCATCTACCGCACTATGACTCACTATTCCTTTTTATGGAGGGGGTGATGGTTTAGTCGCTAAGTCGTGTCCGACTCTTGCGACCCCATAGACTGTAGCCTGCCAGGCGCCTCTGTCCATGGGATTCTCCAGGGAAGAGTACTGGAGTGAGTTGCCATTTCCTGCTCCAGGGGATCTTCCTGACCAAGGAATTTAACCCGGGTCTCCTGCATTGCAGGCAGATTTTTTACCAACTCAGCTACAAGCAAAGCCCAGTTTTTATGGCTGAGTGTTATTCCACTGTATATATGCACCACAACTTTATCCATTCATCTGTTGATGGACATCTAGGTTCCTTCCAGGCCCTGATTATTGTAAATAGTGCTATAGTAAACTTTGGGATACATGAGTCTCTTTGAATTATGTTTTTCTCAGGTTATATCCCTCTAGTGGTATTGCTGGTCATATGGTAATTTTATTCCTAGTTTTTAAAGGCATCTCCATGCTGTTCTCCATGGAGGCTGTATCAATCTACATTCCCACCAACAGTGCAAGAGGGTTCCCTTTTCTCCACGTTCTTTCTAGTGATTACTGTTTGCAGATTTTTTGATGATGGCCATTCTGACTGGTGTGAGGTGATACCTCATTTTAGTTTTGATTGCCATTTCTTTAATAATGGGTGATATTGTGTATTTTTTCATGCATATATTGGTCTTCTATGGCAAAATGTCTCCTTAGGTTTTCTAAACATTTTTGTTGATTTTATAGTAAATCTAATTTACAATTTCTGTTCTTTGTTTGAAAACTTTTACCGGGTTGTTTTCATCGTACTTTCCAGCTATTCATGCAAACAAAGTTTTAAAAGTAGCTGTTTCTATCTTTTTTTTTCTTTTAATCTTATTTATTCATTTTGATTTTTGTTACCTCTAATATCTGGATCTGTGCACCTCACTTTTTATCATACTACCTCCAGTTGGATTTGATCACTGGGAGTTCAGTCCCTGATTTTTTCTCTTCTAGACTGATTTACATGGAACATGATGTGAATGATGTTCTAGCAGTCGTGGAGCAGAGGCTCTTGCTGATCCTCAGAGAAAGCAGTTTCACCACTTTTGCAATTTCTTGTGACCTTTGCTTTCATATATTTAAAGAATATATTTGTACCTTTATTTATTGTTATTGTCTAATCCCCTTATGGAAGATGAGGATTTAACTCATACAGAATTCTCTCCAGTTTAATTCTACCCTAAATTTTGGTATATTCAATATTTAGAAATATATTACTATGATTAATAATTATTATTCAGAGCTCAGTCAGATAGAAATTTATTACATTCCCCTTCTTATACAGATTTCAATTTATCCTGGAAGCAACAGTAACCTCATTTTGGGGGGAATATTTCTAGATATCTATCACTAGCTCACGAAGTCACATTTAGAATCAAACCCCTTACCTGCCAGAAACGCTCAGAGGACTCAAACAAACCTTGGGCACACTGGGACCCAGGGACCCACAGAGACTGAGCCAGAGCTGTGTTTGAGTGTCTCCTGCAAAGGTACTGGTCTGCAGTGGACTGCTGCAGGGGCAGCAGCTCTGGTGCAGCAGACCTGGGTATGGCATAAGCTCTCTTGGAGGAGGTCACCATTAACCCAGCTGCCAGAACTTACACAGGACTGGGAAATAGATTCTTGAAGGAAACAAACAGCATTTTGTGTGGACCAGGTACCAAGAGAAAGGAGCAGTGACCCCACAAGAGACTGACCCAGTGAGTGTCCAGGAGTCTTCAGCAGAGGCGTGGGTCAATGGTGGCCTGCTGCTGGGTCGGGGGCACTGAATGCAGCAGTGAGCATGGGACCTTTTGAAGGAGGTCGCCATTATCTTGGAATGAAAACTGACCTTTTCCAGTCCTGTGGCCACTGCTGAGTTTTCCAAATTTGCTGATATATGAGTGCAGCACTTTCACAGCATCATCTTTTAGGATTTGAAATAGCTCAAATGGAATTCCATCACCTTCACTAGCTTTGTTCATAGTGATGCTTCCTAAGGCTCACTTGACTTTGCATTCCAGCATGACTGGCTCTAGGTGAGTGATCACACCATCGTGGTTATTTGGGTCATGAAGATCTTTTCTGTATACTTCCTCTGTGTATTCTTGCCACCTCTTAATATTTTCTGCTTCTGTTAGGTCCACACCAATTCTTTCCTTTAATCTGCTCATCTTTGCATGAAATGTTCCCTTGGTCTCTCTAATTTTCTTGAAGAGATCTTTCACATTCTATTGTTTTCCTCCATTTCTTTGCATTGATCACTGAGGAAGGCTTTCTTATCTCTCCTTGCTATTCTTTGGAGCTCTGCATTCAAATGGGTATATCTTTCCTTTTCTCTTTTGCCTTTCACTTCTTTTCTTTTCACAGCTATTTGTAAGGCCTCCTCGGACAATCTTTTTGCCTTTTTTTTTTTCTTGGTGATAGTCTTGATCCCTGCCTCTTATAAAAAGTCATGAACCTCTGTCTATAGTTCTTCAGGCACTCTGTCTATCAGATCTAATCCCTTGAATATATTTGTCATTTCAACTGTATAATTATATGGAATTTGATTTAGGTCCTACTTGAATGGTCTGGTGGTTTTCCCTACTTTTTTCCAGTTAAGTCTGAATTTGGCAATAAGGAGTTCATGATCTGAGCCACAGTCAGCTCTTGGTCTTGTTTTTGCTGACTGTGTAGAGCTTCTCCATCTCTGGCTGCAAAGAATATAACCAACCTGATTTTGGTGTTGACCATCTGGTGATGTCCATGTGTAGAGTCTTGTGCTGCTGGGAGAGGGTGTTTGCTATGATCAGTGCATTCTCTAGGCAAAATTCTGTTCGCCTTTGCCCTGCTTTGTTTTGTACTCCAAGGTCAAATTCGCCTGTTATTCCACGCATCTCTTGACTTCCTGGTTTTGCATTCCCCTATAATGAAAAAGGCATCTCTTTTTGGTATTAGTTCTAGGTCTTGTAGGTCTTCATAGAATGATTCAACTTCAGCTTCTTCAGCATTACTGGTTGGGGCATAGACTTGGAGTACTGTGATATTGAATGGTTTGCCTTGGAAACAAATAGAGATCGTTCTGTCATTTTTGAGATTGCATCCAAGTACTGCATTTCAGACTCTTTTGTTGACCATGATGGCTACTCTATTTCTTTCCCAAAGAAAGCAATGCCATAGAATGTTCAAGCTACCGCACAAGTGCACTCATTTCACATGCTAACAAAGTAATGCTCAAAATTCTCCATGTCAGGCTTCAACAGTACAGGAACTGTGAGCTTCCAGATGTTCAAGCTGGATTTAGAAAAGGCAGAGGCACAGAGATCAAATTGCCAATGTCCACTGGGTCATCAAAAAAGCAAGAGATTTCTGGAAAAACATCTACTTCTGCTTTATTGACTAGGCCAAAGCCTTTGACTATGTGGATCACAAAAAACTGTGGAAAATTCTTCAAGAGATGAGAATATTGGACCTCCTGATCTGCCTCCTGAGAAATCTGTATGCTGGTCAAGAAGCAACAGTTAGAATTGGACATGGAGCAACAGACTGGTTCCGAGTCGGGAAAGGTGTACCTCAAGGCTGTATATAGTCACCCTGCTTATTTAACTTACATGCAGAGTACATCATGAAAAATGCCAGGCTGGATGAAGCACACTCTGAAATCAAGATTGCTGGGAGAAATATCAATAACCTCAGATATGCAGATGACACCACCTTTATGGCAGAAAGTAAAGAAAACCTAAAGAGCCTCTTGATGAAAGTGAAAGAGGAGAGTGTAAAAGTTGGCTTAAAACTCAGCATTCAGAAAACTAAGATCATGGCATCCAGTCCCAAAACTTCATGGCAAATAGATGAGGAAGCAATTGAAACAGTGAGAGACTTTATTTTTGGGGGCTCCAAAATCACTTCAGATGGTACTTCAGCCATGAATTTAAAAGACACTTGCTCCTTGGAAGAAAAGTTATGACCAACCTAGACAGCATATTAAAAATCAGACACATTACTTTGCCAACAAAGTAATGTCTTTGCCAACAAAGGTCTGTCTCGTCAAGGCTATGGTTTTTCCTGTAGTCATGTATGGTTGTGATAGTTGGACTATAAAAAGATGAGTGGTGAAGAATTGATGCTTTTGAACTGTGGTGTTGGAGAAAACTCTTGAGAGTCCCTTGGACAGCAAGAAGATCCAACCAGTCAATCCTAAAGGAAACCAGTCCTGAATATTCATTGGACGGACTGATGCTGAATCTGAAACTCCAATATTTTTTCCAGCTGACTCAAAGAACTGAATCATTTGAAAAGACCCTGATGCTGGGAAAGATTGATGGTGGGAGGAGAAGGGGATGACAGAGGATGAGATGGTTGGATGGTATCACTGACTCAATGAACAAGTGTTTGAGTAAGCTCCGGGAGTTGGTGATGGACAGGGAACCCTGGCATGCTGCAGTCCATGGGGTCGCAAAGAGTCGGACATGACTGAGCGACTGAATTGATCACCATCTCTCTTGTGAACTCTCCCAAAACACTCTAGAATTCTCCTCAGTAGGTCAAAGCACCTGGAAATTTATCCAGACCATGCTTTCTCCTTTGCCTCCTGGCAATGTCTATTTCTTGCTTTGTTTTGATTGTCCTCCTTCCTTGCTACACCGTTGTCTTTTAGGAAATTCCTGTCATCATTTTCCTAGAAATCCCCTTTGTCTCTCTTGGGTTTTCAACCTCTTTTCTCCAGAATCTTACGGCTTCCTTTTTTCATGGTGGATTTCCCAGATTCAGTGGGATCTCAGTAAAAGAAAGAGTGTCTGTCCCACTCTGGAGGAACTGAACAAGATTTCTCAGAAAAAATGAACATTGACTTGGGTTTTAAGAAAGTGTAGGGATTTTCCAGAAAGGACTTTTCCATTTAGATAAAATAGTATATGTAATAACTCAAATATATATGTAAAGAATTTGAAAGTGAATCAGTGAGAAATTCAATAGATTTATTAGGTTCAAGGGCTTGGGAGGTAGAAATTGATTCTGTAGGGTTTGACTAAATTTTGAAGAGTAATATATAACATGCTAAAGATTTTGAGACTTCTTCTTAGAGATCATAGTGATCTGAAATAAGTTTTTAAGAGAAAGGACATATAATAAATACTTTCTAATGCATGTAATTCTGGGAGCACTAAGGAGAGTGGACCAGAGTAGAAGCAGGTGAGGCTATGGATAGCTAATAACCTTTCCCAGTTGGAGCCGTCTCATAACCCTATATAACTACAACACAGTATTAATGATATGAAGAGATTATTATCATCAATATCATGCTGTGTTTATGTAGGGTAATGAGACTAGTCAGGAAGATTATTAGCATCACCAGGAGTATATTGTCAAAGTATTCCCCATTTTTCCTCTTTTGGAGATTCCGATATATCTTCTCATAGGTGAAATTCAAGTATAAGGAATTTTATTCTTGTGATTTAGTTTTTCACTCTTCTTTTAGTAAGGTGTGTTATCTCCTTTCCAATAACAATTTTGGATGTGTGTTGTTTTATAATGACCCTCAGATGATTACATTCGCTTTGTACATTTGTTTTTCTCTTACAATAGATGTAGCAACACTAGTTCCAGAGAAGGGACACGCTCTTCAACTTCAAAGTTTCTGTTTTACAGGCCATATTTATCACTCTGTAATGTAAATTATGATAGATTACCTGTATGAAATGGATTTGACCTGATTAAAGCCATCCAAAATATGTTTGAAGAAAAAAGTAAACTTGATTTTTTTCATTTAATTAAACCTAAAATCTCCAGTTAGATTTTAAATGTCTTTCAGTTGCTTGCTAATGTATTCTTGCAGTTAGATTGTACATACTTCCATTGTCATGTTCTGAGGATTGCTAAGCTTTGATATGTCACTGACATAAGCAAGTGTTATACTTATTTTAGTTGTAGAAAACAGCACCCTAGATTTCAACTGAATTTTCCAAGTGGGTAAAAGTCAGAGTTTGGAATAAAACTTTAAATTTTACCATCTGTTTTATCATCTGAAAAACACCTTTGTAAGAAAGTAGCATTTTCCCCCAAACTCCTAAAATCTCTCTTCCTTGGGTGGCATACAAATAGAGAAGTGAATGAAAGCAATCTTTTTCACTAGTTATGTTTTTATAGGGTGGTGTCTTGTTTGTGAAGTAGTTTTCAGGATTAATTATTTAACCATGTCACCTTTTCTGGAAGCAAAGATGTAAAAATTTCCACAATACGAAAAAGTGATCTTGGTGACAGCATGAATTAAGACTTGATTTGAAGGGAGAGGGAAGTGAGCCAAGGGTGTTCTCATACAGAGTTTTGGGAAGCTGTTTTGATTCTGCTTATATCGCAAAATAAATCAGACCTAAATACCTTGATTCCTCAAGGTTAGTGTCTTTTATAAACTGTGTTAGGAACTCGTCCTTGATTGGTTTTACAGTTTTTAAGTTTAAATAGAACTATTCCTTTCAAAAAGAATACATTTACTGATCATTGGCAAATGCAACTATATTATTCCACCAAATTCATTCATTCGTTTAACAAATAGTGACTGAGCAGTTACTCTGTAGTAGGCAAGCCACTGTTTCGTTAGAGTAACATTAAAAGTACCTGTTGCTCTGGTGACTTAGAAGGATCAAACTACTGCTTTCAAGGAGGTCTGCGAGACTCTACTTCTTTGAGGTTAAGAACATGATGGAATTGCTGAATACATAAAAATTATTTTTCAGTGTTAGTTTCTGGGTTGAATGAAGTGGAAATTTGGAGCATGTAACATCATATGTGTGTGTGTGTGTGTGTGTGTGTGTGTGTGTGTGTGTGTATTTTAGAGGGCTTCCTAGGTGGCCTAGTGGTAAAGAACCCACCTGCCAATGCAGGAGACATGAGAGACCTGGGTTTGATCCCTGGGTTGGGAAGCTCCCTTGGATGAAGGCATGGCAACCCACTCCAGTATTCTTGCTTGGAGAATCCCATTGACAGAGGAGCTTGGTGGGCTACAGTCCATGGGTAGCAAAGAGTTGGACATGACTGAAGCAACTTAGCACACACTCACACATGTATGTTAGAATTAAAATGTACATATTACATGAATATATCACTTAATATTTGGTTATCTGGTAAAAGCCTATAATTCTTTTTTAATATAAATTTATTTATTTTAATTGGAGGTTAATTACTTTACAATATTGTATTGGTTTTGCCATACATCAACATGAATTTGCCACAGGTATACATGTGTTTCCCATCCTGAACCCCCCTCCCTCCTCCCTCCCCGTACCATCCCTCTGGGTGGTCTCAGTGCACCAGCCCCAAGCATCCAGTATCATGCAGAGTAAAAGTTTCCAGGTTATTTCTAGTTTAATTGTGCCTGGTAATAAATACATATGGTATTATTCTAGTCTTATTGTGTGTCCTCTTCCCCTTCCCTTTCAGCAAGAGAACACTGAAGACAGTGTTTCAATAAGGAAAAGTCTTTTCTTCTCTGAGTGTTGTTCCTTATAATGCTTTATCAAGAATATTTACTTTGCAGGTCTTCCTTTGCTAGAAATCTGTCACAATAATACAAATGATAATAATAACAATTGTTCTTTATTACCTACTTAATATGCACTGGACACCATGTAAAATCTTTGTGTATGTCATCCCAGGCAAATAGGCAAATAAATCAAAGCCCCAGGTGGCTCCGTTCTTTTCAGGTACACTCACCTGAGGACTTTTATTTTCTGTTGGCAATCTAGTTGTTGATTATTGTTTAATATAACATTTCAAGTCCTCCTTAGATTTTTTTCCCTCTTTTTCTATGTGAAGTAGGAGATTAAAGACAAACAAAAGATTCTAATATTGTTCTTTATTCCCTTAGATGACAGCTGCTTGTGAGCTCAGAGAGGATGTTCATGGGTATAAGTTAATTTAGTGTTTTCCTCTTCAGCGCCGTGACAGTGGGCCGGAGCGATGGTCCCCGTCCTCAGTAGGCAGAGCAGTGACCACACTGCTGCTGTGCCTCCCCTTTCCTGCCCTTGCTCTTTTGAGAGGTCTGGTTCCTTCAGGGCCCTGTTATTAGATTCGGTGCTGCATCCAGACTCGGAGGTCCTTTGCTTATTTCAGGTTTGAAAAGAGATGTTTGAATGGGGCTGCCTCTCTTCTTTCTATGAAAAGAAACAGGGCTAAAAGTTTTACAGAATCTGCTGTTTGAATGAATTTCATGATAAATGCATGTAACCAAGACCAGTATTGACATTGCCTTCTAGTTTTGGGACCTAATAAAATTTTAATCCTTCTCAGAAAATATGAAATTGCCATGTCAATAAATCTTGTCAAATGCCTAAGCAAGAAGTCAATATTTATTAAATAGACCCAAGAATAGAGCTTAGCCTTCTGTTATGTTCACTTTAAGACCTAATATGCTTACGTTACTCAGCCAGTATAAATGTTATTCATTAAATGTTCTTAAATAGGCATAATAGATTATATAGGAACATTAATATTATTAAATATAGCTGAGAGTTTTTCAGTTCATCCTAGAATTATACCCTCTTCAAAAAACTTTCTATCAGTATTAAAATTGTACCAAAATTCAGCATTCTCCAATAGTGCTCCTTCAACCTGGTGAATTGTAATCTTCTCTCTATTCACAGTTATTCTTTGTGTGTTTGTATGTGTGTGTGATGAGATATTTAAACTGAAGGGAATTAAAATGAAAGTTTTAATTACGTATCAAGATGCAATAGATGTGAAATTAGAAGCATGATGAAATAGTGTGCAATACTGGAAGGAAATGTGTCATGACCCTTGAAGTATACTTCACTCAAGTTTACCTGTGAGGGAGCAGAAGAGAAATAATTAGTAAAGAGATTTTTAGTTTAGCGATAGCTGCTGCCTTGTTCTGAGTCCCTTTCCCTGGAAAGCGGGTGGAATTCTAACTCCTTTGCTTCTTAAGAAGAGTTTCTTGGCACAGGGCTAGATGGAGAGCTAAAGATGTCTGACCTAGAGCTGGTATTCTGGGCTTTGAGTCTGCCTGAAAGACAAGATTGGTTTGATGAACTGCAATGGGAATTGATCCTGGAGAGTGCTGCTATGCTGGGATCAGCCCCTACTATGAGAATTTGTCCCATCAAGTTATACCGGAATGCTTCTCATGGATCTGGGGGCTTCCCAGGTGACACAGTGGTAAAGAGCCTACCTACCAGCGCAAGAGATGCAGGCGATGTGGGTTTGATCCCTGGGCTGGGAAGATTCTCTGGAGTGGGAAATGACAACCTGCTCTAGTCTCTTGCCTAAAAAATTCCATGGACAGAAGATCTTGGCAGATTACAGTCCATGGGGTCGCAAAAAGCTGGACATGACTGAACAGCATGCATGCTGTCTCATGGATCTGACTTGGGTCACTCAGGGGAGCAGACATGCAGTTTGTCTGGGGTCTTATCCAGGACCTCCTGGAGTGGCAGAGGGACCATTTCAGTAGGAAAGAACTAAAAGGTGACTGCCTAGAAGCTGAGGAAACAGTGGCAAGTAACCACATAGCATAGAGGTGCATCTGCCTGGTTGCAGGTTACATAGGAGAGAAGGGTCCTGCGAGATATCCTGGGCAAATTTTATGAAAGCATCACATGACACAAAGGTTAATGTCCACCAGTCTCAGGGAGCGCAAAGTCAGCCTAAGATGGCGTTAGTTTCTCCACCCATCTGCTGACCAGAGGAGGGCTGCAAAAGGCGTTGCCCAGTTGGAAAAGCAGATTGTGAAAAAGGAGGAAAGCACCATCCCATTCTCTTCTTCTGGCTCTGAATCTGAACAGAGCAGAGGAAGGGGCGATCTTAGGTACCACTGATTATCATTGTTGCTGTTCAGTCACTAAGTCATGTCCAACTCTTTGCAACCCCATGAACTGCAGCAGGCCAGGCTTCTCTGTCCTGCACTATCTCCTGGACTTTTCTCAAATTCGTGTCCATTGAGTCGGTGATGCCATCCAACCATCTCATCCTCTGCCACCCCCTTTTCTTCTTGCCTTCAATCTTTCCCAGCATCAGGGTTTTTTCCAGGGGCTTGACTCTTTGCATGAGGTGGCCAAAGTATTGGAGCTTCAGCTTCAGCATCAGTCCTTCCAATGAATATTCATGGTTGATTTCCTTTAAGATTGACTGGTTTGATCTCATTACAGCCCAAGAGACTCTGAAGAGTCTTCTCTAGCCTGACAATTTGAAAGCATCAATTCCTTGGTGCTCAGACTTCTTGATGGTCTCACATCCATACATGACTACTGGAAAAATGATAGCTTTAACTATATGGACCTTTGTTGGCAAAGTGATATCTCTGCTTTTTAATACACTGTCCAAGTTTGTCATATCTTTCATTCCAAGGAGCAAGTGTCTTATAATTTTGTGGCTGCAGTCACCATCCACAGTGATTTTGGACACCAAGAAAATAAAATCTGTCACTGCTTCCACTTTTCCCAGTTCTCTTTGCCATGAAGTGATGGAGCTGGATGCCATGATCTTAGTTTTTTGAATGTCGAGTTTTAAGTCAGCTTTTTCACTCTCCTTTCATCTTCATCAAGAGACTCTTTAGTTCCTCTTCACTTTCTGCCACTAGGGTGGTATTATCTGCATATCTGAGGTTTTGATATTTCTCCTGGCAATATTTTTTTTTAAGTTTCTTTTTAATCAAATGAAAGATTTTTTAAAATTTACAGTGCTTTGCAATGTAAAGCACTGTAGTTTTACAAACATGATTTCATGTAATCCCATAATAACCCTTTCCTCCTCCTACCCATACATTGTCCTTCCCCCTTTCCCCTCCCCCAAAATCAAATAGTTTAAAAGGAAAAGGAGGAATCAGGACACTGCACATCATAAAGGGTTCTGAAGAGCTGCCTCTTCTCTTCATAAACCGTGTTCACAGTCTCATCTCTTACGGATCCCTGTTTAACTTGGCCCCAGCTCTGGCCAGACAGCAGGACTCTTAAAGGGATCATTAAAATGGCATATCTGCATCGTGAAAGGATTGACTTATAAACCATTGTCTAATATCTGTCTTTCCAGCCAGACTTGAACTCCAGTGGATCCGAGCTTGCCTTCAGGGAGCAAGTGAATAGTTGAGCATGGTGCCCGGCTCACTATAGCCTCTTCATGAAGAACAAAGAGCACAGTGGTTGGTATCTGTGTCTTCATATTTCCCCAGAGTGTTTTTCCACTACTGCCACTGAACCACTTGTTAATTACTAAGCAGTAACCTTGCATCTGAAGCTGTCTCCTGGCAATCTTGATTCCAGCTTGTGATTCATCCAGCCTGGCATTTCACATGATGTACTCTGCATATAAGTTAAATAAGCAGGATGACAATGGCAACCCACTCCAGTACTCTTGCCTGGAAAATGCCATGGACGGAGGAGCCTGGTAGGCTGCAGTCCATGGGGTCACTAAGAGTCGGACACAACTGAGCAACTTCACTTTCACTTTTCACTTTCACCCATTGGAGAAGGAAATGGCAAAGCACTCCAGTGTTCTTGCCTGGAGAATCCCAGGGACGGGGGAGCCTGGTGGGCTGCTGTCTATGGGGTCGCACAGAGTTGGACACAACTGAAGCGACTTAGTGGTAGTAGAAGCAAGCAGGGTGACAATATACACCTTGACGTACTCCTTTCCCAATTTTGAACCAATCTGTTGTTCCATGTCCAGTTCTAAATATTGTTCCTTATCCTGCCATTCAGGTTTCTCGAGAGACAGGTAACATGGTCTGGTACTCCCATCTCTTTAAGAATTTTCCAATTTGTTGTGATCCACATAGTCAAAAGCTCCAGCATAGTTGAAGCAGAAGTAGATTTGTTGTTTTTTGGAATTATCTTGCTTTTTCTATTATCCAGTGGGTGTGGGCAGTTGGATTTCTGATTCCTCTGCTTTTTCTAAATCCAATTTGTATATCTGTAAGTTCTTGGTTCATATACTAATGAAGCCTAGCTGGAAGAATTTTGAGCATTACCTTTCCAGCATGTGAAATGAGTACAGTTGTGCTCATTTGAGTTTGAACATTCTTTGGCATTGCCCTTTGGGACTGAAATGAAAACTGACCTTTTCTAGTACAGTGGTCACTGCTGAGTTTTCCAAATCTGCTGGCATATTGAGTGCAGTACTTTAACAACACAATTATTTAGGATTTTGAAATAGTTCAGCTGGAATTCCATTACCTCCACTTACTTTTTTGGTAGTGATGCTTCCCAGGGCCCACTTGACTTCACACTCCAAAATATCTGGCTCTAGGTGCATGACCACGCCATTGTGGTTATCTGGGTCATTAAGAGCTTTTTTGTATAGTTCTTCTGTGCATTCTTGCACCTCTTATTAATCTCTTCTGCCTTTGTTAGGTCTTTGCCTTTTTTTGTCCTTTATTGCTGTCATCTTTGCATGAAATTTTCCCTTGAAGAGATGTCTAGTCTTTCTCATTTTGTCTTTCCCTCTATTTCTTTGCATTGTTCACTTAAGAAGGCTTTCTCATTTCTCCTCGATGTTCTGTGAAACTCTGCGTTCAGTTGGGTATACCTTTTCCTTTCTCCTTTGCCTTTATTTCTCTTGTTTTCTCAGCTATTTGTAATACCTCCTCAGGCAACCACTTTGCCTTTATGCATTTCTTTTCCTTGGGGATGGTTTTGGTCACCACCTCCTGGACAATGTTACAAACCTCTTTCCATAGTTCTTCAGGCACTCTATCTATCAGATCTAATCCCTTGAATCTATTTGTCACCTCCACTGTAAGGGATTTGATTTAGGTCATACCTGAATGGTCTACTGGTTTTCCCTACTTTATTCAGTTTACACCTGAATTTTTCATTAAAGACCTCATGATCTGACAATTGATGAATACCTTGGAACTGACCTTCTGTTTTCTGAACTGAGACTCACTGAGATTGTTTGCAACTGTAGAACTGTTCATTACTTAAAGGAGAGCTGAAAACTCAAGGAGTCTGCTATAGTTACATCCAAGAACAGGCAACATTACCTACCTTGAGTATATCTTAAAAGGGAAGAAGAAGGAATAGATGAAGTAAGCATGGCAAAAGATAACTACTGAATTTTAGTGATATGGGGGTTCACTGTACTTCTTTCCCTACTTTTATGTGTATTCAAAATGTTTAAAAATATTTTTAAAAATAAAATGCTGATAGGAAACAAAATGATAGATTGCACTTTTATTTTTACCTATATGTTCAATATAGTTCCCTGGTAGCCCAGACAGTAAAGCGTCTGCCTACAATGCGGGAGACCTGGGTTCGATCCCTGGATCAGGAAGATCCTCTGGAGAAGGAAATGGCAACCCACTCCAGTACTCTTGCCTGGAAAATCCAGTGGATGGAGGAGCATGGTGGGCTACAGCAAAGAGTCAGGCATGACTGAGCGACTTCACTTCCACTTTTCACTTTTTCGTATGTTCAATATGTACATATGATAAAATTTATATGTATTTTTATACATCATTAAATCCAATTTAAATTAAACTTGCAGTAGAATCAAATAATTAACTTTCTACTAGCAAAATGCTGGTAGAAATGTGAAGAAATGCGGAGTAAGAGCTGTATATTTATTAGAATCATCAAGCTTTCCTTTATCAGAATTTTAGTTGGGTACTTTGTTTTCTTTACAGTCTATGAGTCATTATCAAAGTGTGTAATTAATTCACACTTATTAAGAGTCTATTTTATGAAAAACACTTAACTACTCTTTCCACAAAACAAAATTTGAATATGACATGGATTTTAAAAAACATGTGATTAAGTGTTTTGGTAACACTGAAGAAGGAAAGGCTAATTCAGATTGGATTATCCTTCTTTGTCAAGGAAAGGGAACATTTGAGTTTGGCCATGAAAGATGGATAGATTCTCCAAGGTCTCAAATGGGCCAGAGTGTATGGTGTTACAGCCAGACACTTTAGACAAATATATAGACACTTTATACAAAATTGCCAAGATAGAAATAGTCAAAGGAAGATGTGTTGGGTAAATGATATATCTGGCCTGATTGGAGTTCAGAGATTTAGATTTAGAGGCTATTGCTAGAAACTAAGTTGGAATAAATTTCCAAGGGATTTGTATGCCTTGATATGAAGTTTAGACTTTTATTTTGAGGATGGGCTTCTCAGGTGGCTCAGTGGTAAAGAATCTGTCTGCCAGTGCAGGAGACAGGAGGCATAGGTTAGGTTCTTTGGTCTGTGAAGATCCCCTGAAGTAGGAAATGGCAACCCACTCCAATATTCTTGCTTGAAAAATCCCATGGTATAGGATCCTGGTGGGCTACAGTCCAGGGGGTCGCAGAGAGTCGGACATGACTTAAAGACTGAATACACACACACTCACATTTGAGGAGACTGAGGGACATAGATGTTGATTTGAACATAAAAATGATATTATATCTTAGTTCATTGTGGCAGCTAAAATGGAATACCATAGACTGGGTGGTTTATAAACAATAGAAATGTATTTCTCACAGTTCTAAAAGCTGGAAGTCCAAGATCAGGAAGGCAGTAGATTTGATGTCTGGTGAGAGCCCACTTCCTAGTTCACAGATGGCCATCTTTTTGCCGTGTCCTCACATGATGGAAAAGGAAAAGAGTTTTCTAGGCCTCTTTTCTAAGGGCACCAATCCCATTTGTGAGGTGGATCTCCCCCAAACCCTACCTCCAGATACCATCACCTCATGAAATAGTTTTTAACATATGAATTTAGGAGGGACATAATCAGTCTGTAGCAGATGCATTCAATACAAAGCATTCTCAAACTTTAATCAAGCCTCAGTGGTAAAGTGTACTAGAAAGGAGAGAGATTTTTATGAGGATAGTTGAGGGGTTCTTTTATATCTCAACCGAGAAATACCAAATGTGGTTGCTTTAAGAATAAATGGAGAAGATAGAAGAGACATAAAAACCACACTGCCATTGTCATTTTGGGGGTAGTTAATGATTGGATATTATTTGGAGAGAACCAGCTCATTTAAAAATAACCCTCCACTTTTTAGGCGGAGTAATTTCTACTCAGATTGATGGTTGAAAATATATACAAAAACACTCCAGGAGCACCATAAAGCACCAGTTCTAACAAGATGGAAAAATTGAAAATTTCTGTTGAACCACATAGACAATTTTTATCTTTCATTATTTTTGAAATTACTGTGATCTAGAAAGAGGAAAAAAACGCACATTAAATTATTTCAGTAAGAAGCATAGCTAAGATGGTAGTTGTGAGTTTGTACTCCTTCCTGATTGAAAATAAAAGTTGCAGTAAGTAGAAATTGCTGTGTGAAGTTTAGGTATACACTGGCAGATACAGCAGTGCTGTGTGGGCTGTGCTCAGTCACTTCAGTCTGACCCTTTGTGATGTTAGTGACTATAGCCCTCCAGGCTCCTCAGTCCATGGGATTCTCCAGGCAAGAATATTGGAGTGAGCTGCCATGCCCTCCTCCAGGGGCTCTTGCAGACCCAGGGACTGAACCCATTGTCTCCTGCAACTCTTGCATTGCAGGCAAATTCTTTACCACTGAGTCACCAGGGAAGCTCTGATATAATGGTATTATATTATAAAATAAATAATAAAATGGGAAGTATAATACTTAGGAGTAAATTGTAAGAATGGGTAGAACATCACATTTAAGTGTTGGCAATTTTATTACGTTATCTTGATATTATTAAGGATTAATAAGCTACTTCAGGATAAAACTTATTTCTGTAAGAAAAAAACCCCATACTAACATAGATTTGGATAATGACACTTTTCTTTAATGGTTTCCTTTTAATTGGAGGTAAACTTGTTAAAGATTGATTAGCTCTGGAAATGCTTGATATTGATGTTTTCTTCTGGGATATATACATCATGTATTTTGTGAGATGTATATGAATAGTAATTGATGACCCAGAAAGATTTGTTTTAATTTATATCTTTCATTCATATATAAATTAAAAAAATTCTATAGAACTTCTTCTTATTTTTCTTTTCTCCCATGAGCTCATTTTGCACTAATCCCAGGGCTATGATAATGATTTTCATTTTTCCCCAACATTCGCAATGCAATCAAATTCCAAAGTCATTCCAAATGAGATTCAGTGAACCTGGCATCAGTGGGAACATAGTTTTAATATATTTTGGTTACTATGAGTGAACTGGTATAAAAGGATAATATGGAATATTGATTGGCAGGATAAGAGATCTTTTTTTTTTTTTTTCCAGTCGGTTTATGTTCCAAATGTGATGGGTTTATTTTACTCTGATGCGAAACCTAAGATTCTACTACCGTACAGAGACCAATATATTACAAGGTCATGAAACAGTGGTGTGGGACATGCAGGACGCGACGGATAAGAGATCAAAATCAGAGGGGTCATTTGTAATGTCCAGATAAGAAACGGAGAGGACCGCATTTTCTCCTAGGGTGGGGCATGTTTAGTTGTGATCCTGGATGTGGAAATGTGTGTCCTAATACTGTCTCCCTTTTGAAAGTGCATCTTCCCTTTGCCAGAAAATCTGTTACCTGTATCTGTGTAAACAAGCACACAAATACAAAGCCACAAAAAATAAGCACAGGGTAGAGTTCTATATTGTTCATAAGGTTTTAGATTAGACCCCTTCTAACCTCTGCAAGTTTAAATAGGAACTCCTTATTATATGCAGAAATTCTATTTGCATGGTTTAAAACAATGAAAAGACACCTTGATAGCATTTTGATTCATTTTAAACTAATTTTATTAAAAAATGCCATTAGCATCCACATCTGTATAAATTATTGCAGAAAATGACTAGTGTAAAATTTTCAGTATTTTCCTAGTATGTATGATGTGCATAAGGGCTATTTTAAAAATAGAAATTAATCTTAATCTCCTAACATTATTCTGATTTTACCTTAAATTTTGTTTATCCAAATTGCATCTCCTCTGTGGAGTGCTTTCTTTACAGCAGACTCTCATCAACCTCTTCTTCCCGTGCTCTGCCTGCTTTGCTCAGGTGATTTAGACACATGTCTGTTTGCCAGCTGAATAACATAGCTGCACTGGGAGTGTTTTATTATTCTCCTTGTGTTTGTAGCTTGAAAGTTACTTGCATGTCTAAAGATCATGCAGGGCTTTTATTTTCAGACTGCATGTGTCCCTAGGGCTGTTTCCACCTTTGTGTTTCCTCTTGCCATTGGTTTTGACTATAGGTCAGCGAAGCAAATAAACAAGCAAAAATACACAATAGCGTGTGAAACCCTCCACTTCCTCCCCCAACTCTGTGGAAACCTTTTGATACTGAAACCATAGAAGAATAATTCAAATTCCCTGTGTACATAGTATTCCTTACCACAATTTTAAAATGACCAATTATAAAAGAAATGATGCTTATGATTTTAAATGATACTAATAATTTTATGTTAGAATAGTTACAAATGTTAAAATACATTTTTGAAAAACTATTCCAGTTTGCAATCTGAGCAATAGTTAAAAAAAACTTCTGTTTCTGCATTGAAGGCTTTTCTTTTCATTTTAAAGATAAGCTTTTGCAAAAGGTGGGATAATTTCATTTTTAAAAAAGCTTCTCATATTATAATTTTAATTTTTAGTATTAAAACTAACTTCTAAAGCAGCCATAAGGTAACTGTAAAAAATACTAACTCATTTCTTTTAAGAGAGTAGATTCATTCACTGTTTTATAAAATAAAATGTAATATGCTTTGTCCTAATTCCCATATTTTCAACAATTTAAAAGCTGGAAAATTTTAGATAATTTCATTAAGTGGATAGTTATTTCTTCTTCTCAGATGAAGATTGGCACATGAGCATGGACTAGGCCACCAGTATGAATATGAGAAAATCTTTTGTCATCAGTGACTATGAGAATAATATGGAGTTACACATTTTTAGTTGTATGTGTCTGAACTCATTTACTTTCTGTTGACAAATATACAGAGGATTGTATTTGAGGTCACAGTTCAGTTCAGTTCAGTTCAGTCACTCAGTCTTGTCTGACTCTTTATGACCCCATGAATCGCAGCACGCCAGGCCTCCCTGTCCATCACCATCTCCCGGAGTTCACTCAGACTCACGTCCATCGAGTCCGTGATGCCATCCAGCCATCTCATCCTCGATTGTCCCCTTCTCCTCCTGCTCCCAATCCCTCCCAGCATCAGAGTCTTTTCCAATGAGTCAACTCTTTGCATGAGGTGGCCAAAGTACTGGAGCTTCAGCTTTAACATCATTCCTTCCAAAGAAATCCCAGGGCTGATCTCCTTCAGAATGGACTGGTTGGATCTCCTTGCAGTCCAAGGGACTCTCAAGAGTCTTCTCCAACACCACAGTTGAAAAGCATCAATTCTTTGTTGCTCAGCCTTCTTCACAGTCCAACTCTCACATCCATACATGACCACAGGAAAAACCATAGCCTTGACTAGATGGACCTTAGTCGGCAAAGTAATGTCTCTGCTTTTCAATATGCTATCTAGGTTGGTCATAACTTTTCTTCCAAGGAGTAAGCATCTTTTAATTTCATGGCTGCAGTCACCATCTGCAGTGATTTTGGAGCCCCCCAAAATAAAGTCTGACACTGTTTCTACTGTTTCCCCATCTATTTCCCATGAAGAGATGGGACCGGATGCCATGATCTTCGTTTTCTGAATGTTGAGCTTTAAGCCAACTTTTTTACTCTCCTCTTTTACTTTCCTCAAGAGGCCTTTTAGCTCCTCTTCACTTTCTGGCATAAGGGTGGTGTCATCTGCATATCTGAGGTGATTGATATTTCTCCCGGCAATCTTGATTCCAGCTTGTGTTTCTTCCAGTCCAGCGTTTCTCACATGTCCATTTATAATGAACAAGGGTCAAATGCAAGTATTTGTTGTTCAGTCGCTCAGTCATGTCTGATTCTGCAACTCCATGAATGCAAGTATTATTGTCATTATTAAAGACAGTTAGAAGTTTTGCATAATAACGAATATCAGTAAACCTGCTAGTCACATTTTTTGTGACCTATCTTTTCTTCAGTGTATTTTCTAAATGATCTTTTGGTTTTATGTAGCATGTAATTCCAGAGAAGGCAATGGCACCCCACTCCAGTACTCTTGCCTGGAAAATTCCATGGATGGAGGAGCCTGGTAGGCTGCAGTCCATGAGGTAGCTAAGAGTCGGACAAGACTGAACGACTTCACTTTCACTTTTCACTTTCATGCATTGGAGAAGGCAATGGAAACCCACTCCAGTGTTCTTGCCTGGAGAATCCCAGGGACGGGGGATCCTGGTGGGTTGCTGTCTATGGGATCGCACAGAGTTGGACATGACTGAAACGACTTAGCAGCAGCAGCATGTAATTCTGCTACCTATTTAAAAATAGTTTCTCAACTTCATCTTCCTCTCCTAGGCTTCCTAGAATCTCATCTCTATAAATAATTGGGAGTAATCTATTTAAAACTTAGGTTAGCTCCTGTGATACTGTTATTTGAAACACTAGCAGTTTCTCATCACATTTAAAATAAAAATTCACACCGAGGAAACCAGAATTGAAAGAGACACATGTACCCCAATGTTCATCGCAGCACTGTTTATAATAGCCAGGACATGGAAACAACCTAGATGTCCATCAGCAGATGAATGGATAAGAAAGCTGTGGTACATATACACAATGGAGTATTACTCAGCCGTTAAAAAGAGTTCATTTGAATCAGTTCTGATGAGATGGGTGAAACTGGAGCCAATTATACAGAGTGAAGTAAGCCAGAAAGAAAAACACCAATACAGTATACTAACACATATATATGGAATTTAGGAAGATGGCAATGACGACCCTGTATGCAAGACAGGAAAAGACACAGATGTGTATAACGGACTTTTGGACTCAGAGGGAGAGGGAGAGGGTGGGATGATTTGGGAGAATGGGAAGTCTAACATGTATACTATCATGTAAGAATTGAATCGCCAGTCCATGTCTGACGTAGGGTGCAGCATGCTTGGGGCTGGTGCATGGGGATGACCCAGAGAGATGTTGTGGGGAGGGAGGTGGGAGGGGGGTTCATGTTTGGGAACGCATGTAAGAATTAAAGATTTTAAAATTTAAAAATTAAAAAAAATAAAATAAAAATTCAAACTCCTTGCCATTTTAGTTTGTAGGTGGAATAATCCAGTAAAGGAACTGATACTGTAGGAGAGTGAGGGAATAGTTTTTTCACTAAATGCATTCACTCAACAAATAATTGAGTGAGTATTATATGTCAGGCACTGTTTTAGGTACTTGAGTGAACAAAAAACACAAGAATGCCTGCCTGTATGGAGCTTACTTTCTAGTAATGCAAGGCAGACAATCAATTTTCTTATAAAGGGGTAGTTAAAAGGTGGTAAATGCTATGGGGGAAAAGGGTAAAAAACGGTAGGGTAAGGGAATAAGGAGAAATGGCAACCCACTCCAGTACTCTGGAAAATCCCATGGATGGAAGAGCCTGGTAGGCTACAGTCTGTGGGGTCGCAAAGAGTCGGACACGGCTGAGCGACTTCACCTTTCACCTTTCAAGGGAATAAGGAGTGCAAAAAGTGGATATGTGCGGCAGTTTTACACAGGTTACTCAGGACCTCTTTAAGAAGCTATCATTTGAGCAAATACTTGAAAGAGATGATATCAGTCCTACTGTCATGTGGGGGAAGAGCATTCCAGGCACAGGGTATAAAGTGCAAACAATGGAAGGTGGAGGCAAAGCTGCCACGCTTGAGGATGGCTTAGAAGACTAACATGGAGGGATGTGGATAGTTGTGAGCAAAGGTGTGACTTGGCTTAGGTTTTAAGTGATCTCTTTGCTGTAGACAGAGGAGGGTAATGGTAGAAGCAAAGAGAGAGAGAGGATAGCTTGAAATAAAGAGGTAGCGGTGGAAGTGGTGAGAAATGATTATTTTTGGATTTGTTTTAAAGGTAGAGAAGACAGTGCTGCTGCTAAGTTGCTTCAGTTGTGTCCGACTCTATGTGAACCCATAGACGGCAGCCCACCAGGCTCCTCCATCCCTGGGATTCTCTAGGCAAGAACACTGGAGTGGGGTGCCATTTCCTTCTCCAATGCATGAAAGTGAAAAGTGAAAGTGAAGCTGCTCAGCTGTGTCCGACTCTTAGCGACCCCATGGATTGCAGCCCACCAGGCTTCTCCGTCCAGGATTTTCCAGGCAAGAGTACTGGAGTGGGGTGCCATTGCCTTCTCCGAGAGAAGAGACTATTTCCTGACAAACTGTGTATTGGGAGTGAGAGACAGAGAGATATCAAGGATGCCAAGATTTTTGCACTGATGGATGGAGTTTCAGATTTGAGAGGGATGGTAAGATATTTGTTTTTGTTCTTGTCAAGTAAGGGATGTGTCTAACATGAGGATGTTAAATAGTTAGATATATTGATCTGGAGTTCAAAAAGAATAATAAGTCTGAGGTATAAGTATTGGAGTCACAAGACTAGCTGGGCAAATCAAGAAACTGAGTGTGGTTAAAGAAGAAATAGATCCAAAGACTCCATCATGGGATATTCCAAACTCAAGAGGAATAAAATACATGAATGTGAAGGAAGGTGACAGGATCCAGCTTATACCTGTATGTTTATAGATTGCTTATTTAACACTCCTGCTAAAGTAAGAAAACGGCTCCTTGTCTGTTTAGAGTATTCTTGGCACAGAATAGTTGCTCAATAAATATTTGTTAAACAAATAAAAGCCAAATAAGTGAGACTGTTATGGATTTATGAAAATAGTTTGGGTAATATTTTTGATGCAAAATTGAAAGCTGAGTCCATAAGGCATCTATTTTGAGTTCATAGTGGGAAGTACAGACTTCCCTTACTGACACCAGCCTGGCGGCTTACAGATTAAGTTCTGATCTTGGTATTTGACTTAGTCCTTTTTTTTTTTTTTTTTACTAGATACTGGGTTGATTTTTTTCCTTATAGTTATTTTGAAAGCAAAAATAAAACTCTCAGCCATTTATCACTCCAAAATATGACCTACATACACGTTCTCTTCAAACTGGTTTAATGTAGAATCCAAGCTATAACCCTATAAATTGGCCTACTCAGTCATTTTCTCTTATTTCTCTGGATTGCTGTCATCATGGGTTAGTTGTCTGACCCAAAAAAAGGGAAATTAAATACTGGTCCCTGGTTGATGGGATCACGTATAAGTTTAGGTTTTGAACTGGCGATTCCGATCAGTTTCTTTATGAAGGGCCATGGAAATAATTTCTGCAGAGCTGAAAGACTCAAAATGGCCCTCACAATCATTAAGAAGGAGGTTGCAAGAAGTAAACGATCTCAAGTGTTTGACCAGACTTCAGGCAGCAGTGAATGCTTAGGTTTGGTGCTAACATCACAACTCTTGTCAGTTCCCCAGTGGACTAGAGAACAGGCGTCAGGATTCCATACGTCAAAGTTCTTTACCTTCTGCTAAAGTCACTTCCTCACTAGTTCTTGTAAGTTGAGAACCAGTTTTCTTCTTCATAAAGGCTTATTAAGTTGTTATGCCAACCTGTGCATGCAGAATTGCAATGCCAAGGTGATGTGCGTGTGTGTGGATATCAATGTTTGTATGACGTGCAGAACACAAAACATAGGAAATGAGACTTACATCAGAATTCCTTGTGAAAGTAAATTTTATCCCAAAGCATTGATTGTAACATGAAATTGCCTTTTCCTCATCTTTTCTTTTATGGCAAAATCTTAGACTGTTAATTTTCAGAACTCTGTGAATTTAAATATATTCATGTTCTTTGTTTAAAAAATAATGAAGGTATACATTGACTTATGTGATCTGAGGTTGGGGGTCATATATTAGTACTCATAACAAACCTCAGGCATCACTTATCTTGTTTATTGTTGTATTCCCACCACGTGTCTGGCAAATGGTAGGTGGTCACTAAATATTTGTTATTTAATTGAAAGATATAGCAAAGCTGGAAAACTTCCATATGTCATGACTATTTTGTTCACAGTGAAACAGGAATTCTAAAAGGCAAGGGAAGTCTTGGTTTTTTTCTAGGCTAGGGTATAAAGCAACAAGAAAATTCAATAAATACTTGAGGATTTAATTAACCCATGTTCTTTATATGTGTTATTGCCTAATGATACTTCCTCTTTAGCTGAAATGCTTCCAGCTTGAATTCTCAAACCATCTAGGATCCACAATAAAACCTGTAGTTCTGTTACATCTTCTAGTCACCTGCCCTCTTGTGAGCTTAGCTTGCCCAGAAGAGCAGTGCCCATTGAGTAACACATGGATGGACCAGGTAAAGCTTGTGGACTTCAGCAGCTATAAGTGATTCTATTTCTTCCATCACTGTTGAGCCTGAGGGCTATGTTTATTTCAGTCATGTCAGCAAGAGCCCAAAGCTCGTCTTCGTGGTATGTACTTTAGATATTTCTGCCAAAAGCCGACAGATGAAAATGTGGTTTGTGTCATCACTTTTCTTTTTAAATGATGACAAAAAGCAACCAAATAACAAACAAGTGAACAACTCTTGCCCTCTGGAGGTATGGGGAAGTTAATTTATTTTCTTTTTATTTCTTCCGATTAGGCATTCATGAGAGTGTAAACATTCTTTTTCATTCCTTTAAGTCAAGCTGAAGCCATCAGGCATACTTGTTGCGATTAGCAATGAATTTTCAGCTTTTAAAGCATATGTTAAGTATATATAGCGCTGCAACACATTTTAAAAGCAAATTTAGGCTAGCTGTTGCTTTTATCTCTATATGGTTATGGAGAAATTATGTTTGGGGGCCATTTTAGAAATTTATTTCAAAATGCATATGATTATTTCCATGTCCATGTAATTTTAAACTATTTCATCAAAGTTTAGAATTGGACTATTCAAATGTAATTATACAGGTACGCTCATCTCCACCTACATCTTTGAACAATACAAAATATATTCATTATACTGTTTCCGGTGTTATAAAAATCTTATGCTCCTAAACTTTGAGTTTCTATTTATGACTTGACAGTAACTAGTAGAGAAAATGGAAAGTAGTTTTATGTGCAAGTATAAAATAACACAGCAGGCAAGTATAAAATCTTGATGCTAAAATCGTTTGTTTCTTTGCTCCTGTAAACCAGAGGTTAGCTTTAGCCCTTAAGCCAAAATCTCTTAAAATCTGTTTAAAGCCTTTTCACAAACCTAGAGTCTATTTACTAGTTAAGAAGCAGATTGTATGTTTATAGCCTTTAGGGTCATGGGAAGTGATTCAAACTACTTTTGGAAATGACTCAGTGAGCAAGAAAATGCCCATAACAATTTTAGCATTAGATTTCCAACAGGTTTTAGTTTACGGAATAGAATCACAGATATGATTAAAGAACTTTGAACTTTTTCAGATCCATAACACACAGTGTAGCTTTCAGAGCCAGTTATCACGTTGTCATATATCTTAAGATCAAGGGAGAAAGTACGAAGCCGTTTGACAATTTTTACAGTTTGAGACAGCCATGGAGTTGTCCATTAGTAAAACATTTTTTGAGCACCTATGCGGTGTTAAGCATTCTTCTAGATGCTTGGGATCCATCAATGAATAAAATAGACAAAAGTCCTTTCCTTTATAAAGCATAAATCTTACTTACTTTTGGCTTCCCTTGTGGCTCAGCTAATAAAGAATCCGTCTGCAATGAGGGAGACTGGGTTCAATCCCTGGGTTGGGAAGATCCCCTGGAGAAGGGAAAAGCTACCCACTCTAGTATTTTTGCTTGGAGAATCCCATGGACCATATAGTCCATGGGGTCTCAAAGAGTCGGACACGACTGAGCGATGTTCACTTTCCTTTTACTTACCTTTATGTTTATAAAATAAGTAAATGATATAATACGGAAGACGATAAGTGCTTAGGAAAAAAAGAGAAAGTAGAGCCAGGGTAAAGGGAAGTGGGAATGTTAGGTTAGAAAGGCTGGTGGATAAATAGGAAATTTGGATTTGAAGTAGTATAATCAGGACAGGGCTTATGAAGAAGGTGCTATTTGATTAGAGGCTTGAATGGAGTAAGAGATAGCTGTACAGATAGTAGGGACAGACCATTCTAACCACTGGGACAGTTCATACAAAGGGAAGGAAGTGGGAGTTTTCCTGGCATGTTCAAGGAATACCCAGGAGGCAAATGAAGCTGAAATAGAGTCAGAGAGAAAATTGCTAAAATGATGTTCGAAGGAGGAACAGATCAATAGGCCACCACAGGGACTTTGGCTTTTACTGTGAATGAGGTGGGAAGCAGGGTTTTGAGCAAAGGAGTGACATGAATGATGTGTCCCTGGGGCTGCTACTTTGAGAGTAGACAGCAGGGAGAGAGACTGGCAGCAAGGAAGAGCAGGGAAGAGCAGGGAAGAGCTGTTGGGGGCTTGGTTCAGGGCAGTAACTGACAGAGCGGGAAATAGCTGGATTTTGGAGGTATTTTGAGAGTAGCATCTACTGAATTTCCTGGTAAATGTGATAAAGGGGCATGAGATAAAGAGAGGGGTGAGTCTAAGGGTTTTTTTTTTTTTTTTTTTTTCACCTGAGCATCCAGAAAGTTGGAGATGTCATTAAATAAGATAGTGAACTGGTCAAGAGCAGCAGCCATGGGCAACAAACACAAAAATAAGTCACCAAACATGTTTCTAACACGGGATCTACTTCATATTCCTATCACTTCTTAGTATGTCATTACTTACATTATTTTACCACTTTAATAAGAGCCATCTGGGCAGATCTCACCATGGCCTAATTCATGTTACCAATAATATGATGTCACTGAAAGCGATGTTGGGAAGAGATGTGTATAAAACGCTCTGGAGAGACAGCTCTGAGTGTCCAAGTTATGTATATCAGAACCCATCCTTACAGTATTAACATTTCTTGGACCTCCTGAGACTTAGGACCCATTAGTTTGTTACATATGTGTTAAATCTTTTGCCTGTATATGAGCTAGACTTTAGATGATAATTTATCTGTTACAGTTTGTATAGCTGGGACTACTTTATTTATGGTAAATGCTGTCTTGATAGGAAATAAACTGTAAATAGACTAAATAAAGTGTAAATAAATTAACTGTAGAATAATCCAGGTGCCAGTGTCATTTTTTCATTTTCTTGTTTGGATATTTGGAATAAATTTATATATTAATATAAGTTGAATACCTACTGACTGATGATGACTACTAATAACTTTGTTTCTACTACTAAGACATTTTGGTCTAAACCAGTGGCATTTGGAATCTGTGAATTCTCTTAAATTTTAATGCCTTAAAATACTAATTTTCAAATTCATCTTAGAATTCAATTAACAGTGCCTTGTGGCTTTATAATATAAAGTCTGACTTTATGAAAAATGCTCATGTTTAATTAATATAGAGTATCTTTTATTATATGTGGAGATAGTGATGTTTGTCACCAACTGTACTGAACTCCAGGAGATGGTGATGGACAGGGAGGCCTGACGTGCTGTGTGTGATTCATGGGGTCGCAAAGAGTCAGACATGACTGAGCGACTGAACTGAACTGTACTGTGTTAAATTCTGTCTTGAATATTAGTATTTAGTCCACGTATTGTTGGAATACACCCTGGTCCTGTAATCCTTTAAAGACAAATTGGATGATATAAATGTGGTATAAATCTGAGTAGCCCTGAGGGTATTGAATATGTTTTACAATGAACTCAAGCTGAGATATACATTTCCAAATTGCCATTTTCATGGAACTTGATTCCACAAGGTTGCTAATTACATGACATACTATAGGTTATTAGGGACTTCCCTGATGGCTTGGTGGTAAAGAATCTGCCCGCCAATGCAAGAGATGTGAGTTTGATCCCTGGACTGGGCAGATCCCCTGAAGAAGGAAATGGAAACCCACTCCTGTATTTTTGCCTGTAAAATCCCATGGACAGAGGAGTCTGGCAGGCTGTATTTCGTGGTGTTGCAAAAGAGTTGGATGTGACTTAGCGACTAAACAACTGTAGTTTATTAGATTTGTTATATTATGAAAATTACTGAAGAAAATAGAGTTTATTTTTCCATGTTTCACGAAACATATCACATACTATCATTAGACCTTAAAACCTTATTCTTGTATAATTTAAAACTGTACTTGTATAAAAATTTTTAAGTAGAGGCAAAGTTGACATACAGTTAGTTGTCCAGATATTAAGTGTATACTTTAGTAAGTCTTGACAAGAACCCAAGTAGCTATCACTCAAAAACACACTGACACTACAATAGACTTTCTATAATGGTGGCAATGTTCTATATCTGTGTTGGCTAATATTATAGTCACTACCCACATGTGATTTTTGAGCATTTGAAATGTGGCTAGTCTGATTAAGTAACTGAAGTCTTGATTTTACTTAATTTTTAAAAATTTAAATTTAATTCAAATGGGCACATGTGTTAGTGACTACAATATGGGACAGTGCAGCCCTCGGTAGTCCTCAACTGGGATTCTAAGAGAGAATTAAACCTTAATGCTGATGGTGTATTAACTTAGCTCCTGTCCATCTATCATTATCAGGATAATTAGGAAAATGTCACTCAAATCATGCTTTGCAGTGTTTCATTCTCTTACAGCACTCACTTGAAAAAGGACTGCTCTAGGATATTTCCTCATCTCCGTTTTTGGTCAGTATTGCCCTATGCCCTAATGTCAAACACAGTCCTTTTGTTATCTCCATAGATTGTTCTTGCCTGTTCTTTGACTTCATGTAGATGGAAATATGTAGTGCATTTTCTTTTGTGACTGTCTTTTGTCACTCAACACAATGTATGTGTCAATATGTATTCCTTTATATTACTGTGTATTATGCAATACATCCATTGTATCAGCTTATCAGAGTTTATTTACCTGATCTCCAAGTGTGTCCATTTCGTTTAAGTTCTCAAATTGATTGGCATAAATTTTTCATAACACCTACTTGTTATCTTTTTAATGTATTTAGTGTTTATAGTGTTGCAATTTTTTTCATTTTTTACCTGTTTAGTCTTTTTTTAATGAAATAAAGCTGAATATTTTTAATTATAAAAAGTACAAGTGACTTGATTGGTCTTGCTATTATCATTTTTATTACAGAAACAACTTTGGTGTTTTCCATTTTTCGTATTTTACTTATTTCTGCTTTTATTTTTTATTATTCTCATTTATTTTTAAATGAAAATCCATTAAAACTAAGCCTAGTTTTCCTCCTGCCTTTTCATTTTTGTGTAAATTTTTAGCATTTTAGAAATTGATTCTGCAGACACTCATTGAGCATCTGTCTATTCCATGGAAGGTACTGGGATAAGCAACAGTGAACAAGACAGACATATTTCTAGCCTTTTTACATTCACGATTCTGTTGAGCAGGTAGATATTGGGAAATAAATGGCAAGAGTGATAAGTATTGTAACAGAGAATTTCAAGGAAATCTGGAAGTTTATAATAGGGGCCTTACACAGAGTAGAGGCTTGGGAAAAGCATCTTGATCTCAGACAAGCTAGCTAGGAGTTAGCTAGAGAAAGGAGGAGGAGAGAGCAGAAGACTCCAGACAAGAGTAACAGCTGTGCAAGATACTAAAGTGAAAAGGACCATGTTGAGCAACTAAGGAAAGCCAGTGTAGATGGAATGTGGAAATGGAAAGGAGTACAGACTAGGGTGGAGCTTTAGGAGGCAGGGCCAAATCATGTAGTGTTGTAGGTCATGTGGATGATTTTAGCTTTATCTTCACCAAGGATGGTTGAAGACCTCTAAGCTGAGGAAATGCGCCCAGTTTGCATGTCACAGATGTCACTCTGGTTACCGTGGATGTGTGTTGTGTGTGTGCTGTGTGCTCAGTCGCTCGGTTGTGTCTGACTCTTTCCAACATCGTGGACTGGGGCCTGCCAGACTCCTCTGTCTACGGAATTTTCCAGGCAAGAATACTGGAGTGGATTGCCATTTCTTTCTTCAGGGGATCTTCCCGACCCAGGAATCAAAACTGCATCTCTTGTGTCTCCTGCATTGGCAGGCAGATTCTTTACCACTGTGCCACCTGGGAAGCCCATGAAGTGTATAGACAGAAGGCAAATATTGATTAATAAGGACTAAATGGGAAGCAATTGCAGGTGAGACATGATGTGATAAGGATTATAGTAGATTCAAAATTTCATTCTGGGATTCCAGCTTTGCCCCAGTAGCTAGTTCCTGTTAAAACTCAAAATGATGTAATACCATGCCTATTATAAAATATTTGCTTTGAGTCAACACCCCTTTTGAGCAGGATGTACTTGGCAGTCTATTTCTTTCATCTTTTAAGTGTTGAGTATAATGTAAGAAAATATGACTTTTATTCTATATTGTGACAAGTTAGACTGAGGTGACTGTAGAACATAGATCAGCTATAAAACTCAACTTTACGAGTTTGACTTTTATGTGAAGAATACTTCTGAAGTATTCATAAAAACTATTCAGAAGTATAATACTTCTGTGTATGAAGAAATACAAAGAAGAAGAACAAATGCTATTCTGTGATGACAGTCTCTACTGTATAATTTTTCTGATAGATTAACTTTTATATGAAGTTTTCATATTTAAAGTTGAAAAGGAAGGTTTTTCAGTGTTTTAAGTTGTAAATAAAAATAACTTTTTCAAATAAGTTTTGAATGTGAATTTAAGCATTAATTTTTAAACTATCAAAACTTAATCACTATACTGGCATAAAATTCAATTATTCATATATGTATCTTATCTGTCTCATTCTCTATGTACCTACTCATCTACTTGTTTACCATCTATCATAAAAAGTTGCCAAAAAGTTTGTCATTAATGATTATTTAATAATTATACTGGGAAGAAATAAAGTTTCAGCAGTATATTTACATTTTAAAGTTGTTTAAATCTGATGGTGATTGTAGCCATGAAATTAAAAGACGCTTACTCCTTGGAAGGAAAGTTATGACCAACCTAGATAACATATTAAAGAGCAGAGACATTACTTTGCCAACAAAGGTCCTTCTAGTCAAGGCTATGGTTTTTCCTGTGGTCATGTATGGATGTGAGAGTTGGACTGTGAAGAAAGCTGAGCACCGAGGAATTGATGCTTTTGAAGTGTGGTATTGGAGAAGACTCTTGAGAGTCCCTTGGACTGCAAGGAGATCCAACCCGTCCATTCTAAAGGAGATCAACCCTGGGTGTTCTTTGGAAGGACTGATGCTAAAGCTGAAACTCCAATACTTTGGCCACCTCATGCAAAGAGTTGACTCACTGGAAAAGACTGATGCTGGGAGGGATTTGGGACAGGAGGAAAAGGGGTCGACAGAGGATGAGATGGCTGGATGGTGTCACCGACTTGATGGACGTGAGTTTGAGTGAACTCTGGGACTTGGTGATGGACAGGGAGGCCTGGCGTGCTGCGATTCATGGGGTTGCAAAGAGTCGGACACAACTGAGCGACTGAACTGAGCTGAAATGAAATCTGATTATTTGTGACTTTAACAATTTTTACTGATTCTTTTAATTAGAAAACTTATAAGTATCATTTGAATGACTGTTTTTCCTTTTTGAATATGAATTGGGAATATCTAGCTCAGTTTTATTTAGAAAACGTGGAAGTTAAGTCAATTAATTTCTAGTGGGATTTATCATCAGAAATAAATTAAAGCATAGAATGAATGGTCAATTTAGATTGTCCTCTGTACTGAGGTAATTTTGATCAGACTTCCAGATTTCATTTATATGGTCAACTTCTAAAAAATTTAGAAGCAGTTAATGAGACTAATTATATTTTTCAGTCCATGGCTTATTCGTCTCATTAATTCTTAAAGAGCGTCCTATCCTTCTTTCTTTCTCTTATCTCTCATACTGAAAAATTTTCACTTTTCTGTCTTTGGAAACCATTTTAATATTTTAAATCTGTATGTTTTAATTTAGATATGTCCCCCCAAAGCACATTGTTTTGTATACATATATCCTTAATTTGTGCTTCCCCAATAGCTCAGCTAATAAAGAATCTGCCTGCAATGCAGAAGACCCCAGTTCAATTCCTGGATTGGAAAGATCCCTTGGAGAAAGGATATACCCACTCCAGGACTGCGAGGAGAACCAACCAGTCTATCCTAAAGGAACTCAGTTCTGAATATTCATTGGAAGGACTGATGCTCAAGCTGAAACTCCAATATTTTGGTTACCTGATGCAAAGAACTGACTGACTAGAAAAGACCCTAATGCTGGGAAAGATTGAAGGCAGGAGGAGAAGGGGATGACAGAGAATGAAATGGTTGGGTGGCATCACTGACTCAACGGACATGAGTTTGAGTAAGTTCAGGAAGTTGGTGATGGATAGGAAAGCCTGGTGTGTGCAGTCCATGGGTCGCAAAGAGTCGGATATGACTGAGCAACTGAACTGAACCCACACCAGTATTCTTGGGTTTCCCTGGTGGCTCAGATGGTAAAGAATCTGCCTGCAATGTGGGAGACCTGGTTTCAACCTGTGAGTTGGGAAGATCCCCTGGAGAAGGTCATGGAAATCCACTCTAGTGTTCTTGCCTGGAGAATCCCCATGGACAGGGGAGCTTGGCATGCTACTGTCCATGGGTTTGCAAAGAGTTGAACACGACTCAGTGACTAAGCCCAGCACAGTTCATTCTTACTTTGATAAGTAATATTATGTTCCATATATTTTCTATTTTATTTCTTTTACAACTGAACCCTCTTTTTTTGATATTATTCGTGCTGTTACTTGTACATCTAATGTAGCTTCTAACTGCTGAACGCTATAGCATGGTGTGTGCTAAGAAATTTGGAAGGATTTCTTAAAAAGCAAGAATAATAACATTACCTCAGTTCAACATTCTATTCAATGAAGAACTTTTTGGAAAACATTAAGTAACTTGAAGTGGAAAGATATTTGCAAAATCCAATAACAACATGCAAGCAACTCTTGCAAATCAACTAGAAAAATTCACCCCAGGGAGAAGATCAAAATAGATAAACATGACATTTAGAGAAGAGCAAACTTATAATACTAATATGCATGTAACAAGGTGGTAAAAATAAAGAGTATTATAAAAAATGTAAATTAAAGCAACAGTGAGCTATGGCTTTAAATCCTTAGGTAGGCAAACATTAGAAAGATGGGCAATAGCAGCTGAGATATGAAGGCATAAAATCTCTATCACACTCCTGGTGGTAGTGGAGAACAATGTAGCGTGGCTTATTCAGAGGAAGTACAAATGTACCCTATGAATGCATTACGTTACTTCTTGGTACAAATCTCAGGAGAAACGAGAAGAAATGTATGGAGGTTTTCTTTGTAGAAATGTTGATGGAGGCAAGAGTTGGAAGCAGTCTGAATGTCTGTCACCTGCCCAGGGATGGATGAACCTGTATGCCCATCACTGGACCGGTGGGCATGTGGAGCATATAGGTGTTTAAATGACAGCCATCATAAAGGAGTGCTGTGATTCCTAAAATCGTTTGTATTTTTTTTTTAATTTTAAATTTTGTCATTAGAAATGCTCGTGAGCCACTTAAGAAAATGAAAGTGCTAAATGTAGAATTTAAAAAAAGTGAACTAAAAAAAACAAATTCATAGCCATACCCTGTATGTAATTTAGGAAACATAGGAGTATAGTGTTTTGAGTTAACTATAGCTCTGGGAAGTAGATTCTGTCCACTCTGATGATGGGGCAGGACTGGGGCTCTCATTCTAGGCTTTTATTGTCTTAAGTCATAGCATTGAATCTTTTTGATATGGTACAACCCATCTCCGTTTTTTCCTTTTTATTTTTCTGTGCCTCTTCTTTTCCTGGTCCTCTATTTTTGACTTTTTATTTCTGACAGAATGACTTTTTGTTGTCAATAAATCATTAAGGCATTCACAACCCACCTCCCGCCCCCCAAATTCATAGATAGAACAGATTAGCCATTACCAGAGGTGGTAGGTGGGGGATTGGACAAAATACGTGAAGGGGATCAAAAAGTATAAACTTCCAGTTATAAAATACTTAAGTCATGGGGATGTAACATACAGGATGGTGCCTATAGTTGATAATACTGAATGTTGCTGCTGCTGCTGCTGCTGCTAAGTCGCTTCAGTCGTGTCTGACTCTGTGTGGCCCCATAGACGGCCACCTACCAGGCTCCCCCGTCCCTGAGATTCTCCAGGCAAGAACACTGGAGTGGGTTGCCATTTCCTTCTCCAGTGCATGAAAGTGAAAAGTGAAAGTGAAGTCGCTCAGTCATGTCCCACTCTTAGCGACCTCATGGACTACAGCCTACCAGGCTCCTCCGTCCATGGGATTTTCCAGGCAAGAGTACTGGAGTGGGGTGCCATTGCCTTCTCCGTTGAATGTTGCTAAACCTTAAAGAAAAGAACTGTGAGGGATGTCACCTAGACTTATTGTGAGGATCATTTTGCAATATGTACAAATATTAAATCATTATGCTGTACATCTGAAACTAATATAACTAATGCTATGTCAATTATATGTCCATTAAAAAAAGAAAATGCAATTTTATCAAATTTTTAGTCTGAAGACTAGAGGATACAGGCATGGTTAAGGACTCTAGGAATCTGCCCCTTATTTTCATATAATTTCTAAATTAAGAAAAATATATGTAGAACCCTTAATAAAGTCTACTAGTGTTAAAATAATTACAACTAAAAATACACTCTCCTGTTATATATCTTTTTTCTATCAAAACATCTCTCCCTGTGGCAACCACTTTCAACTCTTTTATCTCTTTTAAATATTCCCCTGTATATTTTAAAATTATGTACTTACACTGCTCTCTCTTAATGCATTAATTTCATATATTTATTTAAACTTGACAGTGCTATTTCAGCTTTTATATTTCAAGGATTTGTGCTATACTGCAATCCCTTTTTCCAGTATGTAATATGATTATTTATTGCAATTTCTGGTTATATTAATATTTAGTTTACATTCTTATGATTTACACGGTGTTCTCTGCTGAGTCCATTAGTGTACTATGATAATGAAATTGGATTCATTTGGCTAATTATAGAGAACTTGCCTACACTGTGCCTTAAAAAATAGTTCAGTTTTACTCAGATAATAAGAAGTCTGTGCGTGTGCTTAGTCGCTCAGTCATGTCCGACTCTTTGCGACCCCATGAACTGTAGCCCACCAGGCTCCTCTGTCCACGGTGATTCTCCAGGGAATAGTACTGGAGTGGATTGCCATGTCCTCCTCCAGGGGATCTTCCCAACCCAGGGATTGAACCCAGGTCTCACACACTGCAGGCAGATTCTCTACTGAATGAGCCACCAGGGAAGCCCGATAAGACATCTAGTGATAGAATATTAAGTGCTGGCGTGTAGGTTCCAGTGTGCCATTAGAGACATAAGTTTCATTCTGGCCTTCCAGTTCTTCCTACATGGCTTCTGCATCATGCAGGTCACCTGTGAGTTGCAAGATGGATGCTCTATTTCTAGGTCTCATCTATATTCAGACTGAAAGAAAAGGAAGGAAATAGGGCAGAAGCCCTGTGCTTGCTACATCCTCTTTCTTATGGTTTTCAAAAGTTCCACTTAATTTACTTACAAAATGTAAGTTCCACAAAAGTGACTTACATTTATATCGGATTTGCCAGAGCATCATCAAATGGTCTCCCTTTCTGTCGGACATGGACCTTCAGCAATTGGCCCTTTCATTTTCTCTTCTCTCCTTTTGTTCATCTCTCACTCTCTCTTTTGTTTTTGTTCTAATTTCCAAGGAATCTTCTGAATTTTATTTTGTGAACATGTTAATTTTTCTAACTTTTCTTTCATTTTTAATTTATAAGAACTTGTTTAGTGCTTTCTTTTTGTTTTAAAATAGCGATCCATAACTTATTATATTGATAATTTTTTTCTCTCATCTCTCTGAAGATATTAAAGATGATTTATTTGAATCTTGCTGCTGCACTTTGTATTGTTCGCATTTCCTTAGGATTCCCCTGTTTTAATGGCTTCTTTGGGTTTTCTGAAATATCCTTAAGTATGAGGTACTAGGGCTTTCCAGGTGGTGCAGTGGTAAAGAATTCATCTGCCAGTGCAGGAGACCTAGGAGATGCAAGTTCAATCCCTGGAGTCAGGAAAATCCCCTGGAAAAGGAAATGGCAACCCACCTCAGTGTTCTTGCCCAGAAAATTCCACGGATAGGGGAGCCTGGTGGGCTACAGTCCGCAGGTCACAAAAGAGTTGGACATGACTGACCATGACACTTTTTTCTATTGGAGGGCTCTAAGATGTCAGTAATTTAGATGTCTGTAGGTCTAGTTAGATTCTCCAGAGGAGGATTCTTCAGTATCCTGCTCGGTAGTATGAGCCTGTTTGCTGACTTTCAGGGAGCTGGTAAGACAAGATGGCTGTAGGTTACCGTGTTCACTAAGCATACTTTCATTTACTATCTGGTTTTCAGTCTTGCACTTCACATATGAACACTATAAATCTCCAGGAGGTAGAAATTATACATAGGATTCCCCAAACATTGGTCTAAAAGACTATAGATCCTTTTTCAGTCTCAGCAATCTTCCAGGACTAGGATTCTTCAGAAAATACTTACTGTAAATTCTACTGTAGGGCATCATCATATCCTACATACCTACTTCCTTAGTTCCTCTTCACCACATCTATGTGAATTAAATACCACTGCGTTCCCAATTTAACAAATGAAATTAGCCTAAGATCACAAAGCCTCTAAGAGGCAGCACTAGCATTTGAACTGCTAGCTCGAGTTCAGCCTTAGCCTCAAGTGTTTGTAAGAACAAGGACATTTGGTGACCTCTCCCATTTGCAAAAACAGGATTGCTGGGTAGATTCAGTGAGATAAGAGATACGAAGTATGTAGCTCTCAAAAAAGGTTGGCTCCATCCACCTTCATCTTTATTCTCGCCATTTAATGTGGTATTTAATTATTATTTTAAAAAAGTGTATCTCCTTTCCTTAAATAGATATCCTCGATTGAGAAGATTTTATGTTCCTTTTCAATTCTTTACATTGAATAAAACCAAATCCAGTGCTTCTTAGTTGAATATAGAATTTTTTAAATAGTTTTTTTTGTTTGTTTGTTTTTTGGTTTTTTAATTTTAAAATCTTTAATTCTTACATGCGTTCCCAAACATGAACCCCCCTCCCACCTCCCTCCCCATAACATCTCTCTGGGTCATCCCCATGCACCAACCACAAGCATGCTGTATCCTGCGTCAGACATAGATTGGCAATTCAATTCTTACGTGATAGTATATATGTTAGAATGCCATTCTCCCAAATCATCCCACCCTCTCCCTCTCCCTCTGAGTCCAAAAGTCCGTTATACACATCTGTGTCTTTTTTGCTTTCTTGCATACAGGGTCGTCATTGCCATCTTTCTAAATTCCATATATATGTGTTAGTATTGTTTTACTTTCTGGCTTACTTCACTCTGTACAATCAGCTCCAGTTTCATCCATCTCATCAGAACTGATTCAAATGAATTCTTTTTAACGGCTGAGTAATACTCCATTGTGTATATGTACCACAGCTTTCTTATCCATTCATCTGCTGATGGACATCTAGGTTGCTTCCATCTCCTGGCTATTATAAACAGTGCTGCGATGAACATTGGGGTACACGTGTCTCTTTCAATTCTGGTTTCCTCAGTGTGCATGCCCAGCAGGGGGATTGCTGGGTCATAAGGTAGTTCTATTTGCAATTTTTTAAGGAATCTCCACACTGTTCTCCATATTGGCTGTACTAGTTTGCATTCCCACCAACAGTGTAGGAGGGTTCCCTTTTCTCCACACCCTCTCCAGCATTTATTGCTTGCAGATTTTTGGATCGCAGCCATTCTGACTGGTGTGAAGTGGTACCTCATTGTGGTTTTGATTTGCATTTCTCTAATAATGAGTGATGTTGAGCATCTTTTCATGTGTTTGTTAGCCATCCGTATGTCTTCTTTGGAGAAATGTCTATTTAGTTCTTTGGCCCATTTTTTGATGGGGTCGTTTATTTTTCTGGAATTGAGCTGCATAAGTTTCTTGTATATTTTTGAGATTAGTTGTTTGTCAGTTGCTTCATTTGCTATTATTTTCTCCCATTCCGAAGGCTGTCTTTTCACCTTGCTTATAGTTTCCTTTGTTGTGCAGAAGCTTTTAATTTTAATTAGATCCCATTTGTTTATTTTTGCTTTTATTTCCAGAATTCTGGGAGGTGGATCATAGAGGATCCTGCTGTGATTTATGTCAGAGAGTGTTTTGCCTATGTTCTCCTCTAGGAGTTTTATAGTTTCTGGTCTTATATTTAGATCTTTAATCCATTTTGAGTTTATTTTTGTGTGCAGTGTTAGAAAGTGATCTAGTTTCATTCTTTTACAAGTGGTTGACCAGTTTTCCCAGCACCACTTGTTAAAGAGATTGTCTTTACTCCATTGTATATTCTTGCCTCCTTTGTCAAAGATAAGGTGTCCATATGTGTGTGGATTTTTCTCTGGGCTTTCTATTTTGTTCCATTGATCTATATGTCTGTCTTTGTGCCAGTACCATACTGTTTTGATGACTGTGGCTTTGTAGTAGAGCCTGAAGTCAGGCAAGTTGATTCCTCCAGTTCCATTCTTATTTCTCAAGATTGCTTTGGCTATTCGAGGTTTTTTGTATTTCCATACAAATCTTGAAATTATTTGTTCTAGTTCTGTGAAAAATGTGGCTGGTAGCTTGATAGGGATTGCATTGAATTTGTAAATTGCTTTGGATAGTATACTCATTTTCACTATATTGATTCTTCTGATCCATGAACATGGTATATTTCTCCATCTATTAGTGTCCTCTTTGATTTCTTTCATCAGTGTTTTATAGTTTTCTATATATAGGTCTTTAGTTTCTTTAGGTAGATATATTCCTAAGTATTTTATTCTTTTCGTTGCAATGGTGAATGGAATTGTTTCCTTAATTTCTTTTTCTACTTTCTCATTATTCGTGTAGAGGAATGCAAGGGATTTCTGTGTGTTGATTTTATATCCTGCAACTTTACTATATTCATTGATTAGCTCTAGTAATTTTCTGGTGGAGTCTTTAGGGTTTTCCATGTAGAGGATCATGTCATCTGCAAACAGTGAGAGTTTTGCTTCTTCTTTTCCAATTTGGATTCCTTTTATTTCTTTTTCTGCTCTGATTGCTGTGGCCAAAACTTCCAGAACTATGTTGAATAGTAGCGGTGAAAGTGGGCACCCTTGTCTTGTTCCTGACTTTAGGGGAAATGCTTTCAATTTTTCACCATTGAGGATAATGTTTGCTGTGGGTTTGTCATATATAGCTTTTATTATGTTGAGGTATGTTCCTTCTATTCCTGCTTTCTGGAGAGTGTTTATCATAAACAGATGTTGAATTTTGTCAAAGGCCTTCTCTGCATCTATTGAGATAATCATATGGTTTTTATTTTCAATTTGTTAATGTGGTGAATTACATTGATTGATTTGCGGATATTGAAGAATCCTTGCATCCCTGGGATAAAGCCCACTTGGTCATGGTGTATGATCTTTTTAATATGTTGTTGGATTCTGATTGCTAGAATTTTGTTGAGGATTTTTGCATCTATGTTCATCAGTGATATTGGCCTGTAGTTTTCTTTTTTTGTGACATCTTTGTCAGGTTTTGGTATTAGGGTGATGGTGGCCTCATAGAATGAGTTTGGAAGTTTACCTTCCTCTGCAATTTTCTGGAAGAGTTTGAGTAGGATAGGTGTTAGCTCTTCTCGAAATTTTTGGTAGAATTCAGCTGTGAAGCCATCTGGACCTGGGCTTTTGTTTGCTGGAAGATTTCTGATTACAGTTTCAATTTCCGTGCTTGTGATGGGTCTGTTAAGATTTTCTGTTTCTTCCTGGTTCAGTTTTGGAAAATTGTACTTTTCTAAGAATTTGTCCATTTCTTGCACGTTGTCCATTTTATTGGCATACAACTGCTGATAGTAGTCTCTTATGATCCTTTGTATTTCTGTGTTGTCTGTTGTGATCTCTCCATTTTAATTTCTAATTTTATTGATTTGATTTTTCTCTCTTTGCTTCTTGATGAGTCTGGCTAATGGTTTGTTAATTTTATTTATCCTTTCAAAGAACCAGCTTTTGGCTTTGTTGATTTTTGCTATGGTCTCTTTTGTTTCTTTTGCATTTATTTCTGCCCTAATTTTTAAGATTTCTTTCCTTCTACTAACTCTGGGGCTCTCCAATTCTTCCTTTTCTAGTTGCTTTAGTTGTAGAGTTAGGTTATTTATTTGACTTTTTTCTTGTTTCTTGAGGTATGCCTGTATTGCTATGAACTTTCCTCTTAGCACTGCTTTCATAGTGTCCCACAGGTTTTGGGTTGTTGTGTTTTCATTTTCATTCATTTCAATGCATATTTTGATTTCTTTTTTGATTTCTTCTGTGATTTGTTGGTTATTCAGAAGTGTGTTGTTCAACCTCCATATGTTGGAATTTTTAATAGTTTTTCTCCTGTAATTGAGATCTAATCTTAATGCATTATGGTCAGAAAAGATGCTTGGAATGATTTTGATTTTTTGAATTTATCAAGTTTAGATTTATGGCCCAGGATGTGATCTATCCTGGAGAAGGTTCCATGAGCATTTGAAAAAAAGGTGAAATTCATTGTTTTGGGGTGAAATGTCCTATAGATATCAATTAGGTCTAACTGATCTAATGTATCATTTAAAGTTTGTGTTTCTTTGTTAATTTTCTGTTTAGTTGATCTATCCATAGGTGTGAGTGGGGTATTAAAGTCTCCCACTATTATTGTGTTATTGTTGATTTCCCCTTTCATACTTGTTAGCATTTGTCTTACATATTGTGGTGCTCCTATATTGGATGCGTATATATTTATAATTGTTATATTTTCTTCTTGGATTGATCCTTTGATCATTATGTAGTGGCCTTCTTTGTCTCTTTTCACAGCCTTTGTTTTAAAGTCTATTTTATCGGATATGGGTATTGCCACTCCTGCTTTCTTTTGGTCTTTATTTGCGTGGTATATCTTTTTCCAGCCCTTCACTTTCAGTCTCTATGTGTCCCTTGTTTTGAGGTGGGTCTCTTGTAAGCAGCATATAGAAGGGTCTTGTTTTTGTATCCATTTGGCCAGTCTTTGCCTTTTGGTTAGGGCGTTCAACCCATTTACATTTAAGGTAATTATTGATAAGTATGATCCCGTTACCATTTACTTTATTGTTTGGGTTCAGGTTTATACACCCTTTTCGTGTTTCCTGTCTAGAGAATATCCTTTAGAATTTGTTGGAGAGCTGGTTTGGTGGTGCTGAATTCTCTCAGCTTTTGCTTGTCTGTAAAGCTTTTGATTTCTCCTTTGTATTTGAATGAGATCCTTGCTGGGTACAGTAATCTGGGCTGTAGGTTATTGTCTTTCATCACTTTAAGTATGTCTTGCCATTCCCTCCTGGCCTGAAGAGTTTCTATTGAAAGATCAGCTGTTATCCTTATGGGAATCCCCTTGTGTGTTATTTGTTGTTTTTCCCTTGCTGCTTTTAATATTTGTTCTTTGTGTTTGATCTTTGTTAATTTGATTAATATGTGTCTTGGGGTATTTCGCCTTGGGTTTATCCTATTTGGAACTCTCTGTGTTTCTTGGACTTGGGTGATTATTTCCTTCCCCATTTTAGGGAAGTTTTCAACTATTATCTCCTCAAGGATTTTCTCATGATCTTTCTTTCTGTCTTCTTCTTCTGGGACTCCTATAATTCAAATGTTGGAGCGTTTCATATTGTCCTGAAGGTCTCTGAGATTGTCCTCATTTCTTTTAATTTGGTTTTCTTGGTTCCTCTCTGATTCATTTATTTCTACCATTCTATCTTCTATTTCACTAATTCTATCTTCTGCCTCCGTTATTCTACTATTTGTTGCCTCCAGAGTGTTTCTGATCTCATTTATTGCGTTATTCATTATATTTTGACTCTTTTTTTATTTCTTCTAGGTCCTTGTTAAACCTTTCTTGCATCTTCTCAATCTTTGTCGCTTGGCTATTTATCTGTGATTCCATTTTGATATCAAGATTTTGGATCATTTTCACTATCAATATTTGGAATTCCTTCTCAGGTAGATCCCCTACTTCTTCCTCTTTTGTTTGGTTTGGTGGGCAACTCTCCTGTTCCTTTACCTGCTGAGTATTCCTCTGTCTCTTCATCTTGGTTATATTGCTGCGTTTGGGGTGGCCTTTTTATATTCTGGTAATTTGTGGAGTTCTCTTTATTATGGAGCTTCCTCACTTTGGGTGGGGTTCTATCAGTGGCTTGTCAAGGTTTCCTGGTTAGGGAGGCTTGTGTTGGAGTTCTGGTGGGTGGAGCTGGGTTTCTTCTCTCTGGAGTGCAGTGGAGTGACCAGTAATGGGTTATGAGACATCAAAGGTTTTGGGATAATTTTGAGCTGCCTGTATATTGAGGCTCAGGGGAGTGTTCCTGTGTTGCTGGAGAATTTGTGTGGTATGTCTTGTTTTGGAACTTGTTGGCCCTTGGGTGGAGCTTGGTTTTGGTGTAGGTATGAAGGCATTTGATGAGCTCCTATTGCTTAATGTTCCCTGAATTCAAGAGTTCTCTAATGCTTTCAGGCTTTGGATTTAAGCCTCCTGCTTCTGGTTTTCAGTTTTATTTTTACAGTAGCCTCTAGACTTCTCCATCTATACAGCACCGATGATAAAACATCTAGGTTAAAGATGAAAAGTTTCTCCACATTGAGGGACACTCAGAGAGGTTCACTGAGTTACAAGGAGAAGAGAAGATGGAGGGGTAGTTAGAAGTAACTGGAATGAGATGCAGTGAGATCAAAAGAGGAGAGAGAAAGCTAGCCAGTAGTCACTTCCTTATGTGGGCTCTATAGTCTGGACTTCTCAGAGGTATTTACGGAGTTATACAGGGGAGAGGAGAGGGAGGAAGTAGACAGAGGTGGCCAGGAGGATAGGAGAGAGGAATGAGAAGGAGAGAGACAAATCCTGCCAGTAACCAGTTCCTTAGGTGTTCTCCACCGTCTGGAACACAGAGATTCACAGAGTTGGATAGAGAAGAGATGGGGGAGAAAAGAGACAGAGGCCACCTGGTGGAGAAAAAGGAGAGTCCAAAGGAGGAGAGAGTGGTCAAGCCAGTAATCTCGCTCTCAGGTAAACTTGGGTAGTGAAGTTTGGGTTTTTAAATGTACAAAATTGACAACAAAAACCTAAGAGCAAAGATTAAAAATCTAGAGTAGAGGTTGGATTTTCAAAAATACAATATTAAGGAAAAGAAGCAGAAGGAAAAAGGAAGAAAGAAAAAAACAAAACAAGAATTATTAAAAAAAGAAGAAAAACCACCAACAACCATCCAAAGACTATATATGGTGTTTGCCTTAAAAAAAAAAGTCTTTTTTTAAAAAATAGTAATAGTAGGTTATAGAAATAAAAATTAGAGGAGAAATAGAAGACTTAACAATTTAAAAAAGTTAGAAAAAAAAGAAAAAAATAAGGAATGGTTTTAAAAATAGTAAAAATATTTCTGGCCCTTCTCTGATGTTGTGGGCATTGTGGGGTCACTTCCAAGGCAGTTCCCTCTGTTTAACTTCTTCTGTTTTTTAGGCTCACTAGTTCAGTCGCGCTGTGGGGAGGGGGGATGCTGCAAACAAATAGCGCTGTCGTGTGTACACAGTGTCTCAGCCCCGCTTGACCTGTCCTTTCTCGCGGCGCACAAACCGCTCCGGCTCTACGATGCTCAGCCGGGAACCGTCTGGGGCCGGCCCTAGGCTGCGTGCACTTCCCCGGTCCAAGCCGCTCAGGTTCGGCGCTCAGGCAGCCCTCAGAGGCTCAGATTCGGCTGGGGCTGCGCTTTGTGCCCTTCCCAGGTCCGAGTAGCGCAGGAGTTTGGCGAGTGCGATCGCCGCGGCTTGTCACCTTTTCCGCCGCTGCTGCTCAGCTTTCTGAGTGGACCGCTGGCGCCCCCCGTGAGGCAGATTGTGACTGTCCAGCACCCCCAGAAGTCTTAGCAAAGGAGCCTGCTTGCAGTTAGGTAAGTAAAGTCTCTCCGGGTCTGCAATTGCCCCTTTCCAGTCCTTACGGCTCTGGCTGCCTGTCCCCGGCGGGGGATGGTCTGCAGTCGGCTTTTTCCGTTCCGTCGTTTGTTCTGTGCTCGGTCCTGGCGGTGTCTTATGTTCGAGCTTTTCGCGTGGTAGCTATCCCACAGTCTGGTTTGCTAGCCCAAGTTAGATCATTCTGGTTGCGCGTGGGGCATTCCTGCCCGATTCTTAGAAAGCTCTGCCGCCCGCGCCTCCTGCGCGTCCCTGCCCTGCCCCCACTTCCCAGTGGCGGATGTAGGCGTCTGTGCTGCTTTTCCGCTGGGGGAGTTACTGTTGGGCTTGTAATCTCTTGGTTTTAATTATTTATTTATTTTTCCTTCCTGTTATGTTGCCTCTGTGTTTCCAAGGCTCGCCACAGACTCGGCAGGGAGAGTGTTTCCTGGTGTTTGGAAACATCTCTTCTTAAAATTCCCTTCCCGGGACGGGCTTCCCTTCCCAGGACGGAGCTCCCTCCCCACCTCCTTTGTCTCCTTTTTCATGTTTTATATTTTTTCCTACCTGTTTTTGAAGACAATGGTCTGCTTTTCTGGTTGCCTGATGTCCTCTGCCAGCCTACAGAAGGTGTTTTGTGGAGTTTGCTCAGCGTTGAAATGTTCTTTTGAGGAATTTGTGAGGGAGAAAGTGGTCTTCCCGTCCTATTCCTCTGCCATCTTTCCTAAAATCCCTGAATATAGAATTTAAAGCTCATTAAACACTTGTTATAATAAGTGGATATTTGAAGACTGTTGAATTTGAAGATGTTGATATTAATATAGGTTACTATTTGAGTATTATGAATATGTTTGAAAACATCAACTTAGCAATTTGTTTTTACATGACCTGTATTTATTGTTTATGATTTGAGAGAGTAAAACACTGATTAGAGTATCATTATACAAATTTTGAGATAAATTATACTTTGCAAATTTTCTTCTAATTCTAAAATATTAATTTAAAATAGTATCTACTGTACTTTAGAATAAAAGAATAATAAGGCACACTTGACTTTCCTCCCAGCTTTTGACTGTAAGGTTATCATTGACTCATAAAATGAAAGGACTATGCTTTATTATTATAAACAGATTTATAGGTCCAGATTACATGTTGAGTCTCTAACTTAATTTTACTCAAGTTCAGTCTTTCAGTACAGCATTCTTGGCCCTTCAAAATAGGGTTCAGTGTGCCTTTTAAATTATGTTTTCACACTCTTTACTCAGTGCTGTAACCTCTCGCTCATTATTCTCCAGACATGTCCTCTCCTTTCTTTCTAGCTCTACTCATGTTGATTCTTTTCTCTGAAATCATGTGTGTTTGCCCAGAACTTTCTTAAATTTTTTCTTCTCAATGAAGACTTCTTTAATTCTTTCACCTGTTTTGTGAATCATAATAATTCAAGTTGAATTCATATAACATTTTTGTCAGTGTACCAATATTATTCTTTTATATATTAGAACAGTATTATTCTGTGATATATATTCTATTTCTTTCTTCCATCTCCCACTCTCCACCTAGTATCTTCTTGCTCCCAGACTCTTGAAGCAGGAGATGAGAATAATAAATGAATCATATTCCTCTTTGTGTAATAATAACAATTATTATAATAATAACAGCAACAATAATAATTATATCTGAATGTTAAAGTGTTTACTAGAGGTAGATACTGTTATATGTGCTGCAGTATAACATTTGTTTAACCTATACAGGTTACAGTGACGTTGCTGCTGTCTTTCAGTTGCTAAGTTGTGTCTGACTCTGCAACCCCGTGGACTGCAACATGCCAGGCTCCTCTGTCCTTCACTATCTCTCAGACTTTGCTCAAATTCTGTCCATTGAGTCAGTGGTGCATTCTAACCACCTCCTACTCTGCCTTCCCGTTCAACTTTTGCCTCCACAGTGATTTTGGAGCCCAACAAAACAAAGTCTGTCACTGCTTCCACTTTCCCCGCTTCTCTTTGCCTTAAAGAGATGGTAGCAGATGCCATGATATTACGATTTTAATGTTGAGTTTCAAGACAGCTTTTTCACTTTGCTCTTTCACCCTCATCAAAAGGCTCTTTAGTTCCTCTTCGATATCTGCCATTAGGGTGGTATCATCCGCATATCTGAGGTTGTTGATCTTTCTCCCAGAAGTCTTAATTTCAGCTTGTGATTCATCCAGCCCAGCATTTTGCATGATGTGCTTTGCATAGAAGTTAAATAAGCAGGGTGACAATATACAACTTGGTCATTCTTTTCAAATTTGGAACCAGTCAGTTGTTCCACGTCTGGTTCTGATTGTTGCTTCTTGATCTCCATACAGGTTTCTCAGGAAACCGTGAGAAGTAAGGTGGTCTGATATTCCCATCTCTTTAAGAATTTTCAACAGTTTGTTGTGGAAACTGTTGTGGTAGTCAGTGAAACAGAAAGAGATATTCTTCTGGAATTCTCTTGCTTTCTCTATGATCCAATGAATGTTTGCAATTTGATCTCTGGTTCCTCTTCCTTTTCTAAACCCAGATTGTACATCTGGAAGTTCTCAGTTCACATACTGCTGAAGTGTAGCTTGAAGGATTTTTGAGCATTACCTTGCTGGCTTGTGAAATGAGTACAACTGTGAGGTAGTTTGAACATTCCTTGGCATTGCCCTTCTTTGGGATTGGAATGAAAACTAACCCTTCCAGTCCTGTGGCCCCTGCTGAGTTGTCCAAATTTGCTGGCATATTGAGTGCAGCATTTAACAGCATCATCTTTTAGGATTTTAAATAGCTCGGGTCATTTTCCAGTGTCATATCTTTTTGCCCTTTCACACTTGGATTACTGTGATGTTGAATGGTTTACTTTGGAAATGAACCGAGTTCATTCTGTCATTTTTGAGATTTCACCCAAGTAATGTGTTTCAGACTCTTTTGTTCAATATGAGGGCTACTTCATTTCTTCTAAGGAAATCTTGCTTGTAGTAGTAGATATAATGGTCATCTGAATTAAATTCACCCATTCTTATCCATTTTACTTTACTGATTTCTGAGGTGTTGATGCTTACTCTTGCCATCTCCTGCTTGACCATGTCCAATTTACCTTGATTCATGGTTCCAGATTGGGAAAGGAGTACGTCCAGGTTGTATATTGTTACCCTGATTGTTTAACTTATACGCAGAGTACATCATGAGAAATGCTGGGCTGGATGAAGCACAAGCTGGAATCAAGATTGCTGGGAGAATATCAATAACCTCAGATATGCAGATAACACCAATCTTATGGCAGAAAGCAATGAAAAACTAAAGAGCCTCTTGATGAAAGTGAAAGAGGAGAGTGAAAAAGTTGGCTTAAAGCTCAACATTCAGAAAACTAAGATCATGGCATCTGATCCCATCACTTCATGGCAAGAAGATGGGGAAACAATGGAAACAGTGACAGACTATTATTTTAGGCTCCAAAATCACTGCAGATGGTGACTGCAGCCATGAATTTAAAAGATGCTTGTTCCTTGGAAGAAAAGTTATGGCCAACCTAGACAGTATATTAAAAAGCAGAGACATTACTTTGATGACAAAGGTCCGTCTAGTTAAAGCTATGGTTTTTCCGGTAGTCATGTATATATGTGAGAGTTGGACTATAAAGAAAGCTGAGCACCAAAGAATTGATGCTTTGGAAATGTGATGTTGAAGACTCTTGAGTGTCCCTTGGACAGCAAGGAAATCCAACCAGTCAATCCTCAAGGAAATCAGTCCTGAATATTCACTGGAAGGATTGATGCTGAAGCTGAAGCTCCAATACTTTAGCCACCTGATGTGAAGAACTGACTCATTTGAAAAGACCCTGATGCTGAGAAAGAATGAAGGTGAGAGGAGAAGGGGACAACAGAGGATGAGATGGTTGGATGGCAATCACTGACTCAATGCACATGAGTTTGAGCAGGGTTCGGGAGTTGGTGATGGACAGGGAAGCCTGGCATGCTGCAGTCCATGGGGTGGCAAAGAGTCTGACAAGCCTAAGCAACTGAACTGAACTGAACTGATGGACCAACATGCCAGGTTCCTATGCAATATTGTTCTTTAAAAGCACAATAAAAACACTGGACTTTACTTTCACCAGCAGATACATCCCAACTGAGCATCATTTCTGCTTTGGTCCGGCCACTTTATTCTTTCTGGAGCTGTTATTCATTGCCCTCTACTCTTCCACAGTAGCATACCGGACCTGGAAGGCTCATCTTCTGGTGTCATCTCTTTTGCCTTTCCATACTGTTCATGGGATTCTAATGGAAAGAATACTAGAGTGGTTTGCCATTTCATCCTCTACAATGACGTAAGTAATACTTTTAAACATTTTATAGATGAAGAAACTCACACTAGAGATATTTCTTGCCCCAAGATTTTATGGTGTTAAGCCCAGGATTCCAGAGCATATATTCTAAATCACTACATAGTAATATACTGTGCTGATGATAGTAAAAGCTCAATATTGTTTTAAACTGAATTTACATTTTCAAAGAAATATACTTTTATATATCAAAGTTTGATACATCATGGCTAGTCTATTTCACATATGCTTTCTTAAAAAAGATGCATTTACAGGATGTTCACAGTGTCTTACTTTTTACAAAATATGAGTTATGAGAATGAACATAAAACACTCTATGTAATATAGAAGACTGGACAATATGATTTTAAAAATAAAAGATGTAAATCAGTCGACAATCATACCACTTGAAGAAATGACTTTTCAAGTCTAAGTTAATAGCTTCCCATTATGAAGCACTATTCTGTATGGAAATTATTGGTAATGCATATTCTTACTGATTATTACTTCCTACTTTTGGGCTTATCTTTTGCCAAATAATATGAGGTTATCCTCTTGTCCGGGAAAATAGATTTCATCCCAAGGATCAACTGTGTTTGTTCAATTAGTAGTATCTGTCTGGAGCACTGAGTTGAGAAATGTTGTATATTTTTGTCCAGGTCTTCAAGAAAGAGTGCTATGATCAGTTAGGAATATCTACATAAACATACGCTGGGGAGGACAGCAGAGTGTCTGCCGCGCTTGCCACTACTGCTGCAGTCTGTTACCTTTTCATGTTCTATAGATATATGTTGGGGTATAAATGAATTTTGGTATCAAGTAAAATATAGCTGAATGAGGAAATGCCTGGAATACAAAGAGTGCTTTGTTCCTACCTAGATATTTTGGAATAGGTCGCTCTTTATATTACCTTATAATATATGTAATGTGCAGATTTTTAGCATTATCTCTGTTAATGTTTCTGTCATCATGATATTATGACCTACATATTCCTATTCTACATTGTATAACTTGGCACCATTTTCTTACACTTTTATTAGGTACTACTATTGAAGAACTTTCAACCACTCTGAGTGATGCCAAGGATACTTTTTGCTATAACAGTAATAATGCTTCTGGACTCTTGCCTGGTAAAATGGAAAGCATATAAAACATGTGGTAAGTTTATTATTTTATTATCCAGTCTTTCCCTCAGTTCTTATTGTTTTATCTACAGAATAGGGTAGTCAATAAAGGTGTTAGATGAGAATGATGACATTCTGTTTGTCCATAATCTTATGTGCTATTTCCTGGCTTCCCTCAGGTAATACTTCTGCATCTTCATGGTCTTTTCTACCTTAAATCTAATAGTAATTACTTCTAAGTCACTTCACACTTACAAGACTTTGCTTTTTGTTAAGGATGCTGTCCGTGTTTTGAGTCTTTTATCTATGGTTTTATTGATGTTGGACAATTCAACTTGAGTATACAGACAAATAATCACCTTTATTTTGGAAGTATCATATTGTGTATGCTTATTATACACTAAATTATCTTTTATTTTCAAATTATACAGCTAATTTTGGTTTTGTTGGAGATATTACAAACCTAAAATTTGCCGTAGATCTCTCATTATGTGTTTCTCTGCATGAAGATTTCATCCACATCAACTCATGTCTTTACCTATCAACCCATTGACAGAGATCTCCATATGAATCTCTAGCAAGTGATAAACTGCTTTAGAAAGGTTTGAGGCTTTACTGTCTAAATCACTTTAAGAACGAAGCTGTAACACTGCTGTCCGTGATATATTTTTGCTTTTCACCTAGGGTAATAAAAATTCAAATAAGTGTTCTGTAGCATGAGGACGTTCCTCATCCTACATTCCGCTTCATTTATATATGCATAAATATAATTATGTATGTGAAGTTAGCTTTATAATAAAAAGTTATTTTGTATCAGGATTTTTAGTTGCAGGCACCTGGGCTCACCTAAGCTAGTTTAAGCATGAAAGGATTTATTCAGGTTATTAGTGACCTCACAGGATCACTGGAAACACTGAAGTAACAGACTCAACTTAACTGCTAAAGGAACCTGCTGGAATATTCAGCCAATCAAATGCCAGGTCCTTTAACAGATATGTTATAAGGAGAAGAAAGGGATGAAGGAGGAACCTATAGATTCAAAGAGATTAAAAAAAATAAAAAATAAAAGACACAATTTTAAAAGGGGCTGAGATTAAACTATGTGTGTAGGGATGCTTGGATAAAAAAACAAATACATATATTCTGATCAGGGTGTGAAACATTAAATACCAATGAACTGAAATTTTAAATATCAATGACTATAGAGGTTATTAATATTCAAGAGCAAGAAATCTTGACTCAGGTAAGTGAGTGAAGTTGCTCAATCGTGCCTGACTCTTTGCGACTCCATGAATAGTAGCCTGCACCAAGCTCCAACATCCATGGGATTTTCAAGGCCAGAAGTACTGGAGTGGGTTGCCATTTCCTTCTCCAGGGAATCTTCCGAACCCAAGGATCGAACCCAGGTCTCTCACATTGTAGACAGACGCTTACCGTCTGAGCCACCAGGGAAGCCCTTGGTAAAGTGACCTGAACCCATGTTTGTTTCTTTGTACCTTTTAGGTGTGGCTAGATGACTCACATCGGAGAAGGCGATGGCACCCCCACTCCAGTACTCTTGCCTGGAAAATCCCATGGACGGAGGAGTCTGGTAGACTGCGGTCCATGGGGTCGCGAAGAGTCGGACATGACTGAGCGACTTCACTTTCACTTTTCACTTTCCTGCATTGGAGAAGGAAATGGCAACCCACTCCAGTGTTCCTGCCTGGAGAATCCCAGGGACGGGGGAGCCTGGGCTGCCGTCTATGGGGTTGCACAGAGTCGGACACGACTGAAGCGACTTAGCAGCAGATAGCTCACATAATAATTGATTTACATTTAAAATAAACATTATAGTAAAACTGTTTTTTCTGACTGTCTCAGTTTTTTTCCTTCCTCCTCTGGTAACCACTGTACATCCTTCAGGGGACTAGCCCTCTTTTGCTCCCGTTCTCATGAGTTTGCAGTGTCTATTGATTAAGGATTAGCCTAGCAATAGGCACATGACCCCTAGTAGGTGTTTTCTGGAATTTTATGTATTGACTTTCAAAAGGAGGTTATCGCTCTCTTTCTGCACTGCAGCCATTTTATGGGTTGATACATGCCTAGGGAGAAGAATTTGCTAACACTCTAACATTTATTTCGAAATGTGCTGGCCAGATTTTTGTGAAATGCCCATTAGTTAGGATTTGTAATATATTTTTCTTATGATTAGCTTTGGGTTATGTGTTTTTGGGAATAAGAGCACAGAAGTAAAGTGCTATTTTCATTAAATCATAATTGGGTACATATTATCTACATAGCATGCTAATAATGTGTCTGCTGTCAATGTGGACCTTGATATCGGGCTGAGGTATTATTTCTTGAATTCCTCCATTGTAAAGTGACTCTCTCTTCCTCTCTCCATATTGTATTCCTTGGTAAGAAGTTACTATGTACAGTCCGTAATTGAGAGGGGAATTATGCTTCACCTCTTGGAGGTTGGAGTATCTACATAAATTATTTGGAATTCTGCATGTGTGTTATGTTTATTTTTCCCCCACTTATTTTTTTATTCAATCATTTACTTAGTTATGGAAACATGAATATTTATCTTGTGCTTTGATTATAATGCAATACTACTTTATTGTTCCAGTTGTTTCAGCTTTATTTTATTCCCACATTTTTGGTCATTGGGACCTCAAGTTGACTCCTGTGTCCCTCTGACATTGCTGTGTGTGTATGTGTATGAGAATATTTCCATACTTTTCTGGTACTACTGCAAGAAACTTTGGGCTCATCTTGTGTAGTCTTGCTCGTGTGCTGGAACTAGCCATGACCTCCCAGCAGCCCTGGTTCTTTTTATTGGAGAATGGTATTAGAAACCAATATCTGTGGCCAGATGTACCATTACAACTCGGGCATCATTGATTCTAAGCCATGTCAGCTAATAGAGCAAAGGTACATGTGTATATACTAACTTGTGTTTGTACACATATCTATAAGAGATTTCTTTGTATTATCACTATATTTATATTAAACTAAATATCCGTTCATGATGATGTCTTAGACTGTAATCCATTACCACATGGCTGTTCTAGATCCCTCCTCTTGCTTATCTGTTACCTACCACTCTAACAATGAGATACCTGGTTTCAGCTTTTCACAATCCATATACTTAATTGTTCTAATCAAGTACACATGCATAGCAGTATTATTATCCTGTATCCTCTTGGGATATCACTCATCAACTGGAGCACAAATGCTTGTATACAATTTCTTTGGCTCCTAAGTTTTTAGACTCTACTGTTTTTCAAAGCTATTTAGGTTAGCACTATCCCCTCGGCTTACTTCAGTGAAGCTGTTTCACGTATATGTAATGCAAGTCAGTTCTTCTGTCAAGACTGACTCTGCATGAATAGTTCAAATGGGTTTGACAAGTGTTTGATGTCTTGTATTCATCACTGCAGTATCGTATAGAATAGTTTCACCTATTTAACCTTCTTCACTCACTTGTATCCCTAGAAGCCACTGATACTCTTATCATTTCTGTAGTTTTGTCTTTTTCATGTTGTCATATAAATAGAGTCATAAGGTATGTGATCTTTTCATACCAACTTCTTTCAGTCAGCCATACACATTTCCGGTTCACCCATGATTTTTAGTTCATCTGTCTTTATCGCTAAATTACATTTAATTGTATACATGGACCAGGACTTTTTATATACATTCACTTATTGAAAAACATCTTGGTTGCTTAAAGTTTTGGGTGATTATGAATTAAACTGATATAAATATTTTTGCTTGAATGTGTTTTCAACTCAGTTGGAGAAAAACCTAGGGGTGTAATTGCTGGATTGTATAGTAATACTAGGTTTAGCTTTTAAAAACTTAGACATATAATGTCTAACATAACAATTTTATATTTGTAAAATGATCACCACAATAAGTCCAGTTAACGTCTATCACCATATGTAGTTACAAATTTTTTTCTTATGATGAAAACTTTTAAGATTTACTCTCTTAGCAACTTTCAAATATACAAAAATACAGTGCTATTAACCATAGTCACCATGCTGTACATTACATCCCTATGATTTACTTATTTTATAGTTGAAAGTTTGTGCTTTTAAAGTCCTTCACCCATTTTACCCACCCCTTTATTGTACCTCTTCCGGCAACCGCAAGTCTGTTTTCTGTATCCATGAGCTCTTTTTTGGTTTGTTTTAGATTTCACATGTAAATGAGATCACAGTATTTTTCTTTCTCTGTTCAACTTATTTCCTTTAGCATAATGTTTTCAAGGTCCATCCATGTTGCCCCAAATGGTGCAATTTCCTTCTTTTTCATGGCAGAATAATAATAATTATATATATAAATATATATAGTTTTTTATCTATTCATCCATCAATGCACATTAGATTGCTTCCTTATCTTGACTATTGTAAATGCCGAGCAAAGTGATTCTGTTGTACATATATATATATATATATATATTTTTTTTCCATTTCATCATAGGCTATTGAATTTGCTTCCCTGTGCTACAAAGTAGGCCCTTGTTTTTTACCCATTCTATACACAGGAGTTTGCATCTGCTAACCCCACACTCCTACTCCTTCCCTCCCTTACCCCCTAAACCATGACATTTTAAATGACAGCCTATAGAGGAGCATGATTTGAATTACTGACTTTCAAGTCCATGGTAGAGTAAAATGGCATTTTATATAAATGTTCCCAACTATTTTATAACAAGGCATTCTAGGATAATTTCTACCTTCTTAGACAATTCTCTTAGAATTAATTTATTGGAATTTTAAATAAAATTTTATTTTTTCTAAGTGATTTTTATAGGTTAGCGTAACATTCTTACTCATAAGCTTCAAAAACATTGAAGAAAATATGGAGCATAACATGCTGACATGAAAAAAGAAAAGGATGTTTCTAGTTTCCATTGTGTCATGTGGGTGACCTTTTGGATCTGAGCTCGAACAAATTGGCAATGACAGCTTTGAATTTTCACTGGTCTCTCCTGAAAAACATTATTGCAAATTGTATCTTAGCAGAAGTGTTTTTTTAAAATAATGAATTATTCATGAAAAACTGCTTTATCTCATAGTACACCTGCTGGGAAGGTTTTGCATTGCCTATTAAAGTCTATGCAAAGCTGTGCAATTAAACCTTCAAAACCAGATTCATTTTGCTTTGCTAATGCCACAAAATGCATCAAAGGAAGGGTAATGACAAACAAGTATTTGTATTCATAGAACATTTAAAAAATAATTAGTACTTGGAAAGGTCATAGAAAAGATTAAAGAATGACCTGCTGTGGTATTTAACCAGAGGTTGAGGTGGTGAGGGACACACCTCTTTCTCTCTCTCTTTTTAATTTTTTGAGTAATGCTCTTGTCCATTGCATTTGTACTCTTAATATTGTTTAGAATAGTTTATACGCACAACTTTTACAGTGATTGCACTGATAATAGCCTATAGCCTCAATCATAGAAGACAGGCTCTCACACTGTCTGTTTATGAGATGTCTGTTCTAATGGGTATCTCATCAGTGGATCAAAAAGGTGGAAGTGGGATTTCATGGCCAGGAATTTAAAAACTGAACAATTTTAAGGACTCCAGTACCCTCAAAAGACCTTAGTTTAAAGATCAAAGCAGTTAAATACAGGTGAAAGTCTACTATAAAATATGTTCCTACAAAAATTCTCATTCATAAATATATTTCAGTTTTCCTGTGGGTAATATGTCGATTCAAAACCTTACATGTTTCTTTCATCTATTGGGCATGTGTAGCAAATCATTTCTCTGGTGTCTGTCCATATAATAGTTATATTTTAATTCATGGGCTTCTGTTTTATTTACATTATAGATCTTCATTCACCAATTCTTTATTCATTTTCAATCATTCCTTCATTTATTCAATAGTAATTATGAATAATGAAGTGGATCTCTACCTTTAAGAAGTTCAGGGCTGGTAGAAAAGATACACATGTGAATTTAGAGTTACATTGCAGTTGGATAAGTGCTATGATAGATTTATGCCCCGAGTGCTTTGGAATCTTAAATGTGAGACACCTAACAAAGCCAGGTTTCAGAGGATTGTCAGTAAAGACTCTCCAGGGAAAGCTTCATTGGAGGATGTCTTGAAAAAATAAGTTAGGTACATGATAAGGAGAAGGGGGATATGACAAGGAGAAAGGGGGTATTCTAATATGCATAAAGGCAGGAAGCAACAGGTCATGTTCAGGACTGCTAGCAGCATGTGAGTGGGGTTATGGTGGGAAATATGATCACAGGTGCTGTGAAAGTGCTGCACTCAACATGCCAGCAAATTTGGAAAACTCAGCAGTGGCCACAGGACTGGAAAAGGTCAGTTTTCATTCCAATTCCAAAGAAAGGCAATGCCAAAGAATGCTCAAACTACCGCACAATTGCACTCATCTCACATCTAGTAAAGTCATGCTCAAAATTCTCCAAACCAGGCTTCAGCAATACGTGAACCGTGAACTCCCTGATGTTCAAGCTGGTTTTAGAAAAGGCAGAGGAACCAGAGATCAAATTGCCAACATCCGCTGGATCATGGAAAAAGCAAGAGAGTTCCAGAAAAACATCTATTTCTGCTTTATTGACTATGCCAAAGCCTTTGACTGTGTGGATCACAATCAACTGTGGAAAATTCTGAAAGGGATGGGAATACCAGACCACCTAACCTGCCTCTTGAGAAATCTGTATGTAGGCCAGGAAGCAACAGTTAGAACTGGACATGGAACAACAGACTGGTTCCAAATAGGGAGAGGAGTACGTCAAGGCTGTATATTGTCACCCTGCTTATTTAACTTATATGCAGAGTACATCATGAGAAACGCTGGACTGGAAGAAACACAAGCTGGAATCAAGATTGCCAGGAGAAATATCAGTAACCTCAGATATGCAGACGACACCACCCTTATGGCAGAAAGTGAAGAGGAACTCAAAAGCCTCTTGATGAAAGTGAAAGAGGAGAGCAAAAAAGTTGGCTTAAAGCTCAACATTCAGAAACCGAAGATCATTGCATCCGGTCCCATCACTTCATGGGAAATAGTTGGGGAAACAGTAGAAACAGTGTCACACTTTGTTTTTTTGGGCTCCAAAATCACTGCAGATGGTGACTGCAGCCATGAAATTAAAGGACACTTACTCCTTGGAAGGAAAGTTATGACCAACCTAGATAGCATATTCAAAAGCAGAGACATTACTTTGCCGACTAATGTCCGTCTAGTCGAGGCTATGGTTTTTCCAGTGATCATGTATGGATGTGAGAGTTGGACTCTGAAGAAGGCTGAGTGCCGAAGAATTGATGCTTTTGAAGTGTGGTGTTGGAGAAGACTCTTGAAGAGTCCCTTGAGAGTCCCTGCAAGGAGATCCAACCAGTCCATTCTGAAGGAGATCAGCCCTGGGATTTCTTTGGAAGGAATGATGCTAAAGCTGAAACTCCAGTACTTTGGCCACCTCATGCAAAGAGTTGACTCATTGGAAAAGACTGATGCTGGGAGGGATTGGGGGCAGGAGGAGAAGGGGACGACAGAGGATGAGATGGCTGGATGGCATTACTGACTCGATGGACATGAGTCTGAGTGAACTCCGGGAGTTGGTGACGGACAGGGAGGCCTGGCATGCTTCTATTCATGGGGTCGCAAAGAGTCGGACACGACTGAGTGTCTGAACTGAACTGATGATCACAGGTCAGATTATATAGACCCAGGTACATGGGAACTCTTGTCTTTGATGCACTGGTCAGCCATTGGAGGACTCTAAGCTGGCAGATTATGGTCAGAATTGTAATCTTAAAAGGTCATTCTAGAGTCAGTCAGAGGTTAGATTGGAGGAGAGATTTAAAGTAGGAAATTATTATAGTAATCAAAATTGGATACCATAATTCCCCAAATCAGACCAACAGCAGGAAGGAAAATGAGGAGGGGACAGATTTGAAACTTATTTGGAAGCAGAACTAACAGGACATAATGACAAATTGGATTTATGAGATAAAGGATCTTAGAATGACTTACAACTGTTTAGCAAGGTAGACAGTAATTTCTTTCAAGATGAGATGTACAGAAGGAGGAATAGACAATAGCTTTTTTTGGTCAAGCAGTTGGCTTGTACCATAAAATAACAGTTAAATTATCAACAAATTACAAGAGTGGAAAGAATGTTGCATTTTGAAAAGACCTGGAAATTTTTCCTAGCTCTTGAAAATCCTGAATCCATGAACTTGTACCCCATTTAAATGCTCTGGACCTGAATTTACCTTCAACAGCAAAAAAAAAAAAAAAAAAAAAGAAAGAAAGGAAAGGGGCGGGGAGAGATTAAAGTTATGTGGTATCTAAAAATATTTCAGTACTAGAATTTTGTTTATGGAAAATTTTCATATCAATAGTCTCAATTAAATTTACATCTAGGAAGACGCTAGACATGAAAATTTTAGGAACCAAGAGGAAAAGGCAAGGGAGTATGTGCCTCTCTGTAAGTTAGTCTTTTCTGTTAGTGGTTTTAAGCAATTTTTTAAACTTACCAATACACTATAGAGAAAAATGATGATTTCATTTTTATCTTTCAAGAATGCAGTGTTATAATGGTGATTAATTTTACCCAAATTTTAATTAACAATAAATTAAGGCATCTAGAAATAAGAACTAGACAAATTTTTAAATATAATACTGAAAGAAAAATTAAAATTTCTCATTATATACCTTTAATAAACTTTTAGAGAAATCAGGTCCAAATATCAATATAAGAAGCATGATGTCCTAATATTTAAATAAAGTATATTTTACTATTCTTTGGGCTTCCCTGGTGGTTCAGATGGTAAAGAATCTGCCTGTAAATCCGGAGACCCGGGTTCGATCCCTGGGAGGAAGATGTGCTGGAGAAGGGAATGTCAACCCACTCCAGTATTCTTGCCTGGAGAATTCCATGGACAGAGGAGCCTGGCGGGCTGCTGTCCATGGGGTCGCAAAGAGTCAGACAGGACTGAGTGACTTATATATTTTATCACTTCCCATTAATGAATACTTAGATTTACCACCCCCCTCCCCCGCCCCGCCCCCAGGGAAACTTTTCTGACCATCCCATCCCTTCCATTCTTTTTTGACATCAATGTGCCCTACATTCTGGTTTAACACACGATCAGTTGCTTTAGGCTTTCTGGGCTATTGCTCTTACGAGATTATGGGCTTTCCTGATGACTCAGGTCCTAAAAGCGTCCGCCTACAATGAGGGAGACCCAGTTTTGATCCCTGGGTCAGGAAGATCCTCTGGAGCAGGAAATGGTAATCCACTCCAGTACTCTTGCCTGGAAAATCCCATGGACCGAGGAGCCTGGTAGGCTACAGTCCATGGGGTCGCCAAGAGTGGGACAAGACTGAGCAACTTCATTTTCACTTGAACCAGCAACTTTGTCTTCTTTCATCTCTGTTTACCTAACTGTGGCTCAGATAATGAACTCCTTATTGCCAAATACAGACTTAAATTGAAGAAACTGGGGAAAACCACTAGACCATTCAGGTATTGCCTAAATCAAATCCCTTGTGATTATACAGTGGAAGTGAGAAATAGATTTAAGGGCCTAGATCTGATGGACAGAGTGCCTGATGAACTATGGTCGGAGGTTTGTGACATTGTACAGGAGACATGGATCAACACAATCCCCATGGAAAAGAAATGCAAATTAGCAAAATGGCTGTCTGAGGAGGCCTTACATATAGCTGAAAAGAAGAGAAGTGAAAAGCAAAGGAGAAAAGGAAAGATATAAGCATATGAATGCAGAGTTCCAAAGAATACCAAGGAGAGATAAGAAAGCCTTTCTCAGTGATCAGTGCAAGAAATAGAGGAAAACAACAGAATGGTAAAGACTAGAGATCTTTTCAAGAAAATCAGAGATACCAGAAGAACATTTCATGCAAAGATGGGCTCGATAAAGCACAGAAATGGTATGGACCTAACAGAAGCAGAAGATATTAAGAAGAGGTGGTAAGAATACACAGAAGAACTGTACAAAAAAGACCTTCACAACCCAGATAATCACGATGGTGTGATCACTCACCTAGCGCCAGACATCCTGGAATGTGAAGTCAAGAGGGCCATAGGAATCATCACTAAGAACAAAGCTAATGGAAGTGATGGAATTCCACTTGAGCTATTTCAAATCCTGAAAGATGATGCTGTGAAAGTGCTGCATTCAATATGCCAGCAAATTTGGAAAACTCAGCAGTGGCCACAGGACTAGAAAAGGTCAGTTTTCATTCCAATTCCAAAGAAAGGCAATGCCAAAGAATGCTCAAACTACTGCACAATTGCACTCATCTCACATGGTAGTAAAGTAATGCTCAAAATTCTCCAAGCCAGCCTTCAGCAATACATGAACTGTGAACTTCCAGATGTTCAAGCTGGTTTTAGAAAAGGCAGAGAAACCAGAGATCAAATTGCCAACATCTGCTAGATCATTGAAAAAGCAAGAGAGTTCCAGAAAAACATCTATTTCTGTTTATTGACAATGCCAAAGCCTTTGACTGTGTGAATCACAATCAACTGTGGAAAATTCTGAAAGGGATGGGAATACCAGACCACCTGACCTGCCTCTTGAGAAACCTATATGCAGGTCAGGAAGCAACAGTTAGAACTGGACATGGAAAAACAGACTGGTTCCAAATAGGAAAAGGAGTACAGCAAGGCTGTATATTGTCACCCTGCTTATTTAACTTATATGCAGAGTACATCATGAGAGATACTGGGCTGGAAGAAGCACATGGAATCAAGATTGCCGGGAGAAATATCAATAACCTCAGATATGCAGATGACACCACCCTTATGGCAGAAAGTGAAGAGGAATTAAAAAGCCTCTTGATGAAAGTGAAAGAGGAGAGTGAAAAAGTTGGCTTAAAGCTCAACACTCAGAAAAGAAAGATCATGGCATCTGGTCCCATCACTTCATGAGAAATAGGGAAACAGTGGAAACAGTGTCACACTATATAATTTTGGGGGGCTTCAAAATCACTGCAGATGGTGACTGCAGCCATGAAATTAAAAGACATTTACTCCTTGGAAGGAAAGTTATGACCAACCTAGATAGCATATTCAAAAGCAGAGACATTACTTTGCCGACTAAGGTCCATCTAGTCAAGGCTATAGTTTTCCAGTGGTCATGTATGGATGTGAGGGTTGGACTGTGAAGAAAGCTGAGCACCAAAGAATTGATACTTTTGAAGTGTGGTGTTGGAGAAGACTCTTGAGAGTCCCTTCGACTGCAAGGAGATCCAACCACTCCATTCTAAAGGCGATCAGTCCTGGGTGTTCATTGGGAGGACTGTTGCTAAAGCTGAAACTCCAGTACTTTGGCCACCTCATGTGAAGAGTTGACCCATTGGAAAAGACTGATGCTGGGAGTGATTGCAGGCAGGAGGAGAAAGGGACGACCCAAGATGAGGTGGCTTGATAGCATCACTGACTCGATGGACGTGAGTCTGAGTGAACTCCGGGAAATGGTGATGGACAAGGAGGACTGGTGTGCTTTGATTCATGGGGTGGCAGGAGTTGGACACGATTGAGCGACTGAACTGAACTGAAAGCCTAATATCTTATTGGCATCGAGCAAGTGCTCACTAAGTACTGGCTGAATGAGTGAATAGATAACCTTATGATTGGATTTTCCTAAGAAGATTCTGTGCATATGTTCTTATATCAACTCCTTTGGCAAAGATTCTTCAACAGTCCTCGGAAGGCAACTTAGAATGATGGTGAAACAGTGTGACCAACAGTTCAGTTCAGTTGCTCCATCGTGTCTGACTCTGAGTGACCCCATGGTATTTTTTGTACAGTTTTTCTGTGTATTCTTGCCACCTCTTCTTAATATCTTCTGCTTCTGTTAAGGTCCAGACCATTTCTGTCCTTTATGAAGCCCATCTTTGCATGAAATGTTCCCTTAGTATCTCTAATTTTCTTGAAGAGATCTCTGGTCTTTCTAGTCTTTCCCATTCTTTTGCTTTCTTCTATTTCTTTGCATTGATCACTGAGAAAGGCTTTCTTATCTCTCCTTGCTATTCTTTGGAACTCTGCATTCATATGCTTATATCTTTCCTTTTCACTTCTCTTCTTTTCAGCTGTTTGTAAGGCCTCCTCAGACAGCCATTTTGCTATTTTGCATTTCTTTTCCATGGGGATGGTCTTGACCCCTGTCTCCTGTACAATGTCACGAACCTCAGTCCATAGTTCATCAGGCACCCTATCTATCAGATTAAGGCCCTTAAATCTATTTCTCACTTCCACTGTATAATCATAAGGGATTTGATTTAGGTCATACCTGAATGGTTTAGTGGTTTTCCCTACTTTCAATTTAAGTCTGAATTTGGTAATAAGGAGTTCATGATCTGAGCCACAGTCAGCTCCTGGTCTTATTTTTCCTGACTGTATAGAGCTTCTCCATCTTTGGCTACAAAGAATATAATCAATCTGATTTTGGTTTTGACTATCTGGTCATGTCCATGGTTAGAGTCTTCTCTTGTGTTGTTGGAAGAGGGTGTTTGCTATGACCAGTGTGTTCTCCTAGCAAAACTCTATTAGCCTTTGCCCTGCTTCATTCCATATTCCAAGACCAAATTTGCCTGTTACTCAAGGTGTTTCTTGACTTCCTACTTTTGCATTCCAGTCCCCTATAAGGAAAAGGACATCTTTTTTGGGTGTTAGTTTTAAAAGGTCTTGTAGGTCTTCATAGAACCCTTCAACTTCAGCTTCTTCAGCATTACTGGTTGGGGCATAGACTTAGATTACCATGATATTGAATGGTTTGCCTTGGAAACAAATAGAGATCATTCTGTCATTTTTGAGATTGCATTTCAAGTACTGTGTTTCGGACTCTTTTGTTGACCATGATGGCTACTCCATCTCTTCTAAGGGATTTCTACCCGCAGTAGTAGATATAATGGTCATTGAGTTAAATTCACCCATTCCAGTCCATTTTAGTTTGCTGATTCCTAGAATGTCGACTTGCACTCTTACCATCTCCTGTTTGACCACTTCCAATTTGCTTTAATTCATGGACCTGACATTCCAGGTTCCTATGCAATATTGCCCTTACAGCATCGGATCTTGCTTCTATCACCAGTGGCAGCCACAACTGGGCACTGCTTTTGCTTTGGCTCCATCCCTTCATTCTTTCTGGAGTCATTTCTCTACTGGTCTCCAGTAGCATGTTGGGCACTTACCGACATGCGGAGTTCATCTTTCAGTATCCTATTATTTTGCCTTTTCATACTGTTCACGGGGTTTTCAAGACAAGAGCACCATCTTTATATTGATTACATTTATCATTTCCTTTTCCTCAGTTCCAGATGACTAGGAATTTTGATTCTGTCAGTAACTTTCTCATTTGAGAGAGGGAATCAGATTGATTAACCCACTCCAGTGTTCTTGCCTGGAAAATCCCAGGGATGGGGGAGCCTGGTGGGCTGCCGTCTATGGGGTCACACAGAGTCAGACTCGACTGAAGTGACTTAGCAACAGCAGCAGCAAGTTAATCTTTGTAAAGCAGATAATATTACTGACCTGTTACATACCCATAATGGCAGATTTTTCTTTTATTTCTGAGGTTCACAATAGATTATAGGCATATACAGTATCAAATTTTAGATTGATATTCTCTTCTAGTTTTTGGTAACTGAAGGCTTCAGTGTTGTAATTTAATATCAAGATTTAGGTACATAAGGCACGTCAATAAATGAGTCGTCAACTAAATTGAATAATTCTGTCTCTTGCCATTTTAATATTATTACCACTCTGCTAGTTCAGAGTAGAACTTATTAACATATAACTCTCATTTCAATAATCACAATAGCTTCCCCGCTGAATCCACGGTTTCTTGTCTTGTCTGTAGGAAATCTGTCCTTACTTACCGCCAGAGTGATCTGAGCCTAGACAAGATGAAGCAGTATACTCAGAGTATCTCTGCTTATAAATATTCCTCTTATAGGGTCGTATCAAGTTAAGTTGAGATTCCTTAGCTTGGTACAAAGAAGATCAGGTCTAGACTAGGATTGAAACCCAGCTTACCTATAAAATCTGTTCTACTATTATATATTGTAAAATCAGTCAAATTAGAGAAAATCTCTGGATGACTTAAATATAGGCAACGCTTGACTTGTATTCTTTTTATTTTATTTTGGCAATTCCTTTTTTCTACTATTAAAATGCAAATCCTAATTCAGTGCCATAGTATTGTGAAAAATATTTTTTGGCTTATTGGCTGATTTATCTATTAAACTTCTCTTGTTCCTTCAGTAAAATGTATCATCTCCTCACTGGTATATTTATGATACTTGAATATCTATGATAAGGTAACCATTCTGTTACAAGAAAAATAATTATACACACTTAACTCTTTTCCTAGGCTTTAAGCTCTCTGGGAGTTGACCTCTGTCTTGATGACTTTTAGGTGCCCAATGGCATTAAGAGTGGAAACATACATATAGTTCCTGTGGCCAGGGCAAAGCCTGTTGGCCTACCTTTTGTGATGTGAGATTTAAATTTCAGAAAATATTGTTGTTTGTTTTTCTATGGGCCTGGCTTATGCAATTCAGTTTGGTATAATTCATAATACCCAAACTCACCAGAGAAGGTTTTATAAGTTGTAGAGCTAGCTTATTAATTTGTACGGAGATATACTTATGACCTATATATGGGACATCACTTTGAGATATGAAGGGCATTGGAAACCAAATTAGTAACCAGAAGAATACTCTAAGAGATAGGAGCAGGGCATTTGAAATAGCTTGAGGGAATATTTCATTCAGCCTATGGGAAAGCATGAACAAGTGATTTACTCTGGTCTCCAATATAGCTATCTAGTGGCTGAACAGTATTTTTTTCCAGAAGCAAGGTCTATATCCCTTGTTATTATATGGACCATGATAGACATAAACTTTTCTTCTTTGCTCACACTGTGTTATTTTTTTTCTAGTTTTTAAAGTTCTCTTATTTTAATAAAATAATAAGTATCTCAGATATGTTAGGGTAAAATTAGTAGCTGCTTCTTTCTCTTTTTAGATTAGTGAATTAACTTGTACTGGAGTTGAGGGGCCAGACCTCTTCCTGGAGATCTGGGGTTCCTGTTGTGTCATTTGCAAATATATTCTCAGAAAATAAAAATTTGTTGCTTCTGGGGATGACTACATTCATCTATTTCATATTGGATCCGCTTTTGCATCTCAGAACATTATCCCTGATTCTTGACTGTACATACCTTCTATGAGGCTTCTAGACAATGGGTTCCTTTTCATACCCTCATGGCTTATGGCCCATGAATTATGTCTTATACACCATGTTTATTTGAGTCATAAATATACACTACTAGTTGGTTTATATTTTGAAACAAGGAAATTATTACATATATTAAAAATATAAAAACAAAAAGTGTTTGTATAAAGCTCAAACTAACGTTATATGATTTTCTTCTTAAAGGAGAAGGAGCTCTAGGGCAGACCCAAGAATATCTTTGAGCACTTTTCCATTTTGCTGAATGTTGTTGTTGTTCAGTTGCTAACTCATGTCTGACTCTTTGCAACACCGTGAACTGGGGCATGCCAGACTTCCCTGTCCTTTATATCTCCCTGAGTTTGCTCAAACTCATGCCCATTGAGTCAGTGATGCCATCCAACCATCTCATCCTCTGTCACCTCCTTCTCTTTTTGCCTTCAATCTCTCCCAGCATCAGGATCTTTTCCAAAAAGTCGACTCTTCACATCCGCTGGCAGTATAATACAACATTCTGACTGTTGAAAGATTCCTTTAACCTTCTCCTACTGAATTAGGAGACCAGGATTCGATCCCTGGATCAGTAAGATCTGGAATAGAAAGGGCAACCCACTCCAGTAGTCTTGCCTGGAGAATCCCATGGACAGAGGAGCCTGGCAGGCTACAGTCCACGAGGCTGCAGAGCCAAACATGACCGAGTGACTAACACTCCTTCACTGAATTAGTCGGCATGAAACTAGAAGATGCTTGTTCCTTGGAAGGAAAGCTATGACAAACCTAGACAGTATATTAAAAAGGAGAGACATCACTTGGCCAACAAAGATCTGTAGAGTCAAAGGTATGGTTTTTCCAGTAGTCACGTATGGATGTGAGAGTTGGACCATGAAGAAAGCTGAGCACCAGAGAATTGATGCTTTCATCTTGTGGTACTGAAGAAGACTCTTGAGAGTCCCTTGAACAGCAAGGAGATCAAACCAGTCAATCCTAAAGGAAATCAGTCCTGAATATTCATTGGAAGGACTGATGCTGAAGCTGAAGCAGCTCCAATACTTTGGCCATCTGATGTGAAGAGCTGGCTCACTGGAAAAGACCCTGATGCTGGGACAGATTGAGGGCAGGAGAAGGGGACGACAGAGGATGAGATGGTTGGATGGCATCACCGACTCAATGGACACGAATCTGAGCAAATTCCAGGAGACAGTGAAGGACAGAGGAGCCTGGCGTGCTACAGTCCTTGGGGTTACAAAGAGTCGGCATGACTTAGCAACTGAACAACAGCAACACAAACTGAATCAGTACGAATTTGTTTTGCTTATTTGTAGCATCTTTATTGTATGTAGTTATTATACTTTCGAGCTTTTTAAAACTCTGTTAAAGGATTTTTGAAGTTGAAGACAGCACTTTTCTTTCATAGCTTTCAAAGGATATGAGTATTGCTGATTTGCTTGAAACTAGTTAACATATACTAAGTAGGACTTCATTTTTACTCGTGCGTAGCTTTATCAGAAATATCAGCAGTAACCCATAAAACTGAGAAATCCCCTTGAAGCATTTAATAATATATCCACATTATAAAACACAGCCTAATGAAAGAACAACAAACAAACAAACTTAAGGTCCCATCTGTTAAAACCTCAAGTTTATTTACATAGAATGAAAGAAAAACATCCTGTCTTACTTGACACATGTCACAGTTGTATGTTGATTCATTCAGAATGGTCAACATTTCTGAGGCTTAGACTCTTGATAGAGAATGCTCTTCTGCTCCCCTTAATAAGAAACCACAAGCTGCATTCTAAAGGACTCAGAATTGTCATGACAGGGCATGGAACAACAGATGGTCCCTTAGGCAGACTAATCCTATGTTATTTAATACCAAAAGCAAAACTGTCAACTGTTTCAGGGAAAGCATAGAGCCCGGAACCAAAGAATTGATGAGTAAACATGAAAGAAATTGATTCTGAAATATTTAGTTTGAAATGTATTTTAATTTTTCAGTCTAAACACACATTGTGACTGATTTGGAATCCTAAACCGCTGTTTGGATTTAAAAAGTAAGTTCTTTGAAAACTTCTGGGAAGAAAATTCTCTCAGGAGATCTTTTACTAACAATTTTTAAATGAACCAAAACAATTATAATAGATTACCTTGGGTTATTGACTGTATGAGCAACAGGTCACAAGAAGCAACCTCTTCAGAAATTTAATAAGTGCGCCTGAACCCTGTGGCATTTTTGGAGTTTGAATATATATAGTATACATAGTAGGTTTGAATATATATGTAGTAGGCTCATCCTGGACCTTCTCTCAGGGAGTTTAATTGCATATTTAAGAGGGGAATCACATCATACACATAATGCTATGGTGAGCTTCGACTATGAAACACTTTTGTTCTGTGCAAACTGAAGTTCTGCTTTTCATTAAGACTTCTTAATCACAATATTTAAAATAAAAGGAATACATGTTCCTTATAGAAAATACAAGTGCTGTTTATATCTTCCAATGTCTTCCAATCCTACTCCCCAGAAGTCATTACTATTGCAGTAATATGAATAGAGGGAGATCTATATAGTTTGAGAGTCATCAGCATTTACATATCAGATGAAACTATAGGTGTGATTGAAATCAACCACATGAAATTATAAGAAGAGTATGAAGGCCTAGGCTAAAGGGAGGACGCACTGTTACAGAGGTGTAGGTGAAGGAGATGGAACCTAGAAAAACACTGCTGAAGAGTGGCCTTAAAGGGAGGCTGAAAAATCAATAAGTAGTTGGATTCATGTAAATCAAGGATGAAGAGAGTGTCAACAATGGTTTACTGATGTCAGATATGACAGAAGTGCAAAACTGTGTATAGTCAGCAACAATGCAATTTAATTTGGAAACCAGGAGGTCGTTAGGAAAAAAATGCTATTGGAAATGGATTGGAAGCAGATGGTCATGGGTTGGGAATGGTAAAAACAGAGAAAGCTACTGGTAGAATGATCTGAGAATCTTGACTGTAGAAAGTAAGAGGAATGGAGGGCAGCTGGAAGTCAAGGATAAGTTTTGTAGGATGTTAGAGACTTGTGCATGAGGAAAAGAGGATGGAGGAGAGTATGAAATTAGTGAAGCACAATCTGAGAGGAGGAGGGTAAAGATTTATTTTTTTCTCGAGCAAAGAAGATGGGTTGAAATATAGGTAAAGATGAAAAAGCACAGTCGGCCCTCTGTACTGGTTCCTACTGGCCCTCCAGGTTCTGGATCCTCTAATACAGAGTGTTTGAGCAGTCACAGGTGTTGATATCCGCGGCGGGTCCTGCAACAAATTCCCTGCACATACTGAGTAATGACTGCACAAGCTAAGGACGCTTCTGTTGCACAGGTTAAAAAAAATATTTTAAATGGTAAAGACCTTGCATTTTAAGACATTCATAAAGATTTCAATCTAAGGAACATGAAAGAAGTGTATGACCAAGGACAGTTGGGAAATGTGTTATCCCTGATCGGTGACCCAGATGACTTTGGAGACCCTGACTTTGTTGTGAAACAAATCATTAGGGTTGTGTGGTTTTGTCCTGTTGTACTTAGGAGCCTAACTATAGGCACTGAAACACAAGCCTTTGAATTTGTTCAGGCTTAGGATAGACTGGAATGCAGTAATGGGGAATGATGGATCATCCCGCAGACTATATGGGAAAGGAAATGAGAAAAGTAGAATGAGAGTGTAGGAAAAAAAAGAAAAAAAAGGGAAATTAAGAGACTGGACGATGTGGATGATGGGGAAAGACTTCTGTAATGAAACTAAGGCACTGAGAGAGTAAAATAATGAGATATTTGGCTCAGAAGAAGATAAATAAGTTTGTGATTCCAGAAGTAGGAACATTCTGGGTGTTGGTAACCTGAGTAAAGCCTGCTGAAGGGGGAGAAAGTCAGAGTTCTGTAAATTGGCATGAACTTTAACTTCTAATAGGAAAAGTCCATGAAAGAAGAGGATTTATTTACAAAACTCTGTGCTGCCCACTGCTTTTTGGCCTTTTGGCTAGGATCAAGTGTATGCTGGGGGCTTCCGACATGACACAACGGTAAAGAATCCGCCTGCCAATGGAGGAGATGCAAGAGGTGCAGATTCAATCCTTGGGTCAGGAAGATCCCCTGGAGTAGGAAATAGCAACCCATTCCAGTCTGCTTGCCTAAAAAATTCCATGGACAGAGGAGCTGCTGGGCTACAGTCCATGGGGCTGCAAAGAGTTAGACACAACTGAGCATATACATTGTCTTTTGCATTTCAGATTAGGGTACTTCCTTTAAAGAAAATGAAAATAAATCCACATTTTGGTGATTGCTTCAGGGGAGGCACTTACTTACTACTGTATTTTGTGTTATTAGCACCCAGTCCAAGGGCTGCCAATAGAAGAAACTTGAACATTTGTTGAATAAATGAGCAAATTAGTCAGTAAAATAAAGGCTAGAACTAAAACTCATTAATACCAGTTCATGATCTAAGAATTCTCTTACATTGCTAACATTTCTTTTGGCTTGTTATCATGGTTGGGAATTCAGAAGCTATTTGGAATTGTAAAATATTATTTTTCATTTAAGCTAAAATTTTCTAAAATATAGACTTACTGAAACCAATAACCATTTATGTTAATCAATTGTAAAAACAAAATTACCTATAATCCTGCATGTGCTTGGGTTAGACAGTCTTCTAAAACACACAGATGTGTCATGTAAATGTCGCATCCCATTCCAAAGAAATAAACACTCTCATAATGTTTGACATCACTGCCTTGAATCTAAACAGAAGGATTCAGGAGTAAAGAGTAATTAGAGCAGTATTTATAAAGGTTTGAAAATGTTGCACCCAACTGCTTATTTTACTTGAGACAGAATTTACAAATGCAGAATACAAGTGAGATAGAAGAAATTTTATGGATATTTTAGAATGTGCCAGGGCTTGTTGTTGCTATGCTTAGTTGCTCAGTCTCGTCCACCTCTTTGTGACCCCACAACTGTAGCCCGCCAGGTTCCGTCATGGGGGTTCTCTAGGCAAGAATACTGGAAGGGGTTGCCATGCCCTCTTCCAAGGGATCCTCCCAACCCTGGGATTAAACCAGGTCTCCCACACTGCAGGCAGATTCTTTACTAGCTGAGCCACGAGGGAAGCCTGTGCCAGAGCTTATATGGCTATAAAATGGGAAAGTCCTTAGAATACAGTTTAGTAGTAAATATATGGCTAACTCCTCTCTCTTTTTTTTCTTTCCTTCTTTATAAAAAAATTTTATTATTTCCAAAATATATCATTAAACATTCCAGAACTTTGGAGGAAAAATCCCAGGCTTGGAATACTAACATGAATAATTATATTTTTCTTCTATTGAAAGGTAGCACACATTAACCCTTTCTAGACGCTTCTAAACATCCAGAGCTTTTGCTTCAGTGGTTTCTTCTTCCAGTGTTCTTTGCTCTCTCAGGCAAGTCAGGGTTTTCGTTTTCTTTTTTTTTTTTTTTTTAGAGTGTTAGATATTCTTTTTTTTTTTTCCATTTTTTTTTATTTTTAAATTTTAAAATCTTTAATTCTTACATGCATTCCCAAACATGAACCCCCTCCCACCTCCCTCCCCATAACATCTTTCTGGGTCATCCCCATGCACCAGCCCCAAGCATGCTGCATCCTGCGTCAGACATAGACTGGCGATTCAATTCACATGATAGTATACATGTTAGAATGTCATTCTCCCAAATCATCCCACCTCTCCTCTCCCTCTGAGTCCAAAAGTCCGTTATACACATCTGTGTCTCTTTCCCTGTCTTGCATACAGGGTCGTCATTGCCATCTTCCTAAATTCCATATATATGTGTTAGTATACTGTATTGGTGTTTTTCTTTCTGGCTTACTTCACTCTGTATAATCGGCTCCAGTTTCATCCATCTCATCAGAACTGATTCAAATGAATTCTTTTTAACTGCTGAGTAATACTCCATTGTGTATATGTACCAAAGCTTTCTTATCCATTCATCTGCTGATGGACATCTAGGTTGTTTCCATGTCCTGGCTATTATAAACAGTGCTGCGATGAACATTGGGGTACATGTGTCTCTTTCAATTCTGGTTTCCTCGGTGTATGCCCAGTAGTGGGATTGCTGGGTCATAAGGTAGTTCTATTTGCAATTTTTAAGGAATCTCCACACTGTTCTCCATAGTGGCTGTACTAGTTTGCATTCCCACCAACAGTGTAGGAGGGTTCCCTTTTCTCCACACCCTCTCCAGCATTTATTGCTTGCAGATTTTTGGATCGCAGCCATTCTGACTGGTGTGAAGTGGTACCTCATTGTGGTTTTGATTTGCATTTCTCTAATAATGAGTGATGTTGAGCATCCATCTTCTTTTCTTTCTTTTTCTTCAGAGAGAGGAATCAGGGTTAAGTTCTTCCCCGGAGTTGCTGAGAAGAGAGTTACTAGAAACTGTGCACATATGCACGTGTGAGTAAATGCTGAATTAATAGAATTGCTAAAGCGAAATTGTTAGTTGCCCAGTCGTGTCTGACTCTCTGAAACCCCATGGACTGTAGCCCACCAGGCTCCTCTATCCCTGGAATTCTCCAGGCAAGAATATTGGAGTGGATTGCCATTCCGTTCTCCAGGAGATCTTTCAGGGCTTGAACCTGGGTCTTCTCCATTGCAGGCAATGTCTTTACCATCCGGGCCTCTAGGGGAGCCCAGTAGATTTGCCAACTACATCTTAAATCATTCTTTAAAAAGTTAAAAAATCATGTAATGTACACTTTAGTCCAGGAATCTTTAAGAAGCAAAATACTTCTTTAAGTCAAAACTGAATTGACAGTAATTTTCTACTGAGCTTTTCAGCAAAATAGCTAATATTCTGTCATCATTGAGTTGATTTCCCGTTTGACCCAATACATATCAGCTCTTAATAGTGCTTATAGAACATTTTGTTCAATGGGATAAAACACCATATCCAAATACTTTGAAGAATTCCTCCCATTTTTGGAGGATTCATCAGTTGGGCTGGCTTAATGATTGTTATATAGCAATACTTTCTGTGTTTGCACTGTAGACACTGAAGTTCTTGTTTTAATGTTTTATATTCTATCTGCTTCCAGAAAGTTTGGAAGCGAACTGTGAAATCTGGAGGAAGGAACAATAACACTCAAATATACAGTAGCCAAGGTTCTTATTTGTAAGTAACACAAGCAAAAAACCTGTTTCATGTTTTTGGATGGTTTTCATGGATAAACTTCACAAAGGTGAATTTTTATTTATGTTTAAAATTTTCTTTAAAATATTAAGTACAAATCCAGTTATAATTTTTAGACTTAAAATTCATTTATATTTTTAATAATGACATATTTAGGCATTTAGAACATGATTCTAATATTTTATGATACAATTTAGTATTTTTACTAGTTAGTTTGGCACTATGATGCTTTTACAATTGATTTTTGAAAAAGTAACCCTGATCATCCTCATAGTAATTTATAAGCAACTAAAGCTCTTATTTAGATTTCATGAATTTGGATTAAATGTAAAGTGTCCTATTGAAATTAGGCACAGAAATGATGAAATATGTTTATTTCAATCAACATTTTGACTCTAAAATTAAATATAAATAGGCTATATACTAAATCTGGAAAACTCAGATTAATTATTCCAAAATCTTTTTATGAAGCAGTTGCATTTTCTTTGAAAATACCCTGGGTCCAAATGCCTTTTTGGATTTCCTTAACTCTATGATCTAAATTCTCATGTTTAAATTCTATGAATTAAATTCTCTAAGCACTAGTTTCTTTTGTAAAATGACTAACAATAGCTATCTCTTAGTGCTGTGAAATTAAATAAAGTAGAACTTTTTCAGTGACTGATGCCCTGTTGGTCTTTGGGCAGTGTTAGTGTAGCTAAAGTTTAAGGGATAGATTGATAGGAAGGGAGGACCATAAGCCGTCATTCCCTGCTATTGCCTACCATGCCACAAAGGCAATAAGATACTAGACTTGAGCCTTCTGAGCATTTATTTAACAAGGGCCTCACACAGTACTTTCCAACTATCTTCCAACTGTTGGTGACTGTGTTTCTGCGCCTGAGAGTTTTTCTGCACTAAGGGGAAAACTGTTCTATGTCTAAAGCTGGCCAGAAGTTCAGGGGAATTAACACCTCTGGGTGCAGCCATTAGATACTACCAAAGGAGTTAGTGTACTTCAGCTGCCTCACTCTAATGCTCTAAATTCTGATTGCCCAAAGCATTATCTGGCTCTATGATACAACATTATCGGCTCTTTTCCTTCCCTTGTCTCACTTCCACACTTTGTATCAGTAATTTCTGTGCTTCTCAAATGAACCATTTGCACACAAATCCCTGTCTCAGAATATATCTGAGGATGTCCAAACTAAAAGCAATTAATATAAGTTGAACAATCACTTCTTTTTCCATTCAGTTAAGCTCAATATGAATTTGAGAAATTCTTCAAGAAAGTCAGACGTAAAAGTCAATCAGGACACAGATGAGGGAGAAATCAAATTATTACTTTTGTCCAGGACTCAAAGAGATCTATAGGGAGGTGAAGATATTTGAACTGAGTTTGAAGGATGAGAAAGATAAACATTAAAACTAGAGAAAGGCATCCCAGGTGGAAGAAATAGCATGAGCAGAGAATAACAACTGAAAAAGCATGCAGCATTTTGGGAATGATTAGCAGCTTCATGTGGCTGAAGAGAAGGGTAAGGTGGGCGCTGGGAAGAATGGCTGTTGCTGAGGCCGGGACCACACTGGAAAAAAGCTATGTGTGCTAACTAAACTCATGTGCTAGTTTGATTCTTTTGGCAGTGAAGAGGCATGAAAGCTTTTTATAATGATGACTTGACTATAGTTGTGCTTTAATAAGAGTAGGAATGAATTGGGCTATGACATGACATGGATAGGAAAACCATTTAAGAGGCTATTGCTATAATGCAAAAAAAAATTAATGAGGCTTTATCTAGTACAGTGGAAATTTGAATGGAAAATAGCTTAATGATTACTAAAGGATATAGAGGATTAGAAAATAGTGATGAGGGATGAGAAGGGCTTAAGATGACCCTAAAGTTTCTAGTTTAAATGAATATTTGGATTGTGATATCTTTATGGTTGTGTTAGGGAGTTAAGAAGAAAGTGAATATGTAATCCCGATTTGATAATGAACATTGTTGTGGGTATAACATTTACATGTAGAGTGAATTAAAGGTGGCAAAGGGTGTGTGTGGGGAATCCCATGTCATTGATAGATCAGGGCAAAGAAGTCCCCTGCCCTGGGCCCTGTGTTTACACAGGCCCCCTTTAAACTGTTCTCAGCCTATGCTCTCTCCATGGGGAAAGGAGTTGGACCCACTACAGTGTATATCCCCTGCTCCTGGGTGCCTGGAACACTGGGATTTTCAGTTCGGAGGGCCCCAAACACACTTCCAGGCCTTTAATCCATGTCTCTCCTCTCAAGGACAGACTCTTGCCTTGCTACACATACCTGTGCCCAACTGGTGGCCAATGGATAGCTAATTACTGTGGGCAAAAGAGATAGGGTTGGGGCATGCTGGCTGCAGTGTCCATACAGGGGACCTCAATGTGCGTATTGGAGCTGATGGTGGGAGGGAAAGGAGGGTGGACCGCCAGGCTCTATGCCAGAGAGCCGGGGTTAGGAACAAGCTTTTCCTGTGCTATCAAGTTCTGTACAAAACTTCAAGGAATCCAAAAATTCTAAATTCAAACTTGGTTATCTGATGATTATGAAATGTGTTTTTCAAAGAAGGAGGACAGTACACATTTTACATAATAATTTGTTAGCTAGATTTATGACCTTTAAATATTTAGACAAATGGTATATAGGTTTCCATTTGCACTCTTGGCTCAGGCCACACCAATATAAAGAGCAGACTAAGTGAAATCATCAGATTTGTGTGATGATACCAGCTCAGGTTAGATTTCAGCAACTGGAAAAGAGCTGAAAAGAACCTAAAGGGCACTTTTTAAGGTGCATTTAACCATCAGTCTCAGATTTATTCAAAGATTAATTTGGCTACTTTTCTGGTGGTACAGTGGATAAGAATCTGCCTTCCAGTTCAGGGGTCACAGGTTCGAGCCTTGGTCCGGGAGGATTCCACATGCTGTGGGTCAGCTAAGCTCATACACCACAACTCCTGAGCCCAAGGGCTATAACTACTGAAGCCCATGAACCTGGAGCCTCTGCCCTACAAGAGAAGCCACTGCAACGATAAGCCCACACGTTGTAGAAACAGTAGCCCCCGCTTGCCACAACTAGAGAAGGCCTGCAGGCAGCAACAAAGATCCAGCGCAACCAAAAGTGAATGAATTAAAGATTCAGTTGGGCTTCAAAAGGATCCTTTGTTCATGGCCAGCAACAAAACAACTACAATGATTATAGAATTTAAAAGCAATATATATTAATTTCAGTTCACTTTTTCTGTCCTTAAGTTGCATAGTATGTTTTCTGTTTCAGTTATCTGTTAATCAATATGAAACAGTATTGAGCACTATGGCGAATATGATAAAGATGCTACGTCATTCACTTTAGGCTCATTTCTCTCTATACCAAGGGAACATTTAAAAGCTCCTATTATCAAATTCATTAATGGAAAAGAGACTTTATCAAGCTAGATTCATAAATTGGATCTAAGAATATAAAATAAAAATATTACCTTCTTTACCTTTGTAGGATATGCCTGGCTAAGAACAACTGAGGACACTACCTTTCTAGTCAGAAAAACACGTATACCATATCTGATTCACATTTAGTTCATGGGAGAAAAAGCACAGCAATACCACAAAAGTGTCCTTAAATAGAGTGAAGTTTCTCTCTTAAAAAGTTGCAAGTTATTTATCATCATTAGAATCTGTCTTGCTTGGAAAATTTTTTGGTGTTTCATGGAACTCATTTTCATCATATTATATGTCTAGTTTTTGTAGATTTGCACATTTACACATCTGAGTTTGTTTTCTTGGATTTGACTTCATAGAAAGTACCACTAGACCTTCAAAAAAAAAAACCTCTCATTCTGAGTAAATTAAAGCAGGCTGCCCAGCTTACTGTGTGTCCAGCTGGCTAAAGGCTTAAACAGGAAAAGGACGCAAGGAGATTCTGTGGTAGGTATAAGATAAACATGTTCTTGTTTATGTTTTGCTGATACTCTGGTTGTTTAGAAGTTGGGGAATTTTTTTCCTTGCTTTGGGCTGTTCTTTTAAAAAACCAAACAATCATCTAGTGCGCCTTGTGGCTTTGATCTTTGTTTTTATATTTTGCTATACAAGGCTCAAAGTCTTACAGTTTGTTGTGTTTCATACTTTGTCAGATCATCCCCTCTCTACACATATTACCCACAGATGGCTGGAAGTAAAAAAATAGAGGAAAGGTAGAGGGTCTCAAAAACTGACATCTCCCATAAATCCTGGGAGATCATTGTATAAATACTGGCATACTTTTGCAGGTGCTAAAATAGAAATCTGTGGCCTCTCACCTAATAGAATCAACCTTCTTTTATTCCTCAGTGTTTACCATATCCTTTCTTAACCTTTGTTTTTCACAAGAGTGCCCTTGGGACCAAAGTGAGTAAGTCACCCGGACACCTGCATGCCACAAGGCAAACACCAACTTCATTCTAGCCCAGGACAAAGGTCCCCCAAGCCGGCTCTGCAGATTCCCTCTGATGCCTTTTATGCTAGAGAGATAAATCATGTGAGTATATGAAATCAGTCTCCAGAGGAATGCTACAGCAACCTGCTAATTATGACACTCACAGAAACATTGGTACATTGAATGGCTTAAAAATGCAAACTTATATTTTTAAATTCAGTTATAAAATACTGTGTGTATGTATTTGTGTGTGTGTCTACTTCACACACATTTTTAGTAGTCATTGGAACACTGTAGTTCCTCAGTAGAATGTGTTACTTGGAACATGGATAGGAGCACTATACACTAATATGTTACATGAAAGTGAAAGTGAAAGTCGCTCAGTCGTGTCCTACTCTTTGAGACCCAATGGACTATATAGTCCATGGAATTCTCCAGGCCAGAATACTGGAGTGGGTTGCCTTTCCCTTCTCCAGAGGATCTTCCCAACTCAGAGATTGAACCCAGCTCTCCTGCGTTGCAGGCTGATTCTTTACCAGCTGAGCCACCAGGGAAGCCCAAGAATACTGGAGTGGGTAGCCTTTCCCTTCTCCAGGGGATCTTTCTGACCCAGGAATCGAACCGGGATCTCTTGCATTACAGGCGGATTCTTTACCAACTGAGCTATCAGGGAAGCCCGTAATATGTTACATGGTGTTTTAAAATCAAATGAAGATGGGCAGATCCTCATGACTCTTTTGAGACAATAACTGGTGCAAGGTGCAACAGCTGGTCTTTTACTTTAGAAAGATTTCCAAACATGCTCCAGACTACTGAACCTCTAGGAGCCTCATGTTAAGTCTCTGAATTTTCGTGGGCTTATTTTCCAACTTGTAGCATGCTTGTGTCTTTCATCTATACTTGGTAATTTTTGCTTATCTGATTCACTAGGTATGATGTCATCAATGTAATGGACCTGGTTTTCTGTGAGATGCCAAGATGATTAAGATCTCTGCAGAATAAATTAGGGATTGAGACGTCCCTGAGATGAGGCAGGGTAGGTGTGCTTTTGCCCATCCCAGGTGAGAATGAAGTATGTCATATCATATTTTCAGATTGGTATCGAGAAAATCATTTGCCATGTCAATACTGTCTACCAGGTGCTAGGATATGTGTTCCTTTGTCTCAGTAAGATACTCCAGTAGAATTTTACAGCTGCAACTCACTAACTGATAAAATTTTATTCTGCTAGATCCATCCACCACCTGCACAAACCAAAAAGGAAAGTTAAATGTGGATGTAATACATATCACCACCTTGCATTTTTCAAGTCTTTGGTGGTAGCACTAATATATTTGGCTTTCTCAGATATAGGGGCTATTATTAGGTTTTCTAATCTGATGGGGTAAAAGAGTTTCAAGAGCTTCTACCTGGCTCTTTCTACCACAGTAACTCTCCAACCAGTATCCACAAACGTGGTGATTTCAGTTGACAGGGATGTGTATTTCAATAAGGTATTAGAAATAAGAAATAATTGGGGAAAAATATACATGGGGCAAAGCTTATCAAACCACCATTCTATTAGCTCTGTTTTCGTGAACACAGTAGCATTTTGGGTGTTTTAGCTCATCCCACAGTAGTGAGATAGACATTCCACTCTTCCCTCAGTAACTGGTTTAAGTATTGAGATTGATGACATTTCCCACCCCAAACCCCAAGCATAAAAATTGCTTTGAAAGGATTATTACTCACAGTTAAAGGTTTCTGGGGGAGAGCATAGCAGGTTCCTTACACTAGTATGGAAATAACTTGAAAGGGTAAAAAAAGGAGATTGGCTTGAGTTTTCCTGGAGGCTAGGGGATGGGATCAAAGTAAATGTTCCTACCCGTGGTTCGAACTTCCTGCTCGTGCCAAAGGAAAGAGCACCTTGAGATTGTTTAGCTTGCACAGATTCAGGGAAGAAGGGGGTAAAGGCAGGAGTGAGGCATAAAAGCTGTAGAAATCAAACATGGAAAAATGGAGTTAACCATAATGGAAAAAGAATATTTAAAAAGGAATGTGTGTATATATATATATGTATATATATATACAAATCAATTTACTGTACAGCAGTAATTAACAACATTGTAAACCAACTGTACTTAAAATAAGTGGAGTTAGAGAATTGGACTGTTTATTTTATTGAGTCTCTGGGAATTAGCTTCCCCAGTGGTTCATATGGTAAAGAATCTGCCTGCAGTGTTGGAGACCCAGGTTCATTTCTTGGCTTGGGAAGATCCCCTGAAGGAAGGCATGGCAACCCACTCCAGTATTCTTGCCTGTAGAATCCCCATGGACAGAGGAGCCTGGCGGGCTACAGTTCATGGGGTGGCAAAGAGCTGGACATGACTGAAGTACTGAAAAAAAAAAAAAAGAAAAAAAAATAGGGTATAACAATTCTTATTATTTTCAGTCAATCAGCCAAGAAAATTGTAGAGCCATTTGTCAGCTACTTGAGCTAGCACATTAATCTCTAAGTGTATCCATGTGAGAAGATTTAACCAAATCCGATGTCTTTAAGGGCTTCCCTAGTGGCTCAGCTGGTAAAGAATCCACTTGCAATACGGGAGACTGGGTTCACTCCCTGGGTTGGGGAGATCCCCTGGAGAAGGGAACGGCTACCCACTCCAGTATTCTGGCCTGGAGAACTGCATGGACAATATAGTCCATGGGGTCACAAAGAGTCGGACACAACTGAGTGACTTTCAGTTTAATCCAAAATAACTTTTTAAAGTTATTTTTAATAGCTTAAAAGTAACTTTATAATTTACAAAAAATAAAAATAACTTTATAGTTTACAAAAAATAAAATTTACAAGTTTCAGTCTATGGATAAATGATTTCTGAGGAATATCTGATGACTGTGTAACCACCACTCCAATCAAAAAATTTTCCTGGTGCCCTTTGCAGCTAATCTTTCCAACTCCCTGCCCTAGGTGACTACTGATATGATTTCTATCATTAGAGTTTATTTTTGTCTGTTCTAGAACTTTATTTAAATTAAATCGTATAGTATGTACTGTTTTTTCTCATCCTTCTCTCACTCAACACTTAAGTTTGTGTTTTTAATTCCTTTGTTCCTTCTTACTATTGAGTAGTCTTCCATTGCATGGGTATAGCCATTCACTTGTTAGTTGACACTTGAATTATTTCTAGCTTTTGGATATTCCAAATAATTTTATAAATATTCTTTTGTAAGTGTTCATGGATTTAAGTTTTCATTTCTTTTGACAAAATACCTACACATGGAACTTCTTCATTATATATTTAAATATATGAGAAACTCAAACTTAATCTGATGTTATATTCTATTTTTCTTCACTTAAAGTACATTTTCAACAATTTTCTTTAGGTTTCTACCCAAGTATATTAGCTGAATTTTACAAATCTTTGGCATATATTCAGTTTTCTTCTGGGTCAGACTTTCTCTGAAGTTTACTGAGGTCTACTCTAATTATAGGTATAGAGCTAATAATAATTAATAAGAGAATTGACAATTTTCTTAGAAAGCAACTTCCCAATGTGAGGTTAATACAGAGTATTTCACGTGGGAAAAATAGTTTTTTCAAGTTCAGGAGGAGATGCTGATTTTCTTGGTAAGAAATGTACCTGGAGACTGTTTAAGCTCATCCCATGCTCTGCAGCTGTGATTCCATCAAACTCTTCACCAAGTAATCATCTCTGGAGACTCTCATGAGCTTGTGTGCATGCGCAGTCACGTCTACCTCTTTGCAGCCCCATGGACTGGAGCCCGCCAGGCTCCTCTGTCCATGGGATTTCCCAGGCAAGAATCCTGGAGTGGGTTGCCATTTCCTCCTCCAGGAGGTCTTCCTGACCATAGTATTAAACCTGTGTCTCCTGTATTGGCAGATGGATTCTTCACCACTTTGAGCCACCTTGGAAGACTCTCATGACAAATGCTATTGCATAGCTTAAATTAAAAGTTTCTCTCAAGGTCTTAATTTTTATTTACTGTTTACTAGCTTAATTCAACATTTAGACAATAAAAAAATTACTGAGTTCCCTCTAATGCGTGTATCAGGTAGTGTCCCAAACACTGGGGAAAAGGCAGTGAATAGAATTAATATAGTCCCTTACCATAAAGAATTTAGTTATAATTGACATGAATATCCAAATAAATGTGCAGATATGAACTGAGGTAAGTCCCATAAAGGAAAATTAAAGAGTATAATGAAAGATTATCTCTGGGGAAATTTGAAGAGTTGAGGCCGAGCAGGCTCGTTTGAAGAGGTATGGATTCATCCAGAAGCCTAAGTGCTAGATTGAAATTTAATAGGTGAAGAGGGGAGAGGAACACTTCACCAAGCTGAAGAGCAAGTGGGAAGGCGCTAAGGCATGAATTGTTCATCAGTCGCTCACTTGTGTCCTACCCTTTGTGACTCCATGAACTACAGCATGCCAAGCTTCCCTATCCTTCACCATCTCCCAGAGGTTGCTGAGAATGAAACCTTGTCATTTCAAAGGAACTGAGAGGATGCCAGTTTTTCTAGAATAAAAGAAAAAAGCGAAAGGAATTTAGTTGGGAGAGGTAGGCAGGAGTCAGAGTCTGCGTGGGCCATAGATATGTTAAAGGATTTGGATTTTATCCCTAGTGCAGTTTGAGGTTAATAAATGGTTCCATTCAGAGGAATGATTTCAAATTTAATACTTTAAAATATCATCTGACTGTGGTATGGAGAAAGGACTGAAGAGAGCCCAGGCAAAAAATGGATCCAGGTAGATAAGTTAGATAAGAGTGACAGTAATGGGATAGATACACAGCTGAATTTGAGTTGCCCCTTGGAGGTAAAATCCACAGGAACTGGCAACTGATTGGATGTGGCGGATGCTGGAGGGGCAGCTTTGAAGATCACTCTGGGTTTCTGACATGAGCATCTAGAAGGATGCAGATGCCAGTCACTGCCATGGGGGGAGGACTATAAAGGAAGCATATCTGAAGCTTGGTGTATGAATTTTCTCTTCAGATGAGATATCTGGGTTGGAAATGTAAGTCTCTAAATAGGTCAGATTATTTAGCCTGGAGATAGGAGCACAGGTGGAATGGAAGACTAAGTGCTGAGTGTATGGACTGTTTGATTTCACTACAAATGCATCAACAAGAGATCCCCTTCTGGTATGCACCCTATTACATCACCTCTCAAAGATAACCTGGTCCTCTGCTTCTCTGAGGAGCAACCTTCTTATATCAAATCTTTTTTCTAGTCTTAACTCCAGACAACACCTTCATAGAATCAAAACACATCTGATGCTTTCCCCCTCAAAGCTCTTTCTACTCTTTGCATTTCATGGAGTTTATCTCACCATATCAATGAGGTTGTTTGCTTTGTGTCCAGTAGAGTAGAACACCAGGATATAATATAACTAAACATTAGGTACCATGTTTATTAAAGACTACAGTGTTACATGGCTTCCCTTGTAGCTCAGTCGGTAAAGAATCTGCCTGCAGTGTAGGAGACCTGGGTTTGATCCCTGGGTTGGGAAGATCCCCTGGAGAAGAAAATGGCAACCCACTCCAGTATCCTTGCCTGGAAAATCTCATGGACAGAGGAGCCTGGTGGGCTGCAGTCCATGGGATATCAAAGAGTTGGGCACAGCTGAGCAACTAACACTTACTTACTTACTTACCGTGTTAAAAGTAGGAAAGTATTATACATGTTGAAGGTGGCTACATTTATAATGTGGCTCAGCTAGTAAAGAATCTGCCTGCAAAGTGGGAGACCTGGGTTTGATCTTTGGGTTGGGAAGATACCCTGGAGAAGGGAATGGCTACCCACTCCAATATTCTTGGGCTTCCCTTGTGGCTCAGCTGGTACAGAATCCACCTGCAATGTGGGAGACCTGGGTTCTATCCCTGGATTGGGAAGATGCCCTGGAGAAGGGAACGGCTGCCCACTCCAGTATTCTTGCCTGGAGAATTCCATGGGCTGTATAGTTGCAAAGGGTTGGACACACATGAGTGACTTTCTCTTTCACTTTCAGAAAGGCTAAAATAGCTTGCCCTTCTGTGTGTTTTTTTTTTTTTTAAGAGCACGACATTTTCCATTGTGCTGTCTGGCATGCTTGGTATAATTCATTAGGTTGGTGTATAAATTAGCATTTTCAATAACACATTGTTGTGCCATTTTCAGTAACTCATTGTTTATAGATGTTTTGCTCTTGATTTTTATTTAGTATGAATAATGTTGAAGTGAAATGATTGGTTTTTTATATTTTCCTATTTGCCTGTTCCTTGGAATGCAGATCTGTAGCTTCATCTTACTACTGTAAATGGAGCTATTTATATTTACTACCTGGAAATGCTTTGTGTAACAATGAAGGTTTAAAATGCATCATTCTTTAGGCACAGAGACATCAGTGGCAAGCCTGAAGTCTCCCTCCCTCTAAGAATTTATGGACAGTTTTTAAGCTGCCAGTTTTAAAAAAGGACACATAGGTTTATTTTCTTTTTTGGTGAATGTTGAAAATTATTTTAGTGTTTTATATTACAAAGTATTTTAGATTGATTGCTATGGAATCACATTAACCTACAATGACATAGTGGTTGCCATAGTCCTCACATAGCCTGACCCTGTCTTTTATCATCTGCCTGGAACCTACAGACATTTGATATTTTGGCCCCTATGAATACCTCACTCTGAATATGACATAAATCTTCCTTGAACACAAAACTACTAGTACTTTCAAGTTTTGTGTTTTTTTTAAGCCATTTTCCCTCCTCAGAAATTTGGATGTTTGTTTGCTTCTAATAGAAAATTCTTTTTGACTTTAGTGTCATTTTTCCTTTATTGTAATTCATTGATGGATTTAAAATATTTCCTCATGAAAAATACTATGTGAAATTCAAGAGATGATTATTTGAGTGTATGTCAAATATAGAGGATAAGAAAAACGTGTTTTTATTTAGTGCAAAGTGAATGAATGCAAAGAAAAATGACAAGAACAACGGAGGGTCTATATTCATTATATACACTATGTGCAATGACAGCTGTACCAGGGGTACTACTTAGAATTCTAGGCATTTGAAGGATATTAATTAGGTAAATCTAATTCTTATTCAATATATTTGTATATATAATTTAAGTGTTATGAATATATTTTAGAATCTATTATAACTGGATTAAATTGCACTAGTATCAGTTCAGTCAGTTCACTCACTCAGTCGTGTCCAACTCTTTGTGACCCCATGAATCGCAGCACGCCAGGCCTCCCTGTCCATCACCAACTCCCGGAGTTCACTCAGACTCACGTCCATCGAGTCCGTGATGCCATCCAGCCATCTCATCCTTGGTCGTCCCCTTCTCCTCCTGCCCCCAGTCCCTCCCAGCATCAGAGTCTTTTCCAAGGAGTCAACTCTTTGCATGAGGTGGCCAAAGTACTGGAGTTTCAGCTTTAGCATCATTCCTTCCAAAGAAATCCCAGGGCTGATCTCCTTCAGAATGGACTGGTTGGATCTCCTTGCAGTCCAAGGGACTCTCAAGAGTCTTCTCCAACACCACACTTCAAAAGCATCAATTCTTCAGCACTCAGCCTTCTTCACAGTCCAACTCTCACATCCATACATGACCACAGGAAAAACCATAGCATGCTATAGTAATTATTTCAAATATTTAAATCAAAATTGGATCGATTGATTTCTATACGTGCCCTGAAAATGCAGATGGTTTTCTAATCATACTCTAACCTCAGTGAATTTTCCCCCAATTTCAAAACAATATATAATTTTTTTCTTTTAATATTTATGATCCTTAATTTGCTCCTTGACTTTCTGGAAGCAAAGATGATTTGTTTAAGCATGATATCTATGTGAGCTTTTAAACCACTACACTATATCATAAAATTATTTTTAAGCATATGCAGTTTCTGTAAGAGGAAATCATCTCCCTCTAAATCATATAAATTGCTTCACTGAATATTGTTGTCAAATATAGAGCATTAAATCATGTTTGGTTTTTTTCTTTCAGAAAGTACAGGAAGTATTCTTTAGACAGGGTGGGTGGAGTAGAGATGATAGAGCGATGTGCAGGGCCTGCAGTTTCTTGCTTGTCAACCCAAGCTAAAAGTAACCAAAGGAGACATTCCCCTGAAGACCCTATTGCTTGGTTAGGTCTTCTCTCTCGGAAAACTCCTGCCTCGTTTCTTACGTGCATGCATGCTCAATCATGTCCGACTCTTTGTGACCTCCATGCACTGTAGCCTGCCAAGCTCCTCTGTCCATGGGATCTTCCAGGCAAGAATTCTGGAGCAGGTTGCCATTTCCTCCTCCAAGAAATCTTGCCTATCCAGGGATTATACCCACATCTCCTGTGTCCCATGCATTGGCAGGCCGATTCTTTACCACTGAGCCACCTGGGAAGCCCACCTTATATGTTACCCTTTATCTTTTTTAGAGTAAAGGTTGCAAATGACTGCATTTATTTGGCAATATGACATCAAAGTTCAATTTACACTCCAAGTTTTTGTTTCTTACTAACTTATTGGTAATTAAAGCATGTATTTCCATATTCTGGACTCTATGCTTTCTTAAAACAGAAACCATGTCCTCATAGGCAACATAACACAGTAGTTAAGAGCAGATCTGGGGACAGATTGCTAGAGTTTGAATCTTTGTGCACCACTACCCAGCTGGAAGACCTTGGAAAAGTTACTTAAACACACTGTAGCTCAACCTCAAAGGATGGTTGTACAAATTATATGAATTAATAAGTGTAAGTTACTTATATAAGTTCCTGGCTAAGTGGTAAATGTGTGGGTCTTTGTGACTCTTTCAGTGACTTTTGTGATTTCTCAGCCCACAGTTGTCTCTAGCACTGTTCAGTTCAGTTCAGTTGCTCAGTCATGTTGAACTCTTTGTGAACTCAGCATGCCAGTCCTCACTGTCCATCACCAACTCCTGGAGCCTACTCAAACTCATGTCCATTGTGTTGGTGATGCCAACCAACCATCTCATTCTCTGTCGTCCCTTTTTCCTCCCGCCTTCAGTCTTTCCCAGCATCAGGGTCTTTTCCAGCATCAGGTGGCCAAAGTACTGGAGCTTCAGCATCAGTCCTTCCAGTGATTATTCAGGACTGGTTTCCTTTAGGATGGACTGGATCTCCTTGCAGTTCAAGGGACTCTCAAGAGTCTTCTCCAACACCACAGTTCAAAAGCATCAATTCTTTGGTGCTCAGCTTTGTTTATAGTCCAGTTCTCATATCCATGCATGACTACTGGAAAAACCACAGCTTTGACTAGATGGAACTTTGTTGGCAAAGTAATGTCTCTGCTTATTAATATTCTGTCTATCTTGGTCACAGCTTTTCTTCCAAGGAGCAAGTGTCTTTTAATTTCATAGCTGCCATCACCATCTGCAGTGATTTTGGAGCCCAAAATAAAGTCTTTCACTGTTTCCGTTGTTTCCCTATCTATTTGCCATGAAGTGATGGGACCAGATGCCATCATCTTTGTTTTCTGAATGTTGAATTTTAAGCCAACTTTTTCACTCTCCTCTTTCACTTTCATCAAGAGGTTCTTCGCTTTCTGCCATAAGGGTGGTATTACCTGCATATCTGGGGTTATTGAGATCTCTCTAGCACTGAGTAGGTGCTAAAAAAAAATGGTCATTAAAACAAAAGGAAGAATTGAAAGCAGATCTGCTCTGTGAGAAGGAAAAATCAAAATTAGACCATTCCATTTCCCATGGCTTCCTCTCCTGGATCCTCTGACTCACACTTGCCTTACTGAGAGGCACTTTCAAAAGCCCAGGCGCTGCTGCCTCAGACATTCTCTGTACAGCTTCTTCCCTGGAAATGTTACTGAAGCTCATGACATTGAAATTGGAACCAACTGTCTGAAATATCTGCCTTTATCCTAGTTTCAGCAGCTAAAATAGAGGTGGAGAAGGGAACTAGCTGATATCTGATTCTAAGAATTCTATGAATTTTTATGTTTTCTGATACCCAGACACATATTCCCAATAGCTTATTGTATCTTTCATACCCCATATTTTTATTGAATTCATCATTCTATCACTCGAATAGCCTGTTTTGCTGTTTCCTTCTAACATTGTCTTAATTCAGCCCATATCTTCCTTACTTGTGATGGTTTCATAACAGATTTACTTGCCACTTGTTGCTCTTCCCTGCTCTTTGTCTCCCATATCAGACATTGTCAGAGTCCACTACCAGAATTGGTCTTGAATCATAGATTTGATCATGTAAAGTTTTTAATCAGTTTCCACTGTTGAAAAATGTAAACTTTCAAGTCAGAATTTTAATTCTTCCAGTTCTATGCTGTTTGTATGTATTTCAGTTATTCATGAATTTTTTCATTGAATAAGAAAATGTATATTCAGCATCTGGAATATAACATAAATTGTGCTAGAAATAAAAAAGTGAATGAATGAAAAATACAGCTCAAATCCTGAAAAGGCACATAATTCCTGGTGATCCAGTGAGTACAGTGCTGTGATGCATGCTATGCAAGGTGTGAGCTAAGAGTGTAGCAAAGACATCTGCAGGGACACACAGAACCAGACAAGATCATACAAGCAGTGGCCAGGTTGGACATAGAAATGTTCTAAGTAAATACCATAAAAGATATGAAAAAGGATACTAAGAGGCATTGGGTACTCAGGCAGGGATCCAGATCTGGGGACTGATTTTTGGCAGCCTAGGTATAAAAAGAGCTGACTTATGGTTGGATAAGAATTTTGACTTTGAAAGGTATGTAGAATGGAAAACGGAGTGTGACATTCTTTGAAAGAGAGGGATTGAAGTGATGTCTTGATATCTGTGCTAGTGAGGAAGGTAGTGAAATGGAAGGGAATGGTATCATGAACTGAGTAAAGGATGTGGTTAAGACATGTGACATGTTCTTAGTTTACTCTGTGCTCATTCTTAGTTTTCCTTATTTCTCATGTACCAGCCGGCTATTTCCCAAATGTAACCCTTGCCTTTTTTAAGGTTTTGGCCAAATTATTACCTTTCCTAGAATGTTTCTTTCCTCTGGAACCTTTGTTAAAGCCAAAGGCTACCCCAGTTTAAAAAAAAATCACCTCCTCCAAGAAACATCTGGCTTTATAATGATTTACTTTGTCCTTTTCTTCACACGGTGTATATGCTATTTTTATACTGATTTTTATTCGGTTCTGCTGTTTGAAAGGCTTTTTATGCAAGTGGTTGCTTCTTCCATCATTGCTTCCTGGTAAGTAGAAACCTGGCTCATTCGTCTTTATTTCTGCCATGGCAGACTACACCATACAGTGTGGTAAAATAAATAGTTATGATCTCTGCCTCATGGAGCTTATCAGTGATTGAACAAGCAAATAAAAAAGATGATTTTAGATTATGGTAGCTGTATGCTGGGTTACCCAGGTGGCACAGTGGTAAAGAATTGCCTGCCAATGCATGAGATGGGTTGATGCCATCAGGTTTGATGCCTGGGTTGGAAAGATCCCCTACATTAGGAAATGGCAACTGTTCCAGTATTCTCGTTTGGAAAATTCCATGGACAGAGGGGCCTGGTGGGATGTACATAGTCCATGGGGGTCACAAAGAGGTGGACACGACTTTGTGTCTGAGCACAGCTGTATGCTAGGAGAAAGGGGTGGGTAATTTTAGTTAGAGTGGTCTGGTAAGGTGTCTCTGGAGAATATCTGAATTGAGAAGGAACTTTAGGGAGAACCAGGAGCAGGAAAAGGAATGGTGGGATTAAAGGTCCAAAAAACCATGGCAGAAAAGAATGTGGCAGATTGCAGACTGCCAGCTGGGCACGGGCAGATCACTGCCCCAGAAATACAGATGGTGCTTCACGGTGCCAGTGGGGCAAAAACATGTGAAGGCAAGATTGGACTGGGAACTGAGAGATCTTGAACCCTTAACTTTATAGCTTTGAGTTTAAATTTTCTTACCTAAAATTGAAGCAGTGGATCCAGCCTTAAGACCGTCTTGGTATCGATTCCTCTTTGTTCTGGCAGATGTAGTAGGTTTAGGATTGTTGGTAGTGCCTGGGCAGGACAGAGCTTAGATTGTTCTCCCTCTCTTGAGAGTAACTTTGACTTGCTTGTGTTTGAACATGCTGACACTGTGCCCCTGTAGAGCATGGAGAGAGACAGAGGGAAAGGGAAGCCATGAGGACTTTTCTTAGTCTCAAATAAAGCTTCCTTTTGCCCCACAGAGGAGAGTTTGGCTGTCCCACAAAGGCACGGATTTCTTCAGAACAAAAACAAAGTGACTTCAAAGAATTTGAGGGTAAAGAAGAAGAAGGGGGAGACATGATCCTCACCTTCATGTTACTGTAGACAGCTTGCTAACTGCAGAGATGAACTGGGGTAGGGGGCAAACTGTGAGGCCGACTGTTTAAATTTTTAAGTTTTCCATATCTTTCTTTCCCTGACACACCAGACTGAACTCCTCATAAGGTGTCCTGCCACTACGTTGACAAAATTTTATCACACCTTACCTTTAATGGCAAAAAATATTGTCCCAGGACAGGTAACACCATATTTAGTTCCTTCTCACAGACTTTTTAAAAATTAGATCTGAAATGGTACGTTTGCTCAAGAGGATAAACATGAGTGATTGCATTGTTTTATAATTTTGAAGTCTGCAATGGATTTTTTTTTTCCTTCTGAAATTCAAATTGCAAGGGGACAGAGAGGCTAAATTCTGATTAAAGATTAATATAAATTCAACCATAAATTGAGTTTGGACATTTTTTTTCCCAGAGAATGGTTACTTTACCCAGTCAGTATTTTAACTGTTACTTATGCTAAAGTTGACTAAATGACAGTAATAGATTGTGTGAAAATGATTTATGAAATGTGAATACAGATTGACTTTATTTTCAGACATAAAGAAAAACAGTTTGTGTTTGAAGTGAAAGTGATGAATTGGGATTTTTATACTATTATGGTTAAAAAGATGAGATATAAAATGATTTTATTTAACTTTAATTTTCAAAGTGAGGTTAACACTCTAGACTGTAAATTATCATAGCAATCGTAGACCTCTTACTTTAATTTGTGTATCATTTTCATGCAAACCAGTTAACTATGGGGTAACAAGAGGACACCTTGAACATAATTCAATGTTAAGGAAGGTATTTTGCAAGAAGGAATTTTTTCACTCATTTACACAGCCCTTTGTGAGCAGTAAAGATATTACAACATTTTAACCTATTTTTCAACAAACAAAACTTTCCTCTTACCCATTTGATCATAAGATATGTATGTTCAAATATATTGCACTAAATTCTTTTTATGGTTAATATGACATTTTGTGGAAAGGTGATTTACAAGGAGATTTAAAATTTCCCTGTTGCAACCCTAGCACCTTAGTTATCCAGCATATGGGTGTTTTGTGAAAAAAATTTTTTTTTCATTTCTTAACTGCAGGGGACGACCCGTGAAGGGTTAAGTCTTGGGAGCTCCCTGGCAGGTATGCCGGGCCCTAGGACACGTGCCTAAGCTCCCTGTCCCGCCACCCTCAAGAGTTTTTATAACCCTTAAGGCTCCAAGATGTTTGGTTTCGGCAACATTTCATAGAAGATAGATTATCTTATTGTGTATATTTCATAGAAGATAGATATTCTGATTGTGTTCTGTATACAATGGTAAGGGTCTGGTGATTGTATCCTGAGATTAAAAAACAACCTTGTGAGTGCCTTAAGTCACGTACTTTACCCTATATATACCGCAGCACAATAAAGCAAGGTATCAGCCATTTTGGTCTGATCCTCTCAACCCCATCTTTTGTCTCTCTCTTATTTTCTTAGCGGGGACGCTCCGTTCTCTCCCTGTGCAGGTGTGACTCTTGCTTGTGCTGGCCGCGGCACTTAACCTTTGAATTTAAGTTAAGCAATGAAATTGCCCAAATATTGTAACTTTTAAAACTTAGGTCTCAGTGAGTTATTTTCTGAAAGAGATGTTGTCAATCCTAAGCTTGCCATCAGAACTAGCTGGACAGTGATGGTGTCAGTGTAGTCTGAGCAAGACTTCATAGACAAACAAGTTGAAGGCTATCATTGATGTTAGCCAAGCAGAAAAACATCTATGAGGGAAAAAACAATTTCATTCCTCAATTACTGAACAATGAAAACGTTAGCAGGCTATGAAAAATAGTGTTTAAAATTTTTAACTAAACACAATTATTGAAATCAATGAGAAAAATAGAAATTACTTAATAATGCAGAGTTCTCTGTCTTAATAAGAGATCTTATTATGTATGGCAAAACCAATACAGTATTGTAAAGTAAAATAAAGTAAAAATAAAAATTAAAAAAGAGATCTTATTAATACAATTATTAACACAATTTATCTTCACTTTGATATAGAAAGTTGACAGGCCACTGAATTAAATAAGACACATGGTTATCTTAATGAGAACAGCCCCAAATGAATGATTTGCCTGTCTTTCAATACGTTTCCAATTCTGTCTCCTCTTCCTTCATGACTCTTCAACGCATGTAACCTCTGTCAAAAGTGGTATATCTAAGGCTTTTAGAAAAGCAGCTTTAGAGGTCAGATTATCTTCTCAGTATCTAGAATGAACTGCTCGGTTCAGCAGCAGTGGTTGCTTCATGACACCACTTAATTAGCATGCTAGGAGGCTTTTAATCTAATACTGTTACTCGCTCAGTCGTGTCCGACTCTTTGTGACCCCATCGACTGTGGCACACCGGTCTCCTCTGTCCATGGAATTCTCCAGGCAAGAATACTGGAGTGGGTTGCCATTTCCTTCTCCATTAATCTAATATAACATGGCACTCTTGTGTCTTGTGCCCACTTTAACTTGAGGTTAATATTGATGAAGGATATCCCTACTTATCAGATTTAAAGAAATCTCTTTTAGTTATGTGATTTTCCCCAATGATTATATTAAAAATATAATGATTTTAGAAATTTGGTTTTATTAAACTCCAAGATCTTACCCACCATATCTAATCTATTACTCATTCCCTCACCAATTTCCTAACGAATAAACAATATTTGAAAGGGAAATGCCATTTCTGCCTCATCTTGATAAGAGTGAACTATGATTTTATGTATTTTGTGAGGACATGCGTTTTATATATGGAATTGGTTTCTGTTTTTCAAAGGAATATTTTGAGATGGTATTAGGGTATATGATAGGACATTCAGGCTTTGGGAATGGGAAGGCAAGGCTGCCCTGGGACTCTTAGCAAAGAAAATTTGCAAACTTTGCCTTAGTGCTCCTGGCTACTATGCTCACCTGGTCCAGGTCCGCTTCCTTCAGTTCTGTTTCTCCAGGTGACTGAAATTCCTGGATCAGTGATCCACACCTGGTCCAATTAGCACTGTGTAAGAAGACAGGCTGGGAACAATAATGTAGCAAAAGAAGGTCAGGAGGGGCTGTTTCCGAAGAAGAGGTAGGCTGAAGGCAACATATGTACCTACTACAGGCACATGATCAACTTTTAAGACCTCATCCCTTATCCCTTATATTTGCTTCAGGTGTAGGCTTGAAATAAAACTGTAAAATACTGTACATTACTTGCAATCATTAGCTATTACTGCTACTTGTTAAAATAGTATTTTTCTATTTACAGCCACAGATTTGAGAAAAAATATTTAAATTAATTCTTCAAAAGAATGCATATGTAAACACTTAAATTGGCTCTATGAGAATATACAACTCTATCTTTTGAAGTCAATTAAAATAGCACATTAAAATATTGGATTAAATGTATTCCATTATTAGTACTGATGCAATTTTTGTTTTATACCTAACTATCTTGTGGCATGTAAGATAAAAGATGAGATTTGAAGATAAACTGTCTTTAAGTGTGAATAGCTAACTTGTCATTTAAGCTAGCTTTACCTATTTCTGAGATGTTACGTTCTGCTACTCCTCTGCCATATACTGAATTAGACATGAGCTTACTCTGTACTGTAGTGCTCACTCTGTCTGTTTGCTACGTGACCTTGGGCAAGACACTTAACCTCTGTGAGTCTTGGCTTTTTTAGTAGTATGAGAAAGTTAACGTCTGCCTTCCTCGTATCACAAGATTATTATGAGGATAAACAGAATTGCTGTATATGAATGGAGTTTGTGAGCCATGAAATACTGTGTGATTTGTATGTCTGTGTCTCTAAAGTATAAGCTCTTTGAGAGGAAGCACTGTAATTTGTATTTCTCTGTTATCCAATAAGTAGTGCAGTTCTCAAGCTATGGCAGATGTTCAGCCATTTTTGGTATTGATGATGAGGCTAAAAATAAAAGTATGGAGGTCTTGCTAATAATTTTCTTCTGCTTGTAGTCATTTATTCATTCATTCACTATAGTGCCTAAAGTGCCTCCCATGTGCCTGACACTGAGTCATTGCAGATAAAATAAGATGTAAGACTCAGTGCTCTCAAGAAATTTGTAGAAAAGGAAAGAAGGGAGACTCATGAGCAGAAAACTATAAACATTATGGGGGACCATGGACAAAGATAGTTACAGTGCTCTAGAAAGGTATATCTGATTCAGACTTGGTTCTCTTGAGCATGAGAACTGTAAATTTCCCAGTACAATAAAATAGTTTTGCAATTAGAATTTTGAATGCAAATTAACTCTTAAATTAAGATCAACATTGAATATTCAATATGAAATATAGCTCTTTGAGTATTTTAAGGACATAAATTTAGTACATAGAAAGTTTATGACTTGACAATAATAATATGTCATGGCATTTTAAATTTGAATTCACAGTATTTATTCCTAGTTGGCGATTATTTATTTATTTCCATGTGATTTAGTTTAATGCCCTTATCTCCCATTATGCTGTACACTCTGTGAGATGAAGAGCTGTGTTAATCTTGTTTTTCACAGTATGTCCTTGTCCTGCCATGCTGGGTATTTACATATTTGCAGAATGTTGTTTGAATAAATAATCTATGGACAATTGGAAGAAATTCGTGGCATAGACTATTTTATATTGCATGTTATTGAACCTATATATAATTTTTCATTTTAATAATACTGTTATTAGAACTTTGTATAATTTCTCTCACTAAACATTGCTTTTAGTCCCTTGGAACACTCATTCATATTTGTAGTTGCAAATATCAATTCTGTCTCAAGTTTTAGAGCAACATATTTGGTTAACTCTTACAGGCTTTTTATCACCTAAACTTGAAATATTTAAAATCTAATTTATTATTTCTTCTCAAATGTACTCCAATAATGATGTCACACATTTCCTATGCTCTAGATCAGAAAACTGGATGCATCTTACATTTTTCTTACTGCCCCTCATGTGTCAAGCTGCTGCGGCTGCTAAGGTGTCTAACTCTGTGCGACCCCATAGACGGCAGCCCGCCAGGCTCTTCTGTCCCTGGGATTCTCCAGGCAAGAACACTGGAGTGGGCTGTCATTTCCTTCTCCAGTACATGCATGCATGCTAAGTCGCTTCAGTCTTGTCTGGCTCTGTGCAACCCCATGGACAGCAGCCCACCAGGCTCCTCCGTCCACGGAATTCTACCATTTCCTTCTCCCATGTGTCAATAAGTATGTCTAATTAGCCATAAAATTGTTTTGTTCTGTCCCTTACTATATGGATTTCCCAAGTGGCGCTAGTGGTAAGGAACCTTCCTGCCAAAGCAGGAAACATAAGAGATGTGGGTTCAATCCCTGGGTCAGGAAGATCCCCTGGAGAGGAAATGGCGGCCCACTCCAGTACCCATGCCTGGGAAATCCCACGGACAGAGGTGCCTGGCAGGCCACAGTCCATGGGGCTGCAGAGTCGGACATGACTGAGCAGGCACATACTTCTTTCTCATTACTGTCTTTGAAGCCCTTACTTTCTCACATCCACCACGCCCCAGTTTCCTTGGCTTCACTTTATCTCCTTTCGAACCTCGAGATATTTCACTGCTGGATTAAATTCTCTGAAGTACCACAAATCATTGACTTCCTGCTCCTCCTGTATTTTAGTGAACAGTTCTTCACTGAATGAACAATTTAGGTAACTCACTTACTCCCCCATGAAAAACGAAAAAACAAATTTGGGACTGAACCATCTTTTTAATATCTTCCAAAATTGTCTTGAAATTTTCTAGACTTATGTTTGTTTCTTTTAAACTATTACCCCTTACTCAGATTTTTCTTTGCTTCTATAGGTTGATGTTTAAATTTGGCCTGGTAGTGAAATCTATCTTCTGGTTTAATCATTTGTTTGAGCTTTATTGTTGGTATAATTTGGTTCAATCGTTGAACATAGATCCTTGAGTATGATGGATAGTCAACAAATATTTATTAATTTTGTTTGACCTGTGAAAGTTAACGTGTATTGACTTGGGATATTGTTACAGAACACATTTCTATTTTCAGTTGGTTAGGATAGAGATGTCTAATCTCTATATTCAAGATTTCTTTATTTATCGACTGGAGTACTTATCTCCTCAGCCCTGGGGCAGCCCGTGGAGGTTGGAGTTGTGGAGTCAATTAGCTTTCTGTGCTGTACAAGTAGCATCATTTTCTATGTGTGCCATGCTGTGACAAAGATTGAGAAATGCTGCATAGGAATGCTCTGATGTATTCAGCTTATAATGATTCAAATGTTAATTAACATTTCCTTTTGATTTTATTACTAAGGTAAAACGGAATAGAAATTTAATAAAGATTGTAAACTTGCTGACAAATGTGCCAGTTCTGGTCTTTTTCCCCAGAGACATAATTTTGGCTACTTGCATTTGTAGCCTTGGGGATTGTTGCTGTCACTAGGTTAGCACTTTCTCATTTTTCTGACAAAATATTTCACATGATTTCATGCTCAGTGAGAGATCTTGTGGAAAACATGTCCATGGCTCTTAAAAGTGAGGTAATATCAGGAGAAGTTTATCTTTTTTTCTAAAAACATTTTATGTTTTTTTTGAATATTAGCAGTTTCACCTTGGAGAAGGCACTGGCCACCCACTCCAGTACTCTTGCTTGGAAAATCCCATGGATGGAGGAGCCTGGTAGGCTGCAGTCCATGGGGTCGCTGAGTCAGATACGACTGAGTGACTTCACTTTCCCTTTTCCCTTTCATGCATTGGAGAAGGAAATCGTAACCCACTCCAGTACTCTTGCCTGGAGAATCCCAGGGATGGGGGACCCTGGTGGGCTGCCATCTATGAGGTCTACAGAGTCGGACACGACTGAAGCGACTTAGCAGCAGCAGCAGTTTCACCTACATATACCTAAGATTATTCTGAGGAAGGAAAATATACTCCCTATATTTTGAAACAATCTGGTCTGTTTATACATTTAAAAAATAATAGTTTAAATAGTATCATTTTTTGATATTCTGTTTATTTAGATCCATTAGTTTATAAATTACTATTGCAGCCCCAACACAATTGCTGGGAGATATTGGCAGTACATAGAAAGAGCTGTCACATCCAGGTTTCCAGTAAAACCCTAGAAACTACCACTGTTAGTCAGTTGTGATATGAGGAAAAAGTTTCTTTGATTTTTACAGGCTCAATATTTGTTGACCTGATTGCTACAGTTTTAAAATGCATGTATTGAAATATATTCATTTTAGAAAAATGCATGCACATTTGTTATAAAAAGCAAACATCAAGTATTCTAATCCTTTTCCTATTTCTGTATAACTTGGTATGTATCAGGCTATAATAGTTTTTATACGGTGAAGAAGACTTAAAATGTTCACTATTTGTGGAATAAAAATAGCCTACAAATATCCCTTAATATAATGTTTCCAATTTCAGCTAGGTAAATCTTCATAGAACCAAAAAGTCCCTTTAAGATGAAGTAGTTTGAGAAAATGTTTTTTAAAGGACAAAGAGGTGTGTGAGAGAGATACACACACACCCAGTGGAAAATTGTGTATTTCCTCTTGGGTTCGCATACGTATTTCTTACTTTTTATCTACTTTGGAACCTATGATGAGTGGTCTGTGTAAGGTCTGCAATCCAAGTGGATGAATATCAATCACATGAATGAAACACTGCATAAATTCTTCATGAACATGAGCTGCAGATATTATGTAAACCATTTGTGGAATAGAATTCTGTTCTTCACTGAAATATGGTTAATAAGCCAGATGGGTCCTTAATGGGCAGCATGATCATTAGTATCTGAATCTCTCCAAGTCCGAGGATTTAGTCCTGACTCCACACTTTACGTAGTTAGTTAGTTAGTTATTTCAATCACTCAGTCACATCTGGCATTTTGCAACCCCATGGATTGCAGCATGCCAGCCTTCCCTGTCCATCACCAATTCCTGGAGCTTGCTCAAACTCATGTCCATTGAATCAATGATGCTATCCAACCTTCTTATTCTCTGCTGTCCCCTTCTCCTCTTGCCTTCAATCATTCCCAGCATCAAGGTCTTTTCTAATGAGTCAGTTCTTCCCATCAGGTGGCCAAAGTATTGGAGTTTCAGCATCAACATCAGTCCTACCAATGAACACCCAGGACTGATCTCCTTTAGGATGGACTGGTTTAATCTCCTTGCAGTCCAAGGGACTCTCAAGAGTCTTCTCCAACACCACAGATCAAAAGCATCAATTCATCAGTGCTCAGCTTTATTTATGGTGCAACTCTCACATCCATACATGACTACTGGAAAAACCATAGCTTTGACTAGACAGACCTTTGTTGGCAAAGTAATGTCTCAGCTTTTTAATATGTTGTCTATGTTGGTCATAGTTTTTCTTCCAAGGAGCAAGCATCTTTTAATTTCATGCCTGCAGTCACCATCTGCAGTGATTTTGGAGCCCCAGAAAATAAAATCTGTCGCTGTTTCTATTGCTTCCCCATCCTTTTCCCATGAAGTGATAGGACCAGATGCCATGATCTTAGGTTTCTGAATGTTGAGTTTTAAGCCATCTTTTAAACTCTCCTCTTCCACTTTTATCAAGAGGCTCTTTAGTTCTTCACTTTCTGCCATAAGGGTGGTGTCATCTGCATATCTGAGGTTATTGATATTTCTCCTGGCAACCTTGATTCCAGCTTGTGCTTCATCCAGCATGGCATTTTGCATGATGTACTCTGCATATAAGTTAAATAAATAGGGTGACAATATACAGCCTTGACTTACTCCTTTCTCAATTTGGAACCAGTCTGTTGTTTCACAGCCAGTTCTAACTGTTGCTTCTTGACCTTCATGCAGATTTCTCAGGAGGCAGATCAGGTGGTCTGGTATTCCCATCTCTTTCAGAATTTTCCACAGTTTATTGTGATCCACATAGCCAAAGGCTTTGGCATAGTCAATAAAGCAGAAATAGATGTTTTTCTGGAACTCTCTTGCTTTTTCCATGATCCAACAGATGTTGGCAATGTGATCTCCAGCTTTTCCAAATCCAGCTTGAACATCAGGAAGTTCATGGTTCATGTACTGCTGAAGTCTGGCTTGGAGAATTTTGAGCATTGCTTTGCTAGCTTGTGAGATGAGTGAAATTGTGCAGTAGTTTGAGCATTCTTTGGCATTTCCTTTCTTTGAGATTGGAATGAAAACTGACCTTTTCCAGTCCTGTGGCCACTGCTGAGTTTTCCAAATTTGCTGGCATATTGAGTGCAGCACTTTAACAGCATCATCTTTTTGGACTTGAAATAGCTCAACTGGAATTCCATCACCTCCACTAGCTTTGTTTGTAGTGATGCTTCATAAGGCCCACTTGACTTCGCATTCCAGGATGTCTGGCTCTTGGTGAGTGATCACACCATCATGGTTTTCTGGGTTATGAAGATCTCTTTTGTGTAGTTCTTCTGTGTATTCTTGCCACTTCTTTTTTTTCCCCCTCCACCTTCATCTTTAAAAAAAAATTTTTTTTATTTGTTTTTTGGAAGCTAATTACTTTTCAATGTTGTATTGGTTTTGCCATACATTGACATGAATCCGTCACGGGTGTCTTGCCACTTCTTAATATTTTCTGCTTCTGTTTGGTCCATACCATTTTTGTCCTTTATTGTCCCTATCTTTACATGAAATATTTCCTTGGTATCTCTAATTTTCTTGAAGAGATCTTTCCCATTCTATTGTTTTCCTCTATTTCTTTGCATTGATCACTGAGGAAGACTTTCTTATCTCTCCTGGCTATTCTTCGGAACTCTGCATTCAAATGAGTATATCTTTCCTTTTCTCCTTTGCCTTTAGCTTCTCTTCTTTTCTAAGCTATTTGTAAGGCCTCCTCAGACAACCATTTTGCCTTTTTTTCATTTATTTTTGTTTGGAGTATGTATTTACTGTAGGGTTTTGGCTCAGTAAAATAGTAAAATTCTAAGCATTTTGTTGTAAACTGCATAGAATCATATTTTCTTTGTGCCATTCACAAAATTATGTTTGCCATTGATATTTTCCTTTAAATCAGTTTATCAAACAAAGAATAATATATAAAATTTAACCAACCATTTCATGAAAAGTTTATCCATTTACACATTTCTGACTTAAGGAGCTCATACCCTTGAGACATTGTTTTCAACTAATAACTTCTGAATCACCTTAGGTAATAAATATAAAATGTCATTATTGCTCTCAAATTGGTTACAATGAAGACGCAAAAGTGAAATATTGAATTGACCAGAAAGATTGTTCACAAAATTTTTGGCCAACCTACAGTATTTGATGGAATGGTGGCAGTAAAATTCTGCTACAAAGAACTTTTGGGCAAAGGTTTTTCAATTAGACAAAAGTAACAAGATATTTAACTTTTAACCCCTTCGATATTACAGATTCTAAAACTCTTAGCCATTTCTTGCTGTAAATGGATATACCGAACACAATTCACTATATTTGAAGATTCAAGGTCTTCATTATGAGCATTTACTCTTTGGTTAATACACTCATGTCCTATTGAAATGTTTTTCATCTGTTTGCTCATACTTGAAATAACTCCAAACTATTCTATTGTGATCTTTGTGCTCTTAAGTGTGTGCATGCGTGTGTGTGTGTGAGAGAGAGAGAGAGAGAGGGAGAGAACTTGTCACTGATGCCCACTTCACCGTGGTGCTATATCACCTTACTTGCCTTACTTTTATCTCCCAGCGTTGTGTTTTACTTTTGCTTGGACCTAGAAACCTAACTTTCCCTTCCTTTGCCTTCTTTTCCTTTCTTTTTCCTTCCTCTTCCCTCCCTCCTGTCTCCCTCTTTCCCTCCTTCCTTGCTCTCACCCTCAAGGGTCCCCTCTCTTTATCTTCCTCCTCCTTCTTCTTCCCTCTTCTCTCTTTTCTTTTTTATCTCTTTTATCTATTCTCTTATTCAACAATTATTTATTGACTTTTTTATGTACTTAGTATGTTTATTATATTATGAATAAAGCAGAAAAAATGAGCTTCAGACAAGATCCTAGATAAATTTCCTATAAGTAAAATGCACTGATTTTAGTGTGTGGGATTTGTGATTTCTCTTTAGGCTACTCGGATGACTTTTATCCCTACATAGTTTTGAAGTGTGTTTCATCTGGGTGAGGTGTCACAGTAATGTGAAGAACTATTGGAAGTTACGTGTCAAATGAGTTCATTAAAAGGAGAGTAATCAGTGTGAATTATAGTAATTGGAGGAAACCTCATGAAAGAAGTGGCAACTGACTGACTCAACATGAGCTAATAAAATTGCAATGATATAAAAAGATTCATGATGAAAAACTGCCACATTGGGAGGTTTCTCATTTGGAGCACTGGTAAGATTTCAGATGAGATAGTGAATACTTGTGATTAAATAAATGATTGTACAGATTACTTGTCCTAACTAAAAATTTAATGGCCATATGTGATGCAGTAAATAATGAAATCACTTCATAACGTAAGATGCCTACTGTGTAGTGATTCATCATGGAGGCCCCATAATACCAGTTATATGGGAATGGATTTCTCAGATTGTTGTAGGAGGGTGTGCATATAACTATTGGTTCTGGAGAATGTTTATAAAGTTTATCAAGGACAAAGTTTCTTCAAACATTTTCGTATCATGACCTACATTCACACACCATGCACACAAACACACATATGCCTCATAAGTATCTAATAAACAGACATTTCACAAACTTCCTATTTTCTGTGTGTCCTGTTAGTTTCTGCTCCATTTAATTTTGCTTTTAAATAGATATGATCCACAAAATTGATTTAATGATTCATTAGTATGTTGTGATCTTCAGCTTGAAAAAGGATAACCTTAGAGTTAGGGTATAAGGCAAGGGAGGAAGGCATAATAGGCACCAAATGTAGTCAGTTGCAGTGAATATTTCATTGTTGGTTGCTCAAAAGCTATTCCCACTTGTAATTGTGCCCTGATTTTCTTTTGGAGATGGACCTTCTTGCACTATTAGTGTTCATGGTGGGCGCATTTTCTAGATACCAACCTCTGCCCCTGATAGCCAAGGAACAATCACGTGACATAATTTTGGCCCGCAGGACTCTGTCCCTCTAGAGACTTTAAATCTTGAGAGAGTTATGAGGGAGGACATGGTCAGAAATGACTGATCTCAGGTGCAATGTCAGTTGGGATCATTCTTGGTAAGGCTGTGCCAGGGTTCTCTGTATTCCTGTTTCTTGCAGCTCCCTGGGTTCTGACTAACCACGTCTGCCCCTCCATTCTTCACCCCTGGTAAGTGTCCTATTGATCACTGATTGGCCCTATTTACCACACGCTTGTAATAACAACTCTTGTGCTTTAGTTTAATAACATCTATTTTGCTTAATTTAGCTAGAATTAAAGCTCTTACTGGAAAAAAAGGAATTCTAATTACTTCATCAGTTAAACAGGAAAAGCTATTGGTTAGGTTGGTATTAGGAAATCAGTCTTGAATATTCATTGGAAGGACTGATATTGAAGCTGAAACTCCAATACTTTGGCCACCTCATGCGAAGAGTTGACTCATTGGAAAAGACTCTGGTGCTGGGAGGGATAAGGAGCAGGAGGAGAAGGGGATGACAGAAGATGAGATGGCTGGATGGCATCACTAATTTGACCGACATGAGTTTGGGTGAACTCCAGGAATTGGTGATGGACAGGGAAGGCTGGCATGCTGCAAATCATGGGGTCGCAAAAATCGAAGACGACTGAGCAACTTAACTGAACTGAACTGAACCAGTAGACTAATACATGTGTTATGGAGAGGGATAAGAGAGTAAAGGAGAACTTGAAAATGAAACATTTGATATGACTGTGCTAGTTAACAGATAGCACTAATATACAGCACCATTTCACAATGCACTGTATTTTAACAGTAATCTAAATAGAAATGCCAAATGATAAACTGGCCAGTTGAAATTGGGTACCTTATTGAAAGGAAAAAGGACCAAGAGGTATTTGTTTCACTTATATAAATATCCTCTCCTGAATAAATAGCTGTTTCAATTAATTCTGCTTCTTTATCTTGTCTTTCAAGAGTAGAGTTGGATCAGGTTTGCATATGTAGATAAATTTTGTGCTTAGGAGAAGTTCTTAGAAATTGTAGAAACTGTTAGTTTGATTATAGCTAAGAAGAAAATGAGCTGATGCTTTTAACTAAATGCTAGTCAATAAAATTATAGCTTCTATTATTACTGTGATTGCTATAATTATTGTCAACATATTGTTATTTTAATTTATGGTTCCATATGATGGGTAATATTTTCAATGACAAATTTAAAAATCTGCTACATATTTTTTATAAATAATTTTGAAAAGTAATAAGGAAATTGCAAATAGAAAAGTAAAAACTTACTCAAAATTTCTACCACCTAGAAATAGTCATCATTAAAATTCAATGAACATGTTTTCAGATATCTTTTTGTGCAAATACTGGAAACCTAGCTGAAGATGACCTCTTATGAATAACACATCATACATGTTATCATCTTAATAAAAATATTTTTACCTGTTAGAATGATTTGATATAATTATAAGTTGTTTGAGATCTTCTTAAACAGTAGCAAGTAACAGTTTTTTTGAGTATGCAACCATCTAACATAATTTTCTACAATACACTCGAAAGTCCTAAAAACATTCATGACTTCTAGATAAAAATCAAAGGAACAAATTATTTGGTCCATTAAAAAAATCAGTGAAAGTGAAGTCGCCCAGTCGTGACTGACTCTTTGAGACCCCATGGACAGTAGCCTGCACCAAGCTCCTCCGACCATGGGATTTTCAAGGCAAGAGTACTGGAGTGGGTTGCCATTTCCTTCTCCAGGGAATCTTCCCAATCCAGGGATTGAACCCAGGTCTCTTACATTGTAGACAGACGCTTTACCTTCTGAGGCACCAGGGAAGTAGTTAGTGTAAGAATATTTACTTCTGTGCTATTCATAATAGTAAAAATTACATTTCACATGCCCCAGCTGGAGTATAATAAAATAAATTATCTTATTAGTCATTCCATGTAGTACTATGCAGCCTTGCCAAACAGTGTTGAATAAGAATCACTAATAATCTAAAAGTTCATACACTGTGAAGTGAAAAAACACAGGTTACAAACAGGTATATACATAATAAACTGTGGAAAATTATAAAAGAGATGGAAATACTAGACCACCTGACCTGCCTCTTGAGAAATCTGTATGCAGGTCAGGAAGCAACAGTTAGAACTGGACATGTAACAACAGACTGGTTTCAAATAAGAAAAGGAGTACGTCAAGGCTGTATATTGTCACCCTACTTATTTAACTTCTGTGCAGAGTACATCATGAGGAACGCTGGGGTGGAAGAAGCACAAGCTGGAATCAAGATTGCCGGGAGAAATATCAAGAACATCAGATATGCAGATGACACCACCCTAATGGCAGAAAGTGAAGAGGAACTCAAAGCCTCTTGATGAAAGTGAAAGAGGAGAGTGAAAAAGTTGGCTTAAAGCTCAACATTCAGAAAACGAAGATCATGGCATCTGGTCCCATCACTTGATGGGAAATAGATGGGGAAACAGTGGAGACAGTGTCATACTATTTTTCTGGGCTCCAAAATCACTGCAGATGGTGATTGCAGCCATGAAATTAAAAGACGCTTACTCCTTGGAAGGGAAGTTATGACCGACCTAGATAGCCTGTTCAAAAGCAGAGACATTACTTTGCCGACTAAGGTCCGTCTAGTCAAGGCTGAGTGCCGAAGAATTGATGCTTTTGAACTGTGGTGTTGGAGAAGACTCTTGAGAGTCCCTTGGACTGCAAGGAGATCCAACCAGTCCATTCTGAAGGAGATCAACCCTGGGATTTCTTTGGAAGGAATGATGCTGAAGCTGAAACTCCAGTACTTTGGCCACCTCATGTGAAGAGTTGACTTACTGGAAAAGACTCTGATGCTGGGAGGGATTGGGGGCAGGAGGAAAAGGGGACGACAGAGGAAGAGATGGCTGGATGGCATCACCGACTCGACGGACTTGAGTTTGGGTGAACTCCAGGAGTTGGTGATGGACAAGGAGGCCTGGTGTGCTGCGATTCATGGGGTCGCAAAGAGTCGGACATGACTGAGCGACTGAACTGAACTGAACGGATATACATATATGATTGTACACATATGTACATACACACACATATTTTTTCATATTAATATATTTACTTGGGGTTCACTGGTGGCTTAGCTGGTAAAGAATGTCCCTGCAATGTGTGAGACTTTGGTTCAATCCTGGGTTTGGAAGATCCCCTGGAGAAGGGCATGGCTACCCACTCCAGTATTCTTGCCTGGAGAATCCGCATGGACAGAGGAGCCTGGAGTCCATGGGGTTGTGAAGAGTTGGACACTACTGAGCAACTAAGCACAGCACATATATATTTACACATATATGTACTAAAGGGTATGAACTGAAGTGTTTGTTATAATTTTTATTTTCTTTAGTTAAAAACTATCTTATAGGTATTTTATGTATTTTACTTGCAAATTAATAAAACAGTGTTATTTTACATCTTTCTATATCTTACTGTGTCCAGAATTGGGTTTATAAACACGAATGCATTAATTCTGTTTCAGGTGTGCTAGTTTATAGACCAATTTTCAAGCATCAAATTTTTAAGCAAATCACCTCTGTACTTGGTTTCTTTATATTCTTCCTCAGGTAATTTAAGACAAATCAAAATCTATTGACTAGTTCTTAATTTTCTGAAGCATAGAAATCAATAAGGCAGAGTATCTACTATGTTTTTTTTTTTTAATACTATCTAGAAGAAAACAAAGGTCATATGCAATCCCTCTGTGCTGTGCTAAGTCGCTTCAGTCATGTCCAACTCTTTGTGACTACAGGACTGTAGCTTGCCAGGCTCTTCCATCCATGGGGTTCTCCAGGCAAGAGTTCTCCAGGGCATGGGTTGCGATGCCCTCCTCCAGATCTTCATGACCCAGTGACTGAACCACCTCCTGTCTCTTATGTCTCCTGCATTGGCAAGGGGAGTTCTTTACCACTAGTGCCACCTGGGAAGCCCCATACAATCCCTCTACCCTTAATTAAACATGTATTACTATTATGAATAACACACACACATGCGTGCGCACACACACACACACACACACACACACACATATATATATATACACACACACTTTGTGTTCATAAATGGGATTGTATCATATCCTATCATCCAGTTTTTACCAATGGACACTTCTCTTCTCCCTTCACCCCATTTCCTAAACACCCCATGCTCCACATTTGTCATGCTAATATTCCACCTTTTTTCCTGTGCTTATATGGTGATATCCCACTAAACAATTTGTTCCTATAACAATTGTACCATGTAGAATTGACGACTGTTATCTGTCTTATGTGTCATACATATAAATGAACACTGACTCCTTCATTCCTTTTCATGTTTCTCTGAGCAGATGTTGGGCATTTTCTCGTACTAATTGCTAGATTTATCTAAATTTAAGAAAATTATTGATAAGGTGCTCCATTTAGTTGGATTGGATTTTTATATGAAAGATCAGTACTTTTAAATTTCTTTATCATCTATTATCAAGAAATTCTTCAGGATTACTTTTTATTATGAAAAATACTCTCAAAAAATGGGAGGACTGATTAAGAGGGAGGTTCTTATTAAGGTTGATTTACAAACTCCCATCTCTCTAAACTGGTAATCTGCTTACTAGTAACATAAGTATTGAGGAAAGTAATTTCTAAGGTCTGTTTTAGTTATTAGGCTCTAAAATTTATATTAAAATGATTTATTACAATCTACACACACATATATATGAAAGTCTATTTTTTCTGGATTCTCCAGAAATCCAAATCATAGCTACCTCATGACTGACAGTAAAAATGACATAATAATGTACTGGTGGAGTGATGTACCTGTCCTGTTTCAGTTCCTGAACTGAGTGAGCTTGTAGGATTGGGGGTATTAAGTGTCAAAAGCTAGATGGATCTAGGCAAATGAGGATGGTTAGTTATTCTAAGTGGTCTTGTGGTTTCTTTAAAAATACTTGGAAAGTGTCCATATTCTTATGCATAAACTCATTGAGATTTCTGCTTTGGTCTTTAAAATTTACTTTGAAGGTGATTTCTCTCGTAAATTTTACAAAGATTTTTGGCTCAAATAAACTTTAATGTTAAAGATAAATTATTTCATATGTGATTACTATTTCTATTTATTTAAAAAATGTTATTGCAGTATAGCTGATTTATACTGTTGTGTTAGTTTCAAGTATACAGCAAAGTGAATCTATTATACACACACACACACACACACACACACACACACACACATATATATATATGTTAGACAGTTAGAATAGGAAATAGGAGTCCAGAACGGTGGTGGCTAAAAAGTAAAGAAGGGAAAAGCCTGTGAAAATAGAACAAAGGACAGTCTGAGGACAGGAGTGAGAACCCTGGGTAAAACAAACAGCCCTCCTGGCTAGCCCAATTTGCATAGGGCAGACTCAGGGGGAGGAGAAAAAACATATAAAAAGAGGAGCCAAAATTGAGCAGGGAGCTCTCTTCTCTTTGTGTCTTTTGGATCGGCTGCCCTCATACCTCAAGGATGTCTTTTCCTTTACTTGCCAAATAAAAATGAACTGTAAAAAAAAAAAAAAAAAAAAAAAGAACTGTAACACTGGGTCCATCCATTGCTTCTAATTTTTGCTATGGTGAGACAGAACCGAGGAAATTACACACTCCCCATGACATATATGGAGATATACATACATACATACATACATACATACATATATCTATATATATCTCCACATTTTTAGATTTTTTTTCCCGTATAGGCCATTGCAGAGTACTGAGTACACCTCCCTGTGCTATGTGGTAGGTCCTTACTAGTTTTTTTTTTTGTAATATATTTTTCTGGGCTCCAAAATCCCTGGAGATGGTGATTGCAGTCATGAAATTAAAAGATGCTTACTCTTTGGAAGGAAAGTTATGACCAATCTAGACAGCATATTAAAAAGCAGAGACATTATTTTGTCAACAAAGGTCTGTCTAGTCAAGGCTATGGTTTTCCAGTGGTCATGTATGGATGTGCGAGTTGGACTATAAAGGAAGCTGAGCACCGAAGAATTGATGCTTTTGCACTGTGGTGTTGGAGAAGACTCTTGAGAGTCCCTTGGACTGCAAGGAGATCCAACCAGTGCATCCTAAAGGAGGTCAGTCCTGGGTGTTCTTTGATAAGACTGATGCTGAGGCTGACACTCCAATACTTCAGCTACCTGATGTGAAGAGTTGACTCATTGGAAAAGACCCTGATGCTGGGAAAGATTGAGGGCAGGAGGAGAAGGGGATGGCAGAGAATGAGATGGTTGAATGGCATCACCAATTCAATGGACATGGGTTTGAGTAAACTCCGGGAGTTGGTGACGGACAGGGAGGCCTGGCGTGCTGCGGTTCATGGGGTCGCAAAGAGTCGGACATGACTGAGTGACTGAACTGAATATATAGTAGTGTCTGTGTCAATCCCAGTCTCCCCTCTTACCCTCAGTAACTATAAGTTTATTTTCCACACCTGTAACTCTATTTCTGTTTTGTTGACAAGTTCATTTGTAGCCTTGTTTTAGCTTTCACATGTAAGTGATATCATATGATATTTGTCTTTGACTTACTTCACTCAGTATGACAATCTCTAGGTCCATCTGTGTTGCTGCAAATGGCATTATTTTGTCCCTTTATATCTGAGTAATATTCCATTGTATTCCATTGTACCACATCTTCTTTATCTGTTCCTCTGTTGACGGACATTTAGGTTACTTCCATGTCCTGGCTATTTTTAATAGTGCTGCAGTGAACATGCAAGCAATTTATATAGCTCAATATAAAAAAAATCCATTGAAAAATGGGCAGAAGATCTAAATAGACATTTCTTCAAAGAAGACATACAGATGGTTAGAAAGCACATGAAAAGATGCTTAACATCCCTAATTATTAGGAAAATGCAAATCAAAACTACAATGAGGTATAACCTCACACAGGTTAGAACAACCATCATCAAAAAACCTTCAAGCAATAAATGATGAAGAGGGGTGGAGAAAAGGGAACCCTCCTAAACTGGTACTGCCACTGTGGAGAACAGTGTGTAGTTTCCTTCAAAAACTAAAAATAGAGATACTGTATGATCCAGCAATTCCATTCTTGGGCATATATCTGGAGACGCAATTGGAAAAGATGCATGATTAATATTTATGAATGGTGGTCTATCGCTGGGTTGGGAAGATCTCCTGGAGAAGGAAATGGCAACCCGCTCCAGTACTCTTGCCTGGAGAATCCCACAGACGGAGGAGCCTGGTAGGCTACAGTCCATGGGGTCGCAAAGAGTCGGACATGACTGAGTGACTTCACTCACTCACTCACTCGCTCATAAACAATATAATTATGCAAAAGTTTTTCTCACATGTCAAATCTTATAAAAGTAAAGTGAAAGTGAAAGTGAAATGAAAGTTGCTCAGTCGTGTCCAACTCTTTGCGACCCCATGGACTATAGGCCATGGAATTCTCCAGGACAGAATAAAATATATGTGTAGAAGATGATATTAATATCAGTCTTAAAGATCATGACTGTGTCAGAAGAATGGTTGAAAATGAGCATGAGGGGAAGCCAGTGATTATTTTGATATACTCCTATATATTCTGCAAAAGTTATGTTCTTTTAGGGATCTTTCATTAGTCTTCTTGGGCCACTGTGACAAATATACCACAGGCTGCCTAGCTTAAACAATAAAAGCCATTTTTTAAAGTTCTAGAGGCCAGAAATCTGAGGTCAGTGTGCCAGCATAGTTGGCTTCTAGTGAGGGCCCTCTTCCTCATTTGAAATGACTGCCTTCTCATTCTGTCTTCTGATGTTGGAAACAGAGAGAGAGATAGTGGGCTCCTTCGTGTCTCCTTTGCAAGGGCACTAATCCGTTCATGAGGACCCTGCTCTTGTAACTGTCAAATTATCTCTCAAAGACTGAGCTCCCTATATCAACACATTGAGGGTTAGGTCTTCAACATATAAATTTTGGGGGCACACAGTTCATAGCAGCTTTCATGAAAACATACAAACCATGAGAAATAGTGATTTCTTGCAGTTAGTTCAGCGTAGTTAATGCTTGAGGGCCTCAAGTCTGATTAATCGCTGAAAAACTATTGCCTTTATGAAGTACATTTTAGCACGTTATTGTATAAGCATTTTGGGGAATCACAATTTTGACAGAACAAAACGCACAAAGGTGGCTATGTATAAAAGAATGTACAACAGTTGGACAATAAAAGGCTCCCTAGTCATCAGAATTTTTTATAGTGCATTTGCATTTTTATTGGCTTAGGAAAATTTTTGATGCACTTTAGTAGAGTGTATTAAACAGATGAATATTTGGCCTTTATAATATCATTTATTTTATGCAAGTTTTTATTCTCTCTTGCTCTCCTCAAACCACTTATACACTGCTGTGTTATTTGTGATATGGGGGGGTTGCTGGTAGTGTCACAATTTGGCACCAAGCCACTGAGTTGTGACAATGCCAGCCTTTGTATTAGGTACCCACTCCTCTCAAAGATGAGTCTAAGGCAGATAACATGCTTTAAGCATACAGGGGGTTGTATACCTTTGGACGATGATATCACTAAAACATGATTATTTGGTAATTTATATGCATATAAATATTGGCAAATGAAAATAACTGAGTCTCTTGCTCTTCTGAGATAATGTAATCTAGATCCTTGCTTTTAGATTTGAGTTTTTTCTTTAGTCTGTTAATATTATTTTGATCTTGCTTTCCATCATTTTGTCAGCCTACATTGTATAGGTCTGTTTTAACAGCTTATTTTATGTTGATCTATTCTGGAGGCCTTTAAAAATTGTTTGGATGGTGATAGATCTGTTTGTTTATTTGCTTGTTTGTGGTAATAAGCTGATTGAATAAATACTAACATTTTCAGGGCTTAGAATGTTTTTGTGATTTCAGTTATTTCCCTGTGGCTGTTTTTCAGCTATTAATATTTCTGGCATACATAGCTATTTGGATGATGGAGATCTAAGTGGGGACAGAACTAATTGGGGGTGGAGAGTAGTGGTTATTGTAGTGAGAGAAAAATCACTTAAACTATGTGGGTAATTCTGTGAAATATATGGCTACATTAGTATTCAGATTGCATCTGATGTTCTTATAAATAATGTGTTTATAGAAAAACAACCATTTGCTCTAAGTAAATGGTGGTACATACAACATTTTTTGTAGATGATTTGTGAGGCATATAGGGGTAATATTGCTTCTTCTACTGAGCATATATTGCTTTAACTATGTATTCAGGAAAATGTATAAATCACAAATGCAAATTAAGCAAAATATAGCGACTAACACTTGCTTTAAATATGTGGTATTGAAATGTGTACTCTTTAATATTTTTCACAATGGATGGCTTGCAGAGGTAACACAAAAAATAAGGTTAAGCTTAAATATCATATAATCATGCTCCTTCAGCCTTGCCTGCACGTATAAGGCAATAAAGTATATTTGCATTACTTTTGATCTCATTTTATTCTTTTGTGATTGTTAGCTTCTCTTCTGAAATTTGTCCTAAACTGAATTTCGACTGCATTCTGCAGTGTCAGGAAAATTGATAATGTTTATTTCTTAACACTGTGCAGTATATGATTTTACTAACTCTGTATTAATATTGCCAAAGAAGAGTAACAAAAGGGGCTTTTAGCATTCACCCTTTGTTCAATAAATCAAGCATAAACATAGTCTGCACATGGCTTTTTCAGCATACTCTGCCATTTTATTTGTCTTTTATCTTAAGGTTTATTGCTTTCCATTGCTTAAAATGATTCAGGGTCTGAACTGTTTAACTTGGGATGTTTAGGTTATTGATGTCTCAGCCAGAGTGTGTGAGAAAGTCAGATGCTAAAACTCCTTGACCATGTACAGTAGATGAAGTGTATGTGTTTGAATGATTCATTCCTTGGCACATGATCCTTGCTCTGCCCTCTTATTTTTGAAATTCATCGGCATTTCTGAATAATTACCTGAAATTTGGACTCTTTTCTGTAGGCGATTCTGTCTTCCTCATGCTCAGAACTTACCATAGAGCATGTGCTAGCTCGTTTCCAGATTTTCCTATAGAAACTTCCAGAGAAGAAACAAAGCAGTACCTAGTAAAGTTAAAATCTAGTAAAATTGAAATCTACTAAAAATGAAAAATGACCAATCCTTTCAAGTTGATTATGCAACAAAATATTTTGTTTTTATTGAGTATCTTTGTCATTTGCTTTTTTCCTTTTAGCATTGCCAACTTAAAATTTTCTATTGTTTAAGTATATGCACAATTCTTTCAGTAATTACTGATTAAAACCTATTTTTTTCTCCACTAGGTTAGACCTGGGGTAGATTCTTAGGGAAGGGAGAATGGGAACAATACTAGTATGAGCATGAAATTGGACCCTAGAGAAAGAAACAAATTTCATATTTATTAAGCACTTATTTTGAGTTCAGTTCAGTCGCTCAGTAATGTCCGACTCTTTGCGACCCCATGAATCGCAGCACTCCAGGCCTGCCTCCCCATCACCAACTCCCGGAGTTCACTCAGACTCGCGTCCATCGAGTCAGTGATGCCATCCAGCTATCTCATCCTCGGTTGTCCCCTTCTCCTCCTGCCCCCAATCCCTCCCAGCATCAGAGTCTTTTCCAATGAGTCAACTTTTCTCATGAGGTGGCCAAAGTATTGGAGTTTCAGCTTTAGCATCATTCCTTCCAAAGAAATCCCAGGGCTGCTCTCCTTCAGAAAGGACTGGTTGGATCTCCTTGCAGTCCAAGGGACTCTCAAGAGTCTTCTCCAACACCACAGTTCAAACGCATCAATTCTTCGGTGCTCAGCCTTCTTCAGATTCCAACTCTCACATCCATACATGACCACTGGAAAAACCATAGCCTTGGCTAGACGGACCTTAGTCGGCAAAGTAATGTCTCTGCTTTTGAATATGCTGTCTAGGTTGGACATTGTTTAAGAAAGTGCGATCTATGCCTTGTACTTAAAATCTGGGTGAAGACACACGTGTGCCTCATAATTGGTATGTGCCACATATTGGTACATGTGCATACTACCCTTCACTATTATAATTATAAAATTTAAGACTAGAATTATTTTTATGTGAACGAAGCATGAGAGTTCAGAGGGAAGAGTAGTCAGTATAGAGCTGGTCTGGACAGATAAGGCTGAGAAGCCACCTTGAGTGAGACTCAAGGAGGCCTAGTGCATTTGTTATCATTTGTTTAACACAGAACTTGAAAGTCCTTTTAGACATTTTTCATTTACAACTTAAAACAGCCCTTTGAAACAAGCAGTTGAATCACTTCCCCTTTGAAACACAGTAAGTGGAATTTAGAAAGATGAAGCAAATTTGCCCCCAAGTGACCCAGTGATGCAGAATTATCCTCTGCTCCCAGCACAAACACAACTTATCTCACGTTTGCAGCCCCGTCACACTACTCCTCTGTTTAAAACATTCTGACAGCGTTCAATCACCCTTTAAATAAAATCTATCCTCCTCATCTTGACCCATGAACATTTACAAGAGTTCACCTTTGTCTACCCTATGACATCACTTGATGTCACTTTCCCTTCCCCAATAACACCTTAGCCACTTAGAACCTCCTTTCTCTCCTTTAACTGATACAAAAGTTTGCATGAACTGTTGGTACTGGACGTTGTTGATTACCTGTGTAGCTTCTATTCAGTATCAGCTTTTTCCCTGACAGCATCCCAGCTTTTGTTTGGGTGTCCCATCTCCCTGGTTGCATTGCAGACACATGGTTTCTAGGACAGATGACTGCTTGAGGTATAATTCTAGTAGTCAAAGCCAGTCATGGTGTTCCCAACCCTTTGTTGGATATTGACTGAGGGATCAGTGCCCATGCCGATCAATACAAAAACATTTCCTCAGTAACAGGAATTGAGTGGAGAATGAGCAGATGACCATATTCAGGCCAGTGACACACAGGAAAAGCTTGGTAAAGGTTTCTGGGAAATATTTTATTGCTCTTAAAATAGAACAAAATCAAGACGAAGTATCTTTGTTGGCTATCTGTGTGAAACCTGGAACTTTGACATCTCTCTTGCCAGCATCTCTGGACTGAGGCTGACACACAGAAGGTTGAGTTGAGAAGATCTCCGAGGCACTGGATTGAGCATCCCTGAACTATGCTAATATTTGAATTTCTACTTATCTTAACCAAGATCTACCCATCTTTTTAAAAAAACTCATTTCCATCCCTTGTGAACCTCTTTCCCCTAGTTGCTAGCTGTTGACTTACTGCAGCTTTTATCTGACGTTCAGATCTCAGTTCAGTTGTTTCCTCTATGGAGAATTCTTTCCTGGTATACAATTGAAAATACTCTTCTCTGTCAATCACTGTTTGTCTCACTACTCTTGTTTTCATTTCTTCATAGCACTGATTCCTACTCTCTTATTAGTGTATTTGTTTAATGCCTGAGTCTTTACATGTAATCTCCGTAAGAACAGGAAGCTTATCATCTCAATTACAGTTGCATCTTTAGCGGTTTGAACAGCGGGGTCTTCCTTACCCAGGGATTGAAACTGGGTCTCTTATATCTCTGGCTTTGGCAGGTGGGTTCTTTACCACATAGTGCCACCTGGGAAGACCTTGTCATTAATAGCAGCTCAGTATCTGCTGGATGGATGGATAGGTGGAAGAATCAGATCGCAACTTTGGCTTCAAATGCCATGCTCTATTCACTTCACTTTGCTGGCTGATAAGGAGGAGGCTGATTACCGTCGAAGGAACAGCAAAAGCAAAGGACAAATGGAGGGCATTCCAGAGAGGCTCAATCTCTTTTCTATTGATTGAGAATAAATTGATGCAAATTATAAACCAATAAGTAAATATGTTGGTTAAAGAGTTTTAAAAATCCAAATCAAATGAATTAAAATTTTGGATTGTAAAAATTTGATATGGTATATGCTTACTCCTTGGAAGGAAAGTTATGACCAACCTAGATAGCATATTGAAAAGCAGAGACATTACTTTGCCAACAAAGGTCCATCTAGTCAAGGCTATGGTTTTTCCAGTGGTCATGTATGGATGTGAGAGTTGGACTGTGAAGAAGGCCGAGCACCAGAGAATTGATGCTTTTGAACTGTGGTGTTGGAGAAGACTCTTGAGAGTCCCTTGGACTGCAAGGTGATCCAACCAGTCCATTCTGAAGGAGATCAATCCTGAGTGTTCATTGGAAGGACTGATGCTAAAGCTGAAACTCCAATACTTTGGCCACCTCATGCAAAGAGTTGACTCATTGGAAAAGACCCTGATGCTGGGAGGGATTGGGGGCAGGAGGAGAAGGGGATGAGAAAGGATGAGATGGCTGGATGGCATCACCGACTCGATGGACATGAGTTTGAGTGAACTGTGGGAGTTGGTGATGGACAAGGAGGCCTGGCATGCTGCGATTCATGGGGTCGCAGGAGTCGGACATGACTGAGTGACTGAACTGACTGAGCTGATGCATATAAAAAATTCAGGTCATTGCACAGAGTTGGGCATTCAATACATAAATGTTTGCTCCATGACTGCCAGTGACTTAAGTCATCACAAGATTTTATCTGTAACGAGTGGCTTGTGAGTTGATGAGTTTTATAAACTCAGACTCCAAATACTCCAACCAGAGGGAGACTGCCAAGTCCAGAAGAGCCTTGGCAATGGGAAGAAACCAGTGAGTGGAAGCTTCTCAGGAGCTTCAGTGATGGAGCAGGAATGATGTCAAGGATCACGCTCTACTGTGTCCTCAGCATTGATTTACACTGGCAATGGAATGGGGGTGGCTGGACATCAGGGAAGTAAAAGGATCATCCTGACACCTTTGTTCTCTACTTAAGACCCTAAGTCAAAAAAATTTTTTTTTTGCTCTGCTTTTCAGATACCCACCTAAGATAGTCTTAGAATTTACTATAGTGGTTAAAAGCATGTCTTGATACTAGTTAGAATCCTTGAGATTGAATTTCTGCTCTGTCAACCTGCTGAGTAACTTTGCTTAACCTCTATGTGCCTTCGTATCTACATCTCCACATGCAGCTAATAATAATAGCACTTCATAGAGTCGTTGTAAAAATTAAATGAGTCGATATACACAAAGGCATGCCTTCCATCCTATCTGTGGTGATATAGCTTATTCTCTTTTTTAAAAAAATATTCCAATGTTACTGATAATTTTTTTAAAAAATAATACAATGGATTACTAGAAAAATGAAGTAAAGACACAAAACACTGGTATCAATTTTATAAAACAGATTAAACAGAAAAAAAAATACTGTTATAGTTTACCATAGCAGTTTCTGAATGTTCGTTCTCAATTTCTGTATATCATAGTAAATGGCTAATCAGCACCCAATCAGTAGTTGGTGTGTAAAGAGCTTAAAACAATACTTGGCATATATTATGCATAGCACAACATTGCCCAATATTGCAGAACTCACTTTATTTTAAGAAACAGATCTAGGAATGTTTGTCTACTATAGCTATATTCCAAGTCGCTTCAGTCGTGTCCGACTCTTTGGGACCCTGTGCCAGGCTCCTCTGTCCATGGGATTCTCCAGGCAAGAATACTGGAGTGGGTTGCCGTTTCCTCCTCCAGGGGATCTTCCTGAGCAGAGATCAAACCCATGTCTCTCATGTCTCCTGCTTTGGCAGGCAGGTTCTTACCACTAGCGCCACCTGGGATTTCCTCCCAATTTGTCTACTACCCACTTTACTGTAAGAAGAGGATCTAGGAAAGTTTATCTACTACCCGTAGAGAAAACTTGGTAAAGGTTTCTGGGAAATATTATATTGCTTTTAAGTGTTGAAGGCACAAGTGGGTGACTGTGAGAAAGGGAAGGGGTGACTAGAACCCTCTTCTCTCTTGCAGCAGAAAAGTTTAACTTTCATGATTTCCTTTCATAGCTCAATGAGTTGGCAGACTTTTTCAAATAGATGTATTAACCAGTAAATATACATACTTTTGGAACAGGGAGACAATTCTCATGGATATTTTGCAGGCATTACATATCTCCTCTCCTTAGTGTAATATGTATAGTTTATACCCAGGGAAAGCTATATCCACTCTGTGAGACTTACATAAAACCGAAACTGTTTTTGACCCATTTCTAACTTTGTTACCTGACTATACTACCTCTATACCTCCCTTATCTCATCTGTAATATTATCCCATAGGATTATGAGCAAGGTTAAACAAGCTGATATATCTTAGCTGATATCTATCAGAACAATACCTGCTATAGAGTAAGCAGTAGGAGGATACCAAATTCATGAATAATGGAAATCCAAACACAGGCCATTTCTGATTAAATATTTTTATATTGAGAAAAAGCATTATATCCAAGTTACAAATTAATCTTACATTACTAAACATCATTGGAAATGCTAAAATTGTTATTCACAACCAATGAATAGCATCATCTTTTTGATGGGGCAATTACCCCGAGTGATCTGGTGGTGCAAAGTCATATGATTCAAAAGTGGAATAAATCAGACATGTAGCAGAGAGCCATCAGTGAGAGCTTAAACATGTTACAGGCTTACAGGTCATCACAAGGAGCTATGTAATAGTTGTCTGAAAGTGAAAAAAGGCATGAAAATATTTTATTTTTGAACTGTGGGCATCTTTTAGAAACTATCTGATTGAAAGCCAATTCTCTATTTTTATTGAACCAGTCGTCCTATATGTATTGAATGCATATGTGGTGCTAATTCAAAGATTATATCACTTAACTTCAAAGAACATACAATATGACAGGAAGAGATGTACTGAATTAAATTATTAATAAAATACTGTGTTAGATTTCAGTAGCAATTCAGACATCTGGATGTAGCAAGCATTTGTAAAACAATCCAAATGATTCCACAGTTCTGAAGCAGCAGTCTAATCCCTTTCTTACTTTTGGGAGATAACTTGTCAGCTTAATGTATGTTGCCTTCTCCATAGAGGATGGCAAAGATATGGGCCTGCCTTACTGAGAACTAAACAAGCCAGAGAGACTCCGTTATAGGAAACCTCATTGCTCTGTAAAAAGTACCTGCCAAACCAGAAAGGTGATTCCAGGAAGAGTTAGCAGCTTTATAATGTCTTTGGACAACTTTATTTTTTTCATCAGGAGTGACCAAACAAGATGGTGCACCTCTGAGACCAAATTATTGTCCCATATCTATCCCATTCCCAACTACTCACAGAATGGACTATGTGCCCCTTATGTTGAGGTGCTCACTAATTTGCTCTCCTGCCTCCTTGAAAGAAAGTACAGAAAATTGTTTTGCCACTGATTTAGCTGAATGAAACTCATCTCATCATCCTGTTTTTTGGACCTGGATGCTCTCTCTAAACATGCCATCTCATTGTGCTTTGTCATCAGATAGTGCTGGAGAAATCTTGGATAGCTTATGGACAAAACTCTTTTAAAATTTTGTTATTTTGAGATTTTGCTTCTTTGGGGTTGGGGTACACTGGTCACCCCATCTGGCTGTGAGAGCTCTCTACAGTCTGTGGGCTGGCAGGGTGCTAATCTTTTAAAATTTCTTTCCCTACCCAAAGCTCCATTTTTGGTGAGGTTTCAGTGAGGTCTGTTAGGTGTACATCTGGCAGCTTAGTTGGCTTAAAATGTGCTCTCCTTTGGTGTGATCTCTTTGGGGACCAATTGAGAGGAAGAAAAACCAGGAGCATAACTGTTTTGATTCTGAAAATTGATGTGTCTTTTTGAAATAAAGGACCAGTCTCTCCAGGGGGGGGAAAAAAAAGAAAGAAATGAGAACAGCAAAAAAAAAAAAAAAAGTAAAAACAAAAAACAGAGATATACGTAGCTGATATAAGATGGTAAATAATTGCTTGGTTGCTCAGTGATGTCCATCTTTGTGACCCCATGGACTGTCACCCACCCATGTCCTCTGTCCATGAGGATTCTCCAGGCAAGAATCCTGGAGTGGGTTGCCATGCCCTTCTCCAGGTGAATGATTAATTGCCATTAAAAGGTATAGCTTTTAGGAAATATATAGATCATTTTAGGCAGTGGTGACGGAATGGATGTTATATTCTGACGATTAAGTAGCCTATGTATTTTGTTTCATTCAGTAAAAATAAAATCCTACCAACAGTCACACACATATATGTGTGTACCTGTTCCTCTCCACACATACCCCAAACTAAAGAGGAACCATATGTAAATCTATTACATTTTGATCAAATTCTTCTGGCAGGTATTTTATGACCTTTCTGAAGCGTTGCAGTAGAATTGTCAAGCAACCTAAACTTGTCCTTCTTTTAAACGCCTCAATGCAAAATTTGAAGCTAACTCATGGAGCTACATGTACAGTTTTGAAAGACAGTCTAATTTTTCTGGGAACATTGAACATAGTATGATTGACCTCAAAATTGACATTCAACAATTTAGGTATGCAATTTAACTTTACATTAAAGGAGAGAAATTTTGAAAAGTTTAGTTAACTTTAAAAATTAGTACCTTTTCAGATTTGAAGGCTATCAGGATGTCAACATATGCTGGCTGCCAACTCTCTTTAACCTAATGTCTGAAAAGTGTGGCACTAATTAAACCTTTATTGTTTATCCAGTCAGTCTGTGGACTTCTCAGTTTGAGACTCCTAATTAGTCAGATGTCTTTTGGTGGTTCCATGACAAGCATTAAGAACATGTTATTCAGTTCAACTTATGACTTATTACCACCCTGTGATTAGAATGTTAGTCAGTCCGTTTACCATTTAGGGAGAAAAGGTGCTAAACAATTTATATAAACTGTTGTTCTAAGAACTTGATTGAAAAATCTGTGGTGTTTTCAAGCCATATTTTGAAGTAGCACATTCTGTCTCTAACAATGATTTCTCAGCAGGACCTGGTTTCCACTGCAGCTATATAAGGGGGAAGTTAGCCACGTCTTCTGACAGTAACACATGAAATTAAACACATTTTTTCATAAGGTGTATTTATCCAGAGGACCAAAAGTACCATGAACAAATATATTCTTTGGTTAGCCACTTACACTTGACCTCACTGGAATGCTCAAAACCTGATTGTCATTCTAAGAATGTTTCAATTAAAGAGGTTGGAAGAGTCAATACAGTCTTTCAAAGGAAATAATAGCCAGAAGCTATGTAAACAATCCCAAATCGTCCTAGATCATTTAAATTTCATTTTGAGAAAGCAGACAATATGCCTCAGTGTTAACCAAAGGTATCCGTGCCTTTACAAATTAGTTAGCAGTAAAAGCAATTTACTTAAGATCTGTACGTATGTCAGACTACTGCCTACTACCTTGTTCAGATCAAGCGCAGGAATATAAATAAGTAAATCTGAAAATCAGCTATTTTAGCTATGATTCATATCTTTCAATTTTTCTCTTTAATAAATTAAGTATTGTGTTTTGGAGTGAAGCTGTTCAATTCAGTCTAGTAATATCATTCAACACAAAAAATGAAGACTTTTACTAAGCTGCTAAAATACAGAAAAAACAAAAAACCTGAAAAAAAAACCCAATAACAAAAACCAAAACTATAGACCCTATATTCAAAGAACAAGCAGTAGTTCTTACATCTTTTGATTATTTTAATTACGGACGTAGCTTCTCAAATGGAGATCAGCTAACCTATTTCTTAATTTCTTTGGCTATCAGTTTATACACTGATTGGTGATACTCTATTTATGCTTACAGTTGTGAAAATAAAATGGCTTGAAAACCTATAATGGAAATAGCTTAAAACAAAGTTTATCAACAGTGGCATTATTGATGTTTCCAGATGAGTAATTCTTTGTTGTGGGGATGCTCTGTCCTGTGCATTGTAGAATATTCAGCAGCATTACTGGTCTCTTCTCTGCTAGATGCCTGTAGCATCCTCCCAGGTGTGGTAATAAACAATGTCTCCAAACATTGTCGAATGTTCTCTGGGGAGCAAAACTCCTGGGTGAGACGCACAGTCTTAAGAGTACCACATATTGGGATGAATGGAACTGTCTTTCTTCCCTCTTGTCGTATTGTGCTTTTCTCTCTCTTTTATGTGTGTGCATGTTTTATATTCTGCATTAGATTATTAATTCTCTGCCTGGGAAGGATTTAACAAAAACATAACGTTTATATTTGTTTAAAATGACAATAAAATTGTTACCAAGGCAGGAATGTTACACATAAGAACTAGCTCTGAGGGTGAACATTCAGGCTGCCCATCAGAAAGCGGGAAATAAACCAATTATCCAAGAGAGACTGAAGTTTTTTCTTGACAGTAAATTCTAAAACGGATATTTCATCTGGGATATTTTTCCCTACTTGGTTGTTGAAAGGCGCTAATTGCAAAAGTCAAAGTGTATAGCTTATTTATATTACCTGATTCTTTTTTTTTTTTTTAGCAATCTTAGCTTAACTCTGAAAGTATATAGATGATATGCAATTGAATTCACGTGTTCTTGTGAGGTGTTAACTATGGTCAGTTATCTCTTTTATTTCAGCTAGGAGTTTTAGTTACAGTTTTAGTTAGCACTAAATGACTGGCTACTAAAGATAATAACCTCTGAAGATTTAACCTCTGTTGATTTTTTGTTTTTCTAACTGAGATTATAGCCACAGGTTTGAAACTATATAAATAGGATCAAGCAAATAAGATCACACCTAACACATTATAAAAAACTGCTGAAAGTGAAAAACAAAAAAACAAAAGAGAAAAATATTTTCCCTCTCCAATTTATTTAGATATAATTGACATATTACATTGTATAAATTTAAGCTGTACAGTGTGATGATTTATGAGAAAAATCTTACCACTTAGAAGAAAAGACACATACAGTTTATTTTGTTGAAGTACAGCTGATTTAAAATGTGTTGGTTCTGATGTACACCAAAGTGATTCTCTCTCTCTCTCTGACACACACACACACACACACACACACACACACACACACACACACACACACACATACTCTTTCATTGTGATTTATTACAAGATATTGGATATCCCTATGCTACATGCTGTTGTTCAGTTGCTCAGTTGTGTCTGACTCTTTGTGACCCCATGGACTGCATCACACCAGGTTTTCCTGCCCTTCATCATCTCCTGGAGCTAGCTCAAACTCATGTCCATTGAGTTGGTTATGCCATCCAACCATCTCATCTTCTGTCATCCCCTTCTCTTCCTGCCTTCAATCTTTCCCAGCATCAGGGTCTTTTCCAATGAGTCAGCTCTTTGCATCAGGTAGCAAAATTATGGGAGCTTCAGCTTCAGCATCAGTCCTTCCAACATATATTCTGGACTGACTTCCTTTAGGATGGACTGATTGGATCTCCTTGTAGTCCAAGGGACTCTCAGGAGTCTTCTACAACACCACAGCTCAAAAAGCATCAATTCTTTGGCGCTCAGCTTTCTTTATGGTCCAACTCTCACATCCACACATGACTACTGGAAAAACCGTAGCTTTGACTAGACGGACCTTTGTCAGCAAAGTGGTGTTTCTGCTTTTTAATATGCTGTCTAGGTTTGTCATAGCTTTTCTTCCAAGGAGCAAGTGTTTTTTAATTGCATGGGTGTGGTCACCATATGCAGTGATTTTGGAGCCCAAGAAAATAAATTCTTTCAGTATTTCCATTTTCCCCCCATCTATTTCCCATGAAATGATGGGACCAGATGTCATGATCTAAGTCTTTTGAATGCTGAGCTTTAAGCCAACTATTTCACTATTATTTTTCACCTTCATCAAGAGGCTCTTTAGTTCCTCTTCAGTTTCTGCCATAAGGGTGGTGTTATCTGCATATCTGAGGTTATTGATATTTCTCCCAGCAATCTTGATTCCAACTTGGGCTTCATCAGTCTCAGCATTTTGCACGATGTACTCTGCATATAAGTTAAATAAGCAGGGTGACAAAATACAGCCTTGATATACTCCTTTCCTGATTTGGAACCAGTCCATTGTCCCATGTCTGGATCTAACTTGTTTCTTGACCTGCATACAGATTTATCAGGAGGAAGGTAGGTGGTCTGATATTCCCATCTCTTGAAGAATTTCCACAGTTTGTTGTGATGCACACAGTCAAAATGTTTAGCACAGTCAATGAAGCAGAAATAGATATCTTACTGGAATCCCCTTGTGTTTTCTATGATCCAATGGATGTTGGCAATTGTTTATCTGTTGTACATATAGCAGTGTATATCTGATGATCTGTAACTCCTAATTTATTCCTCCCTATCCCTTTCATCCTTCGGTATCCATGAGTTTATTTTCTGTGTCTGTGAGTCTGTTTCTGTTTCATAATTAATTTGTCTCATACTTTAGATCCCACATGTAAGCTATATCATCTAAGATTTGTCCTCCTTTGTCCAAATATTTCACTTAGTCTGTTGATCTCTAGTTCCATGCACATTATTACAAGTAGCATTATATCATTTTTAATGGACGAGTAGTATTCCATTCTTTTGTTGATGGGCATTTAGATTACTTCCATGTCTTGGTTGTTGTAAATAATGCTGCTGTGAACATTGGGGTGCATGTATCTTTTTGAACTAGAGTTAAGAAAAGACAGATTAATCACATGAAGGATCACAAAAAAAGAATAGCATCTGACTTCTCATTGGGAACAATGGAGGCAAGAACAAATATAACGCCATCTTCAAAGTGCTGAGAAGAAAATAAGAATTGTTGTCTTAGAATACTTTACGTATTGAAAATATTCTCCAAAAAGAATGGTAAAATAGTAACATTTTTGATGAATGTAAGCTGAGAGAAATCATCACCAACAGATCTGGTGATATAATTTTTAAAAATGCTCAAGGAAGTTTTTTAAGATAAATGATACCAGAAACTTTAATGTACAGAAAAAAATGAGAATAACCAGAAATGGTAACTATATAGTTAAATACAAAAGACTTTTGATGTAAAAGGTTTTTTTCTTAAAAGTCAATTTATTTTTAAAGAAGAAACATTATGACATTAATAATATGGGAGCTATAGTGGAATGAAATATATAGAGTTATATAATGTATAAAAAGAGAAGGTGATCAAATGGAATTATTCTGTTGTAGGGGTTTTGCATTTTACTTGAAGTGATAAAATATTCTTAATTCCAAGGAAATTTGTTAAGTTTGGGATATATTTTGTGATTCTGAAAGCAACCACTGATGGAGTATTATGAAACATAGCTAAAAACCCGATAGTAAAGCTAAAATGGAAAACTAAAATAATTTTTGCTTAGCCTAAAAAAAAATCAGAGGAGGAACAGAAAACACAGGTGATAATGGAAAACAAATAGGAAAACATGTGTTAATAATTACGTCAAATGTAAATGGGCTCGAAACTCCAATTAAAATCAGAGATTATAAGACTACATAAACAAGCAATTGTATGCTGTCTTTTAAGTGCCTTGACACACAAAGATTCAAACATATCAAAAGTAAAAGAATGGAAAAAATATGGTATGCAAAGAGTAAAGAAGAGCAGGCTAGTGTGGTTGCATTAAAACTGACAAAGTATATTTCAGCCAGGAGGTCTACCAGAGGTAAAGGGAGGCACATGATAATTAACTTGTTTTAAAATTCTTGAAATAATTTAAGGGACAAATAGATAAAGAGAACCATATAATAAAATGATTAAATAATCAGGAAGACAACTCTACATGTCTACTTAATAAAAGAGTTTCAAAATAATATGTCCAAAAAAAAAAATAAAGGGAGAAATGCAAAAAATAGTTGGAGATTTTAATAACTTTCTCTCAGTAATTAATTGAACAAATAGGTTAAAAAGTCAAATAAGATATGATGGATTTGAGCAACACTATGAACTACCTTCCCTGGGGAAGGAAAGTGCAACCCACTCCAGTTTTTCGTCTGGGAAATCCCATGGACAGAGGAACATGGCAGGCTACAGTCCATAGGGTGGCAGAGAGTCAAACATGACTTAGCTACTAAGCAACAAATAACAACAACAATCAACTACCTTAATTCTCATTTATGTAACATTATACTCAACAACTACAGAATAAATATTCTTTTTACATATGTATTGAATATTCAACAATAAGGCAATATATTGGGCCATAAAGTAAGTATCCGTGTATTTCAAAAGACTGAAATCATGTGGAGTATATTTTCTGACTAACTAATTAACTTAGAGATAAAAATAAAATAGAAAAACCTCAATTATTTGTCAATTAAACAAAATACTTATTCCTAATCAACGTCTGAGTCAAAAAAGAAATCACCAGGCAAATTTGTAGTATATCAAACTGTATGATAATAAAGAGATAAATGTCAAAATTTGTACAATGCAGCTAAAATAGTTTATAGAGAGAAATAAATAACTTTAAAACTTGTATTCAAATAAAAACATTTGAAAACAGTGGTCTAAATTTTTACTTTTAAAAGCTAGAGAAATAAAAAGAAATTAAACCCTAAGGAAGTAAAAGAAAATAAGAAAGATAAGAGCATGAATCAGTGAAACAGAAAGCAAACAGAATTAACAAAGTCCATCTAAAAATTTCATTGCATGCTCTGCACATTCAGGCTATCAGAATGAATTGCTCTTTGTGTGGTATATTGTGAGGTTACATATACCCAGAATTACAGGAATGAATTATTCATACTACTTTTGAAAGATAACATTGTATTAAATAATGATAATGATTTCAGTTATAGTTTACTGAATCCCTACAATGAGCAGATATATTTGAACACATTTATTCTTAATAGAAATACTGTAAAGCATATATATTTTCATTTTCCAAATGAGGAAGCCACATTTTGGAGACCTGAAGTAGTTTTCTCAAAGTCACCCAATAAGTGACAGAAATAAGATTCAAAATAGACACCTTTGGTCCCCAAACCAGCACCACATTTTCTATAAAGCTAAGTTATATTATCTATTGATCTGTTTGTCTGTCTTTTTTATTAAAATTCTTTTTATAGTTCTTTTCTCATATGATAGTTTAGACTCTCTTGGACATTTTATTTCCATTCTATAGTTCAGTTCTTTTTTTCAGTTTATTAATTTTTGGTGATATCACTGAAGTTATATATACTTAATATGAGCTACTTTGGAAATATCTACAGAATTTCATTATTGTACAGTTAATGTTTGCTTTCATATCTCGATACCTTCAAAATGTCAAAACTTACCTTGACTTTTCTGAGTCACTGTAAGGTGAGATTTACTGTGATATCATATCCTTATAAAGAGGATAGTTTAAAAATTCTGATAAAAGTGGTTTGAAAAATAAAATTTTATTAATGAAAACATTTGGAATACTTTATTTTAGTAAAGGTAATTATTTGACTAAAATTGCTGATCTCTAACCTTGTTTTCTTATTTTTCTATACTGAAAAAAAGATGCAGTCTTACTTGTCTTCCTGTTTTCTAGCAACTTACACCCACTCTCTAAAATATGATGCCTGCTACTACTAATACTTCCAAAATATCTGAATGTTTATGTGTTATTTTCTGTGATAAACGCTTTGTAATCATTACATCCTTAAATCCTTATTGAGTGGGTGAGTGAAGTCGCTCAGTCGTGTTCCAACTTTTTGCGACCCCATGGGCTATAGCCTACCAGGCTCCTCCATCCATGGGATTCTCCAGGCAAGAGTACTGGAGTGGGTTGCCATTTCCTTATGATTTGTTAAAATAGATAGAATCATCCCTATTTTACATGCAAGGAAACAGGCCCAGGTTGCATCAAAGGAAAGCCAAAAATCACTATTCAATTGAGATCTTGTTGGCTCAAATCTTGTTCTTTTGGCTTCTGTAAGCCACTATATATATATATATATATATATATATATATATATATATATTCACAATAGTAAGAGATGCTTGTCAGTTTTCACAATCAATAGCAGACAAAAAATAAAAGATAATTATCGTTGCAAGCCATAATGGGAACATGATTAACTTAACAATGTAAAATAATCACATACAATTTGGGGGGGCGTCAAGCAGAGTGATGTGATAAGTGGAAGTGGATACATGCACATGTTTTCATCCACCCAACTATGTCTTTTGGTTGGTGCATTTAATCCATTCACATTTAAGGTAATTATTGACATGTATGATCCTATTACCATTTTCTTAATTGTCTTGGGCTTATTTACTGTAGGTCTTTTCCTCCTCTTGTGTTTCCTGCCTAGAGAAGTTCCCTTAGCAATTGTAAAGCTGGTTTGGTGGTGCTGAATTCTCTTAACTTTTGCTCATCTGGAAGGCTTTTGATTTCTCCATCAAATCTGAAACAGTCTTGCTGGGTAGAGTATTCTTGATTGTAGGTTCTTCCCTTTCATCACATTTAATATATCATGCCATTCATTACCTTCTGGCTTGTAGAGTTTCTGTTGAAAAATCAGCTGATAGCCAGATGGGAGTTCCTTTGTATGTTATTTGCCATTTTCCCCTTCTTGCTTTTAATATTTTATCTTAGTCTTTAATTTTTGTCAGTTTGATGACTATGTGTCTTGGTGTGTTCCTCCTTGGGTTTATCCTTCCTGGGACTCTCTGTACTTCCTAGACTTGGCTATTTCCTTTCCCAAGCTTGGGAAGTTTTTAGCTATTATCTCTTCAAATACTTTCTCAAGTCCTTTCTTTCTCTCTTCTCCCTCTGAAACCCTAGAATGTGAATGTTGGTGGGTTTAATGTTGTCCCAGAGGTCTCTTAGACTGTTTTAATTTCTTTTAATTCTTTTTTTCTATATTCTGTTTTGCAGCAGTGAGTTCCACCATTCTGTTCTCCAGGTCATTTATCCAAGCTTCTGCCTCAGTTATTCTGCTATGAATTCCTTCTAGTGTCATATTCATCTCTGTTTGTTTGTTTTTCAGTTCTTCTAGGTCTTTGGTAAACATTTTTTGCATCTTCTTGATCTTTGCCTCCATTCTGTTTCTGAGGTCCTGAATCATATTCACTATCATTATTCTGAATTCTTTTTTCTGGAAGGTTGATGATCTCCACTTCATTTAGTTGTTTTTCTGGGATTTATATCTTGTCCCTTCAACTGGGACATAACTTTCTTTTTCATCTTGATTCAGTTCAGTTCAGTTGCTCAGTCATGTCCAATTCTTTGCAACCCCATGAATCCAAGCACACCAGGCCTCCCTTTCCATCATTAACTCCCAGAGTTCACCCAAACTCATATGCATTGAGTCGGTGATGCCATCCAGCCATCTCATTCTCTGTCGTCCCCTTCTCCTCCTGCCCCCAATCCCTCCAGCATCACTGTCTTTTCAAATGAGTCAACTCTTCGCATCAAGTGGCCAGAGTATTGGAGTTTCAGCCTCAGCATCAGTCCTTCCAATGAACTCTCAGGACTGATTTCCTTTAGGATGGACTGGTTGGATCTCTTTGCAGTCCAAGGGACTCTCAAGAGTCTTCTCCAACACCACAGTTCAAAAGCATCAATTCTTTGGCGCTCAGCTTTCTTCACAGTCAACTCTCACATCCATACATGACCACAGGAAAAACCATAACCTTGACTAGACGGACTTTGTTGGCAAAGTAATATCTCTGCTTTTGAATATGCTATCTAGGTTGGTCATAACTTTCCTTCCAAGGAGTAAGCGTCTTTTAATTTCATGGCTGCAGTCACCATCTGCAGTGATTTTGGAGCCCCCCAAAATAAAGTGTGACACTGTTTCCACTAATTCCCCATCTATTTCCCATGAAGTGATGGGACCAGATGCCATGACCTTAGTTTTCTGAATGTTGAACTTTAAGCCAATTTTTTCACTCTCCTCTTTCACTTTCATCAAGAGGCTTTTTAGTTCCTCTTCACTTTCTTCCATAAGGGTGGTGTCATCTGCATATCTGAGGTTATCATCAGATATGATTTGATCTGAGGCATATCATCTTGATTAACTTCCAATAATTTGGTTTTTGTTTTAGCTGCTGTGAGACCGTGCTTCTTCTTGTTTCTTCTGTCTGCCCTCTGACGGATGAGGCTAAGAGGCTTATGTAAGCTTCTTGATGAGAAGGACTGGCAATGGGAGAAACTGGGTCTTGCTCTGGTGGGCAGAGCCTTCTTCAGTAAAGATTTAATCCAATTATCTGCTGATGGGTGGGGTTGCACTCCCACCCCTCTCCCCAGTAGTTGTTTGGCCTGAGGCAGCCCAGCCCCGGGGGCTATGTCAATGAGGACCTTCCAGTGACCTGGTCCCTGTGGCGAGCCCCTGTCAATGCTCACATCCGCAGGAGCTTCTCTAACACTAGCAGGTAGTTTAGGTTCAGCATCGTGCGGGGGCAGCATCGCTCTCCTCTGGGTCTTGGTGTGTGCAAAATTTTGTTTATGCCCTCCAAGACTGCAGTCTGTTTTCCTCAGTCCTCTGGAAGGCCTATAATTAAGATCTGCCGGCCCTTGAGGCCAGATTCTTGGGGATCCTCAGTCCCTTTGACAGATCCCCAGGCTGGGAAGTCTGATGTGGGCTTCAGAACCTTCACAATAGTGTGAGAACTTCTTTGGTATTATTGTTCCCCAGTCTGTGGGTCACTCACCTGGTGGTTATGGGGTCTGATTTTATCATGATTATGCCCCTCCTACCATCTCACTGCAGCTTCTTCTTTGTCTTTGGATGTGGGTGTCTCTTTCAGGTGAGTTCCAGCATCCTGCTATCGATGGTTGTTCAACAGCTAGTTCCAATTTTGGTGCTCTCACAGGAGGACATGGGCACACATCCTTCTTCTACACCATCTCGAACCAGACTTGAATGTTGAGTTTTCTGTATTTTTTATTAAGACAATTTTTTGGAGCAGTTTTAAGTTCACAGCAAAATTGAGAGGAAGGTACAGCTATTTCTTATACATTCCCTGTCTCCGGACATGCATAGCCTCACCCATTATCAACATCTCCTGCCTAAGTGGTATCTTTGATGGAATTGATTAATCTATATTGACACAAAATCACCACCCCAAGTACATCATTTACATCGGGGTTTACTCTTAATGTTATACATTCTATTGGTTTGGACAGATGTGTAAAGACATGTATCCATCATTATAGTATCATGAAAGTATTTTCACCACCTTAAAAATCTTCTCTGTTCCACCTAGTCATCCTTCTGTATCTATCTGCAACCCATGGCAACCACTGATTTTTTTACTGTCTTCACAGCTTTCCCTTTTCCAGAATGTCATATGGTTAAAATCAGACTGTATATAGCCTTTTCAGGTTGACTCTTTTCCTTTAGTAAAATGCAGTTAAATTCCCTCCATATCTTTTCATGGCTTGATGGGTAATTACATTTTAGTCCTGAATAATATTCTGTTGTCTCTGTGTGCTGTGCTTAGTCACTCAGTCATTTTTTTAAAAAATTTATTTGTTTTAATTGGAGGCTAATTACTTTACAATAGTCACTCAGTCCTGTCCGACTCTTTGCGACCCCAGGGAGTCTAGCCCGCTGGGCTCCTCTGTCCATGGGGATTCTCCAGGCAAGAATACTGCGGTGGGTTGCCATGCTCTTCTTCAGGGGATTTTTCCCAACTCAGGGATCGAACCCAGGTTTCCCACATTGCAGGTGGATTCTCTACCATCTGAGCCAACAGTCTCTATGTACCAGAGTTTATTTATCCATATTTACCTACTGAAGGGCATTTCAGTTGCTTCTAAATTTTAACACTATGAATAAAGTTGCTAAAAACATCCATGTACAGGTTTTTGTGTGGACATAGGTTTTCGCCTCCTTTGGGTAAATATCAAAAAGCATGATTGCTGGACCCTACAGTAAGTGTATAGTCTATTTTGTAAGAAAGAAACTACCAAATTGCCCTCTGCATCACTGAATTTTAACACACCACACACAAGGAATTATTGACGATTTCAGGCCATTTAAATGTATCATTGTATTTCCCAGGAATAGTTTAAGAAATGAAAATAAGATTGTGAACTTATTATTTTAGTGAAAATTATAGCAGTTTTTTCCCCCTTAAATTCTGATGATGAGCATTTGTGATAGTACCGTATTATTGTGATTGTGAACCAGAATGTAGTTTGAGTGTAAAATACCAATAGTGTTTCTCAAATACTTATCCAAAATTGAATCAGTAGATACTGTGCAGTTTACTGCACTTGCTGACTCTGAATGACAAGATAACTCCTATATAAATTAAGCAATTTGCTGAAAGTTTTCACAATTTTTAGGCCTGAAAGCTTGAAATTTAGAAATATAATCTCACTCTCTGTATATGTTTGTCACTCAATCACGTCTGGTACTCTTTGCAACCCTGTGGGCTGTTGCCTGCCAGGTTCTTCTGTCCAAGGAATTCTCCAGGCAAGGATACTGGCGTGGATTGCCATTTCTTTCGCCAGGGGATCTTCCCACCCCAGGGATTGAACCGGGGTCTCTAGTCTTGCAGGCAGATTCTTTACCATTTAAGCTCTAGTTGAATTTTAAACTTTGATAAAAATCATACCACTTCCTTTTCATATTTTGCAGAAGGTTAAACTCCCTGAGGCTAGAGAGAATTTGAGAGATTTTTTTAAAAACTGAAACTCTCTTGTTACATGTAAGTGTGTAAATATTTTTGTCAAAAGGCTGATTATCGTGCATGTATTAAAGCACTTTAAAATATTTTTCTTTCAGCATAATAAACTTACCATGTGCATTTTATCATGAAAGTAAAAGGAAGTGAAGTTTGCTCAGTCATGTCTGACTCTTTGCGACCCATGGACTGTAGCCTGCATCAAGCTTCTCCGTCAATGGGATTTTCCAGTCAAGAGTACTGGAATGGGTTGCCATTTCCTTCTCCAGGGGATCTTCCTGACCCAGGGATTGAACCCAGTTCTGCCGCTTTGCAGGCAGACACTTACCCTCTGAGCCACCAGGGAAGCTTATCATGAAGTTGTATATGATTGGGTTGAATTTTTGAAATTCTTTTAAAATCATGAAGTAAAACACATAGAGAAAACCATGAAAAATTAATTTATAGCTTAGTGAACTTTTTGAAAGCAAACATTCCAGTAACTGTTATCCACATTAAGAAATCAATTCTTGTTTAGACAACCTGTAAGTCCTCTGTGTGCTTTATCCCATTCATATCTGCCATCAATATTAACCTGTGTCTTGGCTTTTTTTTTTAAAATTGGGGATATAGTTGCTTTACAATGTTGTGTTAGTTTCTCCTGTACAATGAAAGGAATCAGTTGTATGTACATGTATATCCCTTTCTTCCTGGACCTCCCTCTCAGCTGCCCCCATCCCATCCATCTAGATCAGCACAGAGCACCTAACTGAGCCCCATGTGCTATACAGCAGGTTCCCACTAGCTATCTATTTTCACATGGTAGTGTATATACATCCATCCCAAGCTCCCAATATTTCTTTGCTTTACAGATTGGCTTACCTCCAGATCTTGCTAGTCCATGGATTCACAGTATCAGAGCTGATCAGGCTCCTAGAGAGCATTGACTCAAACTTCTCCTACCTGCCCACCACAAAGGAGAAGAAATTGAGTTGCAGAGGGGAGAGACTTTCTCAGGTGCCTTACCCTTCTCTCTGCTTGCTGGATTTTCCCTCTCTTCTTTCCTCATGTATACTCAGCCTCAACAGATAAAAGTCCCTCAGGGACCTGGCCCTGTTTACCTGCATACTCCTCCAGTTTTATTTTTTTCACTACCAACTCTCCAAAGTCTAGGTTCTATTCAGGCAAAAAATACTTTCAAATTCGAGGAAATGCCATATTCTTTTATCTTAGGCCCTTGGCATTTTTTTGTTTTCTCAGTCTCAAAAACTGTTTTTAATTATTCTCACCTGACTTCTCTGTGAACCCTAGTGATCAGCTTACTTTCCTGGGGGAGGGGGAGGGCACTTTGCTGGAACATCTCACACCCAGTTTGAGTGCTGCTCCCAATTGCTGCCTTAGGACCCAAACACACCACTTGGAGGCACTTATTGGTTGATGCTGCAATTTTTTTTTTTTTTAACTTGGTATTGTTCTTGACTGGACTGAAAGCTCCAAAAAATCAGAAACCATGGCTGGTTCATTAATGTTTAAGTAGCTTGTGTCCACCTATCATAGTGTGTAAAGAGGGGGCTTCAGTAAATATTCACTGAATAATTGAGTTTTCATATTTTTATTATCTCATATCTGTATGTAGGTGTACAAACACACATACACAGCAAGTCTCTAAGTTTTTTTCCGTGACTCTTTACTTTCAGACATAATTATCTTTAATTTTGGAATCAAAGAAGATTTCCTCTTTCTATCATCATTCAGAGTGGTATACTAATGGATCTTCATCATCCTAATTGCTTAATAAACACTGTTACTTGACAAGTCATTTAGAGGATTATTGCAATAATGACTATTATTTACAATTTCATGGGAAGAAGTTTAATGTGCAAATGCATAACTGTTTGGTGGTTCAAGCATCAACAGAATCAATATTTAGGTTATTCTAAGATTGCTATATTTGTTCCATGTGTGCATGAATGCTAAGTTGCTTCAGTCGTGTCCAACTCTTTGATACCCTATTGACTATAGTCTGCCAGACTCCCCTGTCCATGGGATTCCCCCATCAAGAATACTGCAGTGGACTGCCCTGACTTCCTCCAGGGGATCTTCCTGATACAGGTGTTGAACCCATCTCTGTAGCCCCTGAATTGCTGGTGGATTCTTTACTGCTGAGCCACCAGGGAAGCCCATATTTATCCCATTTTTTCTGTCAAATATATTTGATTCTCAGGAGGTAGTTTCATTCATGAAAACAGCATGGACTTCAGGGGATTTCTGTGGTAAAAGCTGTTGTTTATAGAAAGGTCAAGCATCACAATAGTATTAAACTAACCCATACCAACATGATATATTTTGGAGGGGAGCATACTCTGCATTAAGAATTTGTAAAATTAATGTAGAACTCAAGGTCCTATGAATCTCTGCTCTCTATTATTCTGATCTTGGAGCCTTGAAAGCACTTAGTTTAAGGACTTGTGAAAGATAATAGATCAATAGGACTGTTTAGAATTTTTTCATACTTTTCTATTCAGATAATTTTAGGTGTCAACAACTAAGAGAAAAAATACTGTTTGGTAAACACTGAATCTTACTGCTTACATTTCTATATTCTGCCTAGTGTGTGGAGGGATTAACAAAAGAAAGATTGATGGTGTCTGAGGAGAATTTGCTATTCATTTCCTTGGTCTTCGGTAATATACATTTATTGTTACACCTTATTTTAGTTGCCAGATTTCTATTTTGTTTGCTCTTTACCTCTTTCAGTGAAGTTGAAACTGAAATACTTTCATAAGGCATCCTCCTGATGTTAGCAGAACTGGATATAATATATAGGCTATTTCTGAGAATCAAAAGTGGCTCCCTTACATCAGTTGTGTTTTGGAAAAATGGGCTAGATTATTGATTACATTGTTTTAAATATAAAGTAACTCATTGAATATGCTTTTCTATGTAGAGCCATGTTTAACATTCTGTCTTATTGTTGGCGTTCAGTTGCTAAGTTGTGTCTGACTCTCCAACTCCGTGGACTGTCACAGGTCAGGCTCCTCTGTCCTCCACCATCTCCTGGAGTTTGCTCAACTTCATGTCCATTGAGTCAGAGAGGCTATCTAACCATCTCATCCTCTGCCACCCCGTTCTCCTTTTGTCTTCAGTCTTTTCCAGCATTAGGGTCTTTTCCAGTGAGTCATCTCTTCGCACCAGGTGGCCAAAGTATTGGAGCTACAGCTTCAGCATTTACTTTCATTGTATACTCAGGGTTGATTTCTTTCAGGGTTGACTGGTTTGAGTCTTATTTACATCAAAAATACTGATTTTACTGTAAATATTTTATTACTGAATCAGTTCAGTTCAGTCGCTCAGTCATATCCGACTCTTTGTGACCCCATGAATCGCAGCACGCCAGGCCTCCCTGTCCATCACCAACTCCCGGAGTTATATAGATAGTTAAATATGTATATGAGTAGAGTAGATTAAACATATTTAGATGATTAATTTGTGGTCTGTTGCTGTTTTATGTTTATAAGCTTAACAAACATCTTAAAATGTACAAATTTTATTCTTTTTATTTTTACTTTATGTGTATATGATGTTTACAGAAATATAAAGCAATGTTTTATATTTTTTGTGTCTTCCTAGTAGTAAATTAAACTTTGTTAGATCAGTAATTATTCTGGCCTTTTCTCTCTAGCTTTGCCAATTGTTGATTGATAATTAGTTTGGTTATTTATGAAATACTGTATATTATTTAAATATGACCAACTTTTTTTTTCAGAATTAAGCCAAAATGTTATTCTGGTTGGACAGAAAAAGGTGCTACAGATTGAAGTATACAAATTAGTTTAGGTAGAAATCACCATAATTCAAGTGGATTTTAAGAACTTAAACATGGAATGCTTTATCTTCTCCATCTGTTCTCACATTTGACGTCTTGTACCCTGCTGGTCTTCTGTTGAAACAGCAAGCTGCTTGGGAGGAGGGACCCCACATCATTCATTTTTGCATTACGGATACAATGCATTTTCCTGCACACATTTAAAGTTTACGAAATAGTTGACAAATGGATAAGACTTTAATATGAATGAATTGTGGTTTACATGTTTGTTGTACTGTATTCACGTGGAAGAACAAAATAAATTACATTGTCTTTTTTGAATTTCTCTTGGGAACTTTGTACACTGTACTATACTGAATGTTTTCTTTTAGCCCACCAGGTCCACTTTCTACCCTTCTCCGCCTTGTTCCCTGCCCTGGAAGGCTGAACTGAGTGGACACATCAACAGAGCTCCTAGCCTTCTGCTTTCTGGCTGGGTTTGGCCCATGGAGAGCCGTGGCAGATCAGAGTGGGGCTGGATATTTATTCCCTTGGCCTCTCCTTGAGGGTTTCCTAATGCCGGCTATGCCATGCAACTGTAAGTCAATGCTTCTCTCCGAGTATGTCATTTTATGTGACTCTCACTTGGTCCTAGATACCTCTCTCTCCTCTGGTCATCTGTTTGGACCTATATGTGGCGGCAGCTTGGCTGCTGGTATCCCTGCGTTCCCCTTCTATCCCCTTAGTGAGCAGCCCTTTTGTAAACAAGCTCTCCTTGTACAGTGCTAATTTGTGCCATCTGGTTCCCACTACAGCTATAGCTGACACTTGCATCTGATTGTGATTTGTTTTAAAATTTTATTCTTCGGTTAAATACGTTATTAGCAGAATTTAATTTTCATAAAAGCAATGACAATCTATAAATTTGACGCCACTGAAGTACTTTTGTGACAGCATAAAGCAAGTGTATCAATCTTTTGAAGAAAGTGATGTCCATTAATCTGTATATTCCACCACAAAGTAAATGATAGACTGTTTAACATATTCATTAATTAAATAAACAACTGAGTATATGGTATATGATATGCCAGGAACAATAGATACAAAGATGGAGAAAACCAAACATCTAATCATTTATATTACCAAAACATTTAAAATATGTGCCTGCAAGATAATATGCATCTTTATATAGTTTTTATCCCCTTTATATATCAGTCTCTCATAGTAAATTATGAGTATTTTGAAGTTTCACTATGAGAGACTGATATATAAAGGAATAAAAACTATATAAAGATGCATATTATCTTACAGGCACATATTTTAAATGCTTTGGTAATATAAATGATTCTTCTTAGGAAACTGGATTTCCCAGCTTTAAAATGTTCAACATTTTACTATATACTGGGCATTATTCTAAGTAATCTATAAATACTGACTCTTTTCATCCTCCTTTAGCTCTTACGAACTTAATGCCATTAATTACCCATGTCAAATATGAAGAAATTGAAGCACAGGAAAATTAAGGATGTGCCTAGACCTGCCTCTTGAGAAATCTGTATGCAGGTCAGGAAACAACAGTTAGAACTGGACATGGAAAAACAAACTGGTTCCAAATAGGAAAAGGAGTACAGCAAGGCTGTTTATTTAACTTCTATGCAGAGTACATCATGAGAAATGCTGAACTGGAAGAAACACAAGTTGGAATGAAGATTGCCAGGAGAAATATCAATAACCTCAGATATGAAGATGACACTACCCTTATGGCTGAAAGTGAAGAGGAACTAAAAGCCTCTTGATGAAAGTAAAAAGAGGAGAGTGAAAAAGTTGGCTTAAAACTCAAGATTCAGAAAACGAAGATCATGGCATCCGGTCCCATCACTTCATGGGAAATAGATGGAGAAACAGTGGAAACAGTGGCTGACTTTATTTTTTTGGGCTCCAAAATCACTGCAGATGGTGACTGCAGCCATGAAATTAAAAGACGCTTACTCCTTGGAAGAATAGTCATGACCAACCTAGATAGCATATTGGAAAGCAGAGACATTACTTTGCGGACTAATGTCCGTCTAGTCAAGGCTATGGTTTTTCCAGTGGTCATGTATGGATGTGAGAGTTGGACCGTGAAGAAGGCTGAGCACCGAAGAATTGATGCTTTTGAACTGTGGTGTTGGAGAGGACTCTTGAGAGTCCCTTGGACTGCAAGGAGATTCAATCAGTCCATTCTGAAGGATATCAGCCCTGGGATTTCTTTGGAGGGAATGATGCTGAAGCTGAAACTCCAGTACTTTGGCCACCTCATGCGAAGAGTTGACTCATTGGAAAAGACTCTGATGCTGGGAGGGATTGGGGGCAGGAGGAGAAGGGGACGACAGAGGATGAGATGGCTGGATGGCATCACGGACTCGATGGACGTGAGTCTGAGTGAACTCCGGGAGTTGGTGATGGACAGGGAGGCCTGGCGTGCTGCGATTCATGGGGTCGCAAAGAGTCGGACACGACTGAGCGACTGAACTGAACTGAAACTAAAATTTTTGAAGATTAGTATAGCTGAGATTCAAACTCGGGCTTTGAATGAAAATCCACCTGTTTCCCAGGTGGCACTAGTAGTAAAGAACCTGCCTGCCAATGCAGGAGCTGCAGAGATGAGGGTTCAGTGTTTGCATCAGGAAGATCCCCTGGAGGAGGGCATGAAACCCACTCCAGTATTCTTGCCAGGAGAATCCCATGGACAGAAGATCCTGGTGGGCAGCAGTCCACGGGATCACAAAGAGTTGGATGTGACTGAATTGACTTAACATGCTTGCACAATATAGCTGAGCTTCAGATCCAGACAACCCTCTTCTAGAGCACAAGCTCTTAATCACCATGATGTGCTAAGACTTTAATATACTCCAAACCACTCCTTTCTGCATATCCTTGTTCACTCCATCTCTGCAAGAAGAAATGAATAGCTGATTGGTGAGTTTGACAGAAGGACCGGAATTTGTGTGAGCCACTCATTTCTCTTCCCTTTGGTTGTCTGCCTACCAGGAAGAAGAATACCATTTCATTTTCTGTTTGCTGTGAGGCAGGCTTTGTAGATCAGGTGCCTTTCCTGAGACTGTGGGCTGAAACTATCCTCCTGTACCAGCGGCATAACTAATTCAGGGGAAGCAAGCCTGCTGTTGCTGTTGACCTAAGCCATATGTCTAGAACAGCATTATCAGGAATAACATATTTGTTCAGCTGCCTGGTTATTGCATCTGTCTCTGATATTGTTTCCCAATTAAGACAAGGGAGTGAGGGAGGCTGTACATTTACCTTCCTAAACATCAACAAATGACAAGTGAAGAAGAGCATTCCAGGAAGAGATATGAAGTAGCTTGGCACATTTGGATATTATGCCAGGTGAACTGTCCATCCCTTAGTCGTTCACTACAGACTGATGAACAAACGGATATCAGGTTTGTATTTTTAACCTCACTGTTGCATTTTATAAATATGATCTTGTAGGGGAGTCACTGGTAGGAGCCACTTTTAGGATGCATAATGTTAGAGAAAGAATGTAAGAAAAATGAGTAGCTATAAAAAGGAACAAAATCGAGTCAGTTGCAGTGAGACGGATGAACCGAGAGTCTGTCATACAGAGTGTAGTAAGTCAGAAAGAGAAAAACAAATGTTGTATATTAACAGATATATATGGAATCTAGAGAAATGGTACTCATGAACCTATCTGCAGGGCAGGAATAGAGACGCAAATGTAAAGGATGGATATGTGGACCCAGTCAGGGAAGGAGACGGTGGGACGGATTGAGAGAGTAACGTTGACAGATATATGCCACCAAGTGTACAGCTGCTGTCTAACCCAGGGAGCTAAGCCCAGGGCCCTCCAGTGACCCAGCGGGGCTCTGTGATGACATGCTTTGACTGGGGTGGGTGGAGGGAGGCCCAGGAGGAAGGGGATCTCACAGCTGACTGACACTGTTTTACAGCAGAAACCAACACAACATTGCAAATTAGTTATCCTCCAATTTAGAAATTAATTAAATACCATCAAAAAGTGAGACATCATCTCATCCTCTGGGGTACCCTTCTCCTGCCTTAAATCTTTCCTTGCATTGGGATATTTTCTAATGAGTTCTTTGCATCAGGTAGCCAAAGTATTGGAGCTCCAGCTTCAGCATCAGTCCTTCCAATGAATATTCAGGACTGATTTCCTTTAGAATTGAATTATTTGATCTCCTTGCAGTCCAAGGGACTTTTCAAGAGTCTTCTCCAACATCACAGCTCAAAAGCATCTTCTGCACTCAGCTTTCTTTATGGTCCAGCTCTCACATCCATACATGACTCCTGGAAAGACCAAAGCTTTCACAGACAGAGAATTTGTCGGCCAAGTTGGAGCATAGCTGGTGGGTTTATTTTTATCATCTAATAGAAACATAGAGTAGGACTCTGGTCAAGGAATTCTTTGGAGGCTTAATTTTCTCTTACCTCTGTATGTGTTAACTTCTAGGAAAGGGATGTATGTGGCTGTATAGTGAAGGACAATAGAAAACGGCTGAGGACTGTTAATTCTATCTCCTTCCCAGAAGCAGCGACACTGAAGGGACCTGCGGGGGTTTCATATCATCTTGTCTGTGGATGTGTTCACAGACCCTTACTGAACAGATCATCTTGTTATTCCGCTTAGCAAGCCATCCCTTGGTCATGGCTTTGCAGCTAGCCCATCTGTATGTTATTCCCATGCACACGTAATGGGAAAATACTGTCCATGCAAACTCTCATGAGATCAGGAAGAAGGGATCTGGGTCTCACTGGTCTCATTTCCCAAACAGCTACTGCTTTGTCCTTTGTCTTTATTGTAGTGCCTTATTTAAGAAACAGTTATTTGACCAGTTTATGGTTATCTTACTTTTAGAGTTAGGGTTGTTTCTTCATCTGAAAATCAGTGGGGCTGAGTCCTCTATTTTCCAGCCTTTCTTATCTCTACCTGCCTTCCTCTTTTATAATCTCTAACCAAGCTGCCAGCATCAAAAACTCAAATATGTGGCAGATGGATAAAGTACACCTGATTTATCTGTTATGTGTATCTTTATTTCAGTCACATTAATATATGATGGCTGTTGTTTGTAGGCTACACATGCTTAAGAATTTCAGCACCTGGGGCATGGGGATGACCCAGAGAGATGTTATGGGGAGGGAGGTGGAAGGGGGGTTCATGTTTGGGAACGCATGTAAGAATTAAAGATTTTAAAATTAAAAAAAAAGAAAATACTAAAAAAAAAAAAAAAAGAATTTCAGCACCTTGATTTCTTTTATGAATTCTACAAGAGGAGTCTATACAGGATTTTAATTTTTGTCTCTACCTCTCTTCAGTGATTGGAAGTACATATACTGTCATATTTGAGCCATTAAGACTTTCTTTAAAAAGCCTGGCACGTATGAGAGGCATACTTAAATTGAGAAAAAGTAAATAAAATTTAATCTACAGAATTAAAATATTGGTAGTAATATGTTGTCTTTTTCTTTCCTCCTTTTTTTTTCTTTTTTTTTTTGCCACACCATGCTGCTTGTGGGTTCTTAGTTCCCTGACCAGGGATTGAAGTGGGCCCTCAGTAGTGAAAGTACAGAGTCTTAACTGCTGCACTGCCAGGGAACCACCCCCTCCCCATTTGCCCTTTTTTGTTATTTTATTGAATTTTGAAAACTTGGGTGCTTATTACGTGCCAGACATTTCACTCAGGGTTGCCAAATGAAGATACTGAAATATCAAATAGAATACTGATAGTAAATTATTATTATAGAAAGCTATATCTTATTTTCTCACAGCTGACTGATCTCTCCTTGTTTGTTTGTTTCTAAAGCAAGAATACCAAACCAGATAAAGCCATGCTTCATACTTATTCACATAAGCATATGCAAGCTCATTTACATCTGAACTCTCTCAAAAGAAGCTTACAGAAAAGCTAAACGTTTTTTGTTTTGGTAGTATTCCGCTGTCGGTCACAGACATACTTCCCAGAGAATGTTTTTCTCTGCCTTCTTCAGATGCTCTTTTTTCTTATGTAGACTTTAAAGTGGAAGCTTCAGATGGTACTTTTAAAAACATTTTTAATGTTGTTGTTTTTTCTTTATAAATCACTGTTGGACAGATTCAAGATGCTTTTGACACTTTGCTCCATCAGAGAATCAACCTCACAAAGATAGCAATTTCATTTGTTCAATCTGAGACTCTGTAACTGGAAAAATCACCTTTCCAGATTCACTGTGACTCTGTAAACATGAAGTGGCTGTCAGAGGAGGAAGTCTACTTGTCTTCACTTAACAAACTGAGGTCTCACTGTTATATAAATTTGTATTTCTGCTAGAAATCAGTTTTCAAAATAATCTCTGTAGTAGGAAGTTGGTTTTAGAAATTCTCCTTTATTGTCCTTTGTCTTTAGTTGAAAGAAGACATACTTAATGATTTCACATGGCAGTGTAGCAAGAGCCTGTGAATAATGTGGCTCTATACACATTTTCCTTACTTAACCTTCATTTACTTCAACAGTAACCTGCTTAACCTTAAAAAAGCTATTTTCTTTTTCTAAGAACACAGATTCTTGTCCATTTTGACGGTAGGCCACTGTTTGCTAATTGGGCATTTCTCCACCTGGTTGCCAGATCATGTTGCCTAATTTCAAAATGACTCGGAGGGGTAAGAACTTCACCAAAGCTGGTCCAGATCCATGATTTCTGGGTTTTTGGATGCCCTATCGAAACATTCTTAAATCAGGAAGCATTTAGTATTCCCTTACTTGCTAAAAATAATTTATGTATCTTAAAAGTTATTTTTACTGTTTTTTATTTCAGGGGATAAAAATATCTTCTCCTAATAAAGTACCTTTCATTGTTATTCCATTAACATCACAACTATTTTAATGTTACTTGCTTACAAACATTGATTTTTTAATTTTTTTGTTGTGTTTTGTATTAGCAAAATGCAAATTCTTTGCGTTCTAGAAGTCTTGTTGCCTCAAGGTTTAGTTTTACAGTTCACTCTTAATTGGGTTTTGGCAGTTACAGACTCTTAAAAGGCCAGAGATAATATTTGGACAGTTAACTATGCTTTTTAGAAAGTTCATGTTTTCATAAATGTTTAGACCATGCTTTTGAGAATTCAGCAAAGGACTGGATACCATGATCTTTGTTTTTGAATGCTGAGTTTTAAGAGAAAAAAATCCCTAGTTAAAACCTAAGTATATTGTTTCATGTGAGGATAGGAGTTGAGTAGACCGGAGGTTACAAGAGAGATTTCGCTTTATACTTTCAAAAGTTTGATTTATAAAATATGTTTCCTACTCAAACAGTAAATTGTACACACCCCCACAGGTACATTCTCAGAAATAGAAACAGTATGTTCAACTTGTAAACACCTCTTATATTTGATTTAGTTCCTTGTTTGTAACATGTAACAAATGTCTTGAGATTCAGGTGACTATGAAGTTTAGAAAATCCTGTGAATATAGTTAATCCTTCATCAAAAGTAAACATTGTGGACATGGTAAGTGGAGAGGGGAGGAGAGGATGGGATGGATGGAGAGAGTAGCTTGGAAACATATATGCTACCGTATGTAAAGCAGATAGCCAGTGGGAATTTGCTGTATGACTCACACTGGGGGCTCTGTGACAGCCTAAAGGGATAGGATAGGGTGAGAGGTGGAAGGGAGGTTCAGGAGAGAGGGAACGTATGTATACCTGTGGCTGGCTCATGCTGATGTACGGCAGAAGCCAACACAGTATCATAAAACAATTATCCTTCAGCTAAAAATAAATAATTAAACACAAACAAAACACACAGAATGTGTCTGAGAAAATCTATGTTCTTACATATGTTGAAATAGTCTTAATAAATACTACAGTATTTACTTAACACGAAGTTTTAAACTGGACATTCCTCACTGACAGAAATCTAAGGAAGATTTAAGAAAGGAGGAGGAATAAGGAGCTGGACAATGTGGTTCAAGATGGCATTTGGAGGAAGGTTATATGCTCAGGTATATCTCAGACGCCAGATGGATAAGACAGACTGCTATTCAGAAAATGAGAATTCTATTGTTGACTTTGTTTTTAACTGAATACAGAATCTTGGCCTTTTCATTTCACCTCTCTGGACCTCACTTAAAGAAAGTATTATGGGTGATAATCTTGAAGATTTTTTCAAGAAATTAATATGCTGTTATTCTGATCTCAATAATTGATAGTCTTATCACTTTATATAATGCAGGTGTTATGATTCAGGTATCTTTATATTGTTTAAAACTGTTCAAACATTATAAACAGCATAAAAAGTAATAGAGCTTTACTTCAACCATCAATAGACCATAAAATTTACTCTAATTAGTGACAGCCTAGTAATGATATGTTGTTTTACATTTAAATATAAGACTACATATAAATTCTGTGTACAAAATGAAATTTGACACATATAGTATGTTCTATAGGTTATAACCTAGACAGCATATTAAAAAGAAGAGACATTACTTCTCCAACAAAGTTCTGTCCAGTCAAAGCTATGGTTTTTATAGTAGTCATATATGGATGTGAAAGTTGGACCATAAAGAAAGCTGAGTGCCAAAGAATTGAAGCTTTTGAGCTGTGGTGTTGGAGAAGACTCTTGAGAGTCCCTTGGATTGCAAGGAGATCCAACAAGTCAATGCTAAAGGAAATCATTCTTGAATATTCACTGGAAGGACTGATGCTGAAGCTGAAACTCTACCTGATGTGAAGAGCTGACTCATTGGAAAAGACCCTGATGCTGGGAAAGATTGAAGGCAGGAGGAGAAGGGGACCTCAGAGGATGAGATGGTTGGATGGCATCACTGACTTAATGGACATGAGTTTGAGCAAGCTCCGGGAGTTGGTTTTGGACAGGGAGGCCTGGTGTGCTGCAGTCCATAGGGTCTCAAAGAGTTGGACACGATTGAACGACTGAACTGATAGGTTACAAAGGCGGTAAATGTTAGTGGTTTCATTTTCTGTCTGAGAGATGCTTAAGTCTTTCAGGATTTGCTAAAGAAGGTGTCAGAGGTACTGTGACACATATATGAATTCTGAAGTATCTATAGAAGCATCCAAAAATTTTCCAGGAAGTTAGGATCAAATTTCGAGTAGGCATGGCCAGCAATGTTAAGTGGCATAAATGATGGTCAAACGTGGAGACTTGCACTTATTTTGGAATTTATGAAATATTAAGTGTGACCAAGGAGTGGTAAGAAATGAAGCTGAAGAAGTAGTAAATGAAGATAACAGAGAATGTGGTATTACATTCTAAAGGGATTAGCAATGAAAATCATTGCAGTTTAAAAGTAAGTGAGTGACATGCATTGTAGATAGAACATCTGAGTATACTATAGAGATGGACTTGGAAAATGGAAGACCAGAGGCAGCCAGACTAATTAGGAAACTTTGTAATAGTCGGTAGACCAAAGATTAAAATTGCATGATTTAAGATCAGGGCTTCCGTGGTGGCTCAGATGGTAAAGAATCTGCCTGCAATGCAGGAGACCTGGGTTTGATCCCTGGGTTGGGAAGATGCCCTGGAGAAGGGAATGGCTACCCACTCCAGTATTCTTTCCTGGAGGATCCCATGGACAGAGAAACCTGGAGGGCTACAGTCCATGGGATGGCAAAGAGTCGGATACGATTGAGTGACCAACACTTTCAGATAAGATCAGACACTTGAAATGGCATATGGGGATGTCTGGCTGTTCAGTGATGGTGTTAGCTTATTTTAACTGAATCTGAGCATTAGGGAAAAACTAGTGACATCTCAGAAGTGAAGTGAAGTCGCTCAGTCATGTCCGACTCTTTGCGATCCGTGGACTGTAGCCCACCAAGCTCCTCCGTCCATGGGATTCTCCAGGCAAGAATACTGGAGTGGGGTGCCAGTGACATCTCAAGACAGGAGCATCATTTCCTTCCTTTTTTTTGACTCTTCCAAAAGCTAAACAACTTACACAGATATTTCTTTCAGGTTTTGTGATCTCCTTCAAATTTTTGTCAGCATGCTTGTCTAAGTTATTTGATTATTCTAAGTTTATTTTCTGCTTATTGTCTGATAGGAAAATATAGTATTTAGTATTTCTTGTACTCTCTAAAACTAGTTGTAGACAACGTTTACCTTAACGTATGTAGCTGGAAAAGAAACACAGAGCAGGGGCAAGCTGAAGATGTGTCTTTCAGGTTAGGGATTTGGATTAAATAAATAATAAACTCACTCAGCCTTCAGGAACCCCATGCTGATGACCTCGATATCAGTATTGCTCTTCACACTTTCTCTCACGTATCCTGGATGACATACATACATAAAGCTGCTTCAAAATAAGGAAAAGAAGTACTTCTGATCTAAGCTGAAAGGATACATTTTAAACAATATTTTGCATTCTTATTTTCAAGTTTATGTGATAAGCTTTCTTTTATTTTCATAAAGTCTCCATCTAAGAAGACTCTATTAGATAGCCCAGCAATCAAAATATTAAACAAGTCATTTGCCTAGACTTCTAAGACCTATACAACTGAATTATGTTTAAAATGTTATCCCAATTAGAAGCTGGTTCTTTAGCTTGATTTCAGGTGCAAGCAACATTCTTGTAATAAAATAGTTCAAGCATTTAAAATCACTTCTAGTTTAGGGTGCATATTCATCACACTATTTCAATTATTAGTATATGAATTTGAATTTTAGCTAAACTTTTTTTTTTTTGCACTTGATGCCAAAAATAGTGTTTTAGAAACATGTTTTCTTTGTTCTCATTCCATCTACTTGTAAAGGGTCATTGTGTTTCTGAGTGGAACATTTTCTTCTCAACACTGATGCTCCCCTAAGTAAGAGAAAGAACAACATTTGAACATCAGAGACAGTTTTGCTTCCTGTTTCCCACCCTTTCCCCATCTGTGCAATGTTTTCCTTCTTGCTTGACTGACATTAAAATAAAACACACACATACACACATGATTAAAGATCTTTCTCTGTTGCTTACTCTTTGATATTTTAGCTTGTAGCAACTGAGTCATTCAATAGCCTGGCCCAGGTGAACGTAGGTGGCTTTTTTGCCCATGGGGAACTCGAATCCATTGGCACCACCAGAGCCAAACATTTGCTTAGAATATCAAACATTATTTCCTTTCAATACCAACTACATCTTCTTTAAAAATTAAGTTACTGAAACGATGGGTTAAAAAATAAAGTTTAAAAATTGCATTCCATAAAAAAAATTGATTAGTTTTGGTTGTTTTAGGATTTATTCTATGTCACGGTCACTGTGGATATTATTGTTTACATTGTGGCTAGGCAGGTGAGGAAAGAACACTGAATCTCTGCTTAGCCTATAAAAAAACCATTGTTACTCCTTATATCCACTGTGGTTGGTATATCATTTATAAAGTTGGGGTGGAAAGTGAGTGAAGGTTGCAACTCAAAGTGATTAAAAATAAGTAGTTTTTTTTTTTCCCCTCAGTTTACCTGAAAGTCCAGAGAAGGTTCCAAACACAATGTCATGATGTGATAAAAAGTTAAAGTATGTCATTTCAAATATCCAGGTTGATTTTCTTCTCCTACTCTGTTACCTTCAGAATCAACTTCATGTTAGGGTGGGTTCCCCTCCATGTGATTGCAAGAAGGCTACCAGTGGCCAAAAAGTTTAGATGCTCCGTTAGTAATATTTAGCAAAAGAGAGAGTGAAATGCAAGTGTTAGTCTCTTGGTCATGTCTGACTCTTTGCGACCCCATGGACCATAGTTCACCAGGCTCCTTTGTCTATGGAATTCTCCAAGCAAGAATACTGGAATGGGTAGCCATTCCCTTCTCCGGGGATCAAAGCCAGGTCTCCCACGCTGCAGACCCAGGGATCGAACCCAGGTCTCCCACATTGCAGGCAGATTCTTTGCCATCTCAGCCACCAGGGAAGCCCCAAGACAGAGAGTAGCTTCTCGTTTCTAGGAGGTCTGTGAAACTCTCTTCATGCAGTTCCAAACTGGTTTGGAACTGCTCGGCTCTGAGTCAACAGAATGGATCCCGGTGAGTCTATTTACTATAGTCAAAGAGTCTTAGTTTTAGAAAGGTAGTTAGAACATTTCAACAGGAGCTCATTAAAGGTATAGGAATAACGAGGGAAACATTTATACCCAGTTAGATATTTTCGTTTTATAATTTGCTTTTTTGAGGCTTCCCTGGTGCCTGAGATAGTAAAGAATCTGCCTGTAATGTGGGAGACCTGAATTCGATTCCTGGGTCGGGAAGATCTCCTGGAGAAGGGAATGGCAACCCATTCCAGTATTCTTGCCTGGAGAATGCCATGGACAGAGGAGCCTGGCCAGCTATGGTCCATAGGGTCACAAAGAGTCACACAAAACTGATTAACACTTTCATGTTCATAATTTGCTTTAATTATCTTTAGCTTGGGGTACCTGAAAGGATTCTTGCCTGAATGGATCCTACTTCTGCCATCATGCACAGGGAAGTCTGTACATTCTGAATAAAACCAAACCAATATCCTTTGGGATTGGAACAGGTAATCTCAGCAGACCAGCAGTTTGAACTATAAACCTTAGTTGCCCCTCTTCATGTGGTATCGGATTTGATTTTATTAAGGGAGCAGCAAGTATCCTTTCAAAGCCCAGGTTTATCTGGACACTGGTGTGAAATGTGTGCACACACGTGTGTGTGTGTGTGCACATGTGTGTGTATGCACAGAGGAAGAATTTAGGGGAGAGGGAAATCATTGGTATCCTGTAATTTGTCATTTTTCACACTGACATTGAAATCTGTGGTTTGGGATTGAAATAGGTGATCTCAGCAGATCAGCCATTTGAACTATAAACCCTAGTTGCCTGTTTTCATGTGATATCAGATTTGATTTTATTAAGGTAGCTGCAAGTATCCTTTCAAAGCCCAGGAATATCTGGACACTGGTGTGTGTGTGTGTGTGTGTGTGTGTGTGTGTGTGTGTGTGTGTGTGCACAGAAAGAATTTAGGGAGGGCGAGGGAACTCCCTGGCATCCTGTAATCTCTCACTCGTCACACTGACATTGAAGTGTGTATTTTGACACATAGCATTTTGTAACAAATGTGTATAATGTCACCTACTAGTCTCATTTCATAACTCTGAAAAGTATCAGGTGTATTGGATACATAATAACGGTGGTTCCAAAGAATTTAATCGCAATAAATAACCTGCAGTAAACTGATTATATATAATATTTTTCCACCAGATGAAAATCTGAGATTGAATCTTAGCCATTAAACACTGCATTTGTTTTATATGAATAAACATATAATACTTTAGGTATAATGAAATAGAGTTCTATAAGAGAAAAATACACATTTCAAATGACTCACTGGTAAAACCACATAACAATTTCACAAAATAGCCTTAGCTTTGGAGGATATTAATGAACAAATATACTTATTAGTCTGTATAACAGTCTTATTTGGACAAGTGCTATTTCCAAATAAAAATACAATTTTTAATCAATAGTAATTAAAAAAAATACCAAAATGTCCAGTCAAAAAATGAGCCATTCATTGTCATAAGCCATCCACACACTAAAAATAGTAAAATAAATATAAATGCTTTATTTGACTTACCGAGAAATTTCTCCCCCCACCTCTATCTTAGCGCATTTGAGCCACTGTAACAAAATACATCAGATTGGATGGTTTTAGAAAGAACAGAAATTTCTTTCTCATAGTTCTGGAGGCAGGAAAGTCCAAGATGAAGGCCCTGACAGATTCAGCATCTGGTGAGGACCTGCTTCCTGATTCGTGTGAGGTGTAATTTTGCTCTGATCTCACATGGAGGTAGGAGCTAGGGAGTTGTGGGGTCTCTTTAATACGAGCCTGGCTTCCTGAGTAGTGCCAGTGGTAGGGACCTGCCTACCAATGCAGGAGACTTAACAGGTGTGGGTTTGATCCCTGGGCTGGGAAGATCCCCTGGATGAGGGCATGACAACCCACTCCTGTGTTCTTGCCTGGAGAATCCCTTGGACAGAGGAGCCTGGTGGGATGCAGTCCATGGGGTTGCAAAGAGTCAGACATGACTGATGCTCCTTAGCACACACACAATGCCATTTATGAGGACAGGGGCATTCAAATATAGCACTATTCTACCTATTTATGAGGCCCCCCAGAACTGAGTTGGAGAAGGCAATGGCACCCCACTCCAGTACTCTTGCCTGGAAAATCCATGGACAGAGGAGCCTGGTGAGCTGTAGTCCATGGGGTTGTTAAGAGTCAGACACGACTAAATGACTTCACTTTCACTTTTCATTTTCATGCATTGGAGAAGGAAATGGCAACCCACTCCAGTGTTCTTGCCTGGAGAATCCCAGGGACGGGGAGCCTGGTGGGCTGCCGACTATGGGGTTGCACAGAGTCAGACACGACTGAAGCGACTTAGCAGCAGCAGCAGCAGCCGCAGCAGCCAGAACTGAGTTATTCCAGTAGTTATTATAAGAAAGAGTATAAGAAAAGCAAAATAAGAGCTTAGAAATACTATTCTGGAAATATGCATATGACATAAATGAAGAAACATCATTTGTAATTATGACTGAATTTTTTTTACAAGAGTTACATAAGTTTTCAATATTTATAATGTGCTAGACACTATTTTTCTGTCTAGAAGATAGTACAGTCAGTTATGGTCTTCTCATGAAGGTAAAATTGTAATTTCAGGAGGGGAACACAGATAATAAAAATTATTCATTAACTAGCCAAGATAATTTCATACAGTAGTGAGGGCAATGAAAGAAATACAATGTAATCAGAGAGATGGGCAGGGGCTGGATGATTAGACTCGCAGCAGGGCTTCACTGAGGAGCTGGTGGTGGTGCTGAGGCTGAGGTGTAGAGATCTCAGGAGTAAGTAGCACAGGGCCTGATGAGGCATTTCAGGCACGTAGTAAATAGAACAGTGGCAAAGTGTGCAATGTCACTAATATTCAAAGAAGAATAAATCAGAATTTTAGGTGCAGATTTTATGTCTTAAATCAGGAACAAATAATTAATAAAATATATTTAGCCCCATTAAGATTACAGTAAAATTAGTGGTCTCAATCACAGCAGAGGTCAAGGAAAAAAAAATCAGATTTCTTATACATTAGTTCTTCTATGAGTACCTATATTGACAAATTCAGTTCAGTTCAGTCGCTCAATCGTGTCCGACTCTTTGCGACCCCATGAATCGCAGCACGCCAGGCCTCCCTGTCCATCACCAACTCCCGGAGTTCACTCAGACTCATGTCCATCGAGTCAGTGATGCCATCCAGCCATCTCATCCTCTGTCGTCCCCTTCTCCTCCTGCCCCCAATCCCTCCCAGCATCAGAGTCTTTTCCAATGAGTCAACTCTCCGCATGAGGTGGCCAAAGTACTGGAGCTTCAGCTTCAGCATCATTTCTTCCAAAGAAATCCCAGGGCTGATCTCTTTCAGAATGGACTGGTTGGATCTCCTTGCAGTCCAAGGGACTCTCAAGAGTCTTCTCCAACACCACAGTTTAAAAGCATCAATACTTCGGTGCTCAGCCTTCTTCACAGTCCAACTCTCACATCCATACATGAACACTGGAAAAACCATAGCCTTGACTAGATGGACCATAGTTGGCAAAGTAATGTCTCTGCTTTTGAATATACTATCTAGGTTGATCACAAATTTTCTTCCAAGGAATAAGTATCTTTTAATTTCATGGCTGCAGTCACCATCTGCAGTGATTTTGGAGTCCCTAAAAATAAAGTCTGACACTGTTTCCACTGTTTCCTCATCTATTTCCCAAGAAGTGATGGGACTGGATGCCATGATCTTCGTTTTCTGAATGTTGAGCTTTAGGCCAACTTTTTCACTTTCCACTTTCACTTTCATCAAGAGGCTTTTTAGCTCCTCTTCAATTTCTGCCATAAGGGTGGTGTCATCTGCATATCTGAGCTTATTGATATTTCTCCTGGCAATCTTGATTCCAGCTTGTATTTCTTCCAGTCCAGTGTTTCTCATGATATACTCTGCATATAAGTTACATAAGCAGGGTGACAATATACAGCCTTGATGTACTCCTTTTCCTATTTGGAACCAGTCTGTTGTTCCATGTCCAGTTCTAACTGCTGCTTCCTGACCTGCATACAGATTTCTCAAGAGGCACTTCAGGTGGTCTGGTATTCCCATCTCTTTCAGAATTTTCCACGGTTTATTGTGATCCACACAGTCAAAGGCTTTGGCATAGTCAAGAAAGCAGAAATAGATGTTTTTCTGGAACCGTCTTGCTTTTTCCATGATCCAGAGGATGTTGACAATTTGATCTCTGGTTCCTCTGCCTTTTCTAAAACTAGCTTGAACATCAGGAAGTTCACGGTTCATGTATTGCTGAAGCCTGGCTTGGAGAATTTTGAGCATTGCTTTACCAGCATGTGAGATGAGTGCAATTGTGCGGTAGTTTGAGCACTCTTTGGCATTGCCTTTCTTTGGAATTGGAATGAAAACTGACTTTTTCCAGTCCTGTGGCCACTGCTGAGTTTTCCAAATTTGCTGGCATATTGAGTGCAGCACTTTCACAGCATCATCTTTCAGGATTTGAAACAGCTCAACTGGAATTTCATCACGTCCACTAGCTTTGTTCGTAGTGATGCTTTCTAAGGCCATTTGACTTCACTTTCCAAGATGTCTGGCTCTAGATGAGTGATCACATCATCATGATTATCTGGGTCGTGAAGATCTGCTTCCGTGAATTCTTGCCACCTCTTCCTAATATCTTTTGCTTCTGTTAGGTCCATACAATTTCTGTCCTTTATCGAGCCCATCTTTGCATGAAATGTTCCCTTGGTATCTCTAATTTTCTTGAAGAGATCTCTAGTCTTTCCCATTCTGTTGTTTTCCTCTATTTCTTTGCATTGACTGCTGAAGAAGGCTTTCTTATCTCTTCTTGCTATTCTTTGGAACTCTGTGTTCAGATGCTTATATCTTTCCTTTTCTCCTTTGCTTTTCACCTCTCTTCTTTTCACAGCCATTTGTAAGGCCTCCCCAGACATTTTGCATTTTTGCATTTCTTTTCCATGGGGATGGTCTTGATCCCTGTCTCCTGTACAATGTCATGAACCTCATTCCATAGTTCATCAGGCACTCTATCTATCAGATCTAGGCCCTTAAATCTATTTCTCACTTCTACTGTATAATCATAAGGGATTTGATTGAGGTCATACCTGAATGGTCTAGTGGTTTTCCCTACTTTCTTCAATTTAAGTCTGAATTTGGTAATAAGGAGTTCATGATCTGAGCCACAGTCAGCTCCTTGTCTTGTTTTTGTTGACTGTATAGAGCTTCTCCATCTTTGGCTGCAAAAATATAATCCATCTGATTTCGGTGTTGACCATCCGGTGATGTCCATGTGTAGAGTCTTCTCTTGTGTTGTTGGAAGAGGGTGTTTGCTATGACCAGTGCATTTTCTTGGCAAAACTCTATTAGTCTTTGCCCTGCTTCATTCCGCATTCCAAGGCCAAATTTGCCTGTTATTCCAGGTATTTCTTGACTTCCTACTTTTGCATTCCAGTCCCCGAATGCAAAAGTAGGAAGTCAAGAAACACCTGGAGTCATCTGCATATCTGAGGTTATTGATATTTCTCCCAGCAATCTTGATTCCAGCTTGTGCTTCTTCCAGCCCAGCATTTCTCATGATGTACTCTGCATAGAAGTTAAATAAGCAGGGTGACAATATACAGCCTTGATGTATTCCTTTTCCTATTTGTAACCAGTCTGTTATTCCATGTCCAGGTCTAACTGTTGCTTCCTGACCTGAAATTAAAGTAAAGGAAAATGTATTTTAACAGGCAGATGTTTCTTTTAGTGTTATTTATATCTTTGGAAAATGAAAACAATTTAATCATTCAATTTTAGTGGGTTGTCAAGTGAATTTTGAAGAATCCAGTGTAATATGCACCACTGTAAATGGTCATTGTAGAAAGTGAAAGTGAAAGTGAAGTCGCTCAGTCGTGTCCGACTCTTTGTGATCCCATGGACTGTAGCCTACCAGCTTCTCTGTCCATGGGATTCTCCAGGCAAGAATACTGGAGTGGGTTACCCTTTCCTTCTCCAGGGGATCTTCGTGACCTAGGGATCGAACCTAGGTCTCCCACATTGGAGGCAGACGCTTTAACCTCTGAGCCACCAGGGAAGCCCCTAATGGTTAATGTAAATGTTATGTAAAAACACTGAGCCAAAGTGGAAAAAGAGAAAATGAAATTAAAATGCAAATGACAAATTATTCATGCTGTAAATATATATTACAAGTAGGAATTTGTATCTCAGTTTATTACTTGACTATCAAGTTACAGTAGGCATCAAACATTCTCTAGTTTTCTGTCCTAAAACCTAGTTTAGTTGATAATAAATCAATTTTCATGTGATAAGTGTTATCTTTCTAAAGCACTCTCTATATCACTGTATTAAGCAGAATTTTGGTGCCTGCGATTTTCACATCCCAGTTTTATTATTGTGGTTATATTAGTTACATGGCAAAAGGGGCTTTGTAGATATAATTAAGATTATGAATCAGCAGACCTTAAAATAGGGAAATTATCCTGGACTCTCTAAGTGAATTCAGTATCCTTTAAAACACTCTAAAATCTACTGATTAAGTGCAGGGGAGGAATGTTGAGAGATTCGAAGCATGAGAGGATTTAATATACTATTGCTGGAGGGGCAACAAGTTGAAGAATGGGGCAACTTTCAGAAGCTGGAGCAACTCCTAGCTGACCAGGAGAGAGAAGGCCTGGTTCTCTTTCCAAAAATTGCACAGGATTGAATTCTGCCAAGAACTTGAATAAGTATGGAAGCTTGGTCTCCCCCAGAGCCTCCAGATACCATCCCAGGCTGGCGCACACCTTGACTTCAGCCTTCTGAGACCCTATATAGGGAACACAATTGAGGCACACTGGGCTTGGATTTCAGGCAGTACATGGGTTTTGTTTTAAGCTGATGGATTTGTGGGAATTTGCTCTGACATCCATAGTGTCTCCTTCAGTACCAAACAGATATGCTTTCTACCTGCTGGGTGGTCAGCTATAGGCAGGAGGCTCTGTCTTGGTCTTTACATAATAGGCTATTCTACTCATATATGAGTTCTCTACGATGTACTATCTACATTTCTGCAGCCGTAGTGTTCATTGTTGTCACTTTCCTAAAAATATTCTCTAACAAACAAAGCACTTGAAAATGTAACCATCTCTCTCCACGGAACACTACCTAGCATCTAGCACTAGCCAGCAGCAGCCTTTCTATTCTTGATATCTGCCAAAATGCAAATGTAGGGGTAATTCCCCAATAAAATGGCAAAATTACAAAAGATATAAAATTTCATAAAGTTGATGAAAGCGATATTGAGACATCTCAAATAACAGCCTTACAGAATGAGACCATTTAACAGTGGAGAAAGAAAGAATTCAGCAAAGCTGATGGTAGAATATCAGATTCACTCTAAGTGATATTCTTTCCTTGGTACTAATGTGAATTATGTGCAATTAACCAGGACTGGCTGTGGTGTGGCCGCTTCCCCTGAATTAAATTTTTAACTTGTACTGTATCCAGTCATTATCTCACTTTCCTGGAAACAGAATTTTGTCCGTCAAGCTTAGTCCCTTGAATGGATTCCTCCTACCATTTCAGCTCAGAAGTTTTTCCATCACTACGTTCCACCAGTTACTATTGGGTGCCTGCTGCTAAATTGGATCTCCAAATAGTAGTGATCCACTGAATCCAGCATGATCTTGCCACATCCTTTAGACGCTGGTGCAGACTCCATTGGAGAAGGAAATGGCAGCCCATGCCAGTGTTCTTGCCAGGAGACTGGGGAGCCTGGTGGGCTGCCGTCTATGGAGTCGCACAGAGTCGGACACGACTGAAGCTACTTAGCAGCAGCAGCAGCAGCAGCAGCAGCAGCAGACTCCATTGTCTCTCCTTGTCAGACCAGCTTCTGTTCCTGGGATAACTGCACACACAGATTCCACTGTGAGCCTTGAGAAACAGAGTTTTGCTGAGTTTCAGCTTCCCTTCACTTTTCCCAACTATTCCTAAGTTATCATGGTCCCAGAATGTCTTACACAAAGTGAAGTTATTACCAGTGTGATCTTTTGAAAGTGTTTTCCTTTTTTATTTTCCAAAGCTTACATTCCCTCGTAGATAATTTTTGTTTTGATGTACTTAGAATGCTTTCTAAAGATACAAGCAATTCCTGTTGTGGTGAAGACTGAGTTGTGTCTTATCTGTTCTTCCCTTCTGTCTGTGAAATAGAGCTTACCCATCCTTAGTGTTAGCTGGTCACATGTCCACCCAGAAATGGATGGTTGGCCTCCCTTGTGATTTGGTGGGACTATTGACTAAAATCCAGACAATGGGAAAGAAATACCTGTTCATCTTGCATAAAGTGTCCTTTAATGAGATTGGTCTCCCTTCTCTCTCCTTTCTTTCTCATTGAGTGAAATATGGACGTGAAGAATGTACTTGAACCACATCTTGGACCACGAGATAGAAAAACCAGGACAGGAAGATCCTGGAGTTCCTTATTATTTGGGGACTGTAAATCTAGCCCTAGATTTCCTAAATTTTCGTGAGATAAATTTCCATTTTGTTTATCCTGGGTATTTTGGGTAATATACTCAACTGTTCATTTTCTTAAGGTCTAAATGATCCTAAATTGAGTAATAAATAAGATATATTAACATCTGTATTTTAAGAGTAAAATATTTCCCAGAATCTTATCATTTGGAGACCTCTATCCACTAATAGTGCCAATGTTGTATTAGTCAGACATTTATATTTCTTGGATTCCAGGTTTTTTTTTTCAAAAAAATTATATTCCAGCTTTGGAACTAGAAGGGCTATTGCGCATTGTTTTATAACTTATTTAGAGCTTCTAAATTCTAATATCTTTTCAAGTTACTCACAGATTCCTTTCCTCCTTCCTTTGATGCTGCTGCTACTTTCTTATTTCTCTTCCTCCTCCTCCTTTTCTTCTTGCTTCTTCTCTATGTATTGAGGAAAGTCTTTTTGTCCCTTTTAAGATAATCTCTTTAGAAAACAGAAAAAATAAACTGGTTTGTGCTAAATACCTGTACAACTGCTATTTTGGTATTCTCACACACCCTTTTGAGGACCCCTTCTCTGCAATGGCAGAAATCCTGGCCACAAGCAGAAGAGCATATGAAGCCAGGCTATTTATAAGTGAAGGGTTGTTGTTATCCATTCACTCTTTATTCCGGAGGATTAAGTCCTGAGAAGCTTAGTGGATATTCCTTGTGGGTATTATTATTTTGTTTAGTAAACACTTTCATATGTCTTAGGAATACCAGATGAACTTTGAAGAAGGATCTCCGCCATCCATATTTTTGAACACCTCAAAGAATAGTTCATTTGTTCTTTTAAGAAGAGCATATTGGCTGAGAGAAGTAGCCGCTGAGCATGAGCCAGACTCTGCCCTCTTCTATTTTTCCCATCCTTCAGCTGCCAAGGCCCAGGGAAGAGCTGCTCTACATGGTATACAGTGTGCTTGGGTCACTTTTAGCACGTTGTCTGAGACTTTAGGAAAAGCCAAGAACAGCAAGACTAGTTCTTGGGAACAGCATATTCCTTCGTGTGTCCATGTGTGTGACCTTGTTCTAAAAACACTGATAAATGCAATGGACAGTGTTTTCAACAGTGATGTTGTAGAAATCACAAAATGTTCTTCATTTAGATGGCTATTTCCAACAGCAACATTTGATTTAAAATTGAAAACATAACATTAAGTCATAAGTGAAGAAAGGATTTCTAAACTAACTTTGTAAGACATAGACTTTCAACTTTCTGGCCATCCACCTTGATCTAGGGGGAAAATGTTTAGAGAACCTTGTAGAGATACTGACTGTGTGTCCTGCACCACCCACATTCTTTGGGTGGACCCACCCATTCTTTGCTAGACCCACCAGGATAAGTTAAATCTCAGGTGAGATCCTGAAACACAAGAATTTTGTTTGGTTAGACTGCCAGAGCAAAGGGTGAAAAGTTATAATAAAAGAGGAAGTTGTTCAATGGGAATAAAAATTTGCTTTCGCAAAGAAAAGGTAAAGAAACTCAACTGTCTACTGGTCTGCCCCTACAATCAGACCTGGTTTCTAGTAGAGAGAGTGGAGGAAGTGATGTGAGACTAGTGACTCTGGTTAATCTTTTTTTTTTCTTTAATCCATTCATCCATTTCGTTATTTCTTTCTTATTATGCCTAGTATAAGATCTACCCTTCTGACAAAATTTTAAGTGTGTAATACAGTATTGTTAGCTATATATATAGTGCTGCATAGAAAATCTCTAGAACCTACTCATCTTGCATAACTAAAACTATATACCCATAGTATGTAGTTATATAGCTGCACACATAAATAACTCCCGTTTCCCTTCCCCTGCTCTGGAAGTCCCCATTCTACCCTCTGTTCTGTGCTGCTGCTGCTGCTAAGTCACTTCAGTCGTGTCCAACTCTGTGCGACTCCATAGATGGCAGCCCACCAGGCTCCCCCGTCCCTGGGATTCTCCAGGCAAGAACACTGGAGTGGGTTGCCATTTCCTTCTCCAGTGCAGGAAAGAGAAAAGAGAAAGTGAAGTCGCTCAGTCATGTCCAATTCTTGGCGACCCCATGGACTGTAGCCCACCAGACTCCTCTGTCTATGGGATTTTCCAGGCAAGGGTACTGGAGTGGGCTGCCAGTGCCTTCTCCGCCTCTGTTCTCTGAGAGTGACTGTTTTAGATACCTCATATAAATGTAATCTGTTTTATGTCTAGTTTATTTCACTTAGCATAATGTCCTCTAGGTCTATCCATGGTGCCACAAATAGGATTTCCTTCTGTTTAAGGCTGCATGATATTCCATTGTGTATATACAGCTGGTTTTCTTTAGTAATTCATATGTTGATAAATGTTTAGGTTGTTTGCATATCTTGGCTATTATAAACAGTGCTACCATCAACATGGAAGTGCAGATATCTCTTTGAGACTCTGATTCCAGTTCTTTTGGTTACATATAGTTAATCTTTTACTTCCTAAATTCTACTGTTATGTGACTCATCAGATAACATTGCTCCCGAGTGTTCTATTTTCTTCTGCTTTTCTGTAGGTAGCAAGCTGGAGTGGAAAGAGACAACTGCAGTCCTTTTCCCCACCGTTCTTCAGTCTCACGCTTGTCGTGGCCGTGGGTGCGTCACTCCGGTCATTTGGATCTATTACCTTCATTCTCTAAAAGAGAAATGATACTATTTTGGGAACAGTGTTAACAATCTGCCTCAGATTTCTCAAATGAGGAAGAAAGTATTGTGTCTATACTTTGTTCAGGGGACTTGGCCGAAGAAAGATTTTTAGAGCTAAAGATTCTCGGTTCTGCATGGCAACTTTCATCAAGAAATGGTTATCTGCATGTGGAAATAGGCAGATACCAGACATAACTCAAAAGTTAGAAGGTCACCATTTTTCATGTCCCACCTTGAAAGGCACTTGATAGTTCTGGGGCTGAAGAGGAACCTCTCAGTTGTGATCTCAGTCCTGACTGTGGTGGCAGGCATGGACCTCCCAGAGAATGTCTTAAAAATGTGTTTATTTAATTGATACCTATTTTCACCAGAAAATGTAAGCTCCTTGAAATCAGGGATTGCATCTGCCTTAACGCAGTTGCCCTCATTGCCTAGCACTGTGCTGGCACAGAGTAGGTGCTGAATCTTTTTTTTTTTTTTTTTATGAATGAGCTATTTTTATAGCAAATTGTAGGAGGTTCCTTGAAAATAGTGATTTGTAATATAGCTTGAGACAGGAATGTCAGACTAAAGACAACTACAGCATACAGGCTGTTGTATATTGTCATTAAAATATTTTTTTTCACTTCAGTTTGCAGATAAATTAGATTTGCTTCCTTTCAGAAATGATCAACCAGGAAAATCAAATGAGCAGTATTTAGAATATTGTTGGCTCGGTGGTAAAGAATCCGCCCGCTAATGTAGGAAATGTGGGTTCGGTCCCTGGGTCAGGAAGATCCCCTGGAGGTGGAAATAACAACACACACAGTATTCTTGCCAGGGGATGTTCCATGGACAGAGGAGCCAGGCAGGCTACAATCTGTGGGGTCACAAAAAGAGTCAGACACGACTCAGAGCCTAAACAACAACAACAGAATAAAACACACTAGATGTATTTGGATTCATTTTAACTTTTTGCATGAAACTCAATCAAACATCTGGTGAGATATATGACTGCAAAACATTCTTAGAATAACCAAACTCTTGTTTAATTATGTTGTTGTTTACTTTAAGGCTATTATTCCTTTTCATATAAGGTTTTAACTACTAGACGCATTAGTTGTGCTAACCTTTTTCTTCAAGCTGCTAAAGGAAACAGAATGAGACAAAACAAAGCAAAATCTGCCTTTACTGGCAGGTTTGTCTGAAAGAAACTCAGACTAATATAGTCACCTGAAACAGCATCTATGAGATAGCTACTCTCTAATTTTCAAACTCCCTTTGCTTAAAAATCTCTAATTATTTTTCCGTTTCTCACAGTTTGACTAAGTACTTTTGCACATAATCCTAAAAAAATTCTGTGACTGTCAGCAATTAACATGGTCATTTTATCTTCTAAAAGTAAGAAAATTTCCCCCTTTTTAATCCTTTATTTCTCTCATTCACATATCTCATAAATAAACATTCAAAGAATTCAAAATAAAGCTATTTTAACAATAGCTACTGTAGTTTTTTCTTTGCTGTTATTAAATGGAAATTGCTATTGGAATATTGAGATAAGAATGCGACAAATGCTTCCTACTTTAGAGTGAGAGGCATTCACTAAGAATTGAGCATAAAAAAACATGAAACCTAGAATATCTCTAACGCTGTGTCCTTTTACAATGAGTAATGCTTTCTTTCCTCCATTGTAATTTTGTCTATTTAGTCTAAACTTAATAAGGCCTTGCTACTTCATGAGAAAGATGAAGTTATCTAAGTACTTTCATTAGGCCAAATTCTTGGGACAAGCCTTCCTGCTGAGAAACGAGAGATGTATATTTCCTTTGTCTTTAATGCTGGTGGCAAAACTAAAATGGTAACAATGGCATGAAAGGATTTCTTTTTTAAGTCGATAGCAGAAATACAATATTTCATAACTTGATTTAATTAAATTGGTTTTGGGGGGAAAAGAGCAGTGTAAGAAATAAGTCAGAAGGGGGGGAAAAAAACCAACTACTATTGTATCTGACTTTGGATGCTTCCTAGGAACCTACAATCCTTTGTGGTTGTTGCTGAAGGAGTCGCTAACAAGCTTATCAGAATATCAGGCTTTGGCACAATGACAGGGCCTTGTCACAGGTTCCTGACTGGTGTGTGATCTTGGCCCTTATTCCCAAGCGGCTGGGAAACTCGGCTGCCATTGAAAGGCGCAAAAGGAAATTTGCCTGGCAAGTTAGAGATATTTTAAGGTCTCAGCAGAATCATCTAAATTCTGTTGTTTAGCTGAGAGTAATTTATAGGGTTTATTTATTCAATGCCTTCATTCATTGCTTTTACATGCTAATAGCTATCCACCCACAGTTCCCTCTGAATTGCATCTTAACAAGATTATGCTCCTTTTTCTAATTTATTGAACTAGCATGGAATATATTTATATAGGAATTAGCTGCTTAAATACTTCCTTGATGAAAAACATAGCTGTTGTAATTTTATTATGAATTTTAATCAGGGAAAAAAATGACCTTTGAAATTTTCTTCTACCTCATTTGTGTGTGTGTGTGTGTTTGTGTGTGTGTGTCTCTCTCTTTATGTGATTAGAAATCTTTGTGATTTAATTAAGTTTAATATAGAAAACATGTGAGTGGATAGTAAGTTTGTTTTGAAAGAAAAATCTGAAGAAAACAGTTAATAAATTAATATGACTAACAGAAGACCTGTTCTCTCTGAAAACACTAAATCTTCCAGCACAGTGCATCTATTTCACAATAAAATACATTCTGGTTTGCTTTTGGTTTAGGGAGAAAAAAAAAACCCTCTGAAGTGAATCCAAGAATGCCCTGTGCTTAGTTTCTTTACTTCAAGGTTCCGAGCCTTTTGAAGATCCATTGTAATTGATGCCAGCTTAAGGAGCACCTCTTCATACAGTACCCAAAAATCAACTCATGGAGATGGTTCTCTGATAAGAGGAACTACAATTTTAACTTCAGGGTGTTTGAAGATTATAAAAACCTGTGTGCTGGAAGGAAGGTTTCAATAAAACATTGGGCTTCAAATTTTAAAATCTAAGCGTGTAGGGGAGGTAAAAAGTTCCACTTGGTTCTATTAGGATCCCTGCTGGGTCTGAAAATAGTTAGCAAAAGGAGACTAAGCATACAAATTTATTTAACAGAAGTTTTTTGAGACACAGGAGCCTGCATAAGTAAATAAAGGCTAAAGTGAAGTGAAAGTGAAGTCGCTCAGCCGTGTCCGACTCTTTGCGACCCCATGGACTGCAGCCTACCAGGCTCCTCGGTCCATGGGATTTTCCAGGCAAGAGTACTGGAGTGGGTTGCCATTTCCTTCTCCAGGGGATCTTCCCCACCCAGGGATCGAACCCAGGTCTCCTGCTTTGTAGTCAGATGCTTTACCATCTGAGCCACCAATGAAGTTAAAATAAAGGCTAAAGAAATGGTTAAATTTCAGTGTTTTCATGCTAGGTGTGATGAGCTGTAGATATCTGAAAGACGTGTGATAAAGCAAAGAGTATGAGGTAAGTCTAGCAAACTGGGAGAGGCTTGGCATGGTCTGTTTAACCAGATTCTTTTTTGTATCCTTTGTGCCTTGGAGATAAGAGTGTTCTTTCCTCTGGATATAGGGAGAGGATCTTTCGCATGCGGCCCTTATGAACCGCTTCAAGGAAAGGGCAAGAGTGTTTCCTGCACCTACTGTTTTGTCAAACTTTTTCAGCTTAAAAGAGTCAAAATGTCAAGGTACTATATTTTGGGTTGGTGTGTCCTGAATTCTATCAAAAGTATCTACTTACAGATATTGTTAAATGTGTATTTTCAATCACCAACCTCCAAAATGGGATCCAGTAAATGTGGATGAAGGTTTGGTAATGTTATGATGAGTAGCCCCAAGTGGTATGCTGGCTGCGCCAGGAACCACACTGAGAATGTAGAGATTGCTAATGAAGTTACATTGAAATTATTCCTTTCAACATCAAGATGATAAACCAGTTAAAGTCATACCTAATTTAAGAAAGAAATTTACAATGTAATATGTCTGGTTGTGATTTTTCCCACTTACTGCTGACAGAGACCCACAATTCAAGGTTAAAAGAGAAGGAAGATTGGGAACATAGATGGGGTTGTCTTAACAGGTGCTTCTTAAAAAAAATAAATCTAGTACCGAGAAGTTCCTTTGCCATAACCAGTACTCATAAGTTAAAATAATTCTGTTTTGTTCCTATTGTTTTTCTATGAAAATAGTTTATATTAGAGGGGTGATGTCTGAAAATTATAATTAACGGAACAAATTAATTGATTGCAAACATTTTCCAATTCGCACTACTTCATCATACAATTATTTTTTTTTATTTTTTATTTTTAAAATCTTTAATTCTTACATGCATTCCCAAACATGAACCCCTCTCCCACCTCCCTCCCCATAACATCTTTCTGGGTCATCCCCATGCACCAGCCCCAAGCATGCTGCATCCTGCGTCAGACATAGACTGGCGATTCAATTCATGTTAGAATGTCATTCTCCCAAATCATCCCACCCTCTCCCTCTCCTCTGAGTCCAAAAGTCCGTTATACACATCTGTGTCTCTTTCTGGCTTACTTCACTCTGTATAATTGGCTCCAGTTTCATCCATCTCATCAGAACTGATTCAAATGAATTCTTTTAACGGCTGAGTAATACTCCATTGTGTATATGTACCACAGCTTTCTTATCCATTCATCTGCTGATGGACATCTAGGTTGTTTCCATGTCCTGGCTATTATAAACAGTGCTGCGATGAACATTGGGGTACATGTGTCTCTTTCAATTCTGGTTTCTCGGTGTGTATGCCCAGAAGTGGGATTGCTGGGTCATAAGGTAGTTCTATTTGCAATTTTTAAGGAATCTCCACACTGTTTTCCATAGTGGCTGTACTAGTTTGCATTCCCACCAACAACACTCTCAGACATAAATCATACAATTATTTAAAGATGACTTTTCCTTTTCCACTGTTTTCTCTTTCATGCTAGGCATAGCACAACCAAGGGTAAAATTGCAAGTCTTTTTGCAAAAAGAATCGCTGAACCTGAGAAGGAAAGGGGAAGAAAGAGCACAGTTCAGTGGTGCTCTCTGGTTGAACATAAGATCTGATTTGTAGAACGCCTGGGGCTTCGCAGTAAAGAATCGGTCTGCCGTTCAGGAGACCGGGGTTAGATCCCTGGGTCAGGAAGATCTTCTGGAGGAGGCAGAAGATGGCATGGCATCCCATTCCAGTATTCTTGCCTGGAGAATCCCATGGACAGAGGAGCCTGGCGGGCTACAGTTCATGAGGTTGCAGAGTTAGACACGACTAAACACTTACAACACACGCATGCACACAGATGTCTCCAACTTCTCCGGAAAGCAGATCCTGGAGCAAATGTTTATGTGATACTAATTCACTGGGGAGTGCAACTCCAGGGAAGCAGGATGTGAGAAAAGGGTGAAGGAGGGAATGTGTTAGCCAAGTAGCCACCAATTAGAAGCAAGTTAAACTGATTCCTTGACTTTGCAGAACCATAGTTTAAGAGACATATGGATGAGTGTTTCTCAAAGCAGTATGCCCAGGGGTAGGAGAAGAGATAAAAACATTTCTACTGGTTCCTCCCTCCAGTTGGTCAAAGTTTTGCCCCATGGGTGTCAATTCCCTTGTTTTTCCAGGTTGCACACTTCAGCAGTAGCAGGAAAGTCAGAGTTCTGTGTTATAGGCAGGAGGCTAGCAACTTTGTGTCCTGTCTGGGTATCAGCTGAGTGGAGCTCATGCAGAGTTGTTACCTTGGCAATGCCAGCAGTAAACAAGCATAAAGGGCCTTATAGATAAGAGAGAAAAGAGCTTAGGAGACAAGAGAGGAAAGAGGACCTTAGGAGACACAATGAATTTGATCCAAGACTTCTCTGCAAACATAGTGATGAACAAGGGGTTAATACACAAAATATACAAACAGCGCAAACAACTCAATATGAAAAAAACCTCACTAACAACCTAATCAAAAAGTGGGCAGAAGACCTAACTAGACAGTTTTCCACAAAGAAGATATAGAAATGGCCAATAGGAAGATGAAAAGAAGCTCAACATCACTATTAGAGAAATGAAGAAAACACAGTAAGTTATCACCTCACACCAGTCAGAATGGCTATCATCAAAAAGTCTACAAATAGTAACCTAGAATGGAAAAGAATCTGAAAATGTATGCGTAATCACTGTTCTAACCTAAGAGAGCATATTCAGTCACATGACTCTCATGTTAAAATATCATTTTCTGTAATTTTTATTAAGACCAGGAACATTATTTGTATCATTAATAAATATAAGAAAACAAAAATTTAAAAAGTCTATAAATTATAAGTGCTGGAGAGGATGTGAAGAACAGGAAACCCTTGTACACTGTTGGTGGGAGTGTGAATTGGGGCAGGCACTACGAAAAACAGTATGAAACCTCCTTAAAAGTCTAAAAATAAAACTATCATACTATCCAGCAACTCTACTCCTGGGTGTCTGGGAGTGTATGCTCTGTGCGTGTGTGTATGTGCACATACATATATGCACAAACATATATATATATATGAAAATATATATAACAGATAAAACACTAATTGGGAAAGATACATGCATCTCAATGTTCACAGCAACATTATTTACAATAGCCAACCCATGAAAGCAACTTGTGTGGCCATCAATAGATGATGGGATTAAGAAGATGTGATATATATATATACGCACACATATATATACATATATGTGTGCATATACACAGCATAATATTACTCAGCGATAAAAAATAATGAAATACTGCCATTTGCAGCAACATGGATGAACCTAGAGAATATTAAGCTTACTGAGATGTCAGACAAAGATATCACTTATAAGTCAGTTCAGCTCAGTCATGTCTGACTCTTTGCAACCCCATGAATCACAGCACGCCAGGCCTCCCTGTCCATCACCAACTCCTGGAGTTCACTCAGACTCATGTCCATCGAGTCAGTGATGCCATCCAGCCATCTCATCCTCTGTTGTCCCCTTCTCCTCCTGCCCCCAACCTCTCTCAGCATCAGAGTCTTTTCCAATAAGTCAGCTCTTCGCGTGAGGTGGACAAAGTATTAAAGTTTCAGCTTTAGCATCAGTCCTTCCAATGAATACCCAGGACTGATCTTCCTTAGGATGGACTGGTTGGATCTCCTTGCAGTCCAAGGGACTCTCAAGAGTCCTCTCCAACACCACAGTTCAAAAGCATTGATTCTTTGGCACTCAGTTTTCTTCACAGTCCAACTCTCACATCCATACATGACCACAGGAAAAACCATAGCCTTGACTAGATGGACCTCAGTTGGCAAAGTAATGTCTCTGCTTTTGAATATGCTATCTAGGTTGGTCATAACTTTTCTTCTAAGGAGTAAGCGTCTTTTAATTTCATGGCTGCAATCACCATCTGCAGTGATTTTGGAGCCCCCCCAAATAAAGTCTGACACTGTTTCCACTGTTTCCCATCTATTTCCCATGAAGTGATGGGACCAGATGCCATGATCTTCATTTTCTGAATGTTGAGCTCTAAGCCAACTTTTTCACTCTCCTCTTTCACTTTTATCAAGAGGCTCTTTAGTTCTTTTTCACTTTCTGCCGTAAGAGTGGTGTCATGTGCATATCTGAGGGTATTGATATTTCTCCCAGCAATCTTGATTCCAGGCTTGTGCTTCTTCCAGCCCAGCGTTTCTCATGATGTACTCTGCATATAAGTTAAATAAGTAGAACCTAAAACAAATACAAGTAGATGTCCATACAAAATAAAAACAAGGCTCACAAACAGAAAATAGATTGGGAGCATCTGTCTCACTAAATGGGTTAGAGAATTCTGACCTGGAAAACTTGGAATGCTGAAAGTTTAGTAGGCACTCTGTGCTGTGATGAGATCTACATATAAATTATATCTTTGTTTAAAAGAAAAGCAACTTTGCTCAAGGTAAGCAGAAAAACTGAATTAAAAAACAAACAATTTTTGTTTTTCTCTCCCCTTTTTCCTCCAAGGACAAGACTGGTGGTGAGACATGCTCTAAACTGACATCTGTCTTTACCTTTGTGAAACATGTGAAATGAATAGTGGGAGATGTTGTTGAAGCAAAGTAAAAATGATTTTGTAACAGCAGTCTAGGGAAGGAAGGGCGAGTTTGTGACCACTGGCTTCACAGACTTATACAGCAAATTCTTACAGCAGAAACCCTACTGTCTTAGTCTCAGCTCTGTCTTGTGCCCACAGACCCACATTCTATACACTTGGGCCCAGAAAAAATGTAAAGATATAAATCTGTGAATGTACATGTGCTGTGAGTCCTGATTTTGCCACTCCTAATTAGAGGTGATAAACGTGGATTACTGTTTTCAAAAGCTTAATGGTGGAAGACTAACCAAATTTCAGGTTAGAGTTGTAGGAGGAAGCTTAATATATAAGAGAATTTAAGCATGTTTATATCCTGAAAGTCAGAAGAGAGATCAGAGAGAGTATTAAGTTACTGTTTCTTCATGTGAAAAATATGTGTAACACAAATCTATTTAAACTTGTTATTAGGATTAAATATGTACTAAATATCATATATGTAAAATATACATGTATATTTATATGTGTATAAACATACAGATACGTACATATACACACATGCATATAAAATGAATTTGTGTATATATTAATTTTTATACATAAATATATAGTATACATGTATTTGCATGCATGCATGCTCAGTTGCTTCCATCATGTCCAACCCTTTGTGACCATACGGACTGTAGCCCCCCAGGCTCCTCCATCCATGGGATTCCCCAGGCAAGAATACTGGACTGGGTTGCCATACCCTCCTCCAAGGGATCTTCCCAACCCAGAGATGGAACCCACATCTCCTGCATTGTAGGTGGATTCTTTACTGCTAAGCCACAGGGGGAGACCATACTTGTGTGTATATAGATAGATAGATGGATAGATAGATAGATAGAGAAACATCAGTGCATCACAGTCATTACATCAGAATGTTATATCTGTACTCAGTAAGTCATATCTGGAAACAAAACTGGAAGTATTTCTGGAGTGATGAGATAAAACTGTAGTTCAAAGTGAGGCTGCTAGTCGCCTTTGTCAGCTAGGATTTCTCCTTTGAACCAAACAAAGTTATATGAATGATTATTTTCTCAGTTCTCTCAAGGATGTTGCATAACTAGTACTATTTTAATATAGCACTAGTTAAGAAAGAAGTTAATTTATTACATAAAATAGTTGGTACTCTAAGATTGGGGGTTTTAATTATCTTGCAAAACTAGTTGAGAAAATTTGGTTATTAATCTAAACAGAACATTTGTATATATAGAAATGTTAATTTTTGCTCCATCATATTGAACCAAAGTCCAGGCTCATAGCTCTTGCTGTGGATCCATGCTACAGGACGATCTAGACGCTTTAGACCCAGGCAACAATCTGTACTTAGTTATTTACTTTTAGAATGAAGTCTTTACTTCATTCTTTGCCATCTTTCCATTACTTTGCCAACAAAGGTCCATCTAGTCAAAGCTATGGTTTTTCCAGGAGTCATGTATGGATGCGAGAGTTGGACTCTAAAGAACACTGCGTACCAAAGAATTGATCTTTTTGAACTGTAAGATTGGAGAAGACTCTTGAGAGTCCCTTGGACTGCAAGGAGATCAAACCAGTCAATTCTAAAGGAAATCAGTCCTGAATATTCACTGGAAAGACTGATGCTGAAGCTGAAATTCCAATACTTTGGTCACCTGATGCGAAGAACACTCATTGGAAAAGACCCTGATGCTGGGAATGATTGAAGACAGGAGGAGAAGGGGACGACAGAGGATGAGATGGTTGGATGGCATCACTGACTCAGTGAACATGAATTTGAGCAGGCTCCGGGCATTGGTGATGGACAAGGAGGCCTGGAGTGCTGCAGTCCATGGGGTTGCAAAGAGCTGGACTGAGTGAATGAAGTCTCCATATTTATGCAGATGTAGAGGTTAAAGCGTCTGCCTCCAATGCGGGAGACCCAGGTTCAATCCCTGGATCAGGAAGATCCCCTGGAGAAGGAAATGGTAACCCACTCCAGTATTCTTGCCTGGAGAATCCCATGGATGGAGAAGCCTGGTAGGCTACAGTCCATGGGGTCGCAAAGAGTTGGACACGACTGAGCAACTTCACTTTCACTTTCATTGTGTTAAAAAACAAAACGCTCAGGAAGCTTCATGGTGTTTAAAAGCCAGGCTTTGACCTGAGACAGATGCAAGTTCTTATCCCAGACCTAGCACTTAAGCATGTGTATGGACCCGGTCTTCTAGGTTAAATGATCTGTTGGTTCCCTCATGTGTAAAATTGAAATGTTCATTGTATCTTTGTTAATGTTAACTGAGATAATAAATGTAAAGCATTTTGAACAGTGACTGGAACATAAATATTTAATAGATTGCGAATATTAATTTTAGAAATTGAGTACTGGAATGAGTGAATTTAACTCAGATGACCATCGTATCTACTATTGTGTGGAAGAGTAAGAAATGGAGTAGCCATCATAGTCAACAAAAGAGTCCAAAATGCAGTACTTGAGTGCAATCTCAAAAATGACAGAATGATCTCTATTCATTTCCAAGACAGTCCATTCAATATCACAGTAATCTAAGACTATGCCCCCACCAGTAATGCTGAAGAGGCTAAAGTTGAACAGTTCTATGAAGACCTATAAGACTTTCTAGAATAACACCCCCAAAAGATTCCCTTTTCATTATAGGGGACTGGAATGCAAACGTAGGAAGTCAAGAAATACCTGGAGTAGCAGGCAAATTTGGCGTTGGAGTAGAACACAAAGCAGGTCAAAGCTAACAGAGTTTTAGCAAGAGAACACACTGGTCAGAGCAAACACCCTCTTCCAACAACACAATAGAAGACTCTGCACATGGACATCACCAGACGGTCAATACTGAAATCAGATTGATTATATTCTTTGCAGCTAACAATGGGGAAGCTTTATACAGTCAGCAAAAATAAGACCAGGAGCTGACTGTGGCTCAGATCACAAAATCCTTATTGCCAAATTCAGACTTAAATTGAAGAAAGTAGAGTAAACCACTAGACCATTCAGATATGACCTAAATCAAATCCCTTATGATTATATAGTGGAAGTGACAAACGGATTCAAGGGATTAGATCTGATAGACAGAGTCCCTGAAGAACTATGGACAGAGGTTCGTGACATTGTACAGGAGGCAGTGATTAAGACCATCCCTAAGAAAAGGAAATGCAAAAAGGCAAAATGGTTGTCTGAGGAAGCCTTACAATAGCTGAGAAAAGAAGAGAAGCTAAAGGAAAAGGAGAAAAGGAAAGATATATTCATTTGAATGCAGAGTTCAAAAGAACAGCAAGGAGAGATAAGAAAGCCTTCCTCAGCAATCATTGCAAAGAAATAGAGGAAAACAGAAGAATGGGAATGACTAGAGATCTCTTCAAGAAAATTAGAGATACCCAGGGAACATTTCATGCAATGACAGGCACAATAAAGGACAGAAATGGTCTGGACGTAACAGAAGCAGAAGATATTAAGAAGAGGTGACAAGAATACACAGAAACTATACAAAAAAGATCTTCATGACCCAGATAATCATGATGGTGTGATCACTTACCTATCCTAGAATGAGAAGTCAAGTGGCCTTAGCAAGCATCACTATGAGCAAAGCTAGTGGAGGTGATAGAATCTAGTTGAGCTATTTCAAATCCTAAACAATGATGCTGTGAAAGTGCTGCACTCAATATGCCAGCAAATTTGGAAAACTCAGCAGTGGCCACAGGAATGAAAAAGGTCGTTTTTCATTCCAATCCCAAAGAAAGGCAATGCCAAAGAATGCTCAAACTATTGCACAATTGCACTCATCTCACATGCGAGCAAAGTGACACTCAAAATTCTCCAAGCCAGGCTTCAGCATTATGTGAACCATGAATTCCAGATGTTCAAGCTGGACTTAGAAAAGGCAGAGGAACCAGATATCAAATTGCCAACATCTGGTGGATCATCAAAAAAGCAAGGGATTTCCAGAAAAAAACATCTATTTCTGCTTTATTGACTATTCCAAAGCCTTTGACTGTGTGAATCACAACAAACTGTGGAAAATTCTTCAAGAGATGGGAATACCAGAAGACCTTACCTGCCAGCTGAGAAATTGGTATGCAGGTCAGGAAGCAACAGTTAGAACTGGACATGGAACACCAGACTGGTTCCAAATAGGGAAAGGAGTACATCAAGACTGTATATCATCACCCTGGTTATTTAACTTATATGCAGAGTATATCATGCAAAATGCTGGACTGGATGAAGCACAAGCTGGAATCAAGATTGCTGGAAGAAATATCCATAACCAACCTCAGATATGCAAATAACACCACCCTTAAGGCAGAAAGTGAAGAGGAACTAAAGAGTCTCTTGATGAAGGTGAAAGAGAATAGTGAAATAGTTGGCTTAAAACTCAACATTCAGAAAACTAAGATCATGGTATCTGGTCCCATCACTTCATGGCAAATAGATGGGGAAACAATGTAAATAGTAAGAGACTTTATTTTGGGGGCCTCCAAAATCACTGCAGATGGTGACTGCGGTCATGAAATTAAAAGATGCTTGCTTCTTGGAAGAAAAGCTATGACCAATCTAGACAGCATGTTAAAAAACAGAAACATTACTTTGCCAACAAAGGTCCATTTAGTCAAAGCTATGGTTTTTCCACTACTCATGTATGGATATGAGAGTTGGACTATAAAGAAAGCTGAGGGCCAAAGGATGATGATTTTGAATTTTGGTGTTAAAGAAGGCTCTTGAGACTTCCTTGGACTGCAAGGAAATAGAATCAGCCAATCTTCAAGGAAATCAGTCCTGAATATTCTTGGGAAGGACTGATGCTAAAGCTGAAACTCCAATACTTGGCCATCTGATGTAAAGAAATGACTCATTTGAAAAGACCCTGATGCTGGGAAAGATTGAAGGTGGGAGGAGAAGGGGACAACAGAGGATGAGATGGCTGGATGGCATTACTGACTCGATGGACATGAGTTTGAGCAAGGTCTGGGAGTTGGTGATGGACTGGGAGGGCCGGGGTGCTGCAGTCCATGGGGTCTCAAAGAGTTGGACACAACTGAGCAACTGACCTGAACTGAACTGCCCTAAAATTTAGTAATTTTAGTAAAATCGTACAACAACACACACAACTAAATTTCCTCAATATCATTATTCAGTGAATCTTGTCACTATTTCCTCAGAAGCAAAGAGAATCTTATTTTAGGTGTCTGTGTGAGTTATGACAAACTAGCTTATACTTCAATTTAAATAACTTCCAAATTTCTTCAAAACAGCAGCTTCAGCAAAGTTTTCTTGCTCACACTGTACGTCTACTGCATGTCACTATTGAGGGTGCAGTGAAAAGTTCTATTTTATATCATCCTCTCATTGTGACTGAATCTCATGGAGAATTCACTGTTGGGAAAGTTGTGGGTCACAGTGGACAAAGGGACAGTGGCTTGGTTAAGCACTATTGAATGCTTTCACCTGGAAAAGATAATTGTTACCTTTACTCATATTCCATAAGTTAAAGAAACTCATGTGCCTGCGGCTCAGTATTTCTGGGCTGTGAAATAAATGGGTCTCTGAATTCTTCAAGTATAATACTGCACTTACTGAAACAAGCTGACTAAAGATAAATCAAGCTTTACTTCATTTATATAGAAGAGCTTTCTTGTTTTATATAATGGGATCAATTCTATCTTTTATTAATTCTTTAAATGAAACACCTGTTAACGAGGTTTGAGTGTAACAGAAGTGCTGGACCAACGGAAATAGTTAAAATTTGTACCATTCTCTCAGTACTGTTTTGTTAGCTCTTCCCATTGAAATGATCTATATATTTATTTTATACAGTTAATTGTCACTATTCACAGATTCTGTATTTGCAAATTCATCTATTCACCAAAATTTATTTGTAGCCTCTAAGTGAAAAGGAAATCCAATCAGTCCATCCCAATGGAAATCAGTCCTGAATATTCACTTGAAGGACTGATGCTGCTGCTGAAATTCCAATACTTTGGCCACCTGATGCGAAGAACTGACTCATTTGAATAGACCCTGATGCTGGGAAAGGTTGAAGGCAGGAGGAGAAGGGGACAATAGAGGAAGAGATGGTTGGATGGCATCACCAACTCGATGGACATGAGTTTGAGTAAACTTTGGGAATTGGTGATAGACAGGGAGGCCTGTTGTGCTTCGGTCCATGGGGTCGCAAAGAGTCGGACATGACTGAACAACTGAACTGAACTGAACTGAAAGTTGCTCAGTCGTGTGCAACTCTTTGTGACCCCACAGACTGTATAGTCCATGGAATTCTCCAGGCCAGAATACTTGAGTGGGTAGCCTTTCCCTCCTCCAGAGGATCTTCCCAACCCTGGGATCAAACCCAGGTCTTCCACATTGCAGGCAGATTCTTTACCAGCTGAACCACCAGGGAAGTCCTCGTAGCCTGTAATCATTACTCAGTTCTCAATACTTGCCATGTTTTCTCAGTCATTTGCAGACATATGCAGAACAACAAAATATTTGAATCCCAATATGCATGTTCCCAGCAGAGGTTAAACAAGGCAGTGCTCTGCCTCCGTTTCAGCTCTCATACTATTAACAAACGTACTTTTGCGGTCTGTGTAGTGCCACACGTAGCATTTTGCTATTTTTGGTTGGTGATTTTTCTGAAATAGTGCATAGTGCTGAAGAGCTCTATGCTGATGCTCCTAAACAAGGAAAACTGTGACGTGCCTATGGAGAAAATACATGTGTTAGGTAAGCTTCTTTCAGGCATGAGTAGCTCAATGTTAATGAATCAACAGTCTGTACTAAATGAAGAATGTTTACACAGATGTGTTAATATAGAGATGTGTTCATCATAGCCCTGTTTTAGGTGTGTTTCTGTTCAAAGAGAAGATGTTGGCAAACATGACGTGACTAGAGGCTCACAGAAACCTAACCCTATATGTCTCTGAGGAGCATGGTTCATTGTTCACTAATTCAGATTTTGTGGCAACTTTATAGAGCATAGCTACTGTAAGTAATGCGATTTGGAAGTTGAATAGAAACCTTAAAACATAACAGAATTTTCTGGTGCTAGAAACAAAATACGGTGAACATCTGAAGAACAATGGGAAACTTGGCATCATTTTGAAGAAAACAGTAAATATTGAATTGACCTGAAAAGTCTTCATTCTCTATAGGTGATATATGTTATGAACCACTATCCTGTATGGTGTTAAAAGTAACATCACTGGTTCAAAATTTGCAAACAAAATTTTGTGAAAGCTAGATATGATTGGGGAAAAAATTTTTTTTGAGCTTTCTGTTTATTAAGTTTAGGTTACTATGTGTGGTTCTTCACCATGTCAAATAAACTAACTGTAAGCTCTTAAGCTCCACAAAGAAGAAAATTTTTTATCATTACTTTTTAATGAGGAGCTGGCCTTTAGGGAGATGATCTTGTTACCCTGTCAGTGTTTTCCTTTGTGATTCATGTTTTGTTTTGTTTTAATTTCTATATGACATCCTGATTCCTTCTGCTTTCACTTGGTCAATTAACTAGAACTTTAAATGCAATAGTAACACCAGTTTATCTGAAAAAGGCTGGTGTATTAAGAATGTTATTGATTTTATGATATAATCCCTATTTTTAATTAGAATTTTCATTTAAAAATTAAAAAATTCATTTACATAAATTATGATGTAACATATACCAAAACATGTGGAGTTCTGAGTAGTTAAGGGCCCACCAAAGAAATAACTCTAAGATTTTTAACAGAATTATGCTGAAGGGATTTTACTTTATGATCTTAGTAGTGATGAACCTCATTTTTCACTTTAAGGGAAATGGCAAATAAAAAGAGAGCGAGAAAAGAAAGTTCTTGTGTGGCCTAATTAACCAAGTCAAATAAAAGTGAACAGCTGTCATCAGGACAAAAGGGCAAAACCTCAGAGTTGGGATTTGGAGGGCATAGAAACAGGTGTAGAAGACTTAGATGGAGAAATTAGAATCCCTAAACAGGTTTCAGGGCACATGACTAGTCCAAGAAACTTGCTTATTTACCAACCCCTGGAAAGGCTATGGAAACCAATCTCAGTATTTTCTAAAGTTTCTATCAGCAAGCTGTAGGTAAAGAGATGTGTTATGTTGCCATCAACTCATTTTACTTAACGCTATCCTATCTTGAAGAGATCTTAGAAAGCGAATCATCCGTTTTCCAATAAGAAGTCAAAGGAAGTAAGGTACACTGACCCACCTGCTTCCTGAGTCCCGAGACAGTGATTCGAGCTTCTACAGGAAGTGTCTATATGGATGTCACAATTATGTTACAACTACAGATACATCTCGAAGAGGATGTATCATGTTGTGGTAGGTAAAGGGATAGGATTTGGCATAAACTGCAGCTAGGTTTGAATTCTGGCTCTGTCCTTCACAAGTTGCTCTCTGAGCTTCAGATTCCTTGTTAAAATGGAGCTAAATGGTCCCCAGCTCTTTGGGACCCCCATGAACTGGGGCATGTCAGGCTCCTCTGTACCTGGGATTGTACATGTACATCCATAGGATCTTTCTGACCCAGGGACTAAACCTCGGGTCTCCTGCATTGCAGGCAGATTTGTTACTGTCTGAGCCACCAGGGAAGCCCCATTTGACATGAAGAAGGTATCCAATTAGAGGTTGCATTTATTGTTTGCTTCATCTGTATCAGTCACCGCTGGTACCAAAGTTGAACTCATTGGTGTTCCCCAATACAAGGTGTGATTCAGAATCTTCTGGAGGGGAGACCAGGCATCTGGATTTTAATTTGGAGATTCTGATATACCAAAGGCTGAGAACAGCGATGCCTTGGTGAGCTCTTCCTGGACCTGAGCCTTATCCTGCTGTGGAGATACCAGTTGCTAGGAGGCTCCCGGGATGCTACAGTGGGTTGGGGAGGGGAACACTTAGCCCATGTGCAAGGCTGGTCTGCAGTCCTGAAAGTAGAAGGAAAGTTCAGGTTCTCCCACCTACAGAACAGACCCTTCACTGCAAATTAATACTGCTCTTCAGACGTCTGCTTTCTAAAAAGGATTTTCCTAAGACTTACCTCCAAGTTATATCTTCTGTAAAACTATTGTTGTATTTTCAAAGCATGTGATTAAGTGTGATCCTTTTCACCATTTCCCCCCATACCCCTGTGGTCTGGGGTTCCCAATATGTACTCCCTCAGGCCTCTGTGGGTTAACCTATTAAGTCAGTTCAGCAGAGTAACTGAATCTAAAATTTCAGAAAAATAGGCTCTTAGAATTTAATGACTTTCTTCTATCAAAGGCATTGAATGTTACATAATTCATGCCTGTGAATGATGGCTTGTGTCCTCTTTTACAAATGCCAACATAACCACCCATCCTCCAAAAGCTTTCATCTCCTCTACCTAGACAGAAATAAATTAAGATTGCCGCAGTGGCAGAGGGAATGGAAAGGAAGGATGGATTCATGGCTTATTTAGAGGGTAAAATTGATAGAAATTGGCTGGGAGGAAGAATGAGTATCAAGGTTAACATTTAAGTTTCAAAATGAGTCTGTAAATTCGATTTAGTGGCTATAGGCTATGATGCAGTTTCAGACTATACGCCTATATCCCCACCTGCCCACACAAATCCTCTTTCCTCACTGACGTGATGCATGCAAACAAAAAAGGACAAAGCCTTTTCTCCCGGACCAGTATTGCCTTCCCAATGACTCTGCCTGGTGGACAGTCCTGAAGGTGAAGAATAGTCATGGTCACCTGCTTCAAGGAGTCAGGAAGAGGAAATAGTTCAGTCCCGTTCATTTGGCCCCACTAGTTTGAGTAAACTCCGGGAGTTGGTGATGGACAGGGAAGCCTGGCATGCTGCAGTCCATGGGGTTGCAAAGAGTTGGACACGACTGAGCGACTGAACTGAACTGAATAAGGGTAATACTTAATACTTACAGACACACTCCAGCTGTTTCTTTTTCAACTGGTTAATTGCTCAATTTTATCAGGAAGAAGGAGTTATTACTAGGTATTGGAGAGTCTTGCCTGTATCTCTATACTGACCCTAACAACTAAAGTAACATGAGCTTTAATTCTCAAACCGTTATAGTAGCAAAAAACAACAACAACAAAAAATGCAATTTTCAGCAGCAAGCACATGCCTGAAATCTAGAAATGTAGCAAATATTTTCAGAACTGGGTCGTAAATATCTTTTCTAGAGTATGTAAATAATAGTCTGCCAAATCTCTGCCTTTAATACTTTTCCTTTAACTCACTTGCTCGCCAGAGTAGAACACTTGCAAGGTAAGAACATGTAAGAATTCACTTATTGAATGCATCTTCCATGTTGCTATAGCTACTACTTTTATCCCTAACAAATGCTAACAGTATTGACATTCAGTAGGAACGACTTTCTTTTTCTTAGGGTTATCTTCTTCCTTAGGCAATTTGCTGTGTCATCTCATTACAGTCCTGGCTTGAAAGAGGTATCTCGTTCTGAAGCTTGAAGTGGTTTATCGATCTTAAAAGATGAGGCAATTCGCTGTGTATCATAATGCAAGGCTCTGAAGAACACAGTTCTCAATTGTGCTTTTCTCATTAGATAATCTAAAACGGAAGTACCAAATCCTGGTCCTTGCTTAGCATCTTCAAAATAATTCATTAAGTTCAAAATACAATCCTTAGTATTCATTTTAAATATCCTTGCCTGCTACTCGCTTCAGTCTTGTCCCACTCGTGACCCTGTAAGACCACCAGGCTCTTCTGTCCCAGGGACTCTCCAGGCAAGAATACTGGACTGGGTTGTCAAGCTCTCCTTCGGGGATCTCCCCAGCCCACAGACTGAACCAGTGTCTCTTAAGTCTCCTGCACTGGCAGGTGAGCTCCTGACCACTAGCGCCACCTAGAAGCCCAACACGTATCTCCTTCAGTTCAGTTCAGTTCAGTTCAGTTCAGTTCAGTTGCTCAGCCGTCTCTGACTCTTTGCGACCTCATGGACTGCAGCACGCCAGGCCTCTCTGTCCATCACCAACTGCCAGAATTTACTCAAACTCATGTCCATTAAGTTGGTGATGCCATCCAACCATCTCATCCTGTCATCTCCTTCCTCCTTCAATCTTTTACATCATCAGGGTCTTTTCCAATGAGTCAGTTTGTCGCATTATGCGGCCAAAGAATTGGAGCTTCAATTTCAGCATCAGTCCTTCCAATGAATATTTAGGACTGATTTCCTTCAGGATGGACTCGTTGGAACACCCAGGGCTGATCTCCTTTAGAATGGACTGTTTGGATCGCCTTGCAGCCCAAGGGACTCACAAGAGTCTTCTCCAACACCACAGTTCAAAAGCATCAATTCCTTGGCACTCAGCCTTCTTTAGAGTCCAGCTCTCACATCCATACATGACTACTGGAAAAACAGAGCTTTGACTAGATGGACCTTCGTTAGCAAAGTAATGTGTCAGCTTTTTAATATGCTGTCTAGGTTGGTCATAACTCTTTTTCCAAGGAGCAAGCGTCTTTTAATTTCATGGCTGCACTTACCATCTGCAGTGATTTTGCAGTCCCCCAAAATAAAGTCGGCCACTGTTTTCATAGCTTCCCCATCTGTTTGCCGTGAAGTGATGGGACCGGATGCCATGATCTTCGTTTTCTGAATGCTGAGCTTTAAGCCAGCTTTTTTACTCTCCTCTTTCACTTTTCATCCTCTTACTGCCACTCTCCTCTTTTACTTTCACACTTTTCAGCTCTTCTTCGCTTTCTGTCATAAGGGTGGTGTCATCTGCATATCTGAGGTTATTGATATTTCTCCTGGCAATCTTGATTCCAGCTTGTGCTTCATCTAGCCGGGCATTTCACAGGATGTACTCTGCATATAAATTAAATAATCAGGGTGACAATATACAGCCTTGACATACTCCTTTCCCAATTTGGAACCAGTGTTGTTCCATGTCTAGTTCTAACTGTTACTTCTTGAACTGCATACAGATTTCTCAAGAGGCAGGTCAGGTGGTCTGGTATTCCCACCTCTTGAAGAATTTTCCAGTTTGTTGTGATCCACACAAAGGCTTTGGCATAGTCAATAAAGCAGAAGTAGATGTTTTTCTGGAACTCCCTTGCTTTTTTGGTGATCCACCAGATATTGGCACTTTGATCTCTGGCTCCTCTGCCTTTTCTAAATCCAGCTTGAACATCTGAAAGTTCACGGTTCACTTGGCTTGGAGAATTTTGAGCATTACTTTGCTTGCATGTGCGATGAGTGCAATTGTGCGGTAGTTTGAGCATTCTTTGGTATTGCCTTTCTTTGGGATTGGAATGAAAACTAACCTTCTCCAGTCCTGTGGCCACTGCTGAGTTTTCCAAATTTGCTGGCATATTGAGGGCAGCACTTTCACAGCATCATCTTTTAGGATTTGAAATAGCTCAACTGGAATTCCATCACCTCCACTAGCTTTGTTCATAGTGATGCTTCCTAAGGTCCATTTGACTTTGCATTCCAGGATGCCTGGCTCTAGGTGAGTGATCACACCATCATGATTATCTGGATCATGAAGATCTTTTTTGTACAGTTCTTCTGTGTATTCTTGCCACCTCTTCTTAATATCTATTGCTTCTGTTAGGTCCATACCATTTCTGTCCTTTATTGAGCCATCTTTGCATGAAATGTTCCCTTGGTATCTATAATTTTCTTGAAGAGATCTCTAGTCTTTCCCATTCTTTTGTTTTCCTCTATTTCTTTGCATTGATCACTGAGGAAGTCTTTCTTGTCTCTCCCTGCTATTCTTTGGAGCTTTGCATTCAAATGGGTATATCTTTTCTCCTTTGCCTTTCATTTCTCTTCTTCACATAGCTATTTGTTAGGCCTCTTCACACAACCATTTTGCATTTCTTTTTGGGGGGATAATCTTGATTACTGCCTCCTGTACAATGTCACAGACCTCTGCCCATAGTTCTTCAGGCATGCTATCAGATTTAATCCCTTGAATCTATTTCTCACTTCCACTGTATAGTTGTAAGAGATTTGATTTAGTTCATACCTGAATGGTCTAGTGGTTTTCTCTCCTTTCTTCAATTTAAGTCTGAATTTGGCGACAAGAAGTTCATGATCTGAGCCACAGTCAGCTCCCAGTCTTGTTTTTGCTGACTGTAAAGAGCTTCTCCATCTTTGGCTGCAAAGAATATAATCAATCTGATTTTGGTATTGACCATCTGGTGATGTCCATGTGCAGAGTCTTCTCTTGTGTTGTTGGAAGAGGGTGTTTGCTATGCCAGTGCGTTCTCTTGGCAAAACTTTGTTTGCCTTTGTCTTGCTTCATTCTGTACTCCAAGGCCAAATTTGCCTGTTACTCCAGGTATTTCTCGATTTCCTACTTTTGCATTCCAGTCCTCTAAAATGAAAAGGACATCCTTTTTGGGTGTTAGTTCTGGAAGGGATTTGTATAACACTAATTGTTGCTAATTGTACTAATAATGTTATCTACATCTGGTTAATTTCTATTATTGTACATCTTACCATGTGAATAATGTCAGGAGTGTATATATTCAGTATTTTCTTAGAAGTTATACCCAGGAAATGCGAGGGAAAGCTTTGTGCAATGAGATATTAGCTAATAACAGGGTTAGCAGAGTGACAAAACAGCTAAAACAAACAAACAGAAAAACCAACCAACCAACCAACGACTTAGAAACAAATCTAAGTCACCCAGAGTACACCATATTACCACTTTGTAACTTTGGGTCAGGAACAAGATGGTGAATATTCATGTTGAGACTGGAAGCTATTGAATGGGATGTTGGATCTCTTTATTAATTCTATTTGGTGGAGATTATCATAAAAGTGATTATTTTTTCTTTTTGTAGTCTCAGGCTTCAAATATTTTCTCCACAAATAATACTGTGGATAGAGAGAGTTTTGTGTTGCAGAAGTTAATAAATATAGCTTTGGGCCATTGGTTACCTACCAGTCACCATGTTAGGAAATTTACATGTTCTCTTAATTTTATTCTTATAGAATATACTATTTACTGTCCTGATTTTACTGATAAGGAAACTGGAAAAGAGAGGTTAAGCAACCTGTGCTACCTCTTACAGGTAAGAAATGCCAAACTGAGAGATGAACTTATGCAGAATGGATCCAACAAGCTTTCTTGACAACTACGCTATGCTGATTCATCTCACATTAACATCCGGTTGGAAACAAGTGAGAAATGTTCATGAAAAACACCTGTTTGGATTATAAGTAAGGATGGATAAGATTCTAAAAAAGGAGTTGGCAGGGTAAAATAAAGAGATATTTTGAGCTAATGAAACAAAACAGGAAAATACAATAAAATGGAAATATAGAGAACATATTCAGGAAAAATTGAAAAGTTTATCTATACATGTATGTGTGTGTGAGAGAGAGAGAGAAAGAGACAGACAGAGAGATGAATTCTATAAAGTGAAACACTAAAACAGATTCTAGAATCCAATGGAACCTGAAAGCCAAAGCGATTAGAGACCACCACCACCACCACCACCACCACCACCACCACCACCACCGTCAGCTGGAACTCGTGGGCAATGGAGCCTGTTCTAGAATGGCATGCATGACATGGGTTTTTGGGTCTTAATCAAAACGTGTCACAAGATCTTAAGTATAGTCCTGTTCAAGTTCTCATACTGGTCAAATCTTGTCCTCCCCACCCCCGTCAACATTTGATCTGTTGTTTATTCTGAATAAACATCCTAAACCCTCTGAAATATAACATTTTTCCAGTCAAAGGATAGTGAAACGAATAAGTCAGTGCCTTTCTCTGCTCATACTAGCAGATGTTAGAAAGTAGCTCAGGCCAGCAGAAAGAACCCATAACAAGCTGTTTCATAGCTGTAATTACAACCTTAATAAATGAATCATTTCCTTTGGCTGGCACTAGTGGAGTTCTAAGCATAGCGTTTGTGTGTTAGCCATTCTAGAAGCATTTCCTTGTCTGCTGATGCTTTTTAACACAGAGGTTTGAGGAGCTAAGCGCATAACAAAGGTGGCCCTAATTGTAAATAAATGCAAGTTTAGTGATTGGTAGTGAGCTCATAAGAGAAAAAAGTCATCAAGTCACAGGTAATGTAATTGGCTTGAGTTATTAGGTTGTAGCTTAGAATATAAAAATCAAACTATAAAACATAATCTGCTGTACAGTGTGCTAATTAACCAGCTGGGCCAGCTTTTATAGACTTAATTTTACAGATTTCCTTGAGGACCTAATCTAGTTTTGTGACTCAGAACTGTATCTCCCTCCTGCCAGGTCTTAATAATCACGGCTCCTGTTCCCCACCCCCTCCCATCAGAAAGTCAGAGATGGCATCTTTGCTTTTTCTGTTGGATAATATCCTTTCTACATAGACATCCCTTTGGTATATCAGTATTAGACATTGCATTAGTAAAGTCCAGACTTTTCTGCTTCTGCCTGCATCATGTTTTCTCTGTTCTGATTAAGGCTCATATTTCAGGATAATAAATCGTATTTTAGAACAACCATCCCAGGGTGAAACAGAGGAGACAGAGAAACAAGTGGTAACAAGGGCTGGGGTGAAGATAAGAATGTGGGCTTTGGAGACAGGCAAAGATGAAGTGCGAAATCAATTAGCTGCGAGCTTTTTTACAATGATGGCAGTGGAGGATGTGAAAAGGGGAAACAAAAAACAAAAAATCAATTGTCTTACCAGCTTTAAGTTTATGAACCAATTCAGCTAGGGGGATAGGTAGAACAATACAGATAAAAAGCCTTAAACTAGCTTTTTTATGCTAAAGATAATATATGCTTGACATAGGATTTTTGTAAATCTTAAGAAAAAAATTACCTAGAGACCACCATTGTGAATATTTCAGTGTATTTCCTAACAGCCTTTCTCTATCTCAAAATATTTTTTCTATCAACTTGCTATCATTGCGTGTGTATAACTTTGTATTCTTTTTTAAGCATTATATCATAAACATTTTCTTGTCAATACAGATCTTTCAAAAATATCTATGCAACTCTTTTGATGTTTTTCTATCAGCAAAATATACACTTGTAGAAAAATTTAGAGAATGGCAACATAAACTACTAATGCTATTGGTTGTGTGCATAAGTGTGTATACATTAACATTAATTCTGTGATCTCTTTATGTATACCAAGTATGTGATCACATTACAATTATTCAATTTGCAGTATGCTTTTATAACTTAGCAGTACATTATGAATATCTTTTCATGTGTATATATACATACACATATGTATAAATGCATTATTTTAAACAAACATGCAGTATTTCCTTAATTGGGTATTCTATAATTGATTTAACCAGTCCTCCAGCACTGGACTTTCATATTGCTTCCAAATGTTCACTTTTACATATAACACTGTAACAAAAATCCCTATGAATATTTTGTCATTCCTTGGTTACTTTTTAAAAATATCTTTTAAGAACCTATAAGTTTATGCCACTAGTAGAATTTGTTGCATGTGATGGTAATGGGATGATTATTTAATCATATTTAATTTAATAAGCAGATGTTATCTCCTTGTTTTCATTTGTATTTCTTTTACATGAATGAGAACTGATATTTTCATATAGTTATTGGATATTTATATATGATTAATTTTTATTTTTCCATTTTTATGTTAGGGGATGTTACTTTTTAAATTAACTATTTTCAGTAATTTTCAATTAAATTAAGTTCCTAGATTAAAATTTAAAGCTTATTCATTGTTGCCTTATTGGATACATGATATATATATATTTAGCATAATGCAAAAAGGAACTTTCTGTTGCCTCCAAATTTTGGTTAAGCCATCAAAGATGAGAATGATGGGGAAAAGTACCAACATGTTTTTAACAGAGGAACTGGATACACTTATACACCCTCCACAATCTGAGTTTTTAGAGACTCATTACCACCAAAGCAGCCAGAGACTAATTTTAGATTTATTAGATGAGAATACATTGAAAGGGGTTTTCAGGGAGTAGAGAAAACTGTGTTGCTTCTCTTCCCTCTTCCAGTCTTTAAGCTGAGTGAAGGTAATACTAAGAAGATTTGATTGCATGCTTGGAGTCTGTGGGGCTGAGATGATGGAAAGGCTGGAGCAGAAGGCTGGCTGAAAGCAGGCCACAAAGGCAGAGCCGATGGAGAGGGCAGTAGGAGAGTGCAGCTAGTAACCTCGACTCTGGCAAGCTGATCCGGATTGTTCTCCTAGACTCCAATGTTGACTGACCACAGATCACCTTGTGAGGACCTCCCCATGTCATCAATTCTATCTTCCAGGTCTTCAGGCCCCAAATCCTGCAGTTGTTGTTGATGCCTTCATCACTTTCATAAACTACAACCGATCAGTAAACCTGTCAGCTCCAGAACCTCATCACTTCCTCCAGGTTCACTCACTATCTCCAGCTCTCAGTGCTTCTTGTATGCTGCCTCACCGCCTCCTCTCAATTAGTTTCAACATACTATGCACAGTGATTTTTTTCATATTTAACTTGGAGCATGTTATGGCTTTGTTCAAAAACTTATTTCCAATAGCTTCATGACTTAGAGTAAAGCTGAAGTCTTAAAAATGGCATAAAATCTTGGCATGAGGCTTTCCGATTCATCCCCATTTTGCCATCTAAGGGTCAGTCAGACGGCATTTCTGACCCATCCAGGAAGAATTCTCCACTTTTAAGGATTCCAGTGATTAGATTTGGTCCATCTAGATAATATCCCCGTCTAAAGTCCCTTAACCTTATCACATCCTCAAAGTCCCTTTTGACATATGAGGTAACACATCCATAGCTTATGGTGTAGATATCTTGGGGAGTGGAGTTTTCTTCCATTCTACCACAGAAGAGAAGAAGATATCGCTATCTTTCATGCTTGTCCCTGGTAACCTCAGAGATTAGTATCTGATTTCTCTCCTTCCTTTCAAAACAGCTTTCTTAAAACTATGATTACTATCTGTTCCTTCCACTTTTCATTTCACTCTCACTCTTTGATCTCTTGTAATTAGAAGCTTCAGATTCTACCATCATACTGAATGTGCTCTCTCCAAGCCCAACATGGACCGTCTAATCACCAAACGTGTTGATCTTTTCCCTCCATGCATCAGAATGCCTGAAAAACTAGTAGGAAGATACATAGCTCCCACAACAGAGAGGAAGGAGAGAGGGCCATGGGCTAGTTCAGAGTAGAGAACCCAGCTGACAGTCCCTTTCAGATGTAACTTGGTCCTGGGTTCTTAATCACATACTCTTTCACTCATAGAATTGTGTCTTGCTTTCCTGATCATTCATTTTTCTTCTTCCAGAGGTTTGGAATTCTCTAAACTTCACGGTCTTCCTTCTGATGTTTGGCTTTTTTCTTGTACCATGTTTTCTCTTTGATACCCGCTCATCTTTCTAACTGCTTTAACATAGAAACCTTAGCCCCCTGGTCATCACATTTTAGACTCCTAAACTGGATGCTTCTTTTATGTGGGGAATCATTCTGGGGACATCAGCTTTTCCTAAGTTACTCAAGTTTCTCCCTCTTTAGTTGGTCACTGTCTTTATTCAGTCTGACCCTCACTGACTACCCTAAGCAAAACCATAGCTGCTCTGAAGAGACTTGCCTACTATTGGGCCAGGTTTATTGGATGCTGGCCCAACTCTGAGAAAGGGTGACCTCTGGTGGACACAACTCATTTTTTTCTCTTGTAATGCACTATTGCGGTTTTGTTGTGTGTGTGTATATGTGTGAATTTTAATTGTGGTAAAGTATGACATGACATAAAATTTACCATCTTAACTGTTTCTAAGAGTACAGTTCAGTAGTGTTAAGCACATTCACGTTGCTGCGCAACCAATCTGCAGAACTCTTTCATCGTATTAAACTGAAACTCTCTATCGATTAAACATAGACCCCCTTAGTCCCCACTTCAGCCATTGGAAATTGCCATTCTACGTTCTGTCTCTATGAATTTGACTACTCAAGGTACGTCATCTAAGTGGAATCCTACAACATTTGTCTTTTTTGTAATCGGACAATTTCACTTAGCATAATATTTTCAACATTCATCTATGTTATGTCAGGTCAGAATCTGTTTTCTTTTTAAGGCCAAATAATATTCAATTTTATGTATATACTACATTTTCTTTATCCATTCATCTGTCAGTTGACACTTGGGTTGCTTCCAGCTCTTGGATATTGTGAATAAAGCTTCTGTGAATGTGGAATAGATATGTCTTTGAGACTCTGCTTTAAATTCCTTTGTGTATGTACCTAGAAGTGGAATTCCTAGATCATGTGGTTCTTCTATTTTTAGTAGTTTTAGGAATGGCCATATTGTCTTCCATGGTGGCCACATCATTTTACATTCTCATTAACAATGCACAAAGTTTCCAATATCTCCACCTCTTCATCAACACCTGCTATTTTTGCTAGTAACCATCCTAATAAGTAGTTTGTTTTGTTGCTGTTCAGTTGATAAGTCATGTCTGACACTTTGTGACCCCATGGACTACAGCATGCCAGGCTCCTCTGTCCTCCATTATCTGCAGGAGTTTGCTCAAATTCATGTTCACTGAATCAGTGATGCTATCTAACTATCTCATCCTCTGCCACCCCCTTCTCCTTTTGCCTTCGATCTTTCCCAGCATCAGGATCTTTACATTAGGTGGCCAAATATTGGAACGTTAGTTTCAGCATCAGCATCAGTCCTTGCAATGAGTATTCAGGGCTGATTTCCTTTAGGGCTGACTAGTTTGATCTCCTTGCAGTCCAAGGGACTCTCAAGATTCTTTTCCAGCATAATCCAAAAGCATCAAATCTTCAGTGCTCATCTTTCTTTATGGTCCAGCTCTCTTTATGTCTTCTCCACTGCTGGAGGTGCATAAACATGTTGTCTGTCTCTGTTTTTCTCTTGAATATCATGCTGTCTCTTCAAGTTCAAGAAGTCCAGAATCAGGCCATACTACTCACTCTTCTTTCTCTTTCAGTGGTACTGTTAGTGGGAGCACACCTGTGGTCAGAACAAAGCTGGATCTCTTTAGCTTGATATAGAAAGGAGAAAACATTCTAGGAAAAACCTCAGAAGCATTTCAATGAGAGAAGTTGGGAGGGGCTTTTTAGTGGATTTGAACTTATTTTGGATGATTTTGAGGAGGATTTAGGGAAGTAGAGGACTGTTATTAAAGTGAGATAAGTCAGATGAAGACAAATACTGTATGATATCACTCATATGTGAAATCTAAAGAAGCTGAATGCATAGAAATGGAGACTAGAATGATGGTTACCTGGGGTTTTGGGGTGGGGGAACTGGGGAGATGTTTAAAAGTACACGCTTGCAACTAGAAGATGAGCACATTCTGGAGATGTGATGCACAGTATAGTGATAATAGTAAACACTACTGTACTAAAAAGTTTAAAGTTACTTAGAAACTAGATCTTAATTGTCTCAGCACAAGAAAGAAATGATAATTATAGAATGTGATGGATGCGTTAGCTTAATGCCCTCAGTTCAGTTCAGTTCAGTCGCTCAGTTGTGTCCGGCTCTCTGCGACCCCATGAATCGCAGCACACCAGGCCTCCCTGTCCATCACCAACTCCCGGAGTTCACTCAGATTCACGTCCATCGAATCGGTGATGCCATCCAGCCATCTCATCCTCTGTCGTCTCCTTCTCCTCCTGCCCCCAGTCCCTCCCAGCATCAGAGTCTTTTCCAATGAGTGAACTCTTCGCATGAGGTGGCCAAAGTACTGGAGTTTCAGCTTTAGCATCAGTCCTTCCAAAGAACACCCAGGACTGATCTCCTTCAGGATGGACTGGTTGGATCTCCTTGCAGTCCAAGGACTCTCAAGAGTCTTCTCCAACACCACAGTTCAAAAGCATCAATTCTTCGGTGCTCAGCTTTCTTCACAGTCCAACTCTCACATCCATACATGACCACTGGAAAAGCCATAGCCTTGACTAAAGGGACCTTAGTCGGCAAAGTAATGTCTCTGCTTTTGAATATGCTATCTAGGTTGGTCATAACTTTTCTTCCAAGGAGTAAGCGTCTTTTAATTTCATGGCTGCAGCCATAATCTGCAGTGATTTTGGAGCCCAAGAAAATAAAGTCTGACACTGTTTACACTGTTTCCTCATCTATTTCCCATGAAGTGATGGGACCAGATGCCATGATCTTAGTTTTCTGAATGTTGAGCTTTAAGCCAACTTTTTCACTTCTCCTCTTTCACTTTCATCAAGAGGCTTTTTAGTTCCTCTTCACTTTCTGCCATAAGAGTGGTGTCATCTGCATATCTGAGGTTATTGATATTTCTCCTGGCAATCTTGATTTCAGCTTGTGCTTCTTCCAGTCCAGCATTTCTCATGATGTACTCTGTCTAGAAGTTAAATAAGCAGGGTGACAATATACAGCCTTGACGTACTCCTTTTCCTATTTGGAATCAGTCTGTTGTTCCATGTCCGGTTCTAACTGTTGCTTCCTGACCTGCAACAGTTTCTCATATAGGTTTCTCAAGAGGCTGGTCAGGTGATCTGGTATTCCCATCTCTCTCAGAATTTTCCAGTTTATTGTGATCCACACAGTCAAAGGCTTTGGCATAGTCCATAAAGCAGAAATAGATGTTTTTTTTTTCTGGAATTCTCTTGCTTTTTCAATGATCCAGCAGATGTTGGTAATTTGATTTCTGGTTCCTCTGCCTTTTCTAAAATCAGCTTGAACATCTGGAAGTTCACGGTTCATGTATTGCTGAAGCCAGGTTTGGAGAATTTTGAGCATTACTTTAATAGCATGTGAGATGACTGCAATTGTGTGGTAGTTTGAGCATTCTTTGGCATTGCCTTTCTTTGGAATTGGAATGAAAACTGACCTTTTCCAGTCCTGCGGCTACTGCTGAGTTTTCCAAATTTGCTGGCATATTGAGGGCAGCACTTTCACAGCATCATCTTTCAGGATTTGGAAGGGCTTAATGCCCTAGGAGAAGGCAATGACACCCCACTCCAGTACTCTTACCTGGCAAATCCCATGGGTGGAGGAGCCTGTGGGCTGCAGTCCATGGGGTCGCTAAGAGTCGGACATGACTGAGAGTCTTCACTTTCACTTTTCACTTTCATGTATTGGAGAAGGAAACGGCAACCCACTCCAGTGTTCTTGCCTGGAGAATCTCAGGGATGGGGGAGCCTGCTGGGCTGCCACCTATGGAGTCGCACAGAGTTGGACACAACTGAAGCGACTTAGCAGCAGCAGCAGCAATGCTATGGCAGTACTGATACTGGAATATATAAATGTACCAATTAACTCACTGTATACCTTAAAATTCAACCATCTCAATTTTTTTTTTTTTAAAGAAGCAGAAATACTTAGTGACTGGGATTCTTAATAAATTTTAAGTAAAATATAGGGGAAATGAAGCTATTCTGGAGCTACCATTGATGAAGAATCAACTTGGAGAAAGATTATTTTAGTCAGATAAAGGGAAACATACCCATTTTGTTGCCAGAGAATGACTTGGGTCTTGCTCTGAACATGGTGATGGAATGCCCTGAGAATTTTCTGTTTTCTGCTCTGAATGTTGCCGTCTGTTTTTCATTTTCTCCATATCCATTTATTTCCCTTTCTTCCCTTCCCCTTGTCCACCTCTGAACATATTCCCCGGTATCTAGACAACTGGAGTAGCCATCTCACTTTCCCCCCTGACTCTCTCACCCTGCCCATTCCACTCTGTCCTTTACCGCACTGCTGAATCAGTGAACACTGCTGTGGCCTTGTTAGTACTCTTCTCAAGTATTTCAATAGGTTTCCTTGTTTATGAAAAAAAAGTCCGCACTCTTTATTCAAGGAAGTTCACATTCTTATCCCAGTCTACTGTTTTGAGCCACTTTCCCAGGCCTCTTCTATTTTTCTGTGTGCGTGCGTGGGTGCTAAGTCGCTTCAGTCATGTCCAACTCTTTGCCACCGTCTTGACTATAACCCACCAGGCTCCTCTGTCCATGGGCTTCTCCAGGCAAGAATGCTGGAGTGGGTTGCCGTTTCCTCCTCCATGGGGTCTTCCCAACCCAGGGATGGACTCGCGTCTCCTGTATCTCCTGCATTGCAGGCAGATTCTTTACTCACTGAGCCGCCTGGGAAGCCCATCCTTCTCTGTATTAGTCTTTAATGTGAATGCATTATTTGCGTTCTATTCTTGATACTAGATTGTTTGATATGTTCTTAAAAATGTTCATCCTTAGCCTTAGAAGAGGTTTATTCAATGTGACCTTGAAGTAGGGGTGTGGCTAACAGTTTCATTTTCTTAAGGGATTACGATGCAGGTTGTTCATACGCCACTTCTTGTGGAACATTCTTTTGTGGCTTTGATCCTGCTCTTCTCTCTCTCTGCAACACCCTCCGATTACCTGAGCTGACCACTCTTTAAAATCTAGTTGACAAATCTATCCCTAACTGCCTAGAGTCACGTTAAGGTTAAACTATTACAGCATTCATTGTGTGGATCGTATCATTGCTTTGCTGTTTTACCCATTAGAGACTCTAAGAACCCTGAAAGCAAAGACTTTGCTTAGACTTTTCCCTATCTCCTATTAGTAAACAGTAGCCATTCAGTGAATATTTAATCCATGAAGAAGAACAATGTGATCCAGTGATAGTGAATCTGATTAAAAAAATTATTTTAAATCAGTGCACTAGACTTTCAGTTCAGTTGAGTTCAGTCACTCAGTCGTGTCTGACTCTTTGTGACCCCATGAATTACAGCACACCAGGTCTCCCTGTCCATCATTAAGTAGAATTATAAGTTCATAAATACAAATTAAAAAATAAGCAATAATGAAATTTCTTGTACTTGTTTTGGAATATATATATTTTAAGAGAGAAAGAGTGAGGGAAAGAGAATTTTCCTTTATTTAATCTGTATTTAACCTATGTGCATTTTTATTATAAGTATTAACAATTTTAAAAAATCAGAACTTCATTTTATTGGTTGAAAGTTTGTTCAATTGAAAGTTTGGTTAGAAAAAGTATATACAAAGTTTACAAACTCTGTAGACAGTTTCTCCAAGAAATCTTATCACATTTTGAGACTTCAACTTAATTGATATTAAAAAAAAGGCATTTTATAAATTATTTTTATTAAACTCCTTATTGCTTTCAGTTAATCTTAGCAGCTTGAGTATGTAAAAATGGGTTTCTTTTCCTCTTGAATGCGCATAGGACTCTAAACACTGCTGCCTTAGAGGCAATTCCATTTTCTTTAAATACCATGTAAATACCACCTCTGCTATCCTGCTACTGAACAGAGTAAGGTGTACAATGTTTTTCACCCGCAAGCCTCATTTCTTACTCCCATGCCTTTGAGTCTATAAAAAATTACTTTACCTCGCTAACGATGTGCCACAGCGGATGCACTATTATTAGCATCCTTTGTTCTGAAGAAAATGCATAGAACTCGCATTGTGGTCATGAGTGTGGTTGCTCCAAATCGCCTCTGGGTCTATGGATCTCAGGAAGGGTTGGGGTGGAACTGGGTCTCCCTGATGGTATGAGAGGCAGTTCAGCTGAGGGCTCTGGGGTTCTGACTGCTTTCTGGGAAAGTGGAGACTTCACGTTCGTGATCGTCTCCATGTACCTCTTTCGTACTCTCCGTTCTAATGTACAAGGGGCTTAACGGGTATGACGTCAGCAATGTACTACTACCTGACTTGCTTGTGTACACTGGGCGCTTGAAGCCACGGGGCATGGAGGAAGCAGGATAAATGCTTTGTTGATAAATCAGGTCTGAATTCTATTAGGGGTTTTTGCTGGGTTGAAGAATAGGTCTCTCCAACATGCTGTTTCCTGTCAGAGAGTAAAGACGCTGCCTGTTATTTGCTGCCTTGAAATGCTGAAGAGACAGTCAATCTCCAGGATAACTGGCTGAGATGGAGAACACACACTGCTCTCTTCATCACAGTGCTTGCAGAAGCCCAGGGCACCAGTTATTGCTTCCAAGACCTCCTTCTCTCTCTTTATTGATTATCTATTAGATGTAAAATGAAAAAATGGAAGAATAAACACCTGGGTATAAAGAAATATTTGTTCCATGATCAAATAGGTTGTCCAATATTGAATCACTGACCTTTTGACCACCAGATTAAACAGCTTGTAGTACAAGCAACTAGACAGACCTTTTCACGTTGAAGGTGAATTTGTGACAATAGGGAAAAAATAACATATCAGCAAAGCATGAAGGGCATTACTAGTGCCCTTAACAGGGATGAAGGTCTGAGAAAAATCTAACAAAAATGTTCAGTGTTGTTAAGGGGCTTATAGGTGTCTAGTCTTGTGGTTCTCCATCTTGCCTGTACATTAAAATTACATTAGGCATTTTTAATTTTAACTTATTGTTGAAATATAATAAATACATGGTTTTAGAAATAGAATGTACAAATCATTAATGTGTAGATCAATTAATTTTTTCAAGCTATATATACCCAATTAACCACTACTAGGATGAGAAATAGAACATTCCTAACTCTCAGAAGCCCCCATTTTCTTCTCTTAATCATTGCCTCCCTATGGTAGGAAACCCTGTCCCGACTTTGAATACTCTAAACTTTTTATAATTATTTTTGAAGTTTCCATCCATGGAATAATAGTGCATTATGTTTTTTTATATCTGTCTGGTTTTCCTTTTTCTTGCTCAATAGTGTTTGCAAGAGGCAGTAAGTATGCTCATTCCCATTGTTACCTAGTGCTCCATTTTTGTATATGCAGCCATTTATTTACTTTTTTCTACTTTGATGGACCTTTGAGTTGGCCTCAGTTTTTGGCTCTTGCAAACAGTGCAGTCATAAATATAACTTTTTGAATGTTTTGGTGGGACATATGTAAGCGTTTTGTTGGCCATGTATCCAGGAATGGAATTGCTGGACCATGGGATATGTGTATATTCAATTTAGCATATGTAGTCTTCATTTTCCAAAGTAATTTTTTTTTTTTTTTACTAATCTACACTCTTTGTTTAGTTGCTCCGCATTCTTACCCATCTAGATACTTTAAAAATATCAGTACCTTTGGGGATGGGGAGAGATGAAAAATATGTCCATATTTAAGGTCTACCTGGGATTCCACCCAGAGCAGTTTAATCAGAGTTCCTGGGGGTCAGACCCAAGAACTCGTATTTTTAAAAATCTCCCCAGATGGCACTAATGTGTACCAGAGAAGAGAACTGAAAATCATCAGTATTCAGATGAGGTGACTGGGATATGAGGGGATGAAATGCTTTGCCCAAATCACCTGCAGCTGAGAGGGAAGCTAGGCTGAGACGCCAAGTCTCCTGATTCCTGCTCTGGACTTTGTCTTCCCAACCAGTCTCACTTGAAGGTACTTCCTCACTACTCCAACCTGATACTGTGAAATGAACTTTGATTTAACCTGCATATTTGGAACACTTTTTTGTTTACAAAGCAGTTTTTCAGGTTTTGTAAGATAGGTAGAGCAGGTATATAGGGCCAGCTACAAAATCTGTGGAATCCAGCGCAAAATGAAAATGGGGGGGGGGTGGGTAGAAGGGGGCTCAAGAAGGAAGGGATTGTATATACTTATGCCTGATTCACACTGTTGTATGGCAGAAATCAACGGCATTGTAAAGAGATTACCTTCCAATTAAAAAAAAAATCAAGTCTCCTTATTTTAAAGCAATTGAATATTTTAGGACCATGATAACGGACCATTAAACCAAGCATGGGGCGTCTCTAAAAGTGGAGCCCTATGTGATTGTATCCCCATGAGGCTGGCCTGCCCCTGCCGGTGTTAATGTTATTTGCAAGTTAGAGTTGAATAAGTAAGTCTCAGCAACTTGGTAGGGGTCAGCTTAAAAGTAGAGACTGGTCTGATAATGCCTGGTTTGCCTTTCTGGCCTAGAGGGTAGGCATGTCTTTTTTCCTCCCAAGATTTTCTAAGATAAAATGAATAAAAATTATATAAAGTGAAAGTGAAGTCACTCAGTCATGTCCGACTCTTTGTGACCCCTTGGACTGTAGCCCACCAGGCTCCTCCGTCCATGGGATTTTCCAGGCAAGAATACTGGAGTGGGTTGCCATTTCCTTCTCCAGGAGTTCTTCGCGATCCAGGGATTGAACCCAGGTGTCCAGCATTGTAGGCAGACGCTTTACCATCTGAGCCACCAGGGAAGTCTAGACTATCTGCAAAAAGCTTATTGAGAGAGCACATTTGAAAAAAAAAAAAAATCTAATGAGGGCTCATCTTTCAAAATAAGTAAAATGAAAGTGAAAGTCACTCAGCTGTGTCTGACTCTTTGCAACCCCGTGGACCATAGAGTCCACAGAATTCTCCAGGTCAGAATACTGGAGCCGGTAGCTGTGTAGCTGTTCCCCTCACCAGGGGATCTTACCAACCCAGGGCTCGAACCCATGTCTCCCACATTGCCTCCCTTCTCCAGGGGATCTTTCCAACCCAGGGATCAAATGGAGGTCTTCTACATTGCAGGTGGAATCTTTACCAGCTGAGCTAACGGGGAAGCGTTTTTTCAAAATGAGTAAAGAATGTTTATTTTGAGAGAATGAAATGAAGTCCAATTAACTACTATTAAAACTGCTATCTGGTCTCCTTGCCTTCACTCTCTGTTTGGACATCTCTGCTCTTTTTTCTGAGACATGCGGCTAATAAACTCTGTCTAGATCTGTGGATCCCTCCAATAGATACCTTAATAAGTCTTGTGTCAGGAGTAGTGGAAGAAAGAGAAGGAAATGTCAACTATTTTATTGGGGTAGAAGCTTATAACAACACATGTAAATATGACAGAACTATGAAGTGAGCATGGAGTTGGAATACAAAAGAAGTAATTCCCAATTCTCTGTGTTGTAGAACAAAGCAAGGATAATAAAAACTTACCACTACCATTTCCAGTTAATCTTTCCTCCCATCCCCCACTATTCCCCCTAGTTATTCTTATAGACTATTCTACAGCTAACCTCAAAAGCTTGAGATAGGTCATAATCAATAAGATATATTATCAAGTATCCAATAATGTGGGTATAATTTCTGTTCAGTTTTGGTATTTATGAAGTTTCCCTTTTTAGTTGTTTAGGGATATTCGTGGAATGGCAAGGATTAATACATAACTTTTTTTTTCTTAAGTGGTTTCAGTTCAGTTCAGTCGCTCAGTCATGTCCAACTCTTTGCGACCCCATGAACCACAGCACGCCAGGCCTCCCTGTCCATCACCAACTTCCGGAGTTCACCCAAACTCATGTCCATCGAATTGATGATGCCATCCAGCCGTCTCATCCTCTGTTGTCCCCTTTTCCTCCTGCCCCCAAATCCCTCCCAGCATCAGGGTCTATTCAAATGAGTTAGCTCTTCGCATGAGGTGGCCAAAGTATTGGAGTTTCAGCTTTAGCATCAGTCCTTCCAAAGAACACCCAGGACTGATCTCCTTTAGGATGGACTGGTTGGATCTCCTTGCAGTCCAAGGGACTCTCAAGAGTCTTCTCCAACACCACAGTTCAAAAGCATCTATTCTTTGGTGCTCAGCTTTCTTTATAGTCCAATTCTTACATCCATACATGACCACTGGAAAAACCATAGCCTTGACTAGATGGACCTTAGTCGGCAAAGTAATGTCTCTGCTTTTTAATATGCTGTCTAGGTTGGTCATAACTTCCCTTCCAAGGAGTAAGTGTCTTTTAATTTCATGGCCGCAATCACCATCTGCAGTGATTAGGTTTTTACAAATGACTTCAGCTGAATTAGTCTGTTTCCAGAAGACATGCAAGACCGTTTCTTCCTTGTGGTTTTCTCCCACACCTGGACTCTTGTACTCCTCCCATTCCATAAGAGTGAGGATTCAGGAGTCAGAACTCAGAACTCAAACCCAAACCACCATGTAGTTGTGTTAAATGGTCTATGACTTTTTAAAAGTCACTTGTCCTCCTTTACCTTCTTCATCATTAAAAGCAAATATTATAGTCTGAGTTGTGCCCACCTCTCTACCAGGTTTCTGTGTTGAGATCCTACCCCCCTAGCAGCTCAGAATGTAACTAGAGTTATTTGCACTAGTTATTTGTAACTTCCCTTATTGCACTTTTACTTCCTGAGGTTTCAGTTACCCACATTCAACTGCGATCTGAAAATATTAAAAGGAAAATACCAGAAATAAACAATTCATGAGTTTAAAATTGTGTGAAGTTTTGAGTAGCCTGATGAAACCTTGCTTAGTCTCGCTCTGTTCCCCCGAGACATCAGTCATCTCTTTGTCCAGCATATCCTGCCTGTTAGACACTTAGCTGTTATCTTAGTTATCAGATGAGCATTGTGGTATCACAGTGCTTGTGTTCAAAAAAATCCTTCTTTTGCTTAATGGTGGCCCCAATGCACAAGATTAGTGATGTTAGCAATTTGGATATGCCAAAGAGAAACCACAAAGTGCTTCCTTAAGGGAAAAGGTGAAAGTATTCAACTTAAGGAAAAAAAAAATTTTTTTTTTTTTTTTTTGCTGTGGTTGCTAAGATATATGGTAAGAATGATTCTTCTGTGAAATTGTGAAGAAGGAAGAAGAAATTCATGCTAATTTTGCTGTCACACTTTAAGATGCAAGAGTTATGGACACTTAAAAGTGCTTAGTTAAGATAGAACATGTATTAAATTTTAAATTTGTGCAAGAAGATATTTTGAGAGAGAAAAAGACCACGTTTGCTTAGCTTTAATTACAGTATGTTGTTAGGATTGTTCTATTTTATTATTAGTGGTTGTTAATCTCCTACTGTGCCTAATTTGTAAATTAAAATTTACCATAGCTATGTATGTATAGGAAAACATGCAATATACCACGCTATAGCATTCAGGACTATCTGTGGTTTCAGGCGTCAACTGGGAGTCTTAGAACGTTTCACCTGCAGGTAAGGGAGGACTGTTGTATATTTGGAGATATGGCCTTTAAAGCAACAATTCAGATTCAGTAAAGGCTTTAGCATGGGTTCTAAGGAGGAGATAGGAAATAGGGACCCAGAAAGACCATGTGGAGACTGAAAGAGAAGACAGACATCTACTAACCGGGGAAAATGGACTCAGATGAAATCACCCTACTGGCACTGTGATATTTGACTTCTAGTCTCCAGCATTGTGAGGATATAATTTATGTTGCTTTAGCCACGTGATCTATGGTACTTTGTTATGGCAGCCCTAGCAAAGTAATGCAGGGATAATTAGTGCTGACTTTAAAGATTGTTTTGTGGAATAAATGATATTGGGCTGCTGATTGTGGAGTTTAATGTGTGTGTCAGTTACTGCGTACGTGCATGCTAAGTTGCTTCAGTCATGTCAGACTCTTTGGGAGCCTATAGACTGTAGCCTGCCAGGCTCCTCTGCCCATGGGATTCTCTAGGCCTGAATACTGGAGTGGGCTGACATGCCCTTCTCCAGAGGATCTTCCCAACCCAGGGATCGAACCCTTGGGTCTTGTGTCTTTTGCATTGGCAAGCAGGTTATTTACCACTAGCAGTACCTGGGAAGCCCTGTGAGTTACTGTTGTGGCCACTAAAACTTGCTTTTCCATCTGTAGCACATAGTCTGTCTCCCTGTCTCATCTCACTCTTCAACTTTGCCCTTAATGAACAGCATGAATCCCAAAGAAACAGCATGAATTCCAGACAGGTGATTTAAATCAAAGAAATTTAGTTATTTTTCCCATTGTATTTTTGTGTTCATTTATTGATTTACTAACTTATACTTTAAATACGAAGCCTGAAATGTCCCTTTCCTTGTTGAGAAGTCAAATGTATTAATAAATTCCTAGATGTAGCTGTATTCCTAGGTCTGCTGAGCTGTCTCTGAGCTGCATCTGTTCTTACGTACTCGCCGCTTGTCATCCATACCAAGACAGAAATATGAGAAAGAGGACAGATTGATGTTTTCAGGGGTAATCCTCTGATAGCCTTTTTCTCTTTTGCAGAAGGACCATTTTTCTTGCTAGCTATCTTTAATAAAAGCCCTCATTTTATTCAATAGACTGTGTTAATATTACCCTGAGAATAGTTAGTATTTATATAGCAGTTTCCCTAGAAGCTCAAAGCACTATATAAATATTGTCTCATTAAAAACTCATCTATCCCCATGAATTAGGTTACTAGCTGCTGCTATTTCCCTGATGTGCAGTTGGAGAAACAGAGGGTGAATGACTTTTACAAATTCAAAAAAACTGGGAAGGAAATGCAGAAAAGCAGCACCTCCTCAGATTTGGTGATAACACCTCCTCCAGACAGCTCCCCAGATTTTTACAAATTGAAAGGCATTCAGCACAAGGCCACAGTCTATCTATGCTTTGATGAGTAATTACAACATTGTAAACGTCAGGATCCTTGCTTTTCTTTGGGGACTGAGGCCGGTGTCTTAGCTGGTGAGGGCTAAACAGCACTTTAACTAGTAGGACTTGACTGTTCTGGCTTATTTTTCCTTTTTCCTTTTTTTTTGGTTTGTGGGCTTGCCATGCGTCACTGCTGGTTTATTCAGATCACTTTGGATATTCTCTCTGATTTTTTTCAGTAATCTTTTCATATCAGTAACTACTACAAGGTCCTACCACATCCTTTCATTTTACCAAAGGCTTTGATCTGGTCTAGTCACCAAATCTCCTAATTCAAGGGTATGATTCTATATCTATTTTTCATTCTTTTAATGTGTTGTCTTCCTTTGTCTTTATTTCCATCTCTGCAAATAGAAAGGCATGGGTTAGTTCAGTTCAGTTCTGTTGCTCAGTCATGTCTGACTCTTTGCGACCCCATGAGTTGCAGCACGCCAGGCCTCCCTGTCCATCACCATTTCCCGGAGTTTACTCAAACTCATGTCCATCGAGTTGGTGATGCCATTCAGCCATCTCATCCTTTGTCATCTCCTTCTCCTCCTGCCCCCAATCCCTCCCAGCATCAGTGTCTTTTCCAATGAGTCAACTCTTCACATGAGGTGGCCAAAGTATTGGAGTTTCAGCTTTAGCATCAGTCTTTCCAAAGAACACCCAGGACTGATCTCCTTTAGATTGGACTGGTTGGATCTCCTTGCAGTCCAAGGGACTCTCAAGAGTCTTCTCAGTTACATGGCTGCAAAAACTAATAAGTTTATCAAGTTCATTGCTAATACATGTTACTTAATAAAATCTACATAATTAACAACACAAATACTAATATGGCTGTACAATCAAGCAACTGAACACAGAGACCAAACATGAAGGGACTGCTAGCATTAAGGATGCTTCTTCCCCAGAAATGAACTGGTTAAAGGAAACTGTAGCAGAAATGGTATGCAAAAATAGTCCAAGTCTGAGAAGGAAGCCAGAGGGGAACCAAGGCACTGCAGGTGGCTTTCCTGCTTCTGGGTCAGGGCTGAATTGAAATTGTGACTGCAAGACTGACAGGTCTTTATTATAATATTCATCTCTCCCTAAAATCTAGTGAACAGCTTCCCTACTGATTCAGATAATGCCTATTGCTGAACATCTGCAGCTAGAGAAAGGACTATTACTTTTGGCTGAAAGCCTTCTGATAGAGGATACTTTATTAGAAGCGAAGCAGCAGCCTTCACCTGCAGTGAAATGGAGATATGCCATGGATTTTTAATTCAGCATTTTCATGGCACAGCATATTCAAGCATACCTTGCTTAATTGCTCCTTGAAAGGTTTTGAGATTTGTCCCATGAAAGACAGTATGTCTGAGGTTTTGTTCTTTACAATGTAAAAATACTCCTCCTTTTGTCTTTCCTTACAAATTAAGAAAGACTAATTTTTTATGCTATTATCAGATTCAGGATTGTAAAAAGCATCATTTTCTCTCAGAAAAAAATTTTTAAACATGATTACTAATTCCCTATATTGATGACTGAGAAAACAAAGAACAGAACAAGAGGGTTTTATCTTCTAGTAAGTGTTACTGCACTTTCTTAAGAGACAGGTGCTATAAATGAATTTGTTAAGGAGAGTTTGCAAAGAATATATACATTTAAATTAAGCAAATGCTAGATTTTCACGAGAGTGAAATTACATCTGCAACTAGCTTTTAAAAAACACGAGTCAGAAACAGTATACTATTACAATTGTAAGAAAATTTTCACAGGAAAAAATAAATGCTATGCACAAATTTCAAAATTCATTGTATAGATTTTATGTTAACAGCATGATTATAGATATTTTCTGAGGTTAAAGTGTTTTAAAGTCCTACATATTCTTTGTTGCTTTATTCTCTGGTACTCACTTACTATGTTCAAAGATACTATTTCCTGAGAGGCAACAACATCTCTTCCCATAATTGATCTTTTTTAATTTTTCTGCATGAGAAATTGGTACTTTTGTACTGGTGGCAGAAGTAAGACGAGAAAAATCCAGAGGCAAGTTCTGGCGCAGTCAATGTTATTAGCCACTTGAAAGTGAAAGCGAAGTGAAAGTGAACGTCGCTCAGTTGTATCCGACTCTTTGCGACCCCATGGGCTATACGGTCTATGGAATTCTCCAGGCTAGAACACTGGAGTGGGTAGCCTTTCCCTTCTCCAGGGGATCTTCCCAACCTGGGGATCGAACCCAGGTCTCCCGCATTGCAGGCGATTCTTTACCAGCCGAGCCACAAGCGAAGGCCACTAGCCACTTGAGGGATCAACAAAAATGGTAAAGCGGGTGAAGCGCTTTGATTGGCCTAGCCATACTGTATGCTCACCCGCGTTCAGCCTTATCCAGGGAGGGTCTACTAGGCAAATGTGCCAGGCGAGAGGGGCGAGAGAGCCAGGGCTCCGGAGTCTTAGGAAGCTGAGTAAGCACCCCTTACTCTCACAGCCAAACTGGCCTTTCTCAGCATTAGAATGTTCCTATCACCTGTTATTGCCCTTTACGTATGCTAGGTGTTTTCTAAGCACTTTATAGCTTTTTAAATTTAATGATGAGAATGTGTCCTCATTTCTTTTCACTCACCCTACATACATACACCTATAAACACATATTTACATAAGTATTCTATATATAATATGTGTATATATTAGCTTTTGATTTTAATTAAAATAATATATGTATGTATATATGTATTTATTACTGTCTGGGTATATATTCTCTTCTGATTTTTTTTTTTAAATCAAGCACATTTATATCCCATCTCCTTTGACAGCCCTTTGTGAAACCCCACAGTGTTAGGGTTAGGGTTAGGCTCCTTCAAGGCCACTGATGGAGGGACTCCCCAGACCATGTCCACTTATGTTAGAATTTCATACTTGTCACTTGGCTGTATTCTAAATTATTTGAAGCTGGGGATAGTTTTTGACACATTTTGGTGTGCCAGGTAGCTCACACAGACCTGGCCCAGAGTATATGCTCATCTGTTTGCTAAGGAGTTAGAATCTAACTAGAGCTTTGAAGAACGAGTGGAATTATTGTTGGCAGAGTTCAAGGGAATTATTTATTTCCTAGATTATAATTTATATTTTGCTCTGTCAAAGCAAAATCTCTTCTTAATACCAAAAATATAATCACAGCTGAGAATATAAATATGGCTAGAAACTGGAAAATGAGATTATATAGATAATTAGACATTCATTCAGAGAGTAAACAGCTGTACTGGCTTGAGCCCATGAAATCGGCTTTATTCATCTTTATGTATAATTTAAACTAACTTATATGCTTTTATAAAAATGTTACTTACTTCCTTTACTTATAACTATGAAAAGTTTATCTCACTAATTCATGTAATCATAAGTGACTCATAGATCAATTGAACAGAAGGAGCTTTGAATATCCTCCATTTTGCAAATGAGGAAACTGAAAGCCAGCTATTTTAAATGGTTGGGCCAAAGTCACACATTAGATTGCTAGCAGAGTCAGGACTCTGACTTAGAATATATATTTTATTTGATAAAGAATCAGGCCTAGCAAAGGGCTTCCCTTGTGGCTCAGCTGGTAAAGAATCTGCCAGCAATGAGGGAGACCTGGGTTTGATACCTGGGCTGGGAAGATCCCCTGGAGAAGGGAAAGGGCTACCCACTCTAGTATTCTGGCCTGGAGAATTCCATGGACTGTATAGTCCGTGGGGTTGCAAAGAGTCAGATATGACTGAGTGACTTTCACTTTCACTTTCAGGCCTAGCAGTTACCTTGCTCTGAATAACAACTCAAATATTTATTGGGTGAATAAATTATTTTTATTAGGCACTTCTATAACAGAAAAGTGAAAGTGAAAATCCTCCGTCCATGGGATTTTCCAGGCAAGAGTATTGGAGTGGGTTGACATTTCCTTCTCCAGAGGATCTTCCCGACCCAGGGATTAAACCTGGGTCTCCTGCATTGTAGGCAGATGCTTTACCATTTGAGCCACCAGGGAAGTTCAAGAACAGAACAGAAGCTGGCCTAAATAACTGGCATGGCCACAGTGGGTACCTATGGACTAAGTGTCAGCTCTGAGAGCCATGACATTAACCACTGTGTGAATTAAGTAGGCACATGCTTAGGGCTTACGGTTCATTTAATTCAACCCGTTCCTTTTCTAGATGTGTCCCATACCATGCATTCAAATCAAGAAGTGGAAATCAGGTTGTCAGCTCTTGGTAGCCAGTGCTTTCTGCTATATCATATTTAAGTGTGTGGAGAGAAATGAAGCGAGGTTATAGTAGACAGAGTAATCTGGTTAATAATAACCAAATGGCTAAATAATGAGACAGAGCAAGTTTGTCTTACAGGTACAGTAACCAAAAGGGTAACCTAAACCATGGGCAGGGAAAGAGTGAAGATGAAACAAATAAGAAAGTAAGAAATCAAGAAGCTATAGAGATCATGAAAGTCTGTAACTAAAATGCATCACTTAAAATTATAGATCATGCAATCCTTAAAACATTTCCAGAATGGGTTGCTTGGTGTTCAAACTAGGACAAACAGAAGGAAGGAGACTGTAATAGTCAATACTGTGTTTTCAGCCCATGTCTTCAATCATATTTTTTGGTTTCAACATCCAAATACCTCTGTAGAATCCCAAATCCTGATGTCTGGAGTAGCAGAGACCTTGGCAGTGAAATAAAAGACATCCCGTGAAGAAAATTATGCTACTCTTTAAATCTTGTACCTCTAAGCTTTTAAATGTTACCCCACAAAGAGAACTAGAATGAGGGTCAAACGCACCTACCCAATTATGAAGCAGAGTGGTTCTGCTAGAGAGTCAGTTTTATTCTCATTTATCATAGCACAAAGTCAATAAGTTATATGTGACAATTAATACACCTGGAAATAATGGTGTAGGATTTTCTTTGAATATTTGTAGATTTCTCAACATTACAAGTGAAACAGAAGCAATTACCAGAGTTAGAATTGTTTTTCTTTTGCCAGCAGAAATAGTGGATTGTAAAAGTATGACAGTTATTCATTGCCTTTCAAAGAAGGCTTTCTCTTTTAGTTTTCCTGTTTGTTTTGAACCTTGTGTACACATTACTTAAAAAAATTTAAATATAAAGGAAAGTGTTATTTATTTATTGTGAGGCTGTAGGGCTGTGGGGGGGTGCTCTGCATTTTAATGAAATGGTCTTCAAAGAACATGTCAATAGTCTCCTATCTTTTTTTTTTTTTTTTTTTTAATGAATGAAGGTAAACCAATAAATTAAGATATGTTTGGCTACTTTCCCAGTTCCTCCCCTTTCTCTCTAGAGCTGCTCGGTCACTCACCCCTGCAGTAAGAATTTAGCTGAGTACATGTGATGAGTGAAAAATTTGGTAATGCACCCCAAAGCAAAACCCGAATGCCTTTTTAGTCGCTATTTAGACTATGTTACCATTCCCTCAGTTTATATAAATAATGACTTAAGTGGCATTTTCAAAAGTTTTAATATTATACTAAATAAACACAGTTATATAATATACCTCTGAAAATCCTCTGACTCCCTGAGAAGGAAAAGCTGCTCCTGATACAGCGCTTATCCTTTTTAATCTTGACGTTATTAGGCATTCTGAGTGTATTTGCCAGTCCGTTTGTGTGAGCTGTAAATCATATGAATATGTATACCCATTGACCACCCAGGACAAAATAATGTTATTGATCATCCACACCTAGGCAATTATCCCTGAAATGATCAGACCTTCTGAAATCTGAGCCATATGTCACCAACTCATAAATCAAAGCTAGAGCTCAGTGAAAGCTTGAGTGGCTCTATCTACTGAGACTGGCTGCGAGGTTTCTTTTGCCCCATTACTTCTTAGGAACCCTGGGGAGGAATACCTTTCCTGTGAATCCTCTCATTGGCTGTATCCCAAGCAGCCCAGCTATGATTTGACATTCATTCTCTCAGTGGAAGGCTGTGTGATTCAGACAAAGGAGAAGCTGACAGCCTCACTTTGCAGTGTGTATGAATATTTAAAACTTATGCTAACATTGCACATGACTGGTAAATAGTGATTTGCCATGCCTAAACTGAATGGATTTTGCACTTATTTTGTCTTTGTCTTTTGAATGTCTAAATAAAGAAAAAAAAAAAGAGTCCTTTAACCTCATAAGCATGTCATTTTCACTCTAAAACCATCTGTACCTTGTTTCATTCAGTCAACTGACAAAAACGTATACTTTATACTAAAAAAGGATTGCATGTGAATTCTTAATTTCTAGTTTTATATTGTAGTTTCTAGGTGCATGAGTCGGAGTTATAATTACCAAATATTCTATTTCCTAATTGTAGGATCTTTTATCTAATTTACCCATACTGGATCTTTCTTTCCTCGACTCTAAAATAAAGGCTTGGGTTAAAACAGAGGGCATGTGTTATTTGACCAGTGCCTCTTTATCGAGGCAGGACTTAAAACCTTATAATAATTAATTTTTCAATGTTTAGAGAACATGATGTTTTTCCTAATAATAATTCATAGTTTCAGTGTCTTTTGAAAAAAAAAAAAAATTACGAGATCCAGGGACCAAGACCCTGGGACCAACCAACATCTGAAGGCAAGAAGCTGCTGAACGCTTCAGATGATGGTGTGGCTCTCCAGTGCGCCACCTTTCTTGTGCTCCTTGTTAGATTCCTCTAACACTGAGGCTTGGAGAGGCGATGGCACCCCACTCCAGTACTCTTGCCTGGAAAGTCCTATGGACGGAGGAGCCTGGTGGGCTGCAGTCCATGAGGTTGCTAAGAGTCAGGCACGACTGAGCGACTTCACTTTCACTTTTCACTTTCATGCATTAGAGAAGGAAATGGCAACCCACTCCAGTGTTCTTGCCTGGAGAATCCCAGGGACGGGAGAGTCTGGTGGGCTGCTGTCTGTGGGGTAGCACAGAGTCGGACACGACTGAAGTGACTTAGCAGCAGTAGCAGCAGCAGCAATGCTGAGGCTTAATAACAGCTGCCGTTTAGGCAGCCCTTGCAGAGCATGTTTTCCTACAGCTGCCCTCCTTCGCTCATTCATATTCCCTATCTTGTGAGCACGTGTTTTCTGGAGCTTAAACTCTAAAAGTCTTGTGATTTATTTCTTGAGAAGGGTCAGGAATAATTTAGCTTTACAGCAAGACATTTTGTTAAGGCCTAAGCTGTTTTTTAAATTACTAAAAGGCATGTTATGTTTGGTGATTTTTGCAGTAAACTTATATGACGGAGGCTGATATTTTGCTGCATGGGCTTGAGTCTGCCCAGGTCCCAGAGGCTACCTGTAGTTTCTTGCTCCATGGATTTCAAAATAGCTGCTAAACACACCAAACCAGCAAGAACGCTCTTGCTCTAGTTTGCTCAATGATGTCTTAGAGCATTTAACCTAATCATGGGAAAATATGTATCACCTTTGCATTATCTATCGATTAGAAGCCGGTCTCAAGATCTATTTGCTCTCAAGGGGATGGTGCATTAGGAGGTGGGAATCACTGAAGTCACACTAGGATATTTCTGCCACATATGAGGAAATATTTTTTACTTCAGTAAACATTTATTCAGCATTTACCACATATAGCCTTCATTCACTAAATGTAAAAGAAAACTATAGCGATAAGTACTTTGAAAATACAAAATTGAAAAAGATAAAGTACCTTCTTTCTAGAAAATTACATTTAATGTGAAAGTCAAATCAATACATTTATAATTCTATTTAGGTCTTCTCTGGATGGCTCAATCTGTAAAGAATTCACCTGTAATGGAGGAGACTGCCTGCAATGCAGGAGACCTGGATTCAGTCCCTGGGTCAGGAAGATCCCCTCGAGAAGGAAATAGCAACCCATTTTAATATTCTTACCTGGGAAATCCCATGGACAGAGGAACCTTGCAGGCTATAGTCCATGGGGTCGTAAGAGTCAGACGTGATTTAGTGACTAAAGCACAACCATATAATTCTACTTATACCCTAAAAAATACTTAAAAGGTGTTCATAGTGTGCCTCTGAGAATCTCTTGGATTAAAATATGTTCACTTTGACTGTATTTTTGATGCTTTTGAATTGTGGTGTTGGAGAAGACTCTTGAGAGTCTCTTGAACTGCAAGAAGATATAGCCAGTCCATCCTAAAGGAGATCAGTCCTGAATATACATTGGAAGGACTGATGCTGAAGCAGAAACTCCAATACTTTGGCCATCTGATGTGAAGAACTGACTCATGTGAAAAGACTCCGATGCTGGGAAAGACTGAAGGCGGGAGGAGAAGGGAATGACAGGAGAAGAGATGGTTGGATGGCATCACCAACTCAATGGACATGAGTTTGAGTGAACTCCGGGAGTTGGTGATGGACAGGGAGGCCTGGCGTGCTGCAGTCCTTGGGGTCGCAAAGAGTCGAACACAACTGAACGACTGAACTGAACTGACTGAGACTGTATTTACTTCTGATAGTGGACTAAAAGTTTCAACAAAGTGTTCAAATATATTTGGTTCTTTTGCTTAGCTCTCAGTTTACCAGAGAAATGAATTTGATGATTGTTGTAGAGCAAAGACAAAGATAATGCCTTTCATTCTCTATTTCACTTAAGTATAAGTATGATATAAAATCAAAAAGAAAACAATCAGTGCCAGGCACGGAATAGGTTATCAACATCCCATAGAGGAGCCTGGTGGGCTATAGTCCATGAGGTTGCACAGAGTCGGGCACCGCTGAGCAGCTAACACATCCATAGGTTATTAAAATCTTTGTTTATTTTCTCCTTCAGGAACAGAAAGACCACTAATGGAGAAAGCATGTTGAAGATTCTTCATAGTTATTTGTAAATGCTTTAATATCACACTGAGTTATTCACGGTGGATTGTCTATAGAAAATGTATTGTACCATGTATCAAAAATAAGATGTCTTGCTTCCTTATTTTAGCACACCTCTGCCTAACACATCTTATCCTTGTTCTCACCCCCTACACCTTAAGGAAAAAAAGAAATTACATTCCAAGTGCTAACACAAATTTCTGCAAATCGGATTGCAGACAAAGACTTTAATTGCGACAACTCTAAAAGACACAAACGCATGAAGCACATGGGACTGTACACAGTCTCTACTTAAAGTGATTGATAGTAAAACCTCATGGGCACTAATGAGACCTGTGATCACTGCAGAGACAGCGTGTGCTGCCTAATTAGGAGGGAAAAGTGCTATTCACTGTTTCATTATGACATTTTTAGCAGGGAGAAAAATGGGGCATTGTTCATATTACACTTAAAATTATCTACTAAAATGTGTCCTGTAGAATCCTCTCGCAGAGACAAATTTCTGTATTCTCCAGATCCCTGTCAATATATATGTATGTACAAATAGCAGATTAAGGAATGTCTTATCTATGGATGATTCACTGTTTCCTTATTTGCTAAAAATAAAGCCATATCATTTGCTCATTTTTTCCCCTATTTCTTGGAGAGGAAAATATGGCCTTGCTTGTCTTTTTTTATTCAGATTTTGTAGATTAGACATTCCAATTTAAATGATTTGCTTAAATCAACTTTCAACCTAAATTCTTACCAGTCTGTTCTCTTTGGGTTTGAGGATGCTGCTCATTTTTCTCTGACTCTTGAAGTAAGAAAAGAAAAATACTCAGTTTGGCATATTTTTCTCCTCATTCAGCGATGATCTGCAGCATATTTAGACTTGGTGATGAAATGGATTTTATCCCTATTTTACAGAGAAAAACAAGACTTAGGATGTTGAGAGTCCTGCCCAGTGCCTCCTGGTGACTAGTACTTGGGATGAATAAAAGGAAGCTTGAATATAAATGTGTTGATTATGAAGGAATCAGGAGTTTTTCTTTCCTTGCATCAGATATTCCATTTACACACACATGTGGATAGAGTAGATGAGTATTATAGATTCATATCTTGCTTTTGCAGCTGGAGAATGCTGTATGTAAATAGGACTGCGTATATGCATATTCCCAATCGTCTAGGAGCTGACTGGATTTTCTATGTTTAGGCTTCTCCTCTAGTCATTTCATCAGATATAGGGCTCCGTCAGGCAACTGCTTCATTTGCAAATACCTCTTCATTTACAATCCCCTGCTAATCTTTGTTGGACATACACAGTGAAATAATGAGGTGTCAGTTGTCTGCTCCAAAATTACCTTCTGAATACATTTGCCTCTGTCGGGCAGCGGTGTCAAACGTATTCGTGTGTCAGACAGTGTTTTAAGTGAAATTTCAAGAATACAATGATAAAGAGGCTTTTGTGCTGAGAGTCATTTTCTTCATACCAAAAGCTGGCTGGTTTCTTGCCTGATTCATTCCCAGCATCAAGGTGTTTAAAGTGTGTTATAAAGAGGAACGTATAGGAATTAGGGAGGGACAACTGACAGGAAGCATCAGTGAACTTTGTGTGTAAGTGAATGGATGAGCCAGCAGCTTAGAACAGGAAAAGTGTCAAGCTGGGTTAGCTTGAGTTACTCTCCAAAGTGAAAGTGCACCCAGGTCATTTCTTTCCATGGGAGATTTGCTTCTGACTGTAATGTTATAAATCGTGATTGTACAACCCTGCACTTTATAATCAAGTGGATGAAGCTGAATTGCTTAGTCCTTATTATATGTAAGGACTATTCTATACCCCCATAAGTAAAATATGGCCTTGTTTGTGGGCTAAAATACATAATATTTTACCAGTAATATATAATATATATTCTGAGTAATATATAATATTGTATATTCTGAGTAATACATGATATTTGCTCATGTGAAGTTCATGGCCCAGTGAGGCTTAGTTTCGAAACAGTAAACCAATAAACTTACGATCAAGAGAAACCTGTAGAAGGTGCTAATTGAGCACTAAGTGTGGAATTATTAGATAACAAAGACCTGTTTTTTGGAAGTCCATTGAGCTGAGGTCTTGGTCTGGCAACAACAACAACAACAAAAAAGAATGTGACGTCTCAGAGAGCCAGTAGATCAACACAGTAATTATTATAAGTGTCTTGCATTGGGTTTCTAAGAAGCAGAGCCTGGGAAGGCTGATTTATTGAGAGTGCCCTTGGAAGAAACCTGGAAGGTAGATGCGGGAAGCAAGAAGGGGCAGGGGAAGAAGCCAGATAAACGTGTTGTCTTCCTGCAGAGACCTCTGGGGCATGATTGACACTGCTGAGTTATCATGCTTTGGGGTGGGTCAGGCTTGTGTGTCCCATACCAGTCAAAATTGGCTGCAGGTTGTAGCATTTCTTGGTGAGTTGGCTCCTGTCCCCTGAAGGCAGCTTTCTGGAGAGGTGTAGCTGTGAGCTATTTGCAGTTCACCGTGACAGCCACTCAGGGATGGATGGGTGCATGGACCCGGTACAACGACTAATGTTTATTGCGTGCTTAATGTTTAAGGGTCCAGCACTCTGACAGATGTTTTACATTTACAAATTGTATTAATTATATGAGGGAGTTAGTAATATTTCTCCATTTGAAATTAAATAAAACTAAAGCACAAACTAAGTGAGCAGACCAAGACGACACATCAGAGAAGGGGCAGAGCCATGATTTGGACACATTCGGTCTAATGTTGAAGTAAAGAGAAGCTACTCGCTCTCTCTCTACAGCATGGCTGCAGTGAGCAATAGTTTTTTAAAAATAGACAAGTAGCAACAAAATTGGCCGTGATTTATTTCTCATTTCTCCGTAGAAAAAAATTGTCTAGGTGGTGATTAAATTGCCACTAAGTCTATAGAAGCTGGAATTTTTACCTTTCAGGAAAGCATTTTCCCATATCTCAGTTGCAGTAGCAGCTCCTGCATGTCAACTCCTTTCCCATTTTGGGGACGGGGAAGACCACATTCTTCACCCTTCCTAATGTCTGCCTCTCTCTCCAGGCTGGCCACGCTTCCCCTCACTCCTAGTGTTCCGTGTTTGTCTTGTGAGTGCACCACGCTCCCTTCTGCCACAGGATTTTGCACACGCCGGTCCCTCTAGCTGAAATGTGATTCATGCTAACACCTCCTCACCCTCAATATGTACTTAGTCACCTCTTTATGATCCTCTTGATTTTATTGATCAGACTTCATTTATCCTATTTCCTATCTTGTTGTCTAGGCCAGGGATTTTTGTTATAGATTCTCATTTAACTACATCTTTCTCCTTCAGAGGACTTTCCCAGTGGCTCAGATGGTAAAGAATCTGCCTACAATGCGAGAAACCTGGGTTCAGTCCCTAGGTGGGGCGCATCCCCTGGAGAAGGGAATGCTACCCACTTCAGTATTCTTGCCTGGAGAATTCCATGGATGGAGGACCCTGGCGAGCTATGTCCATGGTGTTGCCAAGAGTTGGACATGATTGAGTGGCTAGCAATTTCTCCTTCAGAGCTCCTGTCTCATTTCATGTTTATGTATACATTGGTGGGATTGTTTCATTAATGCCTGTCTCCTCTTCTGCAGGATTCCCAGGTGACTCAATGGTAAAGAATCTGCCTGCCAATGCAGGAGATGTAAGAGACACAGGTTTGATCCCTGGGTTGGGAAGATCCCCTGGAAGAGGAAATGGCAATCCAGAATACTTCTTGGGGAAAGTCCCATGGACAGAGGAGCCTGACAGTTATAGTCTGTGGAGTCACAAATAGTGGGACATGACTGAATGACCAAACAAGCACACACACTACTCTTCCAGACTGTAAACTCTGTGATGACTGGAATTGTGTTTGCTTCACCCACTATTGTACCCAGTACAGTGCTGATATATTGTTGATATTCAGTGGGTGCATACATGCTCAGATGCTTAGTTGGGTCCAACTCTGTGACCCCATGGCTCCTCTGTCCATGGAACTTTCCAGGCAAGAATACTGGAGTGGGTTGCCATTTCCTTCTCTAGCGCATCTTCTTGACCCGGGGATAGAACCTGCGTCTCCTGCACTGGCAGGTGGATTCTTTACCACTCAGCCGCCTGGGAAGTCCATTCAATAGATACTTTTTAATAAATGAATAAACTAGGAAAAGAATGCCAACTGTCTGCTCCTCTGTTTCTTCCTACAGAGAAGAGGCAGGCTTGCCTCTCTGATTCAGTTTCACCTGTGCTCTGAGTTTTGGTTCACTTCAAGGACCCATGTCTATCCAGCAGATATGTCTTGCTCCAGGTCTGGAACCCCTTGAACTGACCCAGCTAGTGCCAAGTAAGTTCTGAGCTGCTCCGGAGACACCTATCTCTCACCCTTTATCAATAGCATCATTGAATTTTGAATTAAACACATTTGGAGAACGCAGGCTATCACCATGTTCTGTTACTGTACGACTTCTATGTGCATGAATTTAGAGTTTCACAAACTTGTATGTTTCAAGGTCACTCTTTGATTATAGTCAGACACACTAAAAACACACTCATTTTAGGAGTATGAATATTTAGACTGATGTTTTAGTAAAACACCTTAAAATAAAAAGACATCTTAAAGCTTTTTAATAATGCATCCCAATTATCTATGAATAATTTGTTCTGTTGATGTGTCTTTTTATTAGCAACAAGCTTAAGAGAAATCTAAAGATAGGATTTTGTAATGGGTGACTTTCTTCAGCAGTTGAAAAAGTAAGCAAAATATGTCTGTAACTGTTTTTCAATTACAGTCTCAAATTGATTTTTCTGTTATAGACACAAGCTTCAAAGTAGAAAAGTTAGATGGATAATAGCTCATTACTCTACATTTTTCATGTTATTCTGCTGATATAAAGATGGTGCGTGTTATTGATTTGAAATAGTGTTGGGGGTTATTACAAAAAGGAATTGACTCTGTATGTTCACTAGCTTATCCATTCCTTTTTTTCAAGAAATATTTACTATACATCAAATAAAATTTGTTATTATCTATTACTTAAAAAGTTGAAAGCTCTGTTCGAATTGCATCCAGATTTTGTTGATGGAAACACTTATTAAAGTTCTTGGCGAAGGGTTCATAACTCTTTGGACTTAGTAGCCCAGTAGGTCATTTACATATCTGTCCTGAGCAACTTAACATTGAAAAGGACCAGCTCTGGTAGGAACATTGCAGCTGCTAAAGTGTAAAAGAAAAGTCAGTGTTAACAGTGGGATAAAAGATAAAGCATGGCCGGTCAAATTGCAGTTGAGGAGCTACACATAATGTACTGCTATGTATGGGAATTTAAATATATAAGACCGAATATACCATATCTGCTATTAATCCTATTTGATAATTCTTCTCTGAGCTCCCCAAGATATTCCATAATTCTCATATTTTTATATTTTAATAGATTATACCTTCAGTTTCCACATAAATCTAAAGAGGAAAAAATATCCAAACTTGGAAACTTTGAATTGATCTCTCTCATGGTGTATCATACATTTCACAGTGACCCAGTGTTCAGTTCAGTTCAGTTCAGTCGCTCAGTCGTGTCCGACTCTTTGCGACCCCATAAATTGCAGCACACCAGGCCTCCCTGTCCATCACCAACTCCTGGAGTTCACTCAGACTCACGTCCGCTGAGTCAGTGATGGCATCCAGCTATCTTATCCTCTGTCGTCCCCTTCTCCTCCTGCTCCCAACCCCTCCCAGCATCAGAGCGTTTTCCAATGAGTCAACTCTTTGCATGAGGTGGCCAAAGTAGTTAGAACCCCTCAAATTCCCTTCATGACAAGTAGGGTAACCATATAATTTGTTAGTCAAATTGGAATAATTTTGAGAAGGCTGATGTTCTGAAAAATTATGCCAGGGCAAAAAACTGGGACCATTTCAAGTAAATTTGGTGTATAATCAATCACCCTAAGGATGAATACATTCAGATCTTTAGTCAGTTGTCCACTTGTCCTTTGTATAACAAATTAAAATTTCCCTCCCTCGTCAGTCTTCCTGTAGCCTCTTCCTATAGTTCTAGGGCAGTTTGAGGTAGAAAGAGATACCGTGTGACCTGCTCTTCAATATTTTGAGGATGGGATTTCTCGCATTATCAAGGTGGATGAGGTGTGTGTTTATCTGTGAAAGAACATATACACAGGTATGCAGGAATATGACGATCTAGTTTGACATTGTCCCCACCCATAAGTTTTTAAATATTTCATAGAAAAGTAAAGCCAACAGACATAAAGCAATTAAAAAAGAATCTGTTTACCTAAATGTCGACTTGTCTAATAACTGGAAAGGTAAAAACTAGAATTAATTAAGTGTAAAATGAAGACAAATCTTTTTTTTTTTTAAGGAGATTTTTAGTAGGGATATATGCTTACAATTAAATTATAATAATTAATGTCAAATCAAGAAAGGTGCCATTATGAATTAGACCCCAAAGAAAGATGCCATTACAAATTAGACCCCAACATTTCTTCAAGTCAATAATTATGTTTTGCTCCATTGCCTTATGTTGTTTTAAAGTTTTATTTATTTTCTCTTTCTCAGTGTCTTCCCTGACTTTAAAATACCTCATGTGGAATTCAGCCCAGTGCTGAATGATGCACAGAAAAAAAAAAACAAAAAACAAAAAACTCTTCAGTGACTTCTAACAGATTAATCCTTGGACAATAGCTTCTAAGCAGAAAGCATGACCCCGTATCTGAAAGGGTAAAGCAAAAGGCTGTGAATAATGTGACTGAATGCAGGAGGAGAGCAGAGAGGCAAAAAACGTTTCCAGGCTTATTTCTGGTTCATTTCCATGACTATCTTTTTATATATTTGCCGTGAATACAAGATTTTATCACTGGCTAGCCTAAAGTGCCACAACTTTCTGACTTTCATATTCTTTCTTCCCATGGAGTATTTCATTGCATTCCTCTCTTCCCGGGAATAATAAAATTCTTTATTTCCTAATTGTTCAATGGAGGATCCACATGGCTAGGGCAACAATGAGCTGGCATAAAGCCTCCATTTCTGAGAGGCTCTGTGGATTCAGAGAAGTCACAAAGTTTGCTAAAGTGAATTCCTTTTTGCTTGCAATTGGTCCCCCAGGTAATGTAAACCAAAGAAGAAAGAGGAGACTTCAGGCATTAGTGGGAAGACCTGATCTGGAGAGAACTTTGCTCAAGCAAGGGCTTGTCAGTCACAGAGCTTTTAAAAAAAGCCTCTCAAAGTTCATACATTTTAGCTACTGAAATAACTTGACATGAGCTGGTTGTATAACATAAAATCACCTTTCACTGACTCTTAAGTGAAACTATTCACATTAGAGATTTAGCTGGAAACCTGTCTAGTGTTTGAGGGATTATTTCTACAAATCCAAGGTAGATGGTGTGAATACTAATAGTCTGACCAATGAGAGGTAAAGCTGAACAACAATGAAGGTCGCTGCTGATATCCAGAGAGCAGCACTCAACACAGTTTGGGGCTGGTGGCTCCAGTCCTCAGTGTAGGGTTGGCATTTTGAAGATCATTTTTCCCTGAGATGTGAGTGATGGACTCCTTTCTCACTCTCTCTCTCTCTTTGCTTTTTATTGATTTATTACAGTGATTTTTATTGAAGCATAGTTCCTTTACAGTGTTGTGTTAGTTTCCGCAGTCAGCAAAGTGAATCAGCGATATGTATATAGACACCCCCTCTGTTTTTTGGATTTCCTTTCAAGTTAGGTCACCGCAGAGCTCTGAATAGAGGGAACAGACTCCCTTCTTCTGATTCCTCCCCACAATGTGAACCGTGAAATACTCTTCAGAGCATAGCTGCAATATTTATCCTCAATCATATTACTGTTATTTTTAAAATTGCGTGATACTTTATTGGAAAAGCACCAGGCTCCCTGAATTTGTTATGTGCAGAGGAGTTAAAAGATCAAGGCTAATTATCAAGTTAGTATTCTGTTGTGCATTTTAAGGATTATCATAATTGTATACTGAGATGCTAAGGAGGAGCTTAGATACATTGCCTTTGTTGGTATTATTTTCATCTCCAGAAAATAGGAAAACATGGTCTTTGGAGTTTTGATGTTGATAAATTTTTAAAGTTAAGAAAAGTGGATCAGTACTTTAGGTAAAGGGTTGTCTCAAATGGCATTTTATTTCATATCTACTAACACATTTTTCAGTAACACTGTGATTTTTTTTAACCATAATTTACCATACTGGATTATTAGACATATTTTTATCTATGACCCTGTTCCCAGAACTGGCTCAATTATTCATCTACTTATTTTGAATGGGTGTCTATACTGTAGTAACAAAAGCATGGGCTTTGAACAAGAGAGAGACTAGTTGTTCTTACTCCCTTTCTCTGGCTTGTGCTCCCAGAGACCCTCTACTTTTATTGGCTAAAACACATGTCACAAGAAAAATGACAAAAAAAAAAAAAGATAATGGGAATATTCAGTTGGATGAACAGAAGACTTAGAAGGAATGCATAAATTGTCCTCAAATATTTTCAGGCTTCTTGGATTTATTGAATGGATGTATAGAGGGATACATGAGTGAATGAATGAATGAATGAATGAATGAGGTACTAAGTGGAAGGCTCAGGGAAGAAGCATACAGGGACTACAATGACACCCATGTTCTTCACCCTTAGAAAGCTCACCTTCTAATGTGGATGAACACAGACGAAAAGGAAATTACTCTGTGGAGCAGTAATTAAAAGATGAAGAAATTGATTCTGAGTAGCTTCATAGGGTAGAACCAAGCAACTGTCAATGTTTATCAAAAGTTTTTTTTTTAATGTACTATATATCAAATGGTTTCCAAAACCTAATTATAAATTTAATTAAATTTAACATGTGTTTATTGAAGACCTATTATGTGCAATCTATGCAGAACAACATGGAGCATGCATCCAGGTGGTCATATTAGAAGGAGTTAGCATACGGGAGACAAAACACTATTAGGCGCTTGTAATCCAGAAGGTGGTTAGAATCCACATTTGCAAATGAATTTAGAAATATCTCAGTGTGGCAAAGTCCATGTGTTAGGCCAGAATATGCAATTCATTCAGCTCAGTTCAGTTCAGGCACACAGTCGTGTCCAATACTTTGAAACTCTACAGACTGCAGCATGCCAGGCCTCCCTGTCCATCACCAACTCCCGGAGCTTGCTCAAACTCATCTCCATTGAGTCGGTGATGCCATCCAACCATCTCATCCTCTGTCATCCTCTTCAATCTTTCCCAACATCAGGGTTTTTTTCTAAGGAGTCAGTTGTTCACGTCAGGTGGCCAAAGTATTGGAGTTTCAGCTTCAACATCAGTCCTTCCAATGAATATTCAGGACTGATCTCCTTTAGGATGGACTGGTTGGATCTCCTTGCAGTTCAAGGGACTCTCAAGATTCTTCTCCAGCACCACAGTTCAAAAGCATCAATTCTTTGACACTTAGCTTTCTTTGTAGTCCAACTGTCACATACATACATGACTACTGGAAAAATCATAGCTTTGACTAGATGGACCTTTGTTGGTAATGTCTCTGCTTTTTAATATGCTGTCTAGGTTGGTCATAGCTTTTCTTCCAAGGAGCAAGCCTCTTTTAATTTCTTGGCTACAGTCATCATCTGCAGTGATTTTGGAACCCAGGAAAATAAAGTCTCTCACTGTTTCCATTGTTTCCCTATCTTTGCCATGAAGTGATGGGACTGGATGCCATGATCTTCGTTTTCTGAATGTTGAGCTTTAAGCCAACTTTTTCATTCTCCTCTTTCACTTTCATCAAGAGGTTCTTTAGTTCCTCTTTGCTTTCTGCCATAAGCCATATGTTATTTGCATATCTGAGTTTATGGATATTTCTCCCTGTAATCTTGATTCCAGCTTGTGCTCAATCTAGCCCCTCATTTCACATGATGTACTCTTCTTATAAGTTAAATAAGTATGGTGACAATATACATTCATTCAATTAGAATAAGATATTTTTTTCCTATCTAGTTTGTGATAATTTTGATTTATGCACATCCTCTTTACTATACATTAACTTTTTTGTTTTTTTTTTTAAAATTAATTTTAATTGAAGGATAATTCCTTTATAATATTGTGATGGTTTTTGCCATTCACCAACATGAAGTGGCTAAAGGTATGCATGTGTCCCCGCTATCCTGAACCTCTTCACACCTCCCTCTCACCCCATCCCTCTGGGTTGTCCCAGAGCACTGGCTTTGGGTGGCCTACTTCAAGCATCAAACTCTCACTGGTCATCTATTTCACATACGGTAATGTACATGTTTCAATGCTATTCTCTCAAATCATCACACTCTCTCCTTCTCCCACCGAGTACAAAAGTCTGTTCTTTACATATGTGTCTCCTTTGCGGCCCTGCATGTAGGATCATTGATACCATCTTTCTAAGTTCCATATATATATGTGTGTGTTAATACGCAGTATTTGTCTTTTTCTTTCTGACATTTCACTCTGTGTAACAGGCTCCAGATTGATCCACCTCATTAGAACTGACTCAAATCATTCCTTTCTATAACCGAGTAATTACGTAGCACAGCTTCCTTATCCATTCATCTGCTGATGGACATCTAGGTTGCTTCCATCTCCTGGCTATTGTAAACAGTGCTGCAATGAACACTGGGGTCCATGTGTTTCTTTCGATTCTGGTTTGCTCTGGGTGTATGCCCAGCAGTGAGATTGCTGGGTCCTATGGCAGTTCTATTCCTACACTGTTCTCCATAGTGGCCGTGCTGGTTTGCATTCCCACCAACAGTGTTGGAGGGCTCCCTTTTCTCCATGCCCTCTCCAGCATTTATTGTTTGTAGACTTTTTGATGGTGGTTATTCTGACCAGCATGAGATGATACCTCATTGTAGTTTTGATTTGTAATTCTGTAATAATGAGTGATGTTGAGCATCTTTTCATGTTTTTATTAGCCATCTGTATATCTATCACAAAAAACTGTGGAAAATTCTGAAAGAGATGGGAATACCAGACCACTTGACTTGCCTCTTGAGAAATCTGTATGCAGGCCAGGAAGCAACAGTTAGAACTGGACATGGAACAACAGACTGGTTCCAAATAGGAAAAGGAGTACGTCAAGGCTGTATATTGTCACCCTGCTTATTTAATTTATATGCAGAGTACATCATGAGAAACACTGGGCTGGAAGAAGCACAAGCTGGAATCAAGATTGCCAGGAGAAATATCAATAACCTCAGATATGCAGATAACACCACCCTTATGGCAGAAAGTAAAGAGGAACTCAAAAGCCTCTTGACGAAAGTGAAAGAGGAGAGTGAAAAACTTGGCTTAAAGCTCAACATTCAGAAAACTAAGATCATGGCATCTGGTCCCATCACTTCATGGGAAATAGATGGGGAAACAGTGGAAACAGTGTCAGACTTTATTTTTTTGGGGGCTCCAAAATCACTGCAGATAGTGATTGCAGCCATGAAATTAAAAGATGCTTACTCCTTGGAAGAGGAATTTCAGCTTCAACGTTAGTCTTTCCAATGAATATTCAGGACTGATTTCTTTTAGGATAGACTGGTTGGATCTCTTTGCAGTCCAAGGGACTCTCAAGAGTCTTCTCCAACACCACAGTTCAAAAGTATCAATTCTTCTGCGCTCAGCTTTCTTTATAGTCCAACTCTCACATTCATGCATGACTACTGGAAAAACCATAGCCTTAACTAGACGGACATTTGTTGGCAAAGTAATGTCTCTGCTTTTGAATATGCTGTCTAGGTTGGTCATAACTTTTCTTCCAAGGAGTAAAAGTCTTTTAATTTCATGGCTGCAGTCACCATCTGCAGTGATTTTGCAGCCTCAAAAAATAAAGTCTGCCACTGTTTCCACATCTATTTGCCATGAAGTGATGGGACTTGATGCGATAATCTTTGTTTTCTGAATGTTGAGTTTTAAGCCAACTTTTTCACTCTCCTTTTGCAGTTCATTAGCATGTAAATGGTTCCTTCATTTACTGATTTGAAACTGAGTGGAGGTCAACTCATACCATAACTACTTTGCTTTTTATAATACAATTACAATTTCTGTTAAATAAGAAAGGTTCAATGAAATGAAATTTGTCTAATGGCAGAATAACACACAGGGAAGGTACATATCTGTTTTTAACATTCAATAATTTTATTACAATGAAATGAATTCAAAATGCTGATGGGTGAACATTCCAGTTCAGTAACACATGGATAATAATTAAATCCTTCAAAGTAAGAAAACATTAAGTTGAACCTGATGTAGACAAATAAGGTAACAGAGAGAAATGATTGAGTTTTAGCTGTGAAATAGCATTCATTTAGATCATGACTCTGTTATTTGTAGTTGTCTGAAGTTGGGAAAAATCGAATCTCTCTATTGTTTCTCACTGCATATTAGGAATAAATAATAGAATCTGTCATATCACCGCTTTCAGAGTTAATGTAAAGTGTTTAGAATAGCTCCTAGTAGGTAGTGGTGTGCTGAGAAATGTTAACAACTGGCTCTGCAAAAAGAAGTTCTAATGTAGTGTTTGCCAATTTCTATAATGTAAATATTTCCATCATGGAGTAAATGCCCTCAAGATGACATCACCAGATGCTCAGTTGGAAAGAGACATGCACAATTGGTGTTCAGTCACCTATGTGACCCAGCTCCAGCACGCTACAGACAGTAAGCCTTAAATAAATCTTAATTGTTGTTGTTTACATATTAAAATAATGAAAGACACTTCAGAACTTTTAGCTCATGAATCAGATGTGCCATGTGTTGTGATCATCTAATTTGATGGCATATTTAGCTTATGATTTATGACATAAAAGTCTAATAATCAATATACATTTGCTTTAGTTTCCTTGGTGGAATTAAGTTCTGCATTTTATATTTATTAGTTTGCAAAACACTCTTTAATTTACATTATGGTTGTACATTATATTTGCATTTCCCAGGTTCATTGTGTTTACATTTTTGATTGTGATGTTGTCTCCCTACAGAGTTTGACTTTTTATTTATGTTCTCATTGTCAGGCATAATGAATTGTGAAAAGGAGAAAAGAAAAAGGTAAATTAAGGAGGCAACTTGTTAAGGTAATGCCTTCCAGATGAGGCAGCAACTACTCACTTACTGAGGTTGTAAGTTCTCAATAGGCTTCCCATGTTGAATCTCTTTGCAAGCGTCTCTCTACCTATCTTAGGCAACACACAGTTCAGGCCTCCTTCCTCCTAGGATGACCTTTTAAGAGTGAAATATCAGGATGTGTGACAAGTAATAGAGAAGGAGGCCAAAAGCCTTGTCTTGCAGAGTGGCAGTAATCGTTTTAAGTCTAAAAATCCATCCCAATTATTATATCTGGCCGAATAAGTATTTACATAAAGAGGGTTCAAAATGTGCATAGAAAAAGATTAGCTTAGATGCTGACAAGAAATTATGCTGAGATTTAACGACTTATTATATAAATTAATAACAAAGCCCCTCATGCTAGAACAGTACCAATTTTTCTTCAGAACAGTTAGAACAAATAATTTATCTTGACATTGAAATTGTAAATACAAAAGTATATATAACTAACACTTCTTCAGAGTTTAGATATACACAGCTGGCTATGATTTTATTATTTTGGCTTGCCTCATAGCTGGAACCAGGAGCTGTATATCATTCTGGTTGACCTTTAGAAATTTATAGTACACTTAAGTAAAAAGAGTTTCGTTAGTATATTTTGGAGGATGGTTTTGAGGAGTTTTGGGGAAGGAGACCATTTTCCTTTCAAGAGCCACTTGCAATTAATCCTCAGAAACCTAGAGGGGGTTGCTTTGGAGATGTCTTTACCCAGCTAGAGTGGCAGAGGCCAGGGTCCTACTCTTACATTTTACTTTTCAGATGTTGCTAATAGTATTAGTAACAGTCTTGGAGACTATGTGCAATGTGTGTGTGCTCAGCTGTTCAGTTATGTCTGACTCTTTGCGACCCAATGGACTGTAGCCTGCCAAGCTCCTCTGTCCATGGAATATTCCAGGCAAGAATTCTGGATTGGTTTGCCATTTCCTGCTTCAGGGGAACTTCCTGATCCAGGGATCGAAAACACTAGCCAAAATTACTCATCCCTGAAACGATCCTCTCAGGTAGATTATTTTTACTCCAAATTTACAAGTGAGAACATTGAGGTTAAATAGGTTTGTTAATTTGCCAAAGGTTGTGGTTACCGATGAAGAAACCTACTTTTAAAAATTTTATCTATGCTTCCACAGCCCCTTTTCTCTCTATATATCACACTGCCTCTAATAGACACTGAAAAACAAGACTTCTGTTAGATCTTATTTTCCCATATTTTTATGTTGTGAATTTTTCTTCTCAAAAAATCTTATTAGCTTATTCAGGAAGCAATGTCCATTCTTCATATTTTGTGCTTATTCTCTATCACTGTACCTAAAAAGATTCTCTTGAAGATTGAAAATGACATATTTGGAGTCATAAAGAGAGACAATATACAAATTTAGAAATATGAAATATGGAAAAATGCCTTTATTATCAGAGAGGCACTCAAAGCCTAACTCTGCTACTCTGATACTCCGTGAAAGAGCAGCTGCTTTCCATGGACACTTGGATTCCAAAAAGTGCAAATGAAAGATATTTCACTTTATTCAAATTAGTTATAAATTTAAGGGTATATAAAAACAAGTCTACAGGCACACCTCATTATGTTGCACTTTATTTTGCTTCACAGGTACCAGGTTTTTTTTTTTTTTTTTTTTTTTGGTCCTAAATTGATTTCTGGCAACCCTGAGTTGAGCAAGTCTCTTGGCACCATTTTTTCCCCAAAGCATTTGTTCATTTTATGTCTCTGTGTCACATTTTTGATAGTTCTCACAATATTTCAAATGTTTTCATTATTATTATATTTGTTATAGTTATCTATGATCAGGAATCTTTAATGTTAATAATTCAAAAAGATTAAGACTTGCTGAAGGCTAGGATAGTGGCTAGCATTTTTTTAGCAATAAAATATTTTTAAAGTATGTACTTTTTTTTTTTAGGCAATGTTATTACACATTTAATAGACTATACTAGAGTGTAAATATAATTTTGATATGCACTGGGAAGCCAAACAGCTCAGGTGACTCGCTTTATTGCAGTGGTCCAAACCGAATGTGCAGTATCTCCGAGGTGTGCTTGTAGTTGGTAAGTATTGGGGTTGTTTTCAGGATTGTCTCAATATTATTTGGAAAAACAAAATATCTTAAAAAGCAATCAGTCACCAATAAGAATCAGCTTTAAAAGAGGAAAGCTGATTCTTTTTAAAAATTTTATTTATTATTTTTTTCTGCACAAATATTCGTTGGTTTTTTTAAATATAAATTTATTTATTTTAATTGGAGGCTAATTACTGTCAATAATTGAAGGATATTTGCTTTACAGAATTTTGTTGTATTTTGTTAAACCTCATGAAGCAGCCATAGGTATACATATATCCCCTCCCTCTTGAACCTCCCTCCCCTCTCCCTCCCCATCCCACCCCTCTAGGTTAATACAGAGACCCTGCTTGTGTTTCCTGAGAGGTACCGCAAATTCCCCTTGGTTATTTATTTTGCAGATGGTAATGTAAGTTTCCATATTACTCTCTCCATACATCTCACTCTCTCCTCCCCTTTCCCCGTGTCCATAAGCTGATTCTTTTTTTTTTTTTTTTCATTTTGGAAAAAGATAACTGAACTTATATTGCTACAGAACGCAATGATCCTATTGTGTACTTCTGGGGACAGAAGCTCAAACTGTAGACCCAAGGTAGCTACCATTTTTCACAGAATCTGAGAAAGCAAAGCAGACACAGAATACTGGCCCACCTTGATTATTTAGCTTTTCTTTTTTTCTGTTGTTAAAAATTGATGGTTCATGTCTTTTCCAGAACTGTTTTAAATGCAAACAGGAAAAGCTAGTGTAGTCTGAAATCAGGGAGCCTGATTCCTGTAGTTTCATTTTCCTTGCTCAAGATCAGTTTGGCTATTTGGTGTCTTTTGTGTTTCTATACAGATTTTAAGTCTTTGTCCTTGTTCTGTGAAAAATGCTGTTGGTAATTTGATGAAGATTGCATTGAATCTGTAAATTGCCTTGGGTATTGATGGTTGATTCTCCCAATCCTAACACATGCAATATCTTTCCAACCTGTTTATGTTACTTTTGATTTCTTTCATCAGCATCTTATAGTTTTCAGAGTACAGGTCTTTTCCTTCTTAGGTAGGCTTATTCCAAGGTATTTTATTCTTTTTGATGCAATGGCAAATGTGACTGTTTCCTTAACTTCTCTTTCTGATTTTTTTGCTGTTAGTGTGTAGAAATGCAAGAGATTTCTATTTATTAATTTTGTAATCTGAAAATTCATTGATAAGCTCTAGTATTTTTACGGTAGCATCTTTAGGACTTTCTATCTATTGCTATACCTACCATCTACAGATCTGTGATGGCCTGTTTTGCATAATCAACCATGAGCAAGTGAGTTTCCTCCATGGAGGTCAGCAGGTTAGGAGGGTGAACAGAAAATCCTGAGAAGGGTATACAGAAGAAATAAGCAAGGAAATATCTTAGCAAGACTGTTCAGAACTGTCAGGAACCAATGGGGAAATGAGTGGTGGCATAGGTGTTAGCATTAAGCAAACATCAAAAGGCCATTTGACACTGAGACCTCTTTCATTGGTTATCTTCAGATGATTATTTAAACTGTTCAATGCTCTGCTGCCTAGAAGTACCTTTTTTAAAGCTATGATATAGTTCTCTATAGTTCCCTAAGTCTGACTTTAGGAAGTAAATTCAAAACATTTTTGCATGAGATAGGACAGGCTATGTATAGTGAGTACTTTGAAGATGAAAATGGAGAACAGATCACTAGGGATTTTTCCTGTTTTGATAAGCCATGCCAACCTTGTGGTTGAGAGAAAGGGTTTGTTAGCTCCTGTTCAAAAGTCCCTGGCAGCAATACTTCCCTTGAGATATGGCTTTAAATACTCTTCTTAAAAGCAGTGATTTTTATCAAAGACCAGCAGTTTAAAAATTCATATGATCTTGGACCCTTTTTTAAAAAATGCTGTTTTCAAACCCAAAATATTTAACTAAAAATTTCTTTGCAAATTAACAAGGACTCTGATAGCAGGCTCAATGAATATATCTTCAGATTTCCTTTTACTTCTTCTTCTTAAAAAAAATCTTATTCTCCTTACTTGCTAATGGTTATCTCTCATGTTTAGGGCCCTGGACTAGCTAATTTGAAAGGATGAATTACAAATTTCCGAAAAGTTGGTAGGGTCAAAATTTCTATCTTTTCTTAACAACTTCAAAGTCAATTTTAAATTTTTTGCATGCTTCTTTGTTGGGCCCATAGAATAAATATAGACGTTTAAATATTTATGTTATTGCAAAATATCAAGAAATAGATATATAGAATAAAATGTAATTCTGCATAGCAAGCTAACTATTAAAGTACCAAATTTCTTTTCCAAAGATAATAAGGTTATTCACTCTTAATTTATTTAGATAGAATTTATTAAATAAATGTGTATCCCCAGTGGAGTCTAAAAGACCTGAGCTTAATTTAAGCCTATCCATCTAGGACTTCATTACATAATGTCTAGTATTACTCTCAATTTATTCAATTCAAATCTTGTCTTCCCAGGAAAATAATGGGCTTCTCGAAGTTAAGAATTTGGTCTTACTGTACTGTTATACGTTTGTAACACCCAACAATGAATCTTGGATATAGAATATACTTCATAGGTGTTTGGAACTTAGTATAATTAAACCTCAAAATTCCACACTGTGTATTCTGTACAGTGAGTTGTATTTTGTGTATTTTGAATATGATACATCTTCTATATTAAGCATCTGCCAGCTGTATCCCAAATCCTGGTCATCCTCATTTTTGTAAACAAAGTTTGATTGGAGCGCAGGCACACCCATTTATTTGCATGTTATCTGTGGCTGCTTTCCTATTCCTATGGCAGAGCTTAGTAGCTGGGGCTAAAACCCTGCAGCCCAGCAAACCAAAGTATCTGGCACTTACAGGATTCTAAGATTGCTGCCCTCCTTTCTTGACAGTAGTTATCTTTGATAGAAAACGTAAGTTCTTAGGGACTGAATTATTTGATATTTTACTGTCCCTATAAAGAAAGCTGAGCACCAAAAACTTGATGCTTTCAAACTGTGGTGTTGGAGAAGACTCTTGAGAGTCCCTTGGACTGCAAGGAGATCCAAACAGTCCATCCTAAAGGAGATCAGTCCTGAATATTGATTGGAAGGACTGATGTTGAAGCTGAAGCTCCAATACTTTGGCCACCCAATGCGAAGAACTGACTCATTGGAAAAGACCCTGATGCTGGGAAGCATTGGGAACAGGAGAAGGGGGCGACAGAGGATGAGATGGTTGGATGGCATCACTGACTTGATAGACATGAGTTTGAGTAAACTCCAGGAGTTGGTGATGGACAGGGAAGCCTGGCGTGCTGCAGTCCATGGGATCACAGAGTTGGACACTACTGAGCAACTGAACTGAATTGAGAAGTAAATTAAATTATAATACTTCCTGATGCTGAATATATTAATTAAAATTTTCCAGTAAGAGCAAGTATCAAAAAGATTTAAAAAAATGGAGGTTGTACCATTTTTCTTGCCATAGCAACTATATTTCTGATTAAAGGCAGAGAATAGATACATTAAAACACATCCTAAAAATGCAGCTTGGTTTCCTGCCAGTATAAACCTTCATCAAAGCCAAGATTCAGAATAAATTAAAAGGTTGAAACAGCCCACTTTGTATTAGAGAAAATACACAGCTGCCTTAAAAAAGGAATTGAATTGGCTGGTTGTCATAAACTGCTCTTTGAGGCTGCCAGTTTACCTAAAGCGTATTCATAAAATACACTTAGCACTGGTTCAAATAATGGTTTACTTAGTGATCTTAAAAATGCAATTCTTTCATTGTTATGTTGATTTTATAAGACAATGTTCATGTTGAAAAGCAACCCTTTACAGTCTTTGCTGCTAAGATAGTAAAGCAACCCTTTACAGTCTTTGCTGCTAAGATAGTAAAGCAACCCTTTACAGTCTTTGCTGCTAAGATAGTATTTCATGCTATAGAAAGTTAATAATCGTCTTCTTTATTATTGTTTCAGATGGAAACAATGGACAACTTCTGTTTAATGCTACCTTAAAACCCAAGAAAAATACTATGGAAAGCACTTAAGAACTTACATTATTTGAATGTTGTAAAGCAGTTGATGAGTTTTGACATATCAATCGCGTCTCATGTTTCCTTATTTTTAGACTATTTGTGTGTGTGTGAGTGGTAGCTCTATTCCATACTACTTGTCAGTACATGTTTAGATTGGGGAATATATTCCCCCATGTGATTGAGAAGATTAAATACTTTTTATTTATTATAATACCTAGAAAATTTAGAAACAGTAGCACTAAGATCAGAGAATTAAGAGACCCACATTTCATAATGCTCGTGAAGAAATAACATGGTGCATTTTCTATAAAATAAAGCTGGTGCATCTTCTTTTTTTTTTTTTTTTTTTTTTTAATTTTAGTTTTTATTTTTAAATTTTAAAATCTTTATTTCTTACATGCATTCCCAAACTTGAACCCCCTCCCACCTCCCTCCCCATAACAACTTTCTGGGTCATCCCCATGCACCAGCCCCAAGCATGCTGCATCCTGCGTCAGACATAGACTGGCGATTCAATTCACATGATAGTATACATGTTAGAATGTCATTCTCCCAAATCATCCCACCTCTCCCTCTCTGAGTCCAAAAGTCCGTTATACATCTGTGTCTCTTTCCCTGTCTTGCATACAGGGTCGTCATTGCCATCTTCCTAAATTCCATATATATGTGTTAGTATACTGTATTGGTGTTTTTCTGGCTTACTTCACTCTGTATAATCGGCTCCAGTTTCATCCATCTTGGTGCATCTTCTTTAGGTTAGCATTGTACTATTTATAGATTGTTTCTGGTATACTCTTGAATACAGGTAATTGTATTCCTATTTTGCTGATAAGTTTCAAAAATGTTAAGTAATTTGCTCAAATTCAGGACCAGACCAAATCCATCTGACCAGGTAGTGTTAGGGATTTATTTCCATGGTTTCCTGCAAGGGTAGAGTATAAAAGGGCCCTTTGCTATTTTCAAGAAACATCACAATTCTGGTAGAAGGTAGCCCCATAATGATACTCAGAGGAGAGTTGATGGGAGCAAGTAGTTGTTGGTCTTAAAGTTCTCAGCCCAGTAGCTAATTTTCATTGAGAATCTTCTATTGTCTGCATATTTAGTGCTTTACATTTATTTTATTATAGAATTTTAAAATGATTTGGAGGATGTTTGTCCAAGACCAAGCCATTATTATATTTGGTACAGACAACATTAACACCTACATCTCTCTGTTGCCAGTGTTTTGACCTCTAGCCACAAAGTTCTGTGACTTCTGGTACTTCAATAATATGAAGTGGAAAACCATAAAACCCCACAATGATTTAATTGAGTGAGATTTCAAATAATGTCAACAGCCTACAGAATCCGAATATTCATTCTTAGATGAACATAGGAGAAGAGTTAGCTAAATGCTTCTTTTCTCCTTTTGTGTATATGGCAGTGATAGATAATGACCATAAATTTTTAAGAACTTTTTATTTTATATCAGAGTATAGCCAATTAACAATGTTAATAGTTGTGATAGTTTTAGGCAGACAGCAAAGGGACTCAGCCAAACATATACATGTATCCATTCTCTCCCAAACTCCCCTCACATCTAGGCTGTCCTATAACATTGAGCAGAGTTCCCAGTGCTATACAGTAGGATCTTGTTGGTTATCCATTCAAACATAGCAGAGTGTAGGTACAAGGATCATGATATTTTGGAAAAATATTTACCATGAAACTTCATTTGGTGGCATGGCCCATCTTCAGATGCTGTCTTTTTAAAGAGTTTTGAATATCACTCAAAAGCCAGCTTCTCAGCCTTAAACCCAGGTTCTCTGCTTATTACAAAGAGGAAAAAGAGTATTTTATCCATATCCTCTCCTATAAGAGATGAAGGAATCAGCTGTAGTAAAAAGCAGAGAATTAAGATGGCATTGGTTCTTTGAGCAGAGACCTAGCAACTTGTCCACCCACAGCTGAGTACTATGGGGAAGGTGCTCTGTGTGGTAGCAGAGAGGGGAGATACAATAGCAGAGAAACAATTATCTAGCTTTTCATGAAGCTAGTGGAACCTGCCACTTTTGTGCAGCATCTTTGCATCCAGCATGATAACTAGTATCAGTGACTGAATGAGCTGTCTTGTCAGTGGCTTGAGAGCTACTTTGGGAGCACTCTACCCTTCCACCCCCCTAAATATGAGAGGAAATCAAGTGTATCACATGTTCCCAAGAGGCATGTAGAAGTGACCAGGATTCCACAGTCCTGGAGAGGTCTCATGGTAAGAATAAGGAAGGGGCAGACCTGGTGCCTAGAAGGCAGAGAAAATGATGAGACAGGACAGTGTGTGGGAGAGTGAAGGCTGGTGTGGGCTGTACACATCAGTAGAAGCCAGAATAGACAGATGCTTATCCTGACAGAGCGTGGTCCACTGGAGAAGGGAATGGCAAGCCACTTCAGTATTCTTGCCTTGAGAACCCCATGAACAGTATGAAAAGGCAAAATGATAGGATACCGAAAGAGGAACTCCCCAGGTCAGTAGGTGCCCAATATGCTACTGGAGATCAGTGGAGAAATAACTCCAGAAAGAATGAAGGGATGGAGCCAAAGCAAAAACAATACCCAGTTGTGGATGTGACTGGTGATAGAAGCAAGATCTGATGCTGTAAAGAGCAATATTGCATAGGAACCTGGAATGTCAGGTCCATGAATTAAGGCAAATTGGAAGTGGTCAAACAAGAGATGGCAAGAGTGAACGTCGACATTCTAGGAATCATGAACTAAAATGGACTGGAATGGGTGAATTTAACTCAGATGACCATTATACCTACTACTGCGGCAGGAATCCCTCAGAAGAAATGGAGTAGCCACCATGGTCAACAAAAGAGTCCAAAATGCAGTACTTGGATGCAATCTCGAAAATGACAGAATGATCTCTGTTCGTCTCTAAGGCAAACCATTCAATATCACAGTGATCCAAGTCTATGCCCCAACCAGTAACACTGAAGAAGCTGAAGTTGAATGGTTTTATGAAGACCTACAAAACCTTTTAGAACTAACACCCAAAAAAGATGTCCTTTTCATTATAGGGGACTGGAATGCAAAGTAGGAAGTCAAGAAACACCTGGAATAACAGGCAAATTTGGCCTCGGAATGCGGAATGAAGCAGGGCAAAAACTAATAGAGTTTTGCCAAGAAAATGCACTGGTCATAGCAAACACCCTCTTCCAACAACACAAGAGAACTTTACACATGGACATCACCGGATGGTCAACACCGAAATCAGATTGATTGTATTCTATGCAGCCAAAGATGGAGAGGCTCTATACAGTCAACAAAAACAAGACCAGGAGCTGACTGTGGCTCAGATCATGAACTCCTTATTGCCAAATTCAGACTTAAATTGAAGAAAGTAGGGAAAACCACTAGACCATTCAGGTATGACCTAAATCAAATCCCTTATAATTATACAGTGGAAGTGAGAAATAGATTTAAGGGCCTTAATCTGATAGATAGAGTGCCTGATGAACTATGGAATGAGGTTCGTGACATTGTACAGGAGACAGGGATCAAGACCATCCCCATGGAAAAGAAATGCAAAAAAGCAAAATGGCTGTCTGGGGAGGCCTTACAAAAAACTGTGAAAAGAAGAGAGGCGAAAAGCAAAGGAGAAAAGGAAAGTTATAAGCATCTGAATGCAGAGTTCCAAAGAATAGCAAGAAGAGATAAGAAAGCCTTCTTCAGCGATCAATGCAAAGAAATAGAGGAACACAACAGAACGGGAAAGACTAGAGATCTCTCCAAGAAAATTAGAGATACCAAGGGAACACTTCATGCAAAGATGGGCTCGATAAAGGACAGAAATGGTCTGGACCTAACAGAAGCAGAAGATATTAGGAAGAGGTGGCAAGAATACACGGAAGAACTATACAAAAAAGATCTTTACAACCCAGATAATCATGATGATGTGATCACTCATCTAGAGCCAGACATCTTGGAAAGCGAAGTCAAGTGGGCCTTAGCAAGCATCACTGTGAACAAAGCTGGTGGAGGTGATGGAATTCCAGTTGAGCTCTTTCAAATCCTGAAAGATGATGCTGTGAAAGTGCTGTACTCAATATTTCAGCCAATTTGGAAAACTCAGCAGTGGCCACAGGACTGGAAAAGTCAGTTTTCATTCCAATTCCAAAGAATTGCAATGCCAAAGAATGCTCAAACCACCATTGCACTCATCTCACATGCTAGTAAAGTAATGCTCAAAATTCTCCAAGCTAGGCTTCAGCAATATGTGAACTGTAAAATCCCTGATGTTCAAGCTGGTTTTAGAAAAGGCAGAGGAACCAGAGATCAAATTGCCAACATCTGCTGGATCATGGAAGAAGGAAGAGTTCCAGAAAAACATCTATTTCTGCTTTATTGACTATGCCAAAGCCTTTGACTGTGTGGATCACAATCAACTGTGGAAAATTCTGAAAGAGATGGGAATACCAGACTACCTGACCTGCCTCTTGAGAAATCTGTATGCAGGTCAGGAAGCAACAGTTAGAACTGGATGTGGAACAACAGACTGGTTCCAAATAGGAAAAGGAGTCCGTCAAAGCTGTATATTGTCACCCTGCTTATTTAACTTCTATGCAGAGTACATCATGAGAAACGCTGGACTGGAAGAAACACAAGCTGGAATCAAGATTGCTGGGAGAAATATCAATAACCTCAGATATGCAGATGACACCACCCTTATGGCAGAAAGTGAAGAGGAGCTAAAAAGTCTCTTGATGAAAGTGAAAGAGGAGAGCGAAAAGTTGGCTTAAAGCTGAACATTCACAAAATGAAGATCATGGCATCTGGTCCCATCACTTCACGGGAAATAGATGGGGAACAGTGGAAACAGTGTCAGTGCCCTTTATTGTTTTGGGCTCCAAAATCACTGCAGATGGTGACTGCAGCCATGAAATTAAAAGACGCTTACTCCTTGGAAGAAAAGTTATGACCAACCTAGATAGTATATTCAAAAGCAGAGACATTACTTTGCCGACTAAGGTCCGTCTAGTCAAGGCTATGGTTTTTTTCTGTGGTCATGTATGGATGTGAGAGTTGGACTGTGAAGAAGACTGGGCAGCAAAGAATTGATGCTTTTGAACTGTGGTGTTGGAGAAGACTCTTGAGAGTCCCTTGGACAGCAAGGAGATCCAACCAGTCCATTCTGAAGGAGATCAGCCCTGGGATTTCTTTGGAAGGAATGATGCTAAAGCTGAAACTCGAGTACTTTGGACACCTCATGTGAAGAGTTGACTCGTTGGAAAAGACTCTGATGCTGGGAGGGATTGGGGGCAGGAGGAGAAGGGGACGACCGACGATGAGATGGCTGGATGGCATCACAGACTTGATGGATGTGAGTCTGAGTGAACTCCGGGAGATGGTGATGAACAGGGAGGCCTGGCATGCTGCGATTCATGGGGTCGCAAAGAGTCAGACATGACTGAGCAACTGACCTGAACTGAACTGAACTATCCTGATGGTACACACAACTCACTCTAGTCTGAGGATGGCAAAGAAGCTCTCTGAGAGCTTAGATCACCCACAGCAAAAGGAAACGTAAAGATGGAGTGATGAGCGGGAGAGGGGAAGTGGGAATTTTTGATTGCTGAAGTAATTGAATATATTCTGTTCAGTTCAGTTCATTTCAGTTCAGTCGCTCAGTCGTGTCCAACTCTTTGCAGCCCCATGAATTGCAGCACGCCAGGCCTCCCTGTCCATCACCAACTCCCAGAGTTCACTCAAACTCATGTCCATCGAGTCGGTGATGTCATCCAGCCTTCTCATCTTCTGTCATCCCCTTCTCCTCCTGCCCCCAATCTCTCCCAGCATCACGGTCTTTTCCAATGAGAACTCTTCTCATGAGGTGGCCAAAGTATTGGAGTTTCAGCCTAGCATCAGTCCTTCCAATGAACATCCAGGACTAATCTCCTTTACGATGGGCTAGTTGGATCTCTTTGCAGTCCAAGGGACTCTCAAGAGTCTTCTCCAACACCACAGTTCAAAAGCATCAATTCTTCACCACTCAGCTTTCTTCACAGTCCAACTCTCACACCCATACATGACTACTGGAAAAATCATAGCCTGGACTAGATGGACCTTTGTTGGCAAAGTAATATCTCTGCTTTTGAATATGCTATCTAAATTGGTCATAACTATCCTTCCAAGGAGTAAGCGTCTTTTACTTTCATGGCTGTAATCACCATCTGCAGCGATTTTGGAGCCCCCCCAAAATAAACTCTGACATTGTTTTCACTGTTTCCCATCTATTTCCCATGAAGTGATGGGATCAGATGCCATGATCTTAGTTCTCTGAATGTTGAGCTTTAAGCCAACTTTTTCACTCTCCTCTTTCACTTTCATCAAGAGGCTTTTAGTTCCTCTTCACTTTCTGCCATAAGGGTGGTGTCATCTGCATATCTGAGGCTTTGATATTTCTCCTGGCAATCATGATTCAGCTTGTGCTTCTTCCAGCCCAGTGTTTCTTATGATGTAGTCTGCCTAGAAGTTAAATAAGCAGGGTGACAATATACAGCCTTGATGTACTCCTTTTCCTATTTGGAACCAGTTTGTTGTTCCATGTCCAGTTCTAACTGTTGCTTCCTGACCCACATACTGATTTCTCAAGAGGCAGGTCAGGTGATCTGGTATTCCCATCTCTTTCAGAATTTTCCACAGTTTATTGTGATCCACACAGACAAAGGCTTTGGCATAGTTGATAAATCAGAAGTAAATATTTTTCTGGAACTCTCTTGCTTTTTCCATGATCCAGCAGATGTTGGCTTTTTCATCTCTGGTTCCTCTGCCTTTTCTAAAATCAGCTTGAACCTTGGAAGTTCACGGTTCACGTATTGCTGAAATCTGGCTTGGAGACTTTTGAGCATTACTTTACTAGCGTGTGAGATGAGTGCAATTGTGCAGTAGTTTGAGCCTTCTTTGGCATTGCCTTTCTTTGGGATTGGAATGAAAACTGACCTCTTCCAATCCTGTGGCCACTGCTGAGTTTTCCAAATTTGCTGGCATATTGAGGGCAGCACGTTCACAGCATCATCTTTCAGGATTTGAAATAGCTCAACGGGAAGTCCATCACCTCTACTAGCTTTGTTCGTAGTACCCCTCCCCAGATAAATTTTAAATGGAAAATAACTGAGTTTAACATGAATTGGCAAATTTAAGTTTTATACTACTGAGAGGAAATGGGGCTTTGAAAACTCAGAAATAAAGGAAAAAAAAGTTATACACTTGTATAGATTATGCTTTTGACTGTGAAGTTTGTACCAACTACAGAATCAATTTCACATCCGTGAAATTATGCTGATATGTTGTTTTCTAAATTTTTCCTATTCAGTCATATGTAGTAGCAATTTCTTCATGTCAGGACACATAGGTATTCCACATTCTTTTTAATGAATGTATGTGTTCACTGTATGTTTGTCTAACCAGTCGCCAGCTTGGACATTTAATCTGTTTCCGTGTAATGCTTTCTTTTATACAATTCTGGGCAGGATTCTTTCTGTGCCATTACAAACCAAATATGGCTTTGTAATCATCTGGCTGTAATTTTATACATTTGCTTAACTTTAAATAAGCTATATTTTTATGTTTTGAGAGGTCTTTTACAGATTGGAAACTGTGACAAGAACTTTCCTTATTGTATAGTCACAATATCTAAAGCTTTGGATATATTTCATGGTAGTGGATCTTCATTTGACCTCTGGTACTCTGTGGGGTTGCAAAGAGTTGGACATGACTAAGCCACACACAGACACACAGACACACACACAGACACACACACACACACACAGACATGATCATCTATGTTATTTGTCCTATAGTTCCATAATTCTTAAGATAAATCATATTGAGACATGGAATTCTACTGTATAACTGTTATAAATTCTCAAAGAAAATATCATCCACATAATTTATAGTTTGTTTTTTTGGGGGTATTGCATTCTATTACTGTCCACAGATGAAATTTGACCAAAAGACATAAGGAAATTGAACAATGTTTTAATACTGTGGTATTGACAGAGTATATTTGTGATGCTTTAGGGGAAATAAAAGGCTTCAATGTTTATATTAACAAGTCACATACCTATGTTTTGTGTTTTCATAAAAGAGAATATGATTATTTAATTTGAAGCTCACTTATTTTATGTTTTAAAATATTTAATTAGTTTATTTTTATTTTTATTTATTTAAAAACATGAATTTATTTATTTTAATTGGAGGTTAATTACTTATTTTAAAATGCCCATTTTCTGTGTTTTTTCTTTGAGTAAAGAGTTGTTATTCAATTGATTAAGAAATAATCTGGCATGGTCTTTCAATCTTTGGAAAAAGTTGCTTTTAAAATTATTTTTTTAATTTTTGGATAAAAACTTTTGATAGAATATTTTAAGACATTTGGGGGGTTTGGAGGATTTTGGAACAGGGAGGAAACAATTAGATGTTCATAGCAAATGTGAATGTTTACTCAATACCCAGATGATGAAGCTCGTGCATCAAAGAGAAAAAGACCTCAATAATTAATTACTGATCGAATAGGTGGTTGAGTTCAGGATTGAAAGACTCAGTGGCCAATAAATCATCTGTCAAGGAGTCAGCAGATGCCTGTGTTATAAATGACTGCTATCTAACAGTAATAGAGCTTCTGATCCCTGAATTATTTTCTTGCAGTAGCTACTGAATTTGTTTCTGTGCTTCAGCCACTAAAATATAAACAGGACCAGACTGATCTCCTACTTGTGCAGAGCTACCTATCATGCTAAGGAAGCTCCTAGTTACCAAGGTATAAAGGTATTTGCCCACCTGATGTGAAGAACTGACTCATTAGAAAAGATCCTGATGCTGGGAAAGATTGAAGGCAGGAGGAGAAGGGGGCGACAGAGGATGAGATGATTGGATAGCATCACCAATGCGATGGACAAGAGTTTTCGTAAACTCCGGGAAGTGGTGATGGACAGGGAGGCCTGGCATGCTGCAGTCTTTGGGGTACCAAAGAGTCAGACACGACTGAGCGACTGAACAGAACTGAACTGAACTGAAGGAATAGGTAAAAATGACAGTTTGCAGGAAACATAGAGGAAAATAGAAACCTGAAGGGCTATTTATGAGAATATGAATTTCATGTTACCTAACAGAAATATATATTTTGGAAATACATATTTTGGAAGCAGAGAGACCATGAAATGTGAGTAAGACTTTGAAGGGCAGAGAAGAGGAATGGGATTCTATGTATACAGAGTGGCACCAACAAAGACAAAAAGTGAGAATGATCAGGAAGTGCTGATGGCAGAACTCTAAGTGAAGCATTGGATGTTTGGGTAGGAACAGATACTAAAACTGGAAAGAGAGGCTGCTTTGAATGAGCCTTGAGAAGAGAATAACCTTTAATCACAGTTTAATGAGTCTACAACTGTGCTGTCCAATATGATAGCCACTAGTCATAATAAGATATGCTCCAAGGATAAAACACACATCAGATTTTGAAGACTTAATATGAACAAAACAATGTAAAGCATCTCGTTAATAATTTTATACTGATGACATATTAAAATAACAATAATACTTTTGATACAGTTAAAAAGATGTATTATTAATTATATATTATTACACATATATTATGAAAATTAATTTTACTTATTTATTTTTACCTCAATGTGTATATATTCAATATAATATTTAAAATTACATACTTAACTCACATATGTGGCTTGTATCCATGACTCTCACATTCCTGTTGAATGTTGAAGTCTAGGATTTTACATGGAAGCAATGACTATTTGGGGGTGTTGAGGGGATAGTGGTGAGCATTTAGATTGTTGTGTTTGGGGTGATATTGGCTTTGCTACCTGGTAGAATAATGAGTAGAAAATACAGGATTGGAGTTTGTAGAACAGAAACAAGACATCTCACGGAGCCTTTCACACAGCAGTGTTGGTGAGGCTAAGTTGTGAAGACAAGAATGTGAGTAACATCTAGGGAGGAAGTGTCTGCTGAGGACAGCTAGGAGCAGAGGACCAGCCTGCGTTATGCCAGGTTGAGCATGACCTTTATCTTTGCATTTTAAAGACCTTGAGATACAGTTCTAGGTATTACCAGAAACAACACAAAATCAAACCACCACAGTAGCTCATTGCTTTGTTTAATGAATGCTGCATTGTCAAAGACCCAGTTTCAGAAGACGAATTCAGAAGACTAAGTGATTTTCTCCCCTCATACGTATACAAAGTAAAGAATTTAATCTACAGTTAATCAATGAAAAGTATCGTGAGAGATGGAAGAGTGGAGACAAGAAATGTAAAGTAAGTCAATTAAAAAGTTCAAATCGGAAAGGATTCTCTGAGGCCTGCCGTGCCTCAATGTGCTTATGCTAGTAGAAAGAGATACTTAAAAAAAATGAATTAATTGCACTCATAATTGTTGCTTTCCTCAGAAAGGAGGCCAGTGAAATCCTGGCAAGCTGGGAAATGTTCACCTCAAGGGATAATTTGCTAGGCCTGGCATTTTCAAGAACTGCTGATGAGTTCTGCCCACTACTTGCCATGATGGAAGGATGAACAGTTTAGCTTCATTTCCTGTGTGTGATTGAGACCTCGAAACTTTCCATGGTTTTGCTAGTGTTGTATTGATGGAAGGGCTTGCATCACAAGCAGCCTGTGCCCAGGCTGACTCCAGACAAAGCCAGGACTCTCCCCAGAGCCAGGGCACACCATTCTCTGAAAAAGGGGGGCCACTTAGTGCTAGTGTGAGGAACCCCACTGCTAAGGCTGGCTCTGTGATGGGGACAAACTGAGAAAAATGTGGACATTTTATATTTGAAATTCTAAGAAAGGAAAAGCAAACCCTGCAATCCTAGCTTAGCTTTATCCTTTTTATAAACTCTGGAAGAGAAAGAGCATTTTGTAATTTAATCAAGTGAGGAATGCAATACCCACATTTTTTAGAGATTAATCTAGATGTGAAAACAGTTAAACCTACCCATAAAAGTAATGGTGCTTTTAGGATTCATAAATTTCATCAGATTAAGTTAGGCATTCAAATTTATTTTTCTCTCCAGTGTCTGAGGGAAACATTGTCTCATCCTTTGAACAAGGGACACAAGCCTGTCTGTGATTTTGGCCATGGGCTTTCAAAGCTGGGATATATTTAAGTATCACTTAGAGAACTCACTAACATACAGATTCCTGGGTCTTTGTATAGTCAGTAGATCTTTAATAGTAACCATAAATGTGCTTTTTAAACAATCACCTTGATGCAGAAGGTCTTGAACTATATTATAGCTTTAAGTAACAATTTTTTAGAATAAAACATCTGCTTGATAGCTTAAAATAGAATGTTAATTTGGATGAGGCACTGGTTTTTTAGGACTAACTAATGCTGATTGGGAATACATAGACCAAGTATCTCTTGTTGCTTTTGGAAACCATGATGCCACAGTAAACCAACTGGTAATTAAATGTTTGAAGTTACAAATACTGTTATCCATAGAAGTCAAAGTGTAAACATATAAAATCAGTTCAGTTCAGTTGCTTAGTCATGTCTGACTCTTTGCAACCCCATGGACAGAAGCACTCCAGGCCTCCCTGTCCATCACTACCTCATGGAGTTTACTCAAACTCATGTCCATTGAGTCAGTGATGCCATCCAACCATCTCATCCTCTGTCATCCCCTTCTCCTCTTGCCTTCAATCTTTCCCAGCATCAGGGTCTTTTCAAATGAGTTACTTCTTCACATCAGGTGGCCAAAGTATTGGAATTTCAGCTTCAGCATCAGTCCTTTCAATGAATAGTCAGGACTGATCTCCTTTAGGATGGGCTGATTGGATCTCCTTGCAGTCCAAGGGACTCTCAAGAGTCTTCTCCAACACCACAGTTCAGAAGCTTCAGTTCTTCGGCACTCAGCTTTCTTTATAGTCCGAATATATGAAATATCTTCATGAACATTTTAGTCTTGTTTTCTGAGGTTGTAAATTAGACCTTATACCTCTCCAAGGTTTTACTTGTTCTCAAGCAGCTCAATATCCAGAAATATTTAGCACCCCATTTCCGGTCTTTTCAAGAACCGAGAAGGCATGGATTTGCCTTAAATAAGTAGAAAATGATACAGAAATGCAGTTGTGGATTGTAACAAACATATACAGTCCCTGTCACGGATACCTGTCTTGCGTGAGTTTATTCACTAAGTTACCCGGTGTGAAGAGATGCTGTTGTGAGATATCAGCCAATTGGCACTCTCCTTTCCTCCTTTGTGGCCACATTCACGGTAGTCAGTGGGAGCTGTCCTCATTTGGCTACCTGATACAAAGCCTTGTTACTGCCAGGAACTGCTATCACAGCACAACCAGAAGGCACAAATTTTGGTCATAAATCAGAAAAGTTCGGAAGAATTTTTGAGGACTCATTGCCCTACTGTTTCTGCTGTAACAAATCACTACAAACTTGATGACTTAGAACAAAACAAATTTACTGTCTTACAATAAAGGGTGAAAGTCCAAAATGGGTTGGCAGTGCTGCATTTCATTTGGAATCTCTAGGAGAAGATCTTTCCTTCCCATGTCAAGTGTCTGGAGCCTTATCCTCTTGCTCATGGTCTGTTCCTCTATCTTCAAAACCTGAAGCAGAATAGCATCTTTAAATCTCTCTCTGATTCTTGTCTTCCTCTTATAAGGACCCTTGTGAGCACACTGGCCCATCCAAAATCCTGGATAATCTTTTCATCTCAAAGTTCTTAACTTAAACACATTTGAAAAATCCCCTTTGCCTTGTAAGGTAACATATTCACAGGTTCCATGGTCTAATATATTGACATATTTGGGGAGCCACTATTTCGTTTACCTCATCTACCATAGATAAAATCTTTGGGTTGGTAAAGAAATGAGAGTCTATGGGAGCTTAAGAGTCTTTGGCATTGGGGTAAATCTCCAATAAAACTCTCTACTCCCTTCCCACTTCAAATTAGTTATGAGAATATTCTAGGCAACCTTGGCAATCTGAGAAAAGAGGACATGTTTTTTTTTCACATTTTTAGAGAGGAGTCAATGGAAGCAAACAAGATTTCCTGCACTAGCTTGGTGTAACACTGCTAAGTCGTTTCAGTCGTGTCTGACTCTGTGCGACCCCATAGACAGCAGCCCACCAGGCTCCCCGGTCCCTGGGATTCTCCAAGCAAGAACACTGGAGTGGGTTGCCATTTTCTTCTCCAATGCATGAAAGTGAAAAGTGAAAGTGAAGTCGCTCAGTCGTGTCCGACTCCGAGCCACCCCATGGACTGCAGCCTATCAGGCTCCTCCGTCCATGGGTGTAACACTAGAAGATTTATAGGGAGGATTTGTATTTTAGGCAGTTATATAGGCAGCACTAGCACTCTTGATTCTCCAGTATCCATAGGGTAGCAGAGGAAAGCATCTCTGAATTCTCTGTGACACAGGAATGCTTAGAGAGGGCAGAGAAAGGATAAACTAAATGGGTCTCATGATTAGAGCATATGGAACAGAGCACTATGGCCAGTGATCTGAGACCTGCGTGCCAGTTGGAAGGCATGACCATTGTGAAGACAGATAGGATGGTTGGTGTTGGTCAAGTAGCTGTCAGCATGGACAAATGATGATGATCAGGCACCAAATGCTTTCCGTCAGTGCTGCGAGGCTATGTAAGTGCTCCAGAATCTTAATGCCCCTCTGGAGAGAATGGGAAGGAAACACTTGAGTGGATTCACTCAGTAGCTTCCTGCAATGGCTAAGTTTATTTGGAATTAAGTTTTCTGCCATGAGGCAGAATGGGGGCTCAGAATAAACTATATTACTTTATAAAGTTAATTTTGCTCACACAATTAAGTATAATAACCATTTTATACTTTTACCTTTTCAAGAAATCTTTAGAGTTTAAGATGTAACCTCATAGGGGTACTATTTAACATTAGGACATCAGTAAAGCTTCTTTTGGAGAAGGCAATGGCACCCCACTCCAGTACTCTTGCCTGGAAAATCCCATGGACGGAGGAGCCTGGTAGGGCTGCAGTCCATGAGGTCGCTAAGAGTCGGACAGGACTGAGCGACTTCACTTTCACTTTTCACTTTCATGCATTGGAGAAGGAAATGGCAAGCCCACTCCAGTATTCTTGCCTGGAGAATCCCAGGGATGGGGGAGCCTGATGGGCTGCCGTCTACGGGGTCGCACAGAGTCGGACACGACTGAAGCGACTTAGCAGCAGCAGCAAAGCTTCTTTAGTTCGCATTCATTCTCCCCATATTTTGTTTACTTTTTGTTCCTTTTTTAAAGTCTTTGTCTAGATGTCTCAGTGACTTGTGCTTATCAAAAATTTAGTGCTCTAAAACTTGACTCAACCAGTAAGAGATTTCTTCACTTATATATAGCTAGAAAAATTCTGTGAAAATGTGAGCTTTAGGGTAAGTTTAACCCAGTTATTAATAGATCACATCACTGAGGTGCCTGTCCTGTGTCTCTGTGGTCTCTCATTGCATGCCTTTGCAAATTCAAATTGTCCTTAGGCTGGTTTGTCTCATGATTGCATCAAGGCTGCCAGCTATGGTATATATGACCCTCAGATTTTGCATAAGTCTGGGGGAAGGCAGGAATTTTCTTCTCCTAGCCATGAAATAAATATCCTGAGACTTACTTTTGCAAGAGTTTATTTTGTACTCACTCCTAAACTGTAAACTATATGAGTAGAATCCCATGTTCTCTTTAGCTTAGGTTTTAGTCATATTATCATACTTGAATCAAGAATGACCTAAATGGCTTAGATCCCTCAGAGTTCACTTGGACTTGAAGTGAGGTCAATTTTCCTCAATCACCTAGCTTCTTCTTTTTAAAAAGAATGTTTATTTATTCATTTTTATTTGGCTGCACCAGATTTTAGTCGTGGCATATGGAATTTTTAGTTGCAGCAGGTGGGATCTGGTTCCCTGACCAGGGATCAAAACTGGGTCCCCTGAAATCTTAGCCACTGAACCATCACTGAAGTCCCACCTAGCTCCTGTATAAAAGGGGATGGATGAAAAAGATGATCTTCCTACAGTTGCATTTGCCAGTGAGAATCTTTGGTGTTTCTCTCGTTATCATATTCTTTTGTATAATCGCCTCCAGATTTCTAAGGTAAGAATTTTATTAACATGATAAGCTAAGGTGCTTCATTGAGGGCATTCACAGAAAATATATGGCCCTTTGGGGTCAACAGACTGCTTTTATTGTACTAGAAAATTAGAGCAATTCAGACATAGTAAATAAGGCCAACTCTATGGAATATTATCAGGGAGCATCTTTGGGCTGCCACAAATTAAATAATTCTTGACAAATGACTGAATGTTAAAAAAGAAGTTTTGCATTTTCAAAGGCTGAAGGGAGAGTAGTTGTATCAATCAATGAGGGATTATTCCTGGCTCTGATTCAGGCCCTTTTGGATGAGATGAGTCACTGACAAACTAGAACAAAATGACTTAGTGCTTTGGAAGACTCCTAACTTGCACACTACCAATCCTGGGGGAGTGATTTCACTCTACATTTGAAAGTCAAATTGGGGGGTCTCTTTTTCACCAGTCTTTTTGACACAATAAACTATAATGTGTCGTTTAGCTTCTTTGGAGCCAACCTACTCATAAAACTATTCACTGTAATGGCTTCTTTGGAGCAGTGACAGGACTTGATACAAAGGTTTGTTAGGTACAGCCAGCTTTGCCGATTACATCTCCAATGATGGCAAATAGGAACTCTAGGGATGGTAAGGATTTTGGAGAAAAGGCCGTGTTTTATCGGATGATGAGACTAAAAGTCAGGAAAGAACCAATGAGAGTTATTGTTTGAGAAAACATGCGATTCTTAGAGCCGGAAGAATTTTATACATATGGATTTTGGGGGCACAATGTGTTTTACACAGATTGAAATGTATAAGAATATTGAAAATAAATTACACAAAGTTGTATGTTATGAATATTTTATGTACAAAGCGTACAAACACCAAATAAATATATGTTGGATGGATAAAATAGATACACTATTTTACTTGCTAATTTTTCAAAATCTTGTAACAATCAATCAGTGATTCTGAAATATCTTCTAATTTCTTCATAGACGACATGGAGGAGCAGTTCACCTACTTCTGTTTCTTTGATAATTTAGCCAGTTTGTATTAACTTCTCTTCTGAGTAATGAAGAGAGATAAACTTTTTCAAGAAGGTGCAGTTTGCATTTCAGAACATAATAAAATTTACTGACTTGTTTGGCACCTCATATGCTTTGAATGAGCATCAGTAAGAATATTTAAACTCAAGATCCAATATCACATTCAGGATCAAGCTATATAACAATACTACAGTATGTTTCCAGAGCTAACCACCATCTGCTTACTCCAATGAAAAGCTGGATGAAACAAAATCACCTACAGATGAAACTCTGACCTTTTATCATTAATTTTTAGTTTGTGAAGGAATAGACAGGCACACAGCTAAAAGTACTAAAAGTCAATTAACAGCAGACCTACACAACTTTTGCTCTTCATAGGATGTTATTAGTGTTAATCAAAGTAACTTTCTTATCATACATAAGAAAACTAAATGCAGGATAGGGGATTCATTCTTGGGCTCACAGCTGCTAAATAGTAAAATTTATCTTTTTGGCAACTGGAACCATTTTGACATCTTCTCTGCAGTTAGAAACTAGAGATAGTATTGGGATTTGGCATTTGTAGTCCTCTAGCCCAGTACTGTTACACTGAGATGAATTTGCATTTTATTCTAAGTGCAATGGGTAGTCTTTGGAGGATTTTTAATTAATAGAATGATGCGGTTTAATTTACATTTTTAGAAGTTCCTCAGTGACTCAGCAGTAAAAAATCAGCCTGCAATGCAGGAGACGCAAGAGACATGGGCTCGGTGCCTGGGTCAGGAAGATTCCCTGGAGAAGGAAATGGCAAGCCACTATAGTATTCTTGCCTGGGAAATCCCGTGGACAGAGGAACCTGATGTGTTATAGTTCATGGAGTAGCAGAAGATTGGGACACAACTTAGCAACTAAACAACAACAAGAATAAGAAACTATTCTTATTACTAAATGAGCAGAAGATGGGCTGGACAGAAGCAGAAGTGGAAGTAAGGAAACAAATTAGAATGCTCCTATAATATGCAAATGAGTGAAAGTGAAAGTCGTTCAGTTGTGTCTGACTCTTTGTGACTCCATGGACTATCCAGGACATGGAATTCTCCAGGCCTGGGTTTGATCCCTGGGTGGGGAAGATCCTCCTCCGTCCATGGGGTTTTCCAGGCAAGAGTACTGGAGTGGGTTGCCATTTCCTTCTCCAGGGTCCCCTGCACTGCAGGCAGATTCTTTACCAGCTGAACCACCTGGAAAGCCCAAGAATATTGGAGTGGGGAGCCTATCCCTTCTCCAGTGGATCTTCCCAATCCAGGAATCGAACCGTTGAGTTACACCAGTAAACTTGAATTGATTTCATCCCATTTCTTATTATGTTAGAAGAAAATGAAGCTTATTTTGTGAAGCCACTGTTATCTCTGTTTTATATTGCGCACAGTCTAAACTGAATTCTAACTGATAGCATCCATCATACTCTGCGTTATAAATTGCGGTGGTTTCCTGTCTTCCTCACTAGTTAAGTTCCTTGACTTCAGCATCCTGCTTTATCTGTCTTTGTAGTCATGACTCTCAGCACAGGATTAACACATGATAGGCACCATAAACACCCTCTTCCAACAACACAAGGGAAGACTCTGCGCATGGACATCACCAGATGGTCAATACTGAAATCAGATTGATTATATTCTTTGCAGCCAAAGATGGAGAGGCTCTATACAATCAGTAAAAACAAGATTGGGAGCTGACTGTGGCTCAGAACATGAACTCTTTATTGCAAATTCAGACTTAAATTGAAGAAAGGAAGGAAAACCGCTAGACCACTGAGGTATGACCTAAATAAAATCCCTACAATTTTACAGTGGAAGTGACAAATGGATTCAAGGGATTAGGTCTGATAAAGCACCTGCAGAATTACGGACAGAGGTTTGTGACATTGTACAGAAAGCAGTGATCAAGGGAAGCTGTGGGCTGGGCAAAGAGAGACATCATCAGCTTTTGTCCAGCTGGTGGGGTGTCCCAAGGCATGATGGGCTGGCAACCTTGCAGGTGGTAGCCGCTGCAGCAGCTCCAAAAGACCAGAGCCAGTTCAAAAAACACAGAGCGAGTGCCAGACAAAGGCTGGACACTGTGTTCAGAGCCAAAGTTCCAGCTGGAGACAGAATATCTGGAAGGACTCAAATCTCTACCAGCTGCCCCCATCATTGCTCCGGAGACTCTATGATAGCCGCGTGGTCTCCCTGGATGGATTGCTCAAGATGCTGAGCAAGGCCAGCGTAGGTCCTAAGGAGTCGCCACTTCCCCAGAAACGTGACATGCATGACTTCTTTGTGGGTCCCATGGGCAAGAGGAACCTCCAGCCAGACACTCCTGTTGATATAAACCAAGAAAACATCCCCAGCTTTGGCACCTTTAAGTACCCACCCAGTGTGGAATGAGCACTCCTCTCCTGGACTCCTGGGCTACATCATGAAGACACCCACCCCTAGATGCAAAGGCTTCTATTTCCCTTCCTTCTCCCCACCCCTGTAACACTCTTGTGCTTTGACCCCTTCTCTCTGTCCCACTGGCTGCAGAAACTGCCTTGTGAGCATCCCCAGTCCCTGTAACAATTGACTACAGATTGCCCTGGAATTTCTGTAGCATCCTACAAATATGATGTCTCTCTCTATTCCTCAACAATAAAGGATTTTTACATATTATGACCTATAAAAAAAAAAGAAAGCAGTGATAAAGACCATACCCAGAAAAAGAAATGCAAAAAGGCAAAATGGTTGTCTGTGGAGGCCTTACAAATAAATAGCTGAGAAGGGAAGAGAAGCAAAAGGCAAAGGAAAAAAGGAAAGATATACCTATTTGAATGCAGAGTTCCAAAGAATAGCAAGGAAAGATAAAAAACCCTTCCTTAGTGATCAATGCAAAGAAGTAGAGGAAAACAATAGAATGGGAAAACTAGAGATCTCTTCAAGAAAATTAGAGATACCAAGGGAACATTTCATGCAATGACAGGTACAATAAAGGACAGAAATGGTATGGACCTAACAGAAGTAGAAGATATTAGGAAGAGGTGACAAAAATACGCAGAATGAAATGAAAGTGGCTCAGTCTTTGCAAGCCCATGGACTATACAGTCTATGGAATTCTCTAAGCTAGAATACTGGAGTGGGTAGCCCTTCCCTTCTCCAGGGGATCTTCTTAAACCAGAGATCGAACTCAGGTCTCCCACACTGCAGGCAGATTCTTTACCAGTTGAGCCACAAAGGAAGCCCAAGAATGCTGGAGCCTGTTCCTTCTCGAGGGATCTTCCTGACCCAGGAATTGAACTGGGATTTCCTGTGCTGCTGGTGGGTTCTTTACCCACTGAGATATTAAGGAAGCCCTAAATACACAGAAAGTGAAAGTGAAAGTGAAGTCCCTCAGTCGTGTCCAACTCTTTGCGACCCCATGGACTGTAGCCTACCAGGCTTCTCTGTCCATGGGATTTTCCAGGCAAGAATACTGGAGTGGGTTACCATTTCCTTTTCCAGGGGATCTTCCCGACCCAGGGATCGAACCCATGTCTCCCGTATTGGAGGCAGGTGCTTTAACCTCTGAGCCACCAGAACCACCCAAAATACACAAAAGAACTATACAAAAAAGATCTTTATGACCCAGATAACCATGCTGGGGTGATCACTCACCTAGAGCCAGGCATCTTGGAATGTGAACTCAAGTGGGCCTTAGGAAGCATCACTGCGAACAAAGCTATTGGAGGTGATGGAATTCCAGTTGAGCTATTTCAAATCCTGAAAAAGGATGCTGTGAAAGTGCTGCACTCAATATGCCAGCAAATTTGGAAAACTCAACAGTGGCCACAGGACTGGAAAAAGTCAGTTTTCATTCCAATCCCAAAGAAAGGAAATGCCAAAGAACGTTCAAACTACCACGCAATTGCACTCATCTCACACACTAGCAAAGTAATGTTCAACTCTCCAAGCCAGACTTCAACAGTATGTGAACCGTGAACTTTCAGATGTCCAAGCTGGATTTAGAAAAGGCAGAGGAACCAGAGAGCAAATTGCCAACATCTGTTGGATCATTGAAAAAGCTAGAGAGTTCCAGAGACATATCTACTTCTGCTTTATTGACTACGCCAAAGCCTTTGACTGTGTGGATCACAAAAATCTGTGGAAAGTTCTGAAAGAGATGGGAATACCAGACCACCTGACCTGCCTCCTGAGAAATCTGTATGCAGGTCAGGAGGCAACAATTAGAACCAGACATGGGACAACAGACTGGTTCCAAATTAGGAAAGGAATGTGTCAAGGCTGTATATTGTTACCGTCCTTATTTAACTTACATGCAGTGTACATCATGTGAAATGCCAGGCTGGATGATGCCCAAGCTGGAATCAAGATTTCTGGGAGAAATATCAATAACCTCAGGTATGGAGATGACACTGCCCTCATGGCAGAAAGTGAAGAACTAAAGAGCCTCTTGATGAAAGTGAAAGAGGAGCGTGAAAAAGTTGGCTTAAAACTCAGCATTCAGAAAACTAATATCATGGCATCCGGCCTCATCACTTCATGGCAAATAGATGGGGAAACAGTGAGAGGCTTGATTTCGGGGGGCTCCAAAATCCCTGGAGATGGTGACTTCAGCCTTGAAATTAAAAGATGGTTGTTCTTTGGAAGAAAAGTTAGGACCAAAGTAGATAGCTTATTAAAAAGCAGAGACATTAGTTTGCCAACAAAGATCTGTCTAGTCAAAGCTATGATTTTTCCAGCAGTCATGTATGGATGTGAGAGTGGACTATAAAAAGAAAGTGGAGTGCTGAAGAACTGATGCTTTTGAACTATGGTGTTGGAGAAGATTCTTGAAAGTCCTTTGGATAGCAGGGAGACCCAAGCAGTTAATCCTAAAGGAAATTAGTTCTGAATATTCATTGGAAGGACTGATGCTGAAGCTGAAACTCCAATACCTTGGCCACCTGATGTGAAGAACTGACTCCTTTGAAAAGACCCTGATGCTGGGAATGATTGAAGGCAGGAGGAGAAGGGGATGACAGAGGATGAGATGGTTGGATAGCATCACTGACTTGATGGATGGGAATTTGAGCAAGCTCCGTGAGTTGGTGATGGACAGGGAGGCCTGGCATACTGAAGTCCATGAGGCTGCAGAGTCAAGACATGGCTGAGTGACTGAACTGAACTAAAATGAACTTTCTGAAAACCCTGTTTCTCCACAGTGCCAATGTTTTATCTTGTATTTTATTTTTGAATCAGAAATTCATAAATTTTATATTGGAGCAGAGTTGATTAACGATATTGTCTTAATTTCAGCAGTACAGCAAAGTGATTCAGTTGTCATATACATGTATCTGTTCTTCTGAAAGTTCCAGAAAACATGGTTTTAAAGATGAAGTAATCTCTTTATCTTTTTTAAAGATAAAACCTGTACTGGAGAACATGGGACTAAGACTCTTTAGAGATTTATTTCGTACTATTAAATAGGGTGTCTATAGAATACTCTTGAGTTTTCCTCCGGATGGAAAGATATTACCTTCTTTGTTCATTGTCCTTTTCACAATGTTCACATAGGCAAAGCTAATAGGAAAGAAACAAACAGCAGCAAACTTTATGGCACACTTTTTCTTTAAAACAGGAGACTTATAATTGGTACCAAATGGTGTTTTCCTGTGTTCCACTAAGAGTAAAATTCACAGAACTAATAGAACAATATTAAGAGCAGCAAAGACCTCAGGACATGTTCACTGAAGAGAAAATGTTGCATAAATCTCAAAGCAATTCAGTCATTCCAAAAGCAAATAAATTGCTTAGGGCATGACCTTTATTTCTATCTAAAACCCCTAAAGGGTCTTGGATATGAAGACACTGATGCCATGTTTAAGACCAGCATCCAGAATGAAATGTATTCTAATCAGTAGGCATTCTGCTCCTTGACAAATAACTTGTTGATGTGAGTGAATCTGTGGTACTTGTCTGGTAACTATGTAAGATGCAAAATGGAGAGATGTACTTTGAGAGGGTTTTCTGAGCTGTCTAAGGCTTATTTTTTCTGCATCACTCTCTTTTCTGCAATGAAGATCCTGATTGCCTTCAAAAGTCCTCATCTTACTGTCCTGCCATGATATAAAGTACAGTGTATTTAAAAGTAAACTCATCTTCTTTACATAAATGCGTGCGCGAGCGTGCACACACACACACACACACACACACATCCTCACGACTTACAAGCAAAGAGGCCAACATTGGAAAACAGAAAACACTTAAAATATTTGGGTTGTGTGCTGCTCATTCTTTTGAGACTCTAAAAGATTGTCACAAAGTTCTAAAATAAGGGTGGCTAATATTTTGGAAGTTTCAGGGGTAAGTAGAAATTTTTATAAGTGCCATTTATAAATGTCAAAAATAGAAAGAATCTTAAGAATCTCGAGAGAGAGGAGGGTAGTACTGGGGAGAGAACTTTTTAAACTTAGATTCCCTACTTTATTAAACAGGAGAATGTTAATGAGAAAGTAAGCATGGTTTTCAAGCAACTAAAAAGTTAATGTCCAAAACATATTTTAGATGTAACAATGTGGGAATAGCCTTCTAGTCTTCCATTTCTCTTGTTCATATGACACTTTTGAGTGAATGAAGTGCATTTATACATATTATTTTATTCTTGGAAACGACCTCACAATTTAGTGATTTTTATTGTGTTGAGTTTGCAGTTGAGCAAATTTAGACTCAGAGAGCTAAAGTGACTTGCCCAAACATCATAGAATCATGGAGACATTGGTAGGGATCTTTTGTGTTAATAGTCTCCATGCAATGGAGATACAGACTTGACTTAGATACAGGATGTTCCCCACATGAACCTCACTCCCAACTTGAATTCTCTTGTGGTATAACAGCTGGAATACAAATGCATATGTATGAGAAATCTGAGATAAGAGCAAAGTTTTGCAATTGCAAGAAGAAGATAGGCACTAATTGTCTGAGGCAAACAGGGAAGACTCCAGGAGAAGCAGGAATTTTGCAGTGGAGCAGGGATAACTGCAATTCAAAGCCGAGGAATTCACATGTGCAAAAGACTCTGATCAATGAGAGAGGGCCAAGGGTTTGCCAGGCTGGAACAAATGGTCCAAGGAGATGAGAGGGAGGTTAGGAGGAACAGAGGTTACCAGAGGCTGAGTCAAGAAAGGGAGATAGGGGCTAGAAACTGAGGATTCTTACAGGCCAAGCTTCTTTTTTAAGCTGACTCACAAAGATGTTGGGAGAACAGGTGAAGATAAATACAAGCATAATTCTTGGAAAGTCCAGACTTGGAATCCACATTTTAATTTGACTCATGGGCTCTATAAAAACTAATTATATTTAATAGAAACTCCTTCACTTTCGATGTTGCCTTTGACGTCCAGCTTCAGAGAGAAATCATCACATTCAATCTAAATCTTTGAACTAAAAGATGAGTTTGTCAGTCTCTGTCATATGCTTATTCGATTGGAAGATTTTTACACTTTATTTTACTCAATATCGGGAATTCTCTATGGAAATATTCACTTACATTTGATCAAAAGTGAGGGAAATGACATAAAGCAAATTCAATTACAAAAGTGCATTTTGGAGTGCTTTATATAATCCTGTTAAGGCAATCTCTGAATACCATGTCAGGCAAGCGTCTGCGACGGTCATTCATCTAGCAGATATCTGAACAACAGTGAGCAGGCTCTCGTCACATTATCCATGTTCCAACTATCTTTCTTTCCAGAGGTTGTCTCCTATCCTTTGTTCTATAGGAACAAAGAATGTCAGAAGAAAAAAGAAAAAGTGAACAATCCAAGCAATTGCTTTTTCTTATTAAGTTAATTCCACCACCCTGTCGCTATTGGTTATATCTCTCTCAGTCCCCTTTGTACTTCCATGCCCCTTGTAGTACCACCTTTCTTCCCTTGCTATTAATAAATCCCAAAATCACAATGAGAAAACACAGATTTCATTTTACTTAAGTAGAGAGATCCCAAATCCCATATTGGAGGTGTGTATAATAACAGGTTACTAAGTCTCCGAGCTACCTCTGGCCTTTGTTTCTTTGGAGACTGAGACCAACAATTACCACACAGAAAATATGCATCTATTGTGATGTGAGATGTTCAGCAGGGAGACAACCCAGCATTCACTTTCCCTCTATTGAAATACATCTGAGAAAATACAGTCCTGAGGCTTTGTTCCAGAAGTAGGTTAAGAATTTAATGCAGTTTCCTAAGTGAGAAGTCCTCAGATGCCATCCCAGTGGCCTTTTGTCTTTCTGGTTTAAATTGAACAGAGTGTATATTCTTGAGTGAAAAAAAACTGAAAATGGCCTGCAAAATGAATCAATCACGGGAGTGCAAAAATCAAGCAAAAACAATAGCAATGGATTTGTTCAGGCACATGCCGAGGGAAAGTCTACTGCTTAACTGACACTCAGCTGGCCCTTTGAAAGTTGATGGACATCAGAGCACGTATCAACATGGTAATTTATTTGCAGCATTGAAAAATAACCCTTCCTCACTCTTTAAAGTCTGGTTTAACGCACTCCAAAATTTTCACTTCGTGAACTATACCTGTTTTATTTGCCGCCTCCACTTTCTGGCACAGCAGATGGATTCCATCTTCGTCCTAACTAGAAATGCCAGATCGCAGTGCTATAGCAACCAGGGCTGTCCCGCCGGGTCCTTCCGAGGATGCCACCCCCACACATTCCTTTAACTCATGACTATTTCTCATAATTTCCTGATCCTCTAACCGGCAGGGCAGATGGCCCAGGCCCCAGAGCAAACAATGCTGACAATTGCTCCAGGCCCGATGCTGTCACGAGAACCACTCTAGTTGCCTATGGGCATTTTGCGTTCAGGTGCTAATTCACTCTGTACTGAAGACTGGAAGTTTGTACACTTGTGCTGGGTTTTTTTTTTTTTTTTTCCTTCAGTCAGTCACTCTTTTACTTCTTACAGGTGACATTTATGAAAAACGTGTTTCCTTACTAGCACTTACTAGTGATGCCTTACTAGCACTGCCACTTAAATATAAACTCTGCCTTCTCTGATTCCTTGAGGTACGCATTTCTTAAGATTAATTGATCTCAAGTTCTTTGTTTTTTTTTTTTGACAGCAAAATTAAACACACACACATACACACAAACCTGCATGGTGCACACACACCCTAAAATAAGAACTAAAACGGAAGAGGTTTCTTTATGAATACATCTGAGACTTTCCAACACGTTGCAACTGGAATTCCAGGTTACTTCTGCTTTATTCCCATTTAGAAACTCCAGTGATTTTTGTTATAGATGAAAAGGTGATTCATTCTTCTGTCTTGTTTAAACTTGGATTCTTAGCGTAGGATTCTACCAGTTAGAATTTTGTCATTCATTTGTTTATGTATGAGACAAGTATACATTAAATGCTTATATGTCAGACACCTTCCGGGTGCTGAAGGTGCAGCCATAAATAATATCAACAAAAATTTATTCTCTCATGTACTTACACTTTGTAGAGAAGCTATAGAGAAGTCTAAAAGCTTGTTTACAGTTAGTGATCAGGAGAATTGAGTTTCAGTGTTGATACTTACAGAGTTGTGTGGCTTTGACCTAATCTCAGGCTTCTGTAGACTTCATTTCTTGTTTGTAATATGAAAGAGGCAGACAAAATGATGTTTTCTGTAGGCTGATTGAGAGTATCTTTTTTTTTTTTTTAACATTGGTGTCCTGATAATGCATCTGGTAGCACGATGCTTAGCTAGTGCTTAGGACTAGTCGTTACCTTAAAGGAATACATGGGATTTGTAAATCTAGTAATTTTTTTGTCTGTGGCCATTTATTCATTCATATATTTAATATGTGGAATGTGTATCTTCTATGTGCGTAGAAACTGTGCTTAGTAAGTCAGGGATATAGAGCTGAATGAGATAAGTCTCTCTTCGTGGTCTGGCTGAGGAGACATTGTTAAAGTAACTAGAAGAATTCCAGTGGGATAAGTGTTATACTCACCAGCATTCTGAGGAAGGTGCAGAGAGAGAAAGGCCAGGGTACAATCGAGTCTGCCCAGAAGATTTAATTAAGGCTTGCAGTGGAGGGGACTTTTGTCCGGGGTCACCAGGGGTTAGAGAGGTAGAACAGAGAAGGACTTTGAAGAGAGAGCAGTGAGTGCAGTGATATGGAGATGAGGAAGAGCATTGTGTTGTGAAGGGCAAAGGAAATAAAGAGTTCTTTTAAGATCAAACTTATAGGGTCAGTGTCCAAGGTGAGTGAGAGGAGATCAGAAAGGAGAGCAAACAGATTAGCTAGATCCTTGTATGGTTCATTAGTAAGTTTTAGCTTTTATCATTAGCACCAGGAGCTTGAATTGAAGGTTTTCTGGGTCTAGATCAATGGTATTTATTTGTCTGGTGAGTCTGTTTTCAAAGCTAGCTCTATTGAGGAAAACTTAGGAGCATTCTAAATAGGCTGCAGTTTTTTTTGTTCATACAAAATATGTCATGAAATACCAGAGGGACAAGCAAGTTTGCCTATTTATATGCATCAATTAACTAATAAAGATGAATTAGATGGGATATAAGCAGTGAGTGAATTTATTTTTCTTCAGTATTTCAACTTTTAAAAATACATATATTTAAAAAATACCCCATTCCCTTTTCTTGGAAATTTGGGATGCATGCAGATGTCAAAACTTTCAGCCATGTTCAACTAAAAGGACAGTCTCATTTTGATCATTAAGGCCACTTTTAAAGTAATAAAAGTCTATTTCAATCTTAACTAAAACTTCAATTCCAATATCAACTTAAAAACATCTTCCCTTACCGCCATTAAGCCTGACCCATGAATTGGGAAACTTGCTTGGGGACGGAGGTGTGTTTGGTTCTTTCACTCTTTGTTTTTCTATGTTTTGGATTCTTCAGGATTTTAGCATTGGGAGGAGGAATTCTGGCTGCAATGCAGGAGACACCGGTTAGATTCGTCAGTAGGGATGATCTGCTGGAGAAGGGATAGGCTACCCAATCCAGTATCCTTGGGTTTAACTTGTGGTTCGGCTGGTAAAGAATCCACCTGCAGTGCGGGAGACCTGGGTTGGATCCCTGGGTTGGGAAGATCCCCTGGAGAAGGGAAAGGCTACCCACTCCAGTATTCTGGCCTGCAGAATTCCATGGGTTGTATAGTCCATGGGGTCACAGAGTCGGACACGATTGAGTCACTTTCACTTCTCACGGTAGTCATTCACTAAGCTGCTCTTATAATTTTCTGTTTGCTCAATGTCTTCTGTGAGGCTAATGATACGTCTCTGGATATCCTGTGGACCCGGATGTGCGTTCGTCAGAGCCCCTGCACAGACTGCCCCTCTGCAGCCTTCTAACGCAGGTGAACATGGGTGATGTGCTCTTTTAGGAACGTTTGGTTCCCACCCACTCTCCCACTCTTGGCTATCTTAACTTAGCAGATTTCCTTCTTGTGTGGGATACCTTCAAAATAGCTCAAATTTGTTATTTTTCTGTGGCATCCTTTTTGTCATCAGGAAACTTGTACATCTTTACGGTACAAGGAGACTCGTCCTACTTTTCCCCTTTTTCCCTGCTCTGCAATCATGGGGGAGCCAGGTATTCCCTGGCATTCAGAATTACTCATGTCAGAAATACAACCTGGCCTCTTGTTTCAAATATACTCCCAAACTCTGGAGGAAACACAACAATTTCTCTTACCTACTCTCCAGGAGGCACCAGGATGAACCTAGTGAGTGAGTGTCATGGTTGAGCAAATGTCCACCAGGGGGACTGAGTCACCAGGCTCCTTTTGGCAAGTCCAAAACCTGTAGTGCTTTTTTCTTAGGGGCTCTGCTTTTATCTGGTGTGGGAAGAAACAGATCCATAGCAAGCTGAGGGAGAAGGGAGTAGCGCTGCTTTTAAAAGAATCCCCTGAATGGAAGTGAGGATGGAAGGACTAATTCTGCTACCTCATAGCAATTGATTGAAGAGATAGGAAGTGTCTGGCAGCTTTCTAGAATATTCTTCCAGTAAATAGAAGCATCATTTATTGCTTTCAATGTTGAAGTTTTGGTTAAATTTGTGAGAACAAATTTACATTTCCATTGCAAATGCTTTTTATATTTTTCTAGTATGTTTTTTGTCTTAATGTTATATGATATTCACCTTGCCAGTTCCAGCCTATCTTCCTGAGATTATGGGAGCTAATAAAAGGCTAGATTTTTAAAAAGTGGAGTACCATCTTGCAGGGAGCCAACCATGATAAAGGCAATATTAATTAACATGAAACCGCAAAAGAAATGGGCTGCTCTGGGATGTTAGACTGGGCTATCTGTAATCACCTTTTCCCATTTAGAGAGTTAGAGCTCTTCCCCAGAGCTTTTCCGCTGAAGAACTGGACCTTATTTTGTCAAAAGATATTCTCACCTGGAAAATGCTCCTTTATAATGCCAATCCTTTATATGCTTTAAAACCATCTTTACTGTAATAAATGCCAGATCTGTCAACTGGAATTCTAGGATCCTTATGGAGTGCAACTATTGAAAAACCATCTTTAGTATACTATTTCATAAATTAATAACTCCTAATACGACTTTTTACATTCTGGTATCAATTAAGGCAAACACTGTCAGTTGACCCATTAGCAATCTGTAAATTTGCTTGTGGCAAAGGCGTGATTAACAGCAATGTTGTGTTCCTCAATTGACAATTCTGATTCAGATAGTTCTATTCCATTGTCTCCCTGATGTTTTTATTGAGCTCCTGATGAGACTGTCTCTTTGGCTAGTTTCTGAATTCTGTGAAGTAAACCAGGGTCCGTGGGCTTGTGAAAAGGACAGCAGAAGAGCGAAAAGAAGACAAGCAGAGGGCTGAGAGCAGGCAGAGTAGAATATAACACTTGAAATGGAATTTTAATTTGACGAATGAATTCTGCAAACTATTTGGCATCGTATGTGTGAAATTCACACACACACACAAATGCAGGAATAAGGGATGAGGTTGGGGTTGAGCTCCTGCGGCAGCCAAACTTCATTCAGAGAGACAGGCTGGGAAGTTCATCCCTTGAAGGATTCAGTACTGTAATAGAAAGATATCACATTTATATGGGAAAGTAGAGAAGAGGCATAGTGTACAATGCAGTGCCAGATGTGAATAGAAATCATTTTATTTATACCAGTAGCTAAGCATGGAAACGCCAGGAAAGCTGTCTATACTTGTTTTGTCCTTGATGTTATTAAGGTTCTGGTTCAAACTTTTATGGATAATAGTCATCTTACTTATAGCATTTACCCAAATGGAAGGCTTGTTTCAGTATAATTCCTTAATTCATAAGCAAAACATACCAGATGTGTCTTAATTCCAATGGAGTGAATTAAGCATGTTATCTTGTTTAGAATTCTATTATCTCTTCTTTCTTTGTTAGTCCCTAGGCAGCTGAGTGTGCGCAAAAGAGTAAGGATCTGGAAGACACCTAGGGCTGGCTTATAATTCTGACCCTGCCATTTTATTTTTGTCATACTGAGTAAGTTACTGGACCTCTCTGAGTCCCAGGATCCTCATCATTAGAATAGCAAACATTAATTTAGTTTTCATGAACTATAAACACAAGTATCATTTAAGCCTCACAGAATTGTTGAAGTCAGTGTTATTATTTTCATTTTAGAGGAGAAAGCAGAGGCTAATGATTTTTAAGTAACTTGTTATGCAGCTTGTAAATGGAAGAACTAGTTTGAATTCATGTCTGTCTCTCTCCAAAGCCCTTGTCTCAACTCTGCTTTACAGCGTGAATACCTCTTTTTAAGAAAAATAATTTTGATGTATACATCCTTGATGAAATTATTTGAGAAGATATTCTAGTTAGAGGCTACCCTGGTGGTGCAGTGGTTAAGAATCCACCTGCATCCACAGGAGATGTGGGTTCATCTCTGGGCTGGGTAAATCCTCTAGAGAAGGAAATAACAACCTACCCCAGTATTCTTGCCTGGAAAATTCTATGGACAGAGGAGCCTGGCAGGTCAATATTCCATGAGGTCACAAAGAGTCGGACATATGAAATGAAAATATTTCCTGCCATATCAATGGGCAAGAAATATCACAGCCATCAGTGATTTCTGGCCTTCAAGGGTGAATGAGGGCTTCCAAAATGAAACACAATGCCTGTGACCCAGCAGATGCCACCACCTTCCATGAGGAGCTGGCAGAGGTTGGGTTAGGGTGGGGGATGCAGGAGGCAGCCATCTGCTACTTTCAAGATGAACAAGGAACAGGATTTGACCCCAGGGCGTCAGGGGATGAGATGGCTGGACGGCATTACCAGTGCAATGAACATGGACTTGGGCAAACTCCAGGAGATGGTGAGAGACAGGGAGGCCTTGTGTGCTGCAGTCCATGGGGGTCCCAAAGAGTCGGACACGACTGGGCAACTGAACCGCAACAAGCTGAGGTGTATGTGAAAGGAATGAATTCAGTGAGCCCAGAGGTTTGCATCTTCCCAAGCATAGAACGCTAAATTCCTTAACCTGATGTCCAATTTTTCTTACTTCACAATAATCTTTGATATTCAGACTGCCTGCTCCCTTTGTTGCAAGCTTGTATATAACCTGACTCCCTTTCCCAACTCCTTGGAGCAGTTTTCTCAGAGCTACTAAGTTGCTGTCTCCTGAGCTCCAGTCCTAAACATTGCAACCAGATAAGATCACTCTCTACTTTCAGGTTGTAACTGTATGTAAATATACAGTTTATATATATATATATATGTATATATATATATAAAAGTTGAGGGACGTGACTCAGCAACTGAGCACAAACACATGCATTTTAGTTAGGACTTCTTTTGTGAAAAATTATTTGAAGCCCAATTCAAACCATCTAAAACAAACAGGAAGAATTATCAGATAGTAAATGATGGTAAATGGGGTAGCTGCATGCCCGTATATGCCCTGCTGGTCTTTGGTCAAGGGTGAGGAACAAGCACCCTTGATGACATTAGCACTTATCATCAGTCCATTATCATCGCTGGTCTCTAGGCTAAGTCTTTTTTAGGATTCTCCATGTGGTGAGGAAAACAACTGCCTGATATTTCTGGGGATATATCTTTACAAGCTCTGATAGAGAAGAATGTTTTGCGCAAAAGTTTCAGCCAGGTAAACCCTAGGGAAAACTCTAAGTGGCCTGCCTTATATCATGCGACAATTCTTGTCCAAACATTGAGGCCAAGGCCCACTGTTTACTAAGACTTTACCAAGTGAAAGTGTGAAAGTGAAAGTCACTCAGCTGTGCCCAGCTCTTTGCGATCCCATGGACTATACAGTCCATGGAATTCTCCAGGCCAGAATACTGGAGTGGGTAACCGTTCCCTTCTCCAGGGGAATCTTCCCAACCCAGGGATTGAACCCAGGTCTCCTGCATTGCATTGCAGGCGGATTCTTTACCAGCCGAGCCACACCAAGGGTGGGCCATTTGCTTACTATGGCCAGGAATATGGATTCTGCTTCTAGAAGGAGGGAGGAAAAGCAGCACTGAATAATCAGATAGTGACAACCACAAAAATACTTAAATACGCTATGTTGATATGGTGCATAGTTCAGATGGCTTAACTAAACTTTTACTTTTTTTCTAAAATCTAAAGAATTTTCTAGATTTTTCTTTTGTATTCTTAGGTGTAATTTTAATATCAGTAAATTACAGAGGAAAAAATTCTCTTATTTTGTAACTAATGATCAAAAACATTTTATTCATCTTGGTTGAACAATGCATCTGTTAATTTGCGTAACTGGAAATGCCCCGAGTAATGTCTTTTCTGATTTGGCCAGAGTGGAAAGAGAACTAAACACATATGTTACAGTCATTTTGAATTTCCAAAACAGAAGGACATTACGGGGGCTGGTGCTGTGTGCTTCCTGTTGTAACGTCATATATTTAATGGGCAAAGAGTGGGAGAAGCTGGCAAGTCATTCAAACAGTCTCATTGTGTGGTACCTAGGAGAGTTAATCAGAAGTCATATAATTTATTGAAGCAGACATATTTCCAACAGTGCAAAGTACATCTAACAGCAAATGACTCTGGTATCCTGAGTAATAAGGTGAACAAGAATCAATATTTAAAATGAGAAAGTGCAAACATTCTGTCTTCGAATTAACAGTCTTGAAGAAGAAACAGCTGTTACATTAGTTATCACTTTCTGGATCCAACACAGTACTGTCATTTAATTTCTTGGACCCACATTTGCTTGGCTGCAGCATCCCACATGATTTAAACCCTGCAAATTTTGGCTTTTCCACTCATTCCAGGTGCAAAATTTTACACTAAGCCTCTATTCACTTTTGAATTGAGATTCTTCCCAAACAAAGGTTATTTTCAGGCAATTTAAAACTTTCAGACACAGACTTTCTTAGTGAATTCCACTTGTTGTTTTTTGGACTTCCAAATGCGGGGGTTGGAAATGCATTGAGTTTCCCGCACCAGGATGTTAGCATATGTCCAGAGTTTTCATTTTCATTATTATTCCCTGTTATCATTTAATAATATGTTTGTTTGCTTTCGAACTACTAACAGTCTAGTACCATGGAACCAGGATGATTTTCAGTTGCATAGTCGCCAATAAGATATTAGGAAATTTATCAAAGTAGACAAAGCATGTGGACACATGCTTCTGTACACACAGGCACACATCCATGCACACGCATACACCTTGCATGCTGTTCTTTGACAGTAAAAACCTGTCTAAAAAACTTTCCGTTGTATTCATGCCACACACCTGTATTTTTGGCTAAGCTCTTGTATTACTAACTGTCTGATACTAGAGTCTAATGGAGAACTCATCAACACCCCTTCCTACAACGATCCCCTTCACTATGAACAATACTAGCAACTGCATAATCGAAAAGGTGCCCCCTCTTTCACATGCTCTGTTTTTAAAAATCAACTCTTACCAGCCATCCTTTTTGTTAATACTGAGACTTTTATACAAGAAAATAAAAGACATTCCTTAAAATACTCTGCAAAAGTTAAGAGTTGATTCAGTCATTCAAAATTATGTATTGAATATTTGTATTGCTGGTACAGCTGTGGAAAAGCCAAATGAAGTTTCTGAGCTCATGAAACTTAAGTTTTAGTGAGGAGAGTCAGGAACAAGTTAAGAAAAAATAAGTAAGTATGTGAATAAACAAATATTTTGGAGTTGTAAGTGCAATGAAAAATAATTGCTCTATTTTACAACTCTGGAGACTGTCTGCGTTTTAAAAGTCACTTGCTAAATTAATTGATTCTGAAGTACTTGGAATTTGTGTTGGAATAGATGCCTGCCATCCACTTCTGTCCATCTCTCTGCTTGCCATTACATTTTGTTTTCATCATTCAGAATTTTCTTTTTAGGCTAGCTTATAAAAGGAAGGCTGTGGGCTGGCCATTTGTCTAAAGTGCCAGATAGAAACAGAGTCATGTGGTAAAAACAGAGCCAACAACTTGTGGGCGTCTAATGTGTCTTATAGCACACATGTTTTATAGAAAAGAGATAGAGACAGAAGGGAACAGTGTGTATCAAAGAAACACTGAAGAGAGTTTCAGAAAGATGTGATTGATCAACAGTGTTAAACGCATCTACAAGAGCCAGAAAGAAAGCATGTATTTGGCTACATGAAGTTACCAGTGACTTAGGCAAGAGAAATTTCAGCAGAATAATGATATCAGAATCTGGATTCCTGTGTTGTAGTGGTCCCTGAGTAAGTAGAGTCAGAATCTGTGAAGTTCGGGTCCTTAAAAAGGAGAGAGGTAGATAGTACCGAGAGAATCTCATTCTGGCTTGGAGGAGGTTTGGGCATATTTTTAGGCTGAAGGGAAAGAGCAATGAAGAGAAAAATTCAGAGATAAAAGATCATTTGGCAAAAATTAAATAAAAGGCAACAGGTCGGTAGTTCAAGGCACAGGTAAAGGGTTGACCTTAAACAGAAGGAGGAAAATCTTTTTGAGGTTACAGACAAGCTGATATAATGACTGTGACTATGGATACAATAGGTAGCAGTAAGAGTAACTTAACAGAGCTCTAATCAGAGGGCTTTAATATGATGCAACATTGTATTTAGACTGTGTGTGGAGCAAGGGTTCTCACGAGGCTGAATGTGAGTGGAAGGAGTGTGAGATAAAGACCCACGATGTTAGAAGAGGGGAACTGAGGCTGGAGACTATGAATGTGTAGCGGCACGGATTTGTACTTGTGAATGATTTTCTCCTTAAGTGTTCAGCGTTTACGTTATAAGAGGAGAGAGTACTATTTATAACATTGATCCAGAAGCAAGATTTCACCAGGTAGAGAAATGAAAGGAAAAGGAAAAGAATGGATTTAATGAGATTATAAACAGTGTGGAGTGGCTCAGATGACTTACCTTAGTGTCCACGTTGGATAGAAAAGGATAGGAAAGAAAATATCCCAGAGTTTGGAGTTTTTGATAAAATATTGAGTTGAAATAGATTATGACATAATCATTGTAGTTCTGGGAGTAGATAGCTGAAGTGAGTTTTAGGAGGTCAAGAATTTGTGAGCAAGAATGGATATAGGAAAGAAGTTCAAATAAATATAGAAGGTAGAAAAAGCATTTAGAAGACAGGACTGTGGCAATAGGAGAAATCCCACAGGTACAGTGAAAAGAGTTAAGGAGGGTCAATAGTTCTAGAAGAAGCAAGCGAAGTTAGGGTGGACTTACACGGAATGGGTTCTTGTTTGCTGCTAACCTTAAACATTGTAATTCTATTGCTGCTGTTCAGTTGTTAAGCCGTGTCCAACTCTAGCACAAAATAATTCTGAGACTTTCCAAGGTCCAGGGGAGTACTGTACTGTTCTCCAAGAATCAGTTAGGGCTCTGTTCTTGGTGTCAAGTGATGGCCTTTATTCCTATATAGCCTTTCAGCATTATATAGGTTGGTTCCTTATATCCAGATCTAGGATTCCTGACTCTCAGGAAACTATATTTGAGTCCTGGACTTAAAACATTTAAAACTGATGTCAGCCTATTTGTTTTCATTGAGTATAATTTTGGAAGAGAGGAAACACGTATCTTCTATTTCCTATTGTTTCTTGATTCTGTTTATCCTTGGGCAGAGACTTGTTGGCTATGTGAATTAATTTTCAAATTCTTCTTCCAACTGGTGTACATTTACATGGAAGAAGACAAATCACAGTTGAAAAATAGAATTTTTAAAAGATTTTGACAGGGATTGCCAACTGGTATTAGGTATCTCTCTTATGAAGAAGTTGCTTGCTGTTGTTCCATTTGTAAACCATGTCATGGTTAATATGGAAGTGATTTTATCTCTGATCGTTGCCTTGCAACCATTATTGTAATGGTTGATACCTACAGAGAAGCACTCGTGTTAGTCCCCTGAAGTTTACATGCCCCTTTTGGTCTTCTGCTCTGACCTGGAGGAAATCACTTAATCATTGTTTATTTCAATTTTGCCAGCTATAAATATCAGGTTGCATTGCTTAGCAAATAGAAGACCAAAAGAGAATGAAGAGAATTGTTTGAATGCTAGCCTTCCAGGGACATTAATGACTTTGGACAAGTCAATTGCAGTCACAAAGAGCCAGTTTCAAGCCTAAAATAGCATCTACTCTCACTTCTATGAGAAAACGGCAGTTTTAGATCCATAACAATATCTGTAAGGCATTTGAGCTGTGGTCTACGTGTTGGTTACACATATTTCCAAGGAGTAGGTTGATGAATTTAATAACAAATAAAAAGTGTCAATGTGGAAATTAAATCCTTCAGTCTCCCTTGTAATTTTACTATTCTATTATATTCTTATTTCATGTATTTGATTATGCAAGTATAACATAGTGAAAATATAGAGACAGGGTAAATCAGTTGCAAACAAATAGCATTTGTTTCCATTTACATACACACTTTCACAGAATTTGCTTGTGTTAAAGACTTTGTCTCATCAAGAATTATATATTTCCCTAATATCTACTGAGCTAACCCATGTACCCGAGAATGTTGTAGGCCCTTAAGAATCAAAGATAATAGAATGATATGGCTTCTGATCTCTGTAAATTCATTTTCTAGTGGTGTCAGTTAATGAGCCCATGTATTTTGATATGAATATTAAATGTTCTTGAAATATATCTTATATGTTCTAACAAGGCATAGACTTTAAAAAAATAGATTGACTTTTTTTCTAGGGTGATTTTAGGCTCAGAGCAAAACTGAGTGGAAAGCATACAGTTCCTATACACAATGCATCCACTCATTCATAACTTCCTCCACCATCAATATCCTGAAAATCTCCTGTGGTCCAACTATTTATCCTTCTTTCGCTACAAACTCTGGGCTACCACTGATCTTTTTACTCTGTGCATAGGTTTGCTTTTTCTAGAATGTCATGTAGTTGGAATCATACAGCTCTTCAGTTTGGCTTCTTTTTCTTAGTAATATGCATTTAAGAGTCCTCTGTGTCTTTTAATGTCCTCTTGTTGTTCAGTTGCTAAGTCGTGTCCAATTTTTTGCACCCCCATGGACTGCAGCACACCAGGCCCCTCTGTCCTCCTCTATCTCCCAGAGTTTGCTCAAATTCATGGCCACTGAGTCAGTGATGCTATCCAACCATCTCATCCTCTGCCACCCCCCCTCTCCTTTTTCCTTCAGTCTTTCCCAGCATCAGGGTATTTTCCAATGAATCAGCTCTTAGCACCAGGTGGCCAAAGTATTGGAGCTTAGCTTCAGTCTTTCCAATGAATAATCAGGGTTGATTTCATGTCTTGAGAGGTCATTTATTTTTATTGCTGAATAAAATTTTCTTATCTGGAGGTACCACAATTTAGCCATTCACTTACTACAAGATAGCTTAGTTGTTTCCAAGTTTTGGCAACTATGCATGAAGATGTGATAAATATCCATGTGTAGGTTTTATGCGGATGTAAGATTTCCACTCCTTTGGGTAAATAACAAGGAGCGTGATTGTTCAATTGTATGGTAAAGGAATGCTTTGTTTGTAAGAAACAGAAGCTATCTTCCAATGATTGTACCGTTTTCCATTCCCACCCACGATGAATGTTCCGCATCTGTTCTTCACATCTGTGCCAACATTTGCTGTTTTAGTGCTTCAGATTTTAGCCATTCAAACAGATTTGTAGTAGCATCTCGTTGTTTTAATGCTTTCAGACTTTTTGATTGATATCTCATTAAATATTATGGTGTGATGTATTATAGTAAAGGTATACTTTTAAAGATTAGTAGGAATTTGTCAGATGAACAAAAGCCCAGGGGCATTCCAGGCAAAGAAAGCTTTTGTGAAAAGTTTCATAAGTGAAAGAGAATATGATACACAGTAAGTAGTTGGAGATGTGGTATAGGACATATAAGGAAGAGTAATAGGCAGTCAGGACATATATTTAGATAGAGGCTAAACTTTGAGAACATCTATGATTTATGTTGGATTTTATTTTCATAAAAGCTGGCAGGATTTTAGTAATTTTGGTGATCAGTTTCAACTAGAGAAACTTCATTATTCATATTTGTACATTTTGTAAAATCACATTTCAAAAATAAACATATGAGGAAATATTCTCATATTTTTAAAAGGCACATTTTGGAGTACTTTGGCACTAGTTTAAGACTATTTCAACAAAAAGAAGACTTTTTTAAAAAAAAAAGAATAAAAGCTCTATAGAAGAACTGTGGCAAAGTGTTGGTAATTGTAGTGTTGTAATGGGGGGTATTGATGGGCCAAAGAATTGTGATGGGCCCATAAGTGATGGGCTGAAGAATTGATGCTTTTGAACTGTGGTGCTGGAGAAGACTCTTGAGAGTCCCTTGGACTGCAAGGAGATCCAACCAGTCCATTCTGAAGGAGATCATCCCTGGGATTTCTTTGGAAGGAATGATGCTAAAGCTGAAGCTCCAGTACTTTGGCCACCTCATGCAAAGAGCTGACTCATTGGAAAAGACTCTGATGCTGGGAGGGATTGGGGTCAGAAGGAGAAGGGGACGACCCAGGATGAGATGGCTGGATGGCATCACTGACTAAATGGACGTGAGTCTGCGTGAACTCCGGGAGTTGGTAATGGACAGGGAGGCCTGGTGTGCTGCGATTCATGGGGTCGCAAAGAGTCAGACACGACTGAGCGACTGAACTGAACTGAGCTGAATGGGCATATGAGGGCTTGTCACATTTGTCTCTACTTTTGTGTATTCTTGAGAATTCTTAAACAAGTTATTTTTTTAAATCGCAAATAGTAGAGTATCTGTCATTGGCAACATTTAAGCAATGAAGTAGCGCAATCAGATTTACATATAAGTAAGGTCATTTGTGAGGCACAGTTGGCAGTGAGTAGGATGGTAGCCATGACTAGTTAGAAACACGTTGCGATGTTACAGGTAAGAAATGATGTGGACCTTCATTGGTGAATTATAAATATAGGGAAGATATGTAAAACTATGCCATTTATGACATCTCATAAGGTGACTGGGTGGAATAAACTAAAAGACAATCAAGGACCAAACTCTAGAAAACGTTTGAGTGTTAAAGAGCCCAGAGAAGCCATTGAAAACTTGAGGTGTAATGGCTAAAGAGATGAGAGGTTAATGAGGAAGCACCAAGGCTGTTAATGAAAGAAAATACATATTGCATTTGTATGACTGAATTTCACAAACTAGGTACCACCTGGCTCTAGGCTATAGGTGTTTACAACAGGTTGTCTGCATAGTTCTCTATTTGGATAATTTTTTCATGGTTAATGGTTCTTTCCTCTTCAGGATTATTTTCTGGCATTCATAGCCATGTTAGTTTTCAAAATAAAAGGTTGGTTCCTAACGTAATTATTTGCAGAATGAGCTTTTGGAGGCCGAGACTTAACAAGGAAAATAAACCTCAGATCAAAATTCAAAGCTCTAGCCTTCATGTCACATTCAGAAAGAACCCTCATTGTTTAGTTATAGATAACTCATAGTTGAAATATGTTTTTTAATCAAAACTAATTAAATCAGATCAATATGATTATTTAGAACTTTATCAGATCTGTCAGGGAAAGATTAAGGGCAGAAGGGAAAGGAGGGCATCAGAGGATGAGATGGCTGGATGGCATCACCAAAGCAATGGACATAAACTCGGGCAAACTTCGGGAGATGGTGACGGACAGGGAGACCTGGTGTGCTGCAGTCCATGGTGTTGCACAGAGCTGGACACGACTGGGTGACTGAACAACAACTGATCAATCAAATTTGCTTTCCCGTTGTTGATAACACAGTATAGTTTGGTTGGAAACTAGAAAACTAATAACCTGGCATGCTACAGTTAATCTCAGATTGAAGTACCCTTTAATAATAACAGGTAGTGTTTATAAACACAAACTGGATTTGTTGCCATGCCAAGCATCATTCATCTCTTCAATCCTAAGTATTCTATGAGGTTTGTAATATTTATGCAAAACTTTTTTGATAGATGGTAACTTAATAGATGAAGATGTTGACTGAAACTAACCAAGATTCAATAATTTGCCTAGTTCATTCAGTTCAGTCGCTCAGTCATGTCTGACTCTGCGATCCCATGAATCGCAGCATGCCAGGCCTCCCTGTTCATCACCATCTCCCAGAATTCACTCAGACTCATGTCCATTGAGTCTGTGATGCCATCCAGCCATCTCATCCTGGGTCATCCCGTTCTCCTGCCGTCAATCCCTCCCAGGACCAGAGTCTTTTCCAATGAGTTAACTCTTCTCATGAGGTGGCCAAAGTACTGGAGTTTCACCTTTAGCATCATTCCTTCCAAAGAAATCCCAGGGTTGATCTCCTTCAGAATGGACTGGTTGGATCTCCTTGCAGTCCAAGGGACTCTCAAGAGTCTTCTCCAACACCACAGTTCAAACGCATCAATTCTTCAGTGCTTAGCCTTCTTCACAGTCCAACTCTCACAGCCATACATGACCACAGAGAAAAACCATAGCCTTGACTAGACGGACCTTAGTCGGCAAAGTAATGTCTCTGCTCTAGGTTGGTCATAACTTTTCTTCCAAGGAGTAAGTGTCTTTTAATTTCATGGCTGCAATCACCATCTGCAGTGATTTTGGAGCCCCCCCAAAAATAAAGCCTGACACTTTTTCCACTGTTTCCCCATCTATTTCCCGTGAAGTGATGGGGCCAGATGCCATGACCTTCATTTTCTGAATGTTGAGCTTTAAGCCAACTTTTTCACTCTCCTCTTTCACTTTCATCAAGAGGCTTTTTAGCTCCTCTTTACTTTCTGCCATAATGGTGGTGTCATCTGCATATCTGAGGTTATTGATATTTCTCCCAGCAATCTTGATTCCAGCTTGTGTTTCTTCCAGTCCAGCGTTTCTCATGATGTACTCTGCATATAAGTTAAATAAGCAGGGTGACAATATACAGCCTTGATGTCCTCCTTTTCCTATTTGGAACCAGTCTGTTGTTCCACGTCCAGTTCTAACTGTTGCTTCCTGACCCTGCATACAGATTTCTCAAGAGGCAGGTCAGGTGGTCTGGTATTCCCATCTCTTTCAGAATTTTCCACAGTTTATTGTGATCCACACAGTCAAAGGCTTTGGCATAGTCAATAAAGCAGACATAGACATTTTTCTGGAACTCTCTTGCTTTCTCCATGATCCAGCGGATGTTAGCAATTTGATCTCTGGTTCCTCTGCCTTTTCTAAAACCAGCTTGAGCATCAGGGAGTTCACAGTTCATGTATTGCTGAAGCCTGACTTGGAGAATTTTGAGCATTACTTTACTAGCATGTGAGATGAGTGCAATTGTGCAGTAGTTTGAGCATTCTTTGGCATTGCCTTTCTTTGGAATTGGAATGAAAACTAACCTTTTCCAGTCCTGTTGCCACTGCTGACTTTTCCAAATTTGCTGTCATATTGAGTGCAGCACTTTCACAGCATCATCTTTCAGGATTTGAAACAGCTCAACTGGAATTCCATCACCTCCACTAGCTTTGTTCGTAGAGATGCTTTCTAAGGCCCACTTGACTTCACTTTCCAAGATGTCTGGCTCTAGATTAGTGATCACATTATCATGATTATCTGGGTCGTGAAGATCTTTTTTGTACTGTTCTTCCATGTATTCTTGCCACCTCTTCCTAATATCTTCTGCTTCTGTTAGGTCCAGACCGTTTCTGTCCTTTATCGAGCCCATCTTTGCATGAAATGTTCCCTTGGTATCTCTAATTTTCTTAAAGAGATCTCTAGTCTTTTCCATTCTGTTGTTTTCCTCTATTTCTTTGCATTGATCGCTGAAGAAGGTTTTCTTATCTCTTCTTGCTATTCTTTGGAACTCTGCATTCAGATGCTTATATCTTTCCTTTTCTCCTTGGCTTTTTGCGTCTCTTCTTTTCACAGCTATTTGTAAGGCCTCCCAGACAGCCATTTTGCTTTTTTGCGTTTCTTTTCCATGGGGATGGTCTTGACCCCTGTCTCCTGTACAATGTCATGAACCTCATTCCGTAGTTCATCAGGCACTCTATCTATCAGATCTAGGCCCCTAAGTCTATTTCTCACTTCTACTGTATAATCATAAGGGATTTGATTTAGGTCATACCTGAATGATTTAGTGGTTTTCCCTACTTTCTTCAATTTAAGTCTGAATTTGGCAATAAGAAGTTCATGATCTGAGCCAATCAGCTCCTTGTCTTGTTTTTGTTGACTGTATAGAGCTTCTCCATCTTTGGCTGCATAGAATATAATCCATCTGATTTCGGTGTTGACCATCTGTTGATGTCCATGTGTAGAGTCTTCTCTTGTGTTGTTTGAAGAGGGTGTTTGTTATGACCAGTGCATTTTCTTGGCAAAACTCTGTTAGTCTTTGCTCTGCTTCATTCCGCATTCCAAGGCCAATTTTGCCTGTTACTCCAGGCGTTTCTTGACTTCCTACTTTTGCATTCAAGTCCCCTATAATGAAAAGAACATCCTTTTTGGATGTTAGTTCTGAAAGGTCTTATAGGTCTTCATAGAACCGTTCAACTTCAGCTTCTTCAGTGTTACTGGTTGGGGCATAGACTTGGATCACTGTGATATTGAATGGTTTGCCTTGGAGATGAACAGAAATCATTCTGTCATTTTTGAGATTGCATCCAAGTACTGCATTTCATACTCTTTTGTTGACCATGATGGCTACTCCATTTCTTCTGAGGGATTCCTCCACACAGTAGTAGATATAATGGTTATCTGAGTTAAATTCACCCATTCCAGTCCATTTTAGTTCTCTGATTCCTAGAATGTCGATGTTCACTCTTGCCATCTCTTGTTTGACCACTTCCAATTTGCCTTGATTCATGGACCTGACATTCCAGGTTACTATGCAATATTGCTCTTTATAGCATCAGATCTTGCTTCTATCACCAGTCATATCCACAACTGGGTATTGTTTTTGCTTTGGCTCCATCCCTTCATTCTTTCTGGAGTTATTTCTCCACTGATCTCCAGTAGCATATTGGGCACCTACTGACCTGGGGAGTTCTTCTTTCAGTATCCTATCATTTTGCCTTTTCATACTGTTCATGGGGTTCTCAAGGCAGGAATACTGAAGTGGCTTGCCATTCCCTCCTCCAGTGGACCACATTCTGTCAGGCCTCTCCACCATGACCTGCCCGTCTTGGGTTGCCCCACAGGCAATGCTTTGTTTCATTGAGTTAGACAAGGCTGTGGTCCTAGTGTGATTAGATTGACTAGTTTTCTGCGAGTATGGTTTCAGTGTGTCTGTCCTCTGATGCCCTCTTGCAACACCTGCCATCTTACTTGGGTTTCTCTTACCTTGGGTGTGGGGTATCTCTTCACGGCTGCTCCAGCAAAGCACAGTGGCTGCTCCTTACCTTAAACGAGGGGTATCTTGCCTAGTTACACAGATAGAAAGTGACAGAGCAGGAATTTGGGCCCATCGGGAATGACTGTGGAGCCTGGATTCCTTACACGAAAGGTGGTACATTTGTATTACATGCATTTCTTTGCCTCTCTGGGCCAAGCATTCAGAACATCCCATCACAAGGACCCATGTCTGATCATAAGATAATCATGCAGCAAATAACAGGGAGCATGAGAACAGATAGACTTGCCAAGGGCTATAAACATTGTACTTCCTCTCATAGCCTCTGGGTATTGATACCATAGCTAAGATTTCAGCACTTAAAATAAATATCTCACAAATACTTTTTGGGTTTTAGTGCAAATTTTGCAATTTATGGAAAAACAAGAATAATTGTGGGCATATTATAAAGTGAACTTTTTGAAGATAGAAGTCAGAATAACTGGTATTAGAGGCTCTACCTTTTTAATAGCATAGAAAAAATTTAATGAGTTGGATGTTCATCAATCTTTTTGACAAGCTGGCGTTCTTCCAAAAGTTAAAGGAATCCAAGAATGAAATTATAGAAATAATAGTTAAAATGTGTAACAACAGTTCACTCTACCTGGATATTGGCAAGCTATTAACATAATTTTATTTTAAAATAGAGCAATAGCTTGAAGAGTGTCCCTGGAAGCCTGGATACAACATCAAATCTCATTTCTGTGATGATGAGGTGGTGTGTCAGGCCGAGGGCTTGTCAGGTTCACGGCTCCCTTCTGGGAAGTCTCAGAATGCCTGTAAGGCTCACGCCCACCTCAGAGAGGTCCCTAAGGCATCGGCCATTGTACTCTGTGTCAGATGACCCTGCTAGACTAGTCATGGCTGACCGGTTCACGTATAGGTCCTGAGCAAACATGCCAGGAGCAAGCTCGATCCACAGGGAAGAGATAAAAGAAGATCAGCGAGCAGTAGCACTAGTATTGAATCAAAGTGAAAGTGAAAAGTGTTAGTTTCTCATTCCTGTCTGACTCTTTGTGACCCCATGGACTGTAGCCCTGCCAGGCTCCTCTGTCTGTGAAATTATCCAAGGAGTGGGTAGCCATTCCCTTCTCCAGGGGATCTTCCCGACACAAGGATCTAACCCAGGTCTTCTGTATTGCAGGTAGATTCTTTACCGTCTTAAGCCACCCACCTATCCCCAATTTGTTCCTCCCAAAGTATCTGGATTCATACATTTTCTACACAAGTTATACATGCTGCTGCTGCTGCTGCTGCTGCTGCTGCTGCTAAGTCGCTTCAGTCGTATCCGACTCTGTGTGACCCCATAGACGGCAGCCCACTAAGCTCCCCTATCCCTGGGATTCTCCAGGTAAGAACACTGGAGAGGGTTTCCATTTCCTTCTCCAATGCATGAAAGTGAAAAGCGAAAAGCGACCCCATGGACGGCAGCCCACCAGGCTCCTCCATCCATGGGATTCTCCAGGCAAGAGTACTGGAGTGGGCTGCCATTGCCTTCTCTGCAAGTTATACATAATCACTTATAATTCTTTCCTTCAGTATGAATGAGAAAGAGAGAACAAAGTTTGTCTTATAAGCCCCTTCTAAACGTAAAGGTTGTCTTTCATCTTTTTTCCAAGTGTCCCTTATTTTTTAGAACCAGCTCAGTTTCATTTATCTAAGAAATGTGCCACAATGACTGATTTTTCAGTTCAGTTCAGTTCAATTCAGCTGCTCAGTCTGACTGACTCTGACTGACTCTTTGCGACCCCATGAATCACAGCATGCCAGGCCTCCCTGTCCATCACCAACTCCCACAGTTCACCCAAACTCATGTCCATTGAGTCGGTGATGCCATCCAGCCATCTCATCCTCTGTCGTCCCCTTCTCCTCACGCCTTCAATCTTTCCCAGCATCAGGGTCTTTTCCAATGAGTCAGCTCTAGGCATGAGGTGGCCAAAGTACTGGAGTTTCAGCTTCAGCATCAGTCCTTCCTGATTTTAGATGTATAAAAGTCCTTTGGACCTTGATATGTCCCAAACCATCTCCTAGTCTTCTCTCTGCCAATAAAGTATTCTTCTCATAACCCACTTATCTAGGTTGATGACAATGGCAGTCTTCTGTTTTCCTGGGTCCAAACCTAGAGCCTCAGCCTTGATGGCACTTTTTATCTTACATTACATATTCATTCAACTATCAGCTCTCCAAAATATATCCAGGATACAGCTACTTCCCAGCACCACCACGGCCACCACTCTGGTGAGAGCCTCCATCGTCTCTCAGCTGGATTACTGCAATAGCTTCCTATCTGGCATCCCTCTGTTTGTCCTTACCCCATTCAGCAGCCAGTGTGGTCCAGTTAAAATATGAGTCAGGGCGTGTCAGGTTCTGCCACTCCTCTGTTGGTTTCCTAATCAGAGTACAAGTTGCCGTCCTTACAATCCTCTATAAGGCCCTATGCAATTGATTCCCTGCCCCTACCTCTTAAAGCAAAGTCGCTCAGTCTTGTCCGACACTTTGTGACCCCATGGACTATAGGCTATCAGGTTCCTCCATCCATGGAATTTTCCAGGCAAGAGTACTGGAGTGGGTTGCTGTTTCCTCCTCCAGGGGATCTTCCCAACCCCGGGATTGAACCTGGGTCTCCAGCATTGCAAGCAGACGATTTTACTGTCTGAGCCACCAGGAAAGCCCCTACCTCTTAACTTCTATCAATACTCAATTAAACCAGTAATACTAATTTCTTTGCTATTCTGTGAATGGTCCTGGCATGTTGTCCCTACCTGGAACTTTTCTTTGGGAAGAAGAGGAGTTTGGGTCATCTCCCAGGTCCTTCCCTAGTGAGAACTTTTCCAGCTGAAAATGCAACGTACCCCTACACTGTCTCCTCCCATCTTGCATTATTTTTCTCCTTAGCGCTTAGACAGTTTACTGTATAGTACCTGTGGTAGCGGAAGTAGTAGTCTGTCCAGGTAGTGGAATCATAGGTGGTATGCATTTTTTATAAGTTCTGCGTTTCTGAGTTTTAAACAGTAAGCGTATCAGAGGAAGGAGGCCTCAATATGGGCTGAGAGACTCAGGAATGTCCTTGTGTAGGAGGAAAGGCTGAAGCTGCCTTCTGTAAGCTTGGTAGGCTGTGCTTGAAGACAAGGAGAGAACACTCTAGGTCATAATAAAACACGCACGAAAGGTGGAGGGTACTTCATAATGACATATTTTAGAGTCAGTGCAGAGAGCAGCCAGGTCAGCCTCCTCATTTATCTCCAAAATGTTGAGCACACAATTGGGAACAGATTGCATAGAACCCAAGAGTGATTTTAGTCACTTGGGCTTCTGAAGAGAAGAATGTTGTGATGAAAGCAGCCTCAGAATTACTCTCCTGAATTCTTCTAGTCTTTTCCTTCCTTTCTGATATCCCCACATACTCCGTGATGATCTTAGAAGCAATTTATATATATGTTCCAGTACTTTAATGCTCTTAAATAATTAATGTTATGCTTTAGCAGAAAAAATTGTTTCACTGAAGTAACAATTTTCTATCAAGATCTAATTTTTAAGCCATTTCCAGTGGGATTTTTTTCTTTAAATATTTTAAATGGAAAGGGAAAAAATTAATTAAAAATGATCACGCTAGAAATAAAACTCTGCAGATTTAGAAACAAAGAATATTAACATTTTTGCTCTGTTTTGTTTGAAGAAATGCCAAAGGATTTCTATTATAAATGATTGTTTTATATTGATTTTTCTGTCTCATTTATATCACTTGTGTAACTGTGAGTGGAAGATACCACCTTAAAAATATATGTCTCATGTTCCATAAATGTGCTTTTCCTACATGAGGAACATGGCTCTGATTTCAACACATGGCTATGTTAGTTAAGGTCACGTCAGTGCCTTTATGTTGAAATTAGGAAGGGTGAAACAAAAATACCTGCATGCTATTCAAACGTGCCCGCTGTGAACTGAGACCTTCCCAGTGAAGAGGCGCTGGGCATGAAGACTGCTTAACAGCGGATGAGTTTTTATTAAGGGACAAATGATACCGTTGAGGAAAAGACCATCTCAAACACTACGTGAATATATTCTCAGTCATGTCCAGCTCTTTGCCACGCTCTGAACTGTATCCCACCAGGCTCCTCTGTTCACGGGATTTTAGAGGCAAGAATACTGGAGTGGGTTGCCATTTCCATGAAAGAACATACAAAACATTTTTGAAGTCAGAGGTGAAGATTTTTTTTTCAGGGGCAGAGAATCAGTATTTACAGTTAAGGACTTGGATAGGATACTATCATAAATCCCAATGATTCAAGATATCACTGTGGGGTAGAGTTTGGAGTCTTTTTTTCTCTTACAGAAAGCTCATTCTATCTATAATGCTTTTAATGATTTCTGCCAGTGCCTTCACTCAGAGAGCTCAGTAATTTCTAACATAAGATGTTATGTTCTAACGTAAGATGTTCTGCCCTTTGGATTTACAAAATGGAATAACAATCAAAAGTGATTTTAATGGGTTAATTTGCATTGCTGGGAGATTCTACATTTGTAATAGAACAGAGGATGTAACATAAAGAGCCAAGGGCTTTAATGTGAGGTGATGGAGTCTCAAAAGTAAAACACTCAGTGGAAATATACGAAATAAAAGAAAAAGAGCTGTACATCTGAAACTAACATTGAACTAACACTGAAACTAAAATTAGCATTGTAAATCAACTATACTTCAATAATAAAAACTGCATAAATACATTTTTTAAAAGAACACTATGATGCAAGTTACAGTGAGCTAATACTACTATGGAATGGGATAGTTATAAAATAATAATAGACTCATATAAAGCACTTATCATAAAAAATGAAAAGAAAAAGAAAAGCAGCTTATCGGAAGGATTACTTTATAACATCTATTTTATAGTCATATGGAACTGTGACAGGTTGTGCGTGGAGCGAGTGGGTGGTAATGAAGAGTTAGGGTGGAGCTTCCATTAAAATCAGGGTCCAAGAGATCAGACAACTGACCAGATGCAATCAGATGCTTTCAGTGTCCTGTCTTTGTGACTTTTCATACTGTTCATGTGGTTCTCAAGGCAAGAATACTGAGGTAGTTTGTCTTTCCCTCCTCCAGTGAACCATGTTTTGTCAGAAACATCAATAACCTCAGATATGCAGATGACACCACCCTTATGGCAGAAAGTGAAGAGGAACTAAAGAACCTCTTGATGACGGTGAAAGAGGAGAATGAAAAAACTAGCTTACAACTCAACATTCAAAAAACTAAGATCATGGCATCTGGTCCCATCACTTCATGGCAAATAGATGGGAAAACAATGGAAACAGTGTCAGACTTTATTTTCTTGGGCTCCAAAATCACAGCGGATAATGACTGCAGCCATAAAATTAAAAGATGCTTGCTTCTTGGAAGAAAACCTATGACCAACCTAGATAGCATGTTAAAAAGCAGAAAATTACTTTGCCAACAAAGATCCATCTAGTCAAAGCTATGGTTTTTCCAGTAGTCATGTATGGATGTGAGAGTTGGACTATAAAGAAAGCTGAGTGCCAAAGAATTGATGCCTTTGAACTGTGGTGTTGGAGAAGACTCTTGAGAGGCCCTTGGACTTCAAGGAGGTTCAACCAGTTCAACCTAAAGGAGATCAGGCCTGAATATTCATTGGAAGGACTGATGCTGAAGCTGAAACTTCAATACTTTGGCTACCTGATGCGAAGAACTGACTCATTTGAAAAGACCCTGATGCTGGGAAAGATTGAAGACAGGAGGAAAAGGGGATGACAGAGGGTGAGAAAGTTGGATGGCATTACCGAGTTGATGGACATGAGTTTGAGTAAACTCTGGGAGTTGGTGATGCACAGGGAGGCCTGGCGTGCTGTAGTCCATGGAGTTACAAAGAGTCGGACATGACTGAGCAACTGAACTGAACTGAATCAGATATTTAAAATTTCTCCAAATTATTCTCTAACTACAGGAGAAACTTCCACTGAAAATGGCAAGGCATCAGTAAAATCTATTTATTTTGATTTACATATTTCCACTTTAGTAATATAAGCAGGAGAATTTTTGTCACCAGAATACGTTTCTTTCCCCATTTTTCTCTCCAGCTCCTCATTCTTCACTCAACCTCCTTTTGAATTTTATTTCCATCCTTTCGAATTTGATCTTCTGTCTCCCTCTCCCCTCTTCTGTATTTTTATATTTGTACTCTCTTGGCTTTAAGTTCTAGTGTTAATTCAGCAACTGGAAACCTAAAAACATGAAGATAGTTTAAGGAGCTTCTGGGACAACATCAAGCATACTAATATTTATATTATAAGAGTCCCAGAAGGAAAAGCAAGAAATAAAGGGTCAGAAAATTTATTTGAAGAAATAATAGTTGAAAACCTTCCTAACCTGGGGAAGGAAGTACAGAGAGTCCTAGACAAGATGAACTCAAAAATTCCACACTGAGTCATGTTGTAATTAAAATAGCAAAAGGTAAAGATGGAAAAGGAGAACTTTAAGGGCAGCAGGACAAAAACAACTGGTAGCATACAAGGAAACTCTCATAAGACCATCAGCTTTGTTTTTCAGTTGATACTTTTGAGGACAGAAGGGAATGGCATAATATACTTAAAGTGCTATTTGCAAGCATTAGGCAAACTATGTAAATACAGTTAAGATAAACATTTCCTTTTCAGATATTTTTTCTTTCCTTTACAGAAATGAATTTGCTTTTTTTTTTTCTTTTTTAATCCAGTGTCATTAAAGACTGACAACATGTTAGATTTAGAGATTTAGAAAGAATATCCAAATTCAGCTGGTTCTATTCACCTCATATGTGCTGCTGCTGCTGCTGCATCAGTTCAGTCATGTCCGACTCTGTGCGACCCCATGGACAGCCGCCCAGCAGGCTCCCCCATCCCTGGGATTCTCCAGGCAAGAACACTGGAGTGAGCTGCCATTTCCTTCTCCAATGCATGAAAGTGAAAAGTGAAAGTGAAGTTGCTCAGTCGTGTCTGACTCTTCATGACCCCATGGACTTCTGCCTACCAGGCTCCTCTGTCCGTGGGATTTTCCAGGCAAGAGTACTGGAGAGGGTTGCCATTGCCTTCTCCGACCTCATATGTAAATTCTCCTTAAATCAACCTCCAGGCCAGTGGGAAGGATTTGGAATTTTGACCCTACTATTTAGTGGCCATAATAGTTGGCCCAGGTGGCTTGTAGAAATGTGGTTTTTTCACCTATGACATGTGGGTAGTAACAATAACCTCACACAGCTGATGTGATGCTGGTATTTACTTCTGTTTATATATAATTAGCAATACTTTGGAGAAGTTAATGCTTGGAAATTCTATATATGTATGTATTTATTCCTCTATGGATTTATTTATTATTATGAAGGTAATTTCCCCCAGCTTTATTGAGGCAAAATATAATTTTGGCTTTATTGGCAAATATAATTTTATATATTTAAGGTATATGTATATATGTATATATATATTTGCTGGCATATTGAGGGCAGCACTTTCACAGCATCATCTTTCAGGATTTGAAAGAGCTCAACTGGAATCCCATCACCTCCACTAGCTTTGTTCATAGTGATGCTTCCTAAGGCCCACTTGACTTCACATTCTAAGATGTCTGGCTCTAGATTAGTGATCACATCATCATGATTATCTGGGTCGTGAAGATCTTTTTTGTACAGTTCTTCTGTGTATTCTTGCCACCTCTTCTTAATATCTTCTGCTTCTCTTAGGTCCATACCATTTCTGTCCTTTATCAAGCCCATCTTTGCATGAAATGTTCCCTTGGTATCTCTAATTTTCTTGAAGAGATCTCTAGTCTTTCCCATCCTGTTGTTTTCCTCTATTTCTTTGCATTGATCGCTGAAGAAGGCTTTCTTATCTCTTCTTGCTATTCTTTGGAACTGCATTCAGCGCAGGCGGCAGCGGCGGGCCTGCGCACTAAGCGCTGCCGAGAGCTACCCCACGTCCGAAGTCAGGGACAGCGGCCCAGAGTGCCAGGCTGCGACGGCTCAGGAACGGCCGGGAGGAGCCACCCCGCGTCCAAGGTCAGGGGTGGTGGCTGAGAGGCGCTACCCTGCATCCGAGGTCAGGGGCGGCCTGGAGGAGCCACCTCGCGCCTGAGGACAGGGGCGGTGACCCTGAGGAGCCACCCACGCCCGAGGCCAGGGCCAGCGGCCGGGAGGAGCAACCCGAGGAGTGCTGGCTGAGCAGGCACAGGAGGGCCTAGAGGAGCTATCCCACGTTGAAGGTCAGGAACGGCGGCGGTAAGGAGATACCCCTCATCCAAGGTAAGGAGCAGCAGCTGTGCTTTGCTGGAGCAGCCGTGAAGAGATACCCCATGCCCAAGGTAAGAGAAACCCAAGTAAGATGGTAGGTGTTGCAAGAGGGCATCAGAGGGCAGACACACTGAAACCATATATTTAAGGTATATGTATATATGTATATACTTTGTGGAAAGATTATCAAAATAAGATGATTAACATATCCATAACTTCACATGGTTAAATGTAAAGACAGAGACTATCCTTACTCTCAGACAGCAAAAAGCTCCCTCAGTCACTTAAAATTGCAAATAAGAGGCTCCCCTCATTAATAAACATGTCCAGTATAGGGTAATAATGAAAACTTTTAAATTTGTTTGTCAGCTAAATCCATGCTAAGCCAAGTTCCAGTGTAAGTAAATATAGTTCATCCCTGCCCACCTCTTTAAATGAGCAGTACTCATTTGATAACTAGTTACTCTCTGATCCCAGCCCTTAGAAGAGTCATTGCAAGCTCAATTTTATAAACACTTCAGAATTCCTTCCACACAGCATAATATGGCAATGCTAATTCAGGCCGTTGCAGTGTTTGTAAAGGCAGCATAGAATGGTAGAAAGAAGATATTTTCTGTCTCCAGGTTCTGCCGCTTATTGGCTGGTTGATCCTGAGACTGCGGCTTAATACCATTGGTTTCAGCATTCTCATCCCTATAAATGTGATAATAATGTCTTTTCTGATCAGAATATGTGGTAATTATGAGATAATATGGGGTGTAATTTGGAATTTGCAAGCTGTAATGATCTTAAAAGATCAGATATGTTGCCTTATCCATTGCCTGTCGGCAGTGAGAGAGAGTCGGAAGTGGCGGGCTACCGTCAATAGGGTCGTCAAGAGTGGGACACAGCTGAGCACGCACGCATGCACACAATCTCCTTTTACCTATTTCTGACTTGTTGACAGTGCTCATGTTATTTTTTCTCAAATGAAAATTCATATGTCAAAATATTTCCTTTTTCTTGTTCTTGTTTTCATCTCTCTTCTCAGTTCTCCAGATGGGTACTATTTGGGAATATCTGGTTATGCAATACATCAGGGCTCTTTGTTTCCAAGTAGGCAGCAAAGGGTGCATATATTCAGGATATTTGCTGCTTAGCACATATAATAAACCTCATATTTATTGCATTTTGTTTTGTTTGCACAGAAGCATTTTCCTTGTAACCTTATTTAGTGAAAATGCTGTCAATTGATTGACTGGATCTATCTGTAATCAGTCTTCAGATCAAGTAAATTATATATCTTGACTTATTTCCACATTTAATTTAATTTTATTGATATAAAAACAATAGGAATAACAAAATGCTTCCAGTGTCAATGGTAATTAAAAAACAAGCAGAAAAGTAATAAAATGCATGATTACATTGGATATACCCACCCCTATTCATACTTGGGGAAAAAAATCCAATCTTGAGAGAAAACGTAGAATGTGATTTTGTGCCGGCGGTAATTAGCAGGAACAGCTTGATGAGAAACAGTGATGGAAGAATCAATGGCAAGCATCAATAAAGTGAAGCCCAGATGAGGCTTCTGTTTTGTAAATCAGGCCTTTATACATCAGCTTAACCAAACGATTGAGAAATGATATTCTTAATCCCAAAAGTGTGCCATAAATAGACTGTAAACTATTTTGACCTTTTAAAACTATGTCCAGCTTTTCCAGTTTCTCTAGAGACCATACTACAAAGTTCTGCAACCATTTATGCCTTCCCATTAACTACTACAGTTGTTTCAACAAGCAGAATTTAAAATGAGTTTGTTTTGCAATAAAAGTTGCAGGAAACCAGGAAATGAGTGAAATATTAAAATTCTATTAGTATTTCATGCTCAGGTCTTGGTTTTAGGGAGAATCATGAGAAAGGGGATATATTTTCATTGTTTGTTTGTTTGAAGTTATCCAGCTTTCACTTCACTTAATCTGAGTTTCTTCTCTTCCATCTTTCAACACCATAAAGACAAAAATTTGCTGATGTTTTATATATTGTTCAAAACAAAGCCTTCTAGGCGAAACATAGGGACCTCACACTCCATGCTTCAACCATGAGTCCTCAACTTTGTCACATGTGGTATTTTGTACTGGGTAATTCCTTGTTGTGGAGAACTCTGTTACTTGTTGCAGTGTTAGAAGCACTCTTGGCCTGCTCCCTCTAGATGCCAGTAGCATTGCAAGTTGCAATTATCAAAAATATCTCAAGACATTATTGCCAAGTATTCTCAGAGGGGAGGGTTGGCAGGCCAAGAATCACCCCTCTTTGAGAGTCACTGCCTTAGCTTGAGATTTAGTGTGCATTTTAGGTGATATAAATAGAACTAATCTGACACACTAATAACCAAAATGGAAAATGTAGAAGAGCTAAGAAATCATATCCTACCCAGACTATAGTGATTCTCAATTATGACTATGCGTTCAACACATCAGGGATATTTAATAACTCCTGATACCCAGGCCCACCCCAGAGAAGCTGAATAAAGATCCGTGGATGAGCCGCTGCTAAAATTGGAGAAGTAGGTTGCCCTGTAAATCTGACATGTTGCCTTTGGGACAAGGATACAAAGTGTCCTTTTTATAGGGTTCTCTTTTAATTTATCTTTTTTATGAGTTCAGAGCTGCTTCTGTGAGGCATGAGTTTCCTGTGGTGCAAAGGGGCTACAAGTATGACAAAGATTAAACTGTCTGTAGGAAGTCTCTGATGGGCAAGAATAAGTTCAGGTGAAGTTAAGACAATTCATTTCACTTGCAGCCACTTTCTGGCATTTAGACCAGATCAGGAATTCTTAAAGTGAGGTTTCTGAGCCTCAGCAGTATCAGCATCACCTGGGAACTTGTTAGAAATGCAAAATGTTAGATAATCCCATCCCTATTGAATTAAAAACTCTGGAGGTGGGGTCCAGTAATTTTTGTCTTAATAAGGCATCCAGGTGATTCTGAAGTACAGTAAAATTTGAGAACCATGAACTAGAGACACACTCCACATTCACTTAGGTGTTCTGTGTTCTTCCAACTGGCCCAGACAAAACCAGGCTTCACAAGACTTAGGTAACTGATAAATGCTTTAATTGAAACTTCTGAATACTTTCACTTAGGATCCCACTTTACCAGAAATATTCACTGTTGAATTATGACTAATTTGCACAACTTACATAATTCTGCGTAGAGCAGTAGTGGAGGAAGAGGAGAGTTCAGGGCAAAGCAGAGATGTGGTCCAAGCGAGTGAGCGCAAATACTCTTCCAGGAATATGGCTGTCCTGCGGGCACCTTCACACTCCCCAGAGGAGCTTGGTATGACTTCCACAGGGAACATTTAGCAGCCAGTGGGCCAGGGAAAAATCTCACGTGAGAACAATGCGCAAGAGGAGGCCACGTGCTGAAACGGAACACAGGGCTAGGCAGAGCCGCTGAAGACTGGCGAAGAAAGGAAACAAGCGGACTTTGTTCTTTTCCGTATTGCATTAATCTTAGGTGGATTAAACGCTTGTGTTGTATTTCGCTAAGCTCAAAATCTTGACTAGTTGCTATAGGTCAATACGGACGTAGAATCCTATCCAAGTGTCATCTGCTAGTTGACCTAATTTTGTCCTCGTGAACAGGTTCATGCGCACTAGAGCTTACTTTCTGGTGGAAAGTATTGCTATGATTTTTATGTGAATGCTGAATCATAGAGGGATAGGTTGGAAAAATGGGTTCTAGTTAAAAGGATATTGAAGGAGTCTAGGAGAAGAATCCTGTTGCAGCAGACTAGCACAGTAGTGATAGATGTGATGTGATGCTAGCTTCAGGGTCTAGTTTGATAGTAGAGTTCTTAGGGTTTCTTGTTGTATTTTACATAAAAGAGTAATCACCCAAGATGACTCCTGGGTCTTTGCATATCATCCTGGTGAATGTAATATAACTGAAATTGGAAATCTAGGGAGAAGCAGTACTGGAAAGGTCAGGGATTCATATTGCCTATTTTGACCATACTAGCTGTTTGAGACCTCTTACACATAGAAGAGGAAATGCCGGGAAAGTAGAATGGAAAACAAGTCTGGAATCAGGAGAAGGGGAATTGGCTTGAGATTTAAACTGGAGGATCACCTGCATATAGATGCATAAAACATTGGAAATGGATTTTAAAATCACCTAAGTGAAAAGATAGGAGAAAAGAACAAAAGAAAAAGAGACAGCTAGAGAAAAATGAAATTCAACTTGATTAAAAAACAAAAAAACATAGAATACTGGGGATATTTAATAACTCCTGATACCCAGGCCTACCCCAGAGAAGTTGAATAAAGATCCGTGGGTGAGCCACTGCTAAAACTGGTGAGGTAGGTTGCACTCTAGGCTCAGTATTTTGTTTTTTGTTTTTTAATCAAGTTGAATTTTGTTTTTCTCTAGTTTAATGTTGCTCTTTATGACGGTCATTTGTAAGGCTCTTGTTTTCTTTTTCATAATTTGTAACTGAGCTACCGAATGACACTACACTAGCCCTCTGACAATAGCTTCTCCATTAACTCCAATACTTTGGCCACCTGATGCAAAGAACTGACTCATTTGAAAAGACCCTGATGCTGGGAAAGATTGAAGGCATGAGGAGAAGGGGATGACAGAGGATGAGATGGTTGGATGGCATCACCGACTCAATGAACATGAGTTTGAGTAAACTCTGGGAGTTGGTAACAGACAGGGAGGCCCAGTGTGCTGCAGTCCATGGGGTCGCAAAGAGTTGGACACGACTGAGTGATTGAATGGACTGACTGACTGATTACTCATAATATTACAGCTTCCCATTGGGACTGACAGGCTGGTTCAGATAATCAAGACTTCAACTGAGCCTATGCAAAAACGTTTGGGGTAAGTTAATAAGAAAAGTTGCTTTTTAAAAAGGTTTTAGGATTCTGTGTTATTTTCTTTGTTTTGGACTGCCTTTTTCTTAATTGTCTGGTCAGATGTTTTAAGTCTGACAGCTATATTAAGTCAATCAGAGGAACTAAACTGGGAAAATAATCATACTTCTTTAATAAACTATTTTTGAAAACTGGAGATGAGTAGTGAACATGGGTTGGTTTGAGGTTAAAAGAAATCTTATGCCCCGTCCCCCCATTTTTTGTAAAGTCGCTCAGTCATGTCCAACTCTTTGGGACCCCATGGACTATACAGTCCACAGAATTCTGCAGGCCAGAATGCTGGAGGGGTTAGCCTTTCCCTTCTCCAGGGAATCTTCCCAACCCAGGGATCAAAGCCAGGTATCCCACATTGCAGGCAGAGCCACACAGGGAAAGCCCAAGAATACTGGAGTGGGTAGCCTATACTTTCTCCAGCAGATCTTCTGGACCCAGGAATAGAACTGGGTCTCCTGCATTGCAGGCAGATTCTTCACCAAGTGAGCTATCAGGGAAGCCCTCTTACCCCCCAAATGGTGATCATGTGTAGAATTATGAGTTGAGTGTTTGTGTGCACGTGTGTTCTGTGCTGTGTGTTGTCAGTCATTTCTAACTCTTTGTGGCCCCATGCACTGTAGCCCACTAGGCTCCTCTGTCCATGGAATTTCCCAGGCAGTAATACTAGAGTGGGTTGCCATTCCCCACTCCAGGGCATATTCCCCACCCAGGGATTGAACCTGTGTCTCTCGTGTTTCCTGCCTTGGCAGGAGGATTCTTTACCACTGCACCACGTGGGAAGCTCTGTATTCAGGTTATCTATACATATATAGACATGTTGGGGCTGCATTATTTTCTGCCAGTAAATTTTATGGCTTTCACATCAAGCCACTCCATTTTACTAATATGAGTCCTGCAGTTGATAATATAACCCTTTATGGGCTAGACTAACCACACGGCTTCCCATCTGGGCCATAAAAGAATCAGCAGCTAGTTTAGAGTTCCTGGGGGCTACATTTGGAAGATTTAACTTGTCCAGTTTGGGCCCCTTATATTACTTATATATTTTTCAGTTCCTTGGGGTCTCTTCCTTAACCTTGGTGCTTGAGAAAGCCTTGGTAGAAGGCTTTGTACAGATAACTCATTTGGCCAAAAATTCAGTCTGGAACCAAGATAAACCCAGGGCTCATTTTTGCATATGTTTTTTTAAAACATGATGAATATAATTCTTCTGTAGAGACTATGGGAAAGGCAGTTTCAGATAATAGATGTGAACTTACATCCCGATGCCAGTTTGCATTCACTTGTATTTTCTTTAATTTCTTTGTAAGAGCTTAGAAAACAGCTGGGTACAAATGCTGTCTGTTTTGCATCTCTGAGTTCACCTTTAACGAGAGAGCAGTTTTCCTGCCAAGGGAGAAGAGTAAGGAATAAAACCACAAGATTACATACTATTGACTTTCTATTAAACTAGCAAGCAAATTGGCAAGCAGGAAATGCAGGAGGTCACGTATAGCTTAGGGAGACATCTGTTGAAGGCTATATGTGGAACCTAGTCTGCCCTGAACATACCTAAATAGGTGCTACAAGGAAAATAAATATTGGGAAGATTCCTGGTATGCTGGGCTCCTTCTGTAGAATTACATATAGAAATTCATCCATTTGCAATAGATGCTGGTTTTTGGAGAGCTACAGAGATGACAAAAGGTAATGTGGGTAGTCTTACCTTGTTAATACAAAATAGTAAAAACAAATCTCTTGAACTTTACATAGCACAGAGACATTAATTCAATATTCAGTTCAGTTCAGTCGCTCAGTCGTGTCCAACTCTTTGCGACCCCATGAATCACAGCACGCCCGGCCTCCCTGTCCATCACCAGCTCCCAGAGTTCACCCAAACTCATGTGCATCGAGTTGGTGATGCCATCCAGCCATCTCATCCTCTGTTGTCCCCTTCTCCTCCTGCCCCCAATCCCTCCCAGCATCAGGGTCTTTTCTTTTTTTTTTTTTTTTTTAGTTTTTTATTTTTTAAATTTTAAAATCTTTAATTCTTACATGCATTCCCAAACATGAACCCCCTCCCACCTCCCTCCCCATAACATCTTTCTGGGTCATCCCCATGCACCAGCCCCAAGCATGCTGCATCCTGCGTCAGACATAGACTGGCGATTCAATTCACATGATAGTATACATGTTAGAATGTCATTCTCCCAAATCATCCTACCCTCTCCCTCTCCCTCTGAGTCCAAAAGTCCGTTATACACATCTGTGTCTCTTTCCCTGTCTTGCATACAGGGTCGTCATTGCCATCTTCCTAAATGAGCCAACACTTTGCATGAGTATTGGAGTTTCAGCCTCAGCATCAGTCCTTCCAATGAACACCCAGGACTGGTCTGCTTTAGGATGGACTGGTTGGATCTCCTTGCAGTCCAAGGGACTCTCAAGAGTCTTCTCCAACACCACAGTTCAAAAGCATCAATGCTTCTGCGCTCAGCTTTCTTCACAGTCCAACTCTCACATCCATACATGAACACTGGAAAAACCATAGCATTGACTAGACAGACCTTTGTTGGCAAAGTAATGTCTCTGCTTTTTAATATGCTATCTAGGTTGGTCATAACTTTCCTTCCAAGGAGTAAGTATCTTAATTTTATGGCTGCAATCACCATCTGCGGTGATTTTGGAGCCCCCCAAAATAAAGTCTAACATTATTTCCTCTGTTTCCCCATCATATTAGTAGGTGACTAAATGTATCAGAAACTACTGTATACTGAGGATACAGAGATTAGTCAGATATGGGCAACTTTCTCAAAGAAAGCACGGTCTCTTGTTTGTGATCTAAGACTACAATATGACTAGATCAATCATCATTTAGCTTATATTTTCTTGAATTTCAGAGCCAAGGACTATAAAATTTTGATGGTAACTTTTATGTGTCAACACAATTCAGATCTGGGGTGTCCCAAATTTGGTTATAGATTATTCTGGGTGTGTCCATGAAGGTGTTTCTGGATGAGATTAATATCTCAATCAATAGACTGAATAAAACCAATTACCCTGCCCCATGTGAGTGAGTCTTATCCAAGGCCTGAATAAAGCAAAAAAAAAAAAAAAAAAAAAAAAGCAAAAGGGTAACAGGGAATTTGTTTTCCCTACCTGTTTTCAAGCTAGGACATTATTTTCTCCTGCAGTTGGACTGGAACTTACACCATCAGTCTTCCTTGTTCTCAGGCTTTCAGACTCAAAACTGGAGCTGCAACACCGGCTCTCCTAGGTCTTTAATTTATGGGAAAGTGACATTAAAAAAAATAATTTCATAGGGGATTTGCCCAATTTATGGTGGGAAAGCAACAAGGTTTGGTATCTAAGTAACAAAAAATGTAACTGGAAAACCCATAACTTCTTCTCTTACCTTCTGAGATAAATTTTTAAGTTTTTTGTACACCTGACTACAGTAAGCCTGGATTGGTCAACGGTCACTGACAAAGCAGATGCTTGGGTTTTCATTTAATGACACAAAAGTAGCTGCTTGATTAAATTTCACATAATATACAGCCATCCTACAAGACGAAACTCATAAAAAGATCAAGTTAAAAAGAAAAAAAAGCCAAAAATCACCAAAGGGTTATTGTGGTCTTAAACACAATAGTCAATAACAACTAACCACAGGTGCACTCAATTGCTCTGCTTCTGTGAGAGCTCACTTTGTTTTTGGAACGTTTTATGTTCTTAAATTCTGAAAGAAGATATTGAAAGGAAATCATGTTGTGAAGGCATTCATACCCACGGTCCCAGTGTGTACTTATGGTGTACTAGGCAATCACTGGCAGTGGAAGCTGATCAGTATTTGTCCACAGTGGTTTTTAATCAGCACCAAAGCACCGCAACAAGTTCTTGAAGATTTGGGGGTGAGAGATTTTTAGGTCATCTTTTTTTCCCGTTCATTGAAAGTTGTGAGTTTTCTGTTCTAAGTGTGAACTAAATTTCCCACTTTAGGTTCATGTATGAATCTGTGTTTCTTACCACTAGAAATAGAGCATGGGGTCACAACTACTAGAAACTATTATCCACAAGCTATTTAGAAAAGAAAAAGACAAAGTCTAACATTAAAGGGCCAGGATCACTTTCTCATACTTTCTCTGAATAACGTTTTTTGTAAATGCAAATGTCCCAACCCATTCCTCTGCTTAACTCCTGGACAAATGTTTACTATCACTGGCCACTTTGTAGACTTTCTTATGAGCAACAAATCTAAGTAGTTACACATCTCTAGCCTGAATCTCTTTCGAATGTTATATTAACTCCAAGATGGTTTAACCTCTGCATATCTTAATGGCAACTGCAATGTGCTAATAATGCCTTCTTGGTGTCATTGAACTGAGTTGAAATAGTACTGTAAATGTATCTGAAAATTATGTCTGGCATGTAGGAAATATGGAATGCCTCAAAGTATTTTTTATTTTATTCTATAAATATTTTCATACACCCTCTATGTATTTGACACTGGTTTAATTGCAGGGAAAACAGAAGTGAAGAGGACAGATATGCTTTTCTGCCAAAGTTAAATAATATCTGCAATGATTTATTAATTTATTCTATAAATATTTGTTGACTTCCAATTACATGTGAGGTAATAGTGAAGAAATAAGGTAGTATAAAGGCTGGGCTAATGTTCACTAGGATTCTTCTGTTCAGAGGTCCCAACTGTTTGTGGCTAGTATTTGTTCTCAGTTCAGTCAGTTCAGTCACTCAGTTGTGTCTGACTCTTTGTGACTCCATGGACTGCAGCACGCCAGGCCTCTCTGTCCATCACCAACACCCGGAGGTTACTCAAACTCATGTTTACTGAGACAGTGATGCCATCCAATCATCTCATCCTCTGTCATCCCCTTTGCCTCCTGCCTTCAATCTTTCCCAGCATCAGGGTCTTTTCAGATGAGTCAGTTCTTTGCATCAGATGGCCAAAGTATTAGAGTTTCAGCTTCAGCATCAGTCCTTCCAATGAATATTCAGGACTGATTTCCTTTAGAATGGACTGGTTGGATCTCCTTGCAGTCCAAGGGACTCTCAAGAGTCTTCTCCAACACCACAGTTCAAAAGCATCAATTCTTTGGCACTCAGCTTTCTTTAGAGTCCAACTCTCACATCCGTACATGACTACTGGAAAAACTGTAGCTTTGACTAGATGGACCTTTGTTGTCAAAGTAAAGTCTCTGCTTTTTAATAACTTGTCTAGGTTGGTCATAAGTTTTCTTCAGAGGAGCAAGCATGTTTTAATTTAATGGCTGCAGTCCCCATCTGCAGTGATTTTGGAGCCGCCCCCCCCCCAATAGAAAAAAGAAATAAAAATAGTATTTGTTCTAATTAATCAGCAAATACTTGGTGAGGTGGGGTACATGGGGGAGTTTCCATGGGGAATGGATACATGAGTCCCAGCTTCCCCTAAACAAAAGGCCCAGTCAAAAGGGGTGATTTCAAGAGAGGCTTATGAAGGGATTATTTTACATAGTTGCAAGCAAGGTTAGGGGCTTCCCTGGTGGCTCAGACTGTAAAGAATCTCCCTTCAATATGGGAGATCTGGGTTCAATCTCTGGTTTGGGAAGATCCCCTAGAGGAGGGCATGGCTACTTATTCCAATATTCTTGCCTGGAGAAGTCCATGGACAGAGGAGATTGGCCAGCTACAGTCCATGGGACTGCGAAGAGTTGGACAGTCCACAGGATCACAAAGAGTTGGAAAAATCGAGAAGGAATGATGAAGTGCTCCTGAGTAAGGGAGCTTAAAGCTGCAAGCGCAGCAAATGATTACTGGGATCTGTCACTGAAGCTATATACCTTGAAGAGGGTCACCCCTTTCCAAGGGGTACGTAAGAGCTATGACATATAGAAGAATCTATTTTCTCTAAACACAAAATACTGCAGGAAGGTAGCCAGGGAAATAAATACTCCAACTTCTTTCTTTCCCCAATCCTTGATTCTTTTGTTTATACCCACATTTGGCTCAATCTAAGCAGAAACTAGGGTGTGAGAGAGCTGGACTGATACAGTAGGTAGAGTCTGATGCAGTATGTTTTGATTGACAGTTCCCTAATAACCAACTTTTTTGAGTATCTTTTCTGTGCTTAATAGCCATCTATATAATTATCCATATAATATTACTCTCTATTCAAATACTTTGCCCATTTTCAAACTGGTTGCCTTTTATTATTAAATTGTAAGAGTTTTATATATTATGGGAAAGTACCTGTCAGATATATGATTTGAAAATATTTTCTCCAATTTGTCTCTTTTCTTTCTTGATGATACATTTGATGTACTTAAGTTTTAATTTTGACGAAACACAACTTTTCCATCTTCTCTTTTATCACATGTAATTTTCATTTCATGTTGGAGTACTTTTTACTAGCCTAAGTCTCAGTGATCTACTCTTGTGTTTTCTCTGGAAACGTTCATAGTTCTGGCTCTTACATTTGAATCTATGATATAGTTTGAATTATTTTTTTGTATAATATGAAAAGTGATCTTTAGTCATAATTTTGCATGTGATTATGCGATTACCTCAGTACTAATTATTTAAAGAGCTTCCCTGCCGGAGTCCAGCCCCGGTGGATCCAGGGTGATTCGAAGATGGGGATGGAGTCGGTGTCCTGGAAAACACTTATTTAATTACAGATATAGAGGGAGATTAGAAACAGATATTGTAGTAGGAGAATTAGTGGAGAAAAGAGGCTTAATAACTGGTTTACATGGAATCCCAATCACCATCTACGTAGGCCACAGGCATCTTTCCATTTTCCCAAAGGAGAGGAGGCACTGAGGCCTCCCCGGTCTGATCTCAGACGCCCAGGCAGAATTAGCAGGCTTGGTGAGTACCCACATTTCAGATGGGAATTCAGCCAGGAAAATGGGGAGAAAGCAACGACACGGGGGAATCAGTCTTTCCAGAAACTGATCCGATTTCTTTATTTTTCGGGTTTGTTTATATACCTTTTTGTTATACATAGGGATGAATACAGAGTCACGCAGGGGTCAGCAGACCTGACCCTTGTCACAATCAGGTGCTTCATATAAAATTATGCAAAGGTCTTATGAGTTTCATCATCTTTTAGCCATGAGGTCTGCTGACATTTTATGGCCCTTTCTGATACTGGTCAGTTAACCAGAAAACTTATTTTTCCAGGGGTGATTTTTTCTTAAATCAGATGCCACCCGCCAAATAAAGTTGCATTCCTATAGGGTGAGGGTGTAGTGAGTTACAATCCAGAAAGGAATTTACTTAACCTAAGGTTTAACATGATTAATCTTAAAGGTTAATACTTATTTCTCCTATATGCTAGTTATATTTATTATAAGGACAGGAATATGGAGATTTAGCAGCAAATATTGGCTCAACAAATGTAAACCCTTCACCAATGTTCCCCTTAAGATCTATTTTGTCTTAAGATAGTGATAAAGTTACATTTTTGCATAGCAAGGACACAGTGATTTATAACAAAGTACAGTGGTCTATAATAAAAGAGAAGATTCATTAACTCAAAAAGTCTAGTATTGCTAACATCAAAAAACTACTATATTTCCTTTTCTATATTCCAAATGCATTGATTAATATATTCCCAGGTGCCTAAGGATATGGAGGCCTGATGGCAATCATTGACTCATCAATGAAAAAAGCCCTACGCTAATACTCCAAACTCTCTGTGCTGTTTATGGTTGAGAGGTTGTCACACAAGCTAGTCTGTCAGCAGAGAGGTTTGACCTGAGACATCCTTGTCACACCCAGGGCAGGGAATCAGCAGTAATTATTGGCAGGATAAATGAAAAAACCCTTCACCAATATAATTCCTAATCATCCTACTAACACTATACTAATGATCTTCTAACTTCTCAAAAGAGTCTGTTTTTAGAAAGTTTTAAAACATCCTGTGCCTCTCACAGTTGGGAGGCTGTAAACAATCACATGCGGCCGGACGAGCCTGATCACGCAGGCCAGAGAACCTCCAGAGTTCGTAAATTGAAACACTCTTATCACGCCCAGGAATTTTTATTAACTGGAGCTGCAAGTTAACTCCTTCTCTGAGAGAAATGGTTATGGGGGAGAGCTCCCCGTAAAGTACTCTGGTTTTGGGGTAGATGCTCGGGAACAGGGGGTTTCCTGAGGCTTGATCACGCCTTTGCGTATGCCAAGCTTCCTTCCTCATGACCTTTGCAATGGGCGGAGTTCCTCACACTGGCTCCCAACACTTCCCCATTAGTTCAGCTGGTAAAGAATCCGCCTGCAATGCAGGAGACCCCGGCTCAATTCCTGGGTTGAGAAGATCCGCTGGAGAAGCGATAGGCTACCCACTCCAGTATTCTTGGGCTTCCCTGGTGACTCAGCTGGTAAAGAATATGCCTGCAATGTGGGAGACCTGGATTTGATTCCCAGGTTGGGAAGATCCCCTGGAGAAGGGAAAGGCTACCTACTCCAGTATTCTGGCCTGGAGAATTTCATGAACTATATAGTCCATGGGGTACTTAAGCTTTGATTTTGATGAAACACAGCTTTCCCATCTTCTCTTTTATCACATGTACTTTTTGGGTCATCTCGAAGTATCCTTTGACTAGCCTAGGTCTCAGTGATCTATTCTTGTGTAGATTTTCATTCACAGTTTTGCATGTGATTACTCAATTACCTCAGTACTAATTATTCTTTCCCCCACTGGATTGCCTTGACTTCTTCGTCAAAAATCAATTGACTATAAATGTGAGAATTTCATTCAGAACTCTCAAGGCTAATCCATTGATCTATGTCTGTCTTTATGCTAATATCACACTCTCTTGATTATTGTGCCATTGATAAATTTTTTTTTTTAGTTTTTATTTTTAAATTTTAAAATCTTTAATTCTTACATGCGTTCCCAAACATGAACCCCCTCCCACCTCCTTCCCCATAACATCTCTCTGGGTCATCCCCATGCACCAGCCCCAAGCATGCTGCATCCTGCGTCAGACATAGACTGGCGATTCAATTCTTACATGATAGTATATATGTTAGAATGTCATTCTCCCAAATCATCCCACCCTCTCCCTCTCCCTCTGAGTCCAAAAGTCCGTTATACACATCTGTGTCTCTTTCCCTGTCTTGCATACAGGGTCGTCATTGCCATCTTCCTAAATTCCATATATATGTGTTAGTATACTGTATTGGTGTTTTTCTTTCTGGCTTACTTCACTCTGTATAATCGGCTCCAGTTTCATCCATCTCATCAGAACTGATTCAAATGAATTCTTTTTAATGGCTGAATAATACTCCATTGTGTATATGTACCACAGCTTTCTTATCCATTCATCTGCTGATGGACATCTAGGTTGTTTCCATGTCCTGGCTATTATAAACAGTGCTGCGATGAACATTGGGGTACATGTGTCTCTTTCCATTTTGGTTTCTCGGTGTATGCCCAGAAGTGGGATTGCTGGGTCATAAGGTAGTTCTATTTGCAATTTTTAAGGAATCTCCACACTGTTCTCCATAGTGGCTGTACTAGTTTGCATTCCCACCAACAGTGTAGGAGGGTTCCTTTTCTCCACACCCTCTCCAGCATTTATTGCTTGCAGATTTTTGGATCGCAGCCATTCTGACTGGTGTGAAGTGGTACCTCACTGTGGTTTTGATTTGCATTTCTCTAATAATGAGTGATGTTGAGCATCTTTCATGTGTTTGTTAGCCATCTGTATGTCTTCTTTGGAGAAATGTCTATTTAGTTCTTTGGCCCATTTTTTGATTGGGTCGTTTATTTTCTGGAATTGAGCTGCATAAGTTGCTTGTATATTTTTGAGATTCGTTGTTTGTCAGTTGCTTCATTTGCTATTATTTTCTCCCATTCAGAAGGCTGTCTTTTAACCTTGCTTATATTTTCCTTTGTTGTGCAGAAGCTTTTAATTTTAATTAGATCCCATTTGTTTATTTTTGCTTTTATTTCCAGAATTCTGGGAGGTGGATCATAGAGGATCCTGCTGTGATTTATGTCTGAGAGTGTTTTGCCTATGTTCTCCTCTAGGAGTTTTATAGTTTCTGATCTTACATTTAGATCTTTAATCCATTTTGAGTTTATTTTTGTGTGCAGTGTTAGAAAGTGATCTAGTTTCATTCTTTTACAAGTGGTTGACCAGTTTTCCCAGCACCACTTGTTAAAGAGATTGTCTTTACTCCATTGTGTATTCTTGCCTCCTTTGTCAAAGATAAGGTGTCCATATGTGTGTGGATTTATCTCTGGGCTTTCTATTTTGTTCCATTGATCTATATGTCTGTCTTTGTGCCAGTACCATACTGTCTTGATGACTGTGGCTTTGTAGTAGAGCCTGAAGTCAGGCAAGTTGATTCCTCCAGTTCCATTCTTCTTTCTCAAGATTGCTTTGGCTATTCGAGGTTTTTTGTATTTCCATACGAATCTTGAAATTATTTGTTCTAGTTCTGTGAAAAATACCGCTGGTAGCTTGATAGGGATTGCATTGAATTTGTAAATTGCTTTGGGTAGTATACTCATTTTCACTATATTGATTCTTCCGATCCATGAACATGGTATATTTCTCCATCTATTAGTGTCCTCTTTGATTTCTTTCATCAGTGTTTTATAGTTTTCTATATATAGGTCTTTAGTTTCTTTAGGTAGATATATTCCTAAGTATCTTATTCTTTTCGTTGCAATGGTGAATGGAATTGTTTCCTTAATTTCTTTTCTACTTTCTCATTATTTGTGTATAGGAATGCAAGGGATTTCTGTGATAAAATTTTTGAAATCAGAAAGTGTATGTGCTCTAACTTTGTTCATTTTAGTATTCTTTTGGCTATTCTGGGTCTCTTACATTTCTGTATAAACTTTAGTAACAGCTTGCCAATTTCTACATAAAAGTTACTTGAATTTTGATAGAGATTATTCTGAAGTTGTAAATAAATTTGGAGAATATTGCATTTTAACAACAGTAATTCTTTCAATTCATGAACATGGGCTGTTTTCCCATTATTTAGATCTTTCATTCTCTCGACAATGGTTTATAATTTTCAGGGGAAACATCTTATGCTTATTTTGTTAAGCTTATTCCTAAGTTTTAATCTTTTTGGTACTATTGCCAGCGAAATTACATTTTAGTTTTGGTTGTTTATACTAGTATTTAGAAAAACAACTCAATTTTTTTGTGTATTGATCTTATATCCTGAAACTTTGCTTGAATTCCTCTTTTAGTTCTAATGGTTTGATTGTTGTTGCATTCTTTGGAATGTTCTTTATTCCAGGTCATGTTATCTTCCAATAGAGATATTTTTACTTCTTTGTTTCTAATCCAGGTACTTTTTATTATTTCTTTATTACTTAATTTTGCTGTATAGAGTCTCTAGTGCAATGTTGACTATGACTGTCAAGAGGAGATATCTTTGTCATCCCTCCAGACTTAGAAGGAGAGCATTTATGTTTCGCCATTGATTATGACGTTAGCTATAGATTTGTTTTTTGTGGATGTCTTTTATCAGCTTGAGGAAGTTCCATTCTAGTCCTAGTTTGTTGAGTATTTTTTTTTCTTTCATAAAAGAATGCTGTTGTATTGTGTTTTCTTAGTCACTCAGTCATGGCCGACTCTTTGAGGCCCCATGGACGGTAGTCCGCCAGGCTTCTCAGTCCTTGGGATTCTCCAGGCAAGAATATTGGAGTGGGTTGCCATTCCTTTCTCCAAGGGATCTTCCTGACCTAGGGACTGAACCCAGATCTCTCGCATTGCAGGCAGATTCTTACCATCTGAGGCAACAGGGAAAGAATGCTGGATTTTGTGAAATGCTTTTTCTGCATCTATTGAAATGACCATATAATTTGTGTCATTTCCATCATTAATATACTTCCCTGGTGGCTCAGATGGTAAAAGCGTCTGCCTACGACTCAGGAGACCCAGGTTTGATCCCTGGGTCAGGAAGATCCCCTGGAGAAGGAAATGGCAACCCATTCCAGTACTCTTGCCTTGAAAATCCCATGGACAGAGGAGCCTGGTAGGCTACAGTCCATGGGGTCGCAAAGAGTTGGACATGATTGAGCGACTTCACTTTCACTTTCTTTCATCATTAATATAAAGCATTAAACAGCTTGATTTTTATTTTTTAATTTTTTTAAACTTTTTATTTTGTATTGGAGTAAAGCCAATTAACCATGTTATGATAATTTCAGTTGAAGAGTGAAGGGTATCAGCCATAAATTTGTATGTATTCATTTTCCCAAAAACTACCATTCCATGCAGGCTGCCAAATAACACTGAGAAGAGTTCCATGTGCTATACAGTAGGTCCTTGTTGGTTATCCATTTTAAATATAATAGTGTGTACATGTCCACGGTGTGATTCTTATATGGTAACACAACCTTGCATTTGTTGGATAAATCCCAGTTGATCATAGTGTATGATTTGTTTTATATGTTGTTGGATTTGCTTTGCTAGTATTTTATTGAAGATTTTCGCATCTATGTTTGTAAGGGATATTGGCCTTTAGTTTTCTTTTCATGTGTTATCTTTGTCTCATTTTAGTATCAGGGAATATCGGTCTCATAGATGGAGTTGAGAAGTGTTCATTTCCTCTTTCATCTTCTAAAATGGTTTGTCAAGAATTAGTGTTGATTTTTCCTTTAAATGTTTGGTGGAATTCACCAATGAAGCCATCTTGACCTGGAGTTTTCTCTGTGAGAAGTTTCTAAATTACTGATCCAGTCTCTCTACTTTAGATCTATGCAGATTTTTCTATTTCTTATGGAGGCAGTTTCAGTAATTTTTATTTTTCTGAGAATCTTTCCATTTTGCATGGTATTCTAATTTGCTCCTTCTTTAAAAGCACAATACATATCTTCTCTGTGTTTTGGAGGACCCTGAACTCAAGGACCTACAGTCTTATAATGGAGAAAGTTATGAGCACAAGTAATTATTGTACAATAAAAAGTTGTGCTTAAAAAGAACAATGTATGGAAAATATCATAAACATTCAAAAGAGAAAAGTATTGCTTACAAGCATAACTGGCTTATGTTTGGAAGATGGGAGATCATGACACTGTGTAAAATGTGTTTTATTTTATTTCTGTTTTTATCTGGAGGATGTTCAGAACTAGTACTGTTTGGGAGGCCATTTCTATGTCTCTTGTGTCTGTACCTATTGTCAGCTAGGGCACTAGCTACCATTTCTCAAGACAGTCTTTTCAAGGAGATTTGTATAGCAAACCGCTTTGGAAGATAGAAATACTGTCTCTCTCTCTCAAGCAAAAACGCAAAACAGTGTTCAGTATAAAAGATCCAATTTTCCCAAACTCAGGGTTCTCTTCTGTATGCAGCCTATTGTATGTGCATGTATTACTGGGCCCTTTTCATGTTGGCCTGTGGAAAATTTGTGTCAGGAATGGTTCAATAGGTAGGCTAAAGGCTGTTACACATGGAAAAAGAAGACTGGCAAAGATGTGTCTGGGAAAAATAATAGAATAGTACACAGTGTTTTTGTGGGGGCATGGTGTGTTCATGGATAGCAAAATGCAACCTTGGAAAAGGAACACAGGGTAGTAGAGTTTGATATGCCATGATAATATTATTTAAGCCTATTTTGTAGGAAAGGTCTGTGTTCGTTTCCAGGGCAAAAAACAGAGATCATTCTGTCGTTTTTGAGATTGCATCCCAGTACTGCATTTCAGACTCTTTTGTTGACTATGATGGCTACTCCATTTCTTCTAAGGGATTCCTGCCCACAGTAGTAGATATAGTGGCCATCTGAGTTAAATTCATTCATTTGAGTCCACTTTAGTTTGCTGATTCCTAAAATGTTAATGTTCACTCTTGCCATCTCCTGTTTGACCACTTACAATTTGCCTTGATTCATGGACCTAATATTTCAGGTTCCTATGGAATATTGCTCTTTACAGCATCGGACTTTGCTTCCATCACCACTCATATCCACAACTGGGTGTTGTTTTTGATTTGGCTCCATCTCTTCATTCTTTCTGGAGTTAGTTCTCCACTGATCTCCAGTAGCATACAGGACACCTGCCGACCTGGGGAGTTCATCTTTCAGTGTCCTATCTTTTGCCTTTTCATACTGTTCATAGGGTTCTCAAGGCAAAAATACTGAAGTGGTTTGCCATTCCTTTCTCCCGTGGACCACATTTTGTCAGAACTCTCCACCATGACCTGTCCATTTTGGGTGGCCCTACATGGCATGGCTCATAGTTTCATTGAGTTAGACAAGGCTGTGGTCCATGTGATTAGATTGGTTTGTTTTCTGTCATTGTGGTTTTCAGTCTGTCTGCCCTCTGATGGATAAGGATAAGAGCTTAGGGAAGCTTCCTGATGGGAGAGACTGATTCATTTTTAAAGGCAAACCATTCAATATCACAGTAATCCAAGTCTATGCCCTGACCAGCAATGCTGAAGAAGCTGAAGTTGAATGGTTTTATGAAGACCTACAAGATCTTCTAGAACTAACACCCAAAAAAGATGTCCTTTTCATTATAGGGGACTGGAATGCAAAAGTAGGAAGTCAAGAAATACCTGGAGTAAGAGGCAAATTTGGCCTTGGAGTACAGAATGAAGCCCGACAAAGGCTAGCAGAGTTTTACCAAGAGAAGGCAATGGTCATAGCAAACACCCTTTTCCAACAATACAAGAGAAGACTCTACCCATGGACATCACCAGATGGTCAACACCAAAATCATATTGATTATATTCTTTGTAGCCAAAGATGGAGAAACTCTATTCAGTCAGCAAAAACAAGATCAGTAGCTGACTGTGGCTCACATCATGAACTTCTTATTGCCAAATTCAGACTTAAATTGAAGAAAGAAGGGAAAACCACTAGACCATTCAGGCATGACATAAATCAAATCCCTCATGACCACACAGTGGAAGTGACAAATAGATTCAAGGGGTTAGATCTGATAGAGTGCCTGAAGAACTATGGATGGAGGTTCATGACATCGTACAGGAAGCAAGGATCGAAACCATCTCCAAGAAAAAGAAATGCAAAAAGGTAAAACGGTTGTCTGAGGAGGCCTTACAAATAGTTATGAAAAGAGAAGTGAAAGACAAAGGAGAAAAGGAAAGAGGTACCATCTGAATGCAGAGTTCCAAAGAATAGCAAGGAGAAGTAAGAAAACCTTTCTCAGTGATCAAGGCAAGAAATAGAGGACGAGTAGAATGGGAAAGACTAGAGATCTCTCCAAGAAAATTAGAGATACTGAGGGCACATCTACGGAGAAGGCGATGGCACCCCACTCCAGTGCTCTTGCCTGGAAAATCCCACGGACGGAGGAGCCTGGTAGGCTGCAGTCCATGGAGTAATGAAGAGTCGGACATGAGTGAGTGACTTCACTTTCACTTTTCACTTTCATGCATTGGAGAAGGGAATGGCAACCCACTCCAGTGTTCTTGCCTGGAGAATCCCAGGGACGGGGGAGCCTGGTGGACTGCCATCTATGGAGTCGTGCAGTCGGACACGACTGACGTGACTTAGCAGCAGTAGCAGCAGGGCACATCTCATGCAGAGATGGGTCAATAAAGGACAACAGCAGAAGATATTAAGAAGAGGTGGCAAGAATACAGAGAAGAACTGTACAAAAAGGATCTTCACAACCCACATAATCATGGTGTGATCACACACTGAGAGCCAGACATCCTGGAATGTGAAGTCAAGTGGGCCTAAGGAAGCATCACAATGAACAAAGCTAGTGGAGGTGATGGAGTTCCAGCTGAGTTATTTCAAATCCTAAAAGAGGATGATGTAAAAGTGCTGCACTCAATATGACAGCAAATTTGGAAAACCCAGCAGTGGCCACAGGACTGGAAAAGGTCAGTTTTCATTCCAATCCCAAAGAAAGACAATGCCAAAGAAGGCTCAAACTACTGCACAATTGCACTCATCTCACATGCTAGCAAAGTAATGCTCAAAATTCTCCTAGCCAGGCGTGAACTGTGAACTTCCAGAGGTTCAAGCTGGTTTTAGAAAAGGCAGAGGAACCAGAGATCAAATTGCCAACATCCACTGGATCATGGAAAAAGCAAGAGAGTTCCAGAAAAACATCTATTTCTGCTTTCTTGACTATGCCAAAGCCTTTGACTGTGTGGATCACAATAAACTGTGGAAAATTCTGGAAGAGATGGGAATACCAGATCACTTGACCTGCCTCTTGAGAAATGTAAGCAGGTCAGGAAGCAACAGTTAGAACTGGACATGGAACAACAGACTGGTTCCGAATAGGAAAAGAGTATGTCAAGGCTGTATATTTTTACCTTGCTTATATAACTTATATGCAGAGTACATCATGAGAAATGCTGGGCTGGATGAATCGCAAGCTGGAATCAAGACTGCTGAGAGAAATATCAATAACCTCAGATATGCAGATGACACCACCTTTATGGCAGAAAGTGAAGAAGAACTAAAGAGCCTCTTGATGAAAGTGAAAGAGGAGAGTGAAAAAGTTGGCTTAAAGCTCAACATTCAGGAAACTAAGATTATGGCACTTGGTCCCATCACTGTATGGCAAATAGATGGGGAAACAGTGGAAACAGTGTCAGACTTCATTTTTTGGTGCTCCAAAATCACTGCAGATGGTGACTGCAGCCATGAAATTAAAAGATGCTTACTCCTTGGAAGGAAAGTTATGACCCACCTAGACAGCGTAGTAAAAAGCAGAGACATATTTTGCCAACAAAGGTCTGTCTAGTCAAGGCTATAGTTTTTCCAGTGGTCATGTATGGATGTGAGAGTTGGACTGTGAAGAAGGCTGAGTGCCGAAGAATTGATGCTTTTGAACCGTGGTGTTGGAGAAGACTCTTGAGAGTCCCTTGCACTTCAAGGAGATCCAACCAGTCCATCCTAAAGGAGACGAGTCCTGGGTATTCATTGGAGGGACTGATGCTGAAGCTGAAACTCCAGTACTTTGGCCACCTGATATGAAGAGCTGACTCATTTGAAAAGACCCTGTTGCTGGGAAAGATTGAAAGCAGGAGAAGGGGACGACAGAAGATTAGATGGTTGGATGGTATACCAACTCAATGGATGTTAGTTTGGGTAAACTCTGGGAGTTGCTGATGGATAGGGAGGCCTGGCGTGCTGCAGTCCATGGGATCACAAAGAGTCAGACATGACTGAGCAACTGAACGGAACTGAACTGATCTTAGGTTGGAGTAACCAAGAGATCAGTGGTTTAAAAAGAAATATGGGAAATACTAGTTTAAGAACAGACTTGAAGAGCACAAAATGAGTTTATTCCTTAACACATTGAATTTGATGCTTTCATGGAACAACTCAAATGATTCTGAATAACAGATGGTAAGGAATGGAAATCATGTCTGAGAAAGTTCTTAAACTGATATCCACCAGAGTAACAGTGATCACTGAAGGAAAAACAAAGTGGAGGGGAATTTAAAAAAAAAAAAAAAGGAGAGAGAGAGAAGAGAAAAAGGGGCCAGGGCTAGGAAAGGAAATTTGAACAATACCCAGTCCAAGTCCAAGGAAGGAAGTTACAGAAGATAAGAGAGTAGCCAGATAAAACAAGACACATTTATTTCAGAGTTCAGATGCTCAGAAGGTGGAGTGTTTCAAAAAGAAAATTATGGCTACATTCACTGAGTTTTCAGCAGAGCTTAGAAGAGGTATAGAAAATGGTCATTTGGACAGTAATATTTTTTTTTAAGAGAGTGAATCTATAGAGTGATGAAAAGTAGAACACAGCCTCTTAGACATGGGGAATGTGAAGATTTTTCCAAAAGATTCAACGCAAATTATATCTTTGGTTGACTAAGTACTTGTTTCTGGATGGAACTGTAATGTATGTAGTGAGGCTGCATTTGCTTACTCAGGCCAAAATTCATGCATTTTTATCAATTTAATCTAAGTGATAGTCTATGGACAAGGCTATCCTTGTAAGTGATGGATCAGAACCATACAAAATTGCCTGGAGAATGTGGTCAGGTTATCCAAACACAAACTACAAAACTATTTAATTCTAAAACTACTGCTTGGCCAGAAGGCCTGAGAAAGGAAAACATACTCTTCTGCACTGAAACAAAATGAATGCATTTTCTTCTTTTGTTAGTATCTTTCCACATAGATTCTATATAAGTTAATATTTTGGTCAATGCTAAGGCAAAAGTCTGGTGTTGTTTTTTGAATGTTGAAGCTAATAATTAGACAGGATTGGGATGAGATTACTCATCCAGGACAAAGCCCTCTTCTTAGAGAATATAACAACCCAGTTTTGGCACTTTTGCCCCTGACAAGAGTACTAGGGGCCATGTGCAAGCCAGTTTGTTGCTACACAATCATTTATGGCACTTGCTGTGGTACCATGTGTATACACGAAATGTGTACGTAGAACTGATCCTGAAATGAGAGAAATGCTGAGGCAGACGGATGCTGTTTCAGGAAAAATTATTCTTGTCAGGATTTAGTGAAATGTTACCTGATGAAGACAGTGTAGGTTTGTGTTTTAAGACATTTAATTAAAAAAATGTTTTCAGAAAAGGAAAAAGATAAATCCATGAGTTGGAAACTTCAGCTTAAAAATAAGACAGAATCCTTAATCTATTTTTAGCATGGATAGCATTCAAATACTCAACTAAGACAAGCTGCTTCTGCTGGTGGGAGCTGTGTCTATACATGAAATCTAGCTGAGGAATTGCAATGAGGTGATATGAGCTAAAGGCTAAATGGATGCTTTTCTGGGAAGCTTAGGCATAACAAGGAGATAAAACTGAGATTTAAGAGCTGGTTGGACCCTTGTTTCATAAACTACTAACTAAACCTCCACTCATCTAATTCAGGTTGTCTTTCTGGGTAGCTAAAAAGTTAAACAGCTTTTTGTCTTCTTGCCAAACTTTAATGAAATCCACTGATCCTGTGGGTAGATTTCAGTGAGTCAGGTGTGTTTGGCATGGGGGTTGGGGGCAGTTACTTGTGGACATGAAGACTATAGGGAACCCTATCTGTAGGTCCATATGGGGTCTACCAGATGACCCCAAAGTACAAGAAGCAGCTAAACATAGTAAAAAGCTGTTAGCAGCTCCAGTTGGCAGACATAGAGAAAAATCTAACTTTTTTTTTTTTTTTTTTAATGCTGTGAGGTATCATGTTTCTTTCCTAGCCTGAGCAAGGTCAGCTTTTTTCAGCATGTGACCTTGAAGGAGTTGTATAGAGATGTATTGCTGGGCCATTTATTTAGAAGATAAGGTTACACTTTCAGTTGAAGACTTTAATTTTCTGGTTTTTTTAGCAGGACAGTGGGGACTTAAGGACTCAGAAGTGTATCTCTGACCATCTGTATATCTAAATACCCATTCAGCAGGCCAATTCTAATCCCTTCAATTACTCTGGGGCTAGGGAACCACACTAAGAATTGATACCATCAGAGGAAAGAAGAAATATAGGAATTGAGACACAAAATATTGGATCAGTGAAAATTGGGAATTTGGTCTGAAAAATGGTATAGCTGTTGATAAGTAAGAAGAAAAAGCAAAACAAAATTAAACAACTGTTTATCGGAGGGAGGAAATTGAAGCAAATTTACAGATTATGGCAGAGACTAGTGTCAGTGTAGCATTTGAGAGACAAAATATGGCTCGATTCTGTTTCACAGCCTCCTCTTAAAGTACCAAACACAGTAATACCTGCATGACAACCATATTTTTTGTACTTGAGAAAGTTAGAGTAAGATTTCCTTTAGTTTTTAGTGTATCTCCTCCTCAACTGCTTAATTTAAGATTCAAGTGGTGCTAACAGGATTGCATGATGAATAGGTTTAAGGCCTCTGAGCCTTTAACTATTTTATCCCCTTGTTTCATGTCTCAACTTATACATTTAAAAGTAAGGAAATAGCATGACCTTTCCATTATCATAGATTTCAGAACTCCAGGTTGAGGTAATCAGTTTCTTTGCTTCTTGGAAATCTTTATTTCCATTTTTAAAGAAGTTATAAGACTGACTAAAACAGATTCACCCAGCCTTTCAGAAGGCTTGTGAAAGGACAAGAGGAAGTATTGTTTTAAGTTGATGTGTTATTCAAAACACATCATATTGGTACTGATCATATTTTCCTAAGGAATGCTGCTCTGGTTGTTGAATGGACCATAAGAAGTGACTGTTGCATTTGACAGTAAGAGGAAAAAGCAGGAGCACCACTCAGATTTAATGTTCAAACTCCAGTCTTTTCAGAACAAATAGGTTCCTACAATTCTTACAAGACCCTGAAGCTAGTAAATGGAACTGAAAGCATCTTAGAGCTCCTTGTTGACACCACATGGTCATAAACCCTTCAGACTCTGCAAAGAGGTCGTAAAGCAAATTGCTCCTTCACAAGTAAACCGATTAAAGGGAGACAGAGCTTAGACATCTTGGAGCCTAATGAGGGTGTTTCAGGGAAATGATGCTCCTTTTCTAGAACAAATGATAAATTTTTGTTATGTGTGAGAAACAGAATTGCTCATAGTAATAAAGTCAAGCGACAGGGAAGGCACTATATTCTATTTTCATTAATACTGGGATGGGAACCAGGAGACTTGGAACTCCTAATCTGACATTTAAACTGTTTGACCTCAGAGAAGCAGCTAAGCATTCTGCTTGTCTCATTTGTAAATGAGAATGTCCATCTATTCAACTGACATATCTTGAGTAAATATTATTAGCCAATTGTTTTCACAGTTGTAATCTCACTTTACCCTCACAAGAATCCCATGAGGAAGCTATTCTTATTCATTTATATTAATAAGGAATCTGATACTCAGAGTCTTTAAATGACTTGTCTGAGTCGTAGTTAATAAGTGTTAAAGTTATGGTTGGTAAATGGTTGAGGCAGGATTCAACCCTTGCCTTCCAAATGCAGTGTTATTACCACTACAGGAAGCTATTCTCCTTATGGTTCAATGTTATTTATTAACATCTATAATTATACTTATTAATGTTTGCTATCTCATAGGAGTTGTTATTTAATTTCCTGTGTATATGATTGTTTTTCCAATGAAATCATAAGCTCTGCAGAGGCAAAGATCCAAATGTTACTTGTCTCCTCACTTCCCATAGTGCAGAATACTTACCTTCACTCATTTTTTTCATTCATTTAGTGATCATTTAACAAAATGGAATACATTTGTGCACAAAATAGGTGGTATCCCCAACACATTTACTTATATTCTAGTAGGAAGAGAGGAAATAAACAAATGACTCAAGTCATGGACGTATGTTGGTGGCTGGAGAAGGGCAATAGAAGTAGAGCATATTAAGAGGAATTGGGAATGTGGCAGAAAGAGTACATTTGCAATTTTAGATAAGGCTATTAGTGGAGGCTAATGAGCGAATCTGAGAAAACTCTGAGAGATAGTGGAGGACAGAGGAGCCTAGTGTGCCGCAGTCCATGGGATTGCAAAGAGTCGGAGATGACTTAGCAACTGAACACTAGGGTGGGCTTCATTGACAGCTTCATATTTGTTACCTGAATTCACTTGGGAGTGTCCTTTGACAGCTTCAAGCCTCAGCTTTACTTATGTATAAGAAATAAAGGGCACCAGACTTTTTCCTTAACCCAAAATTCACCAACACACATTCATTTCCCAGCAGAGGACTTTAGATCAATATCTTCCATATTCATGGACAGAACCACCGGGGGTAAAAGGTGGAAATAGCCAACGCATAGCTTGAGTTTGTGCCATGCCCTTTAAAACAGACAGCTCGGGGGGGAAAAAAAAAGAAAGAAAAAAACAGACAGCTCGGTATCAGGTCTTAGAGTAACGCTGACCTTAGCTAGAAAAAATACTGATCTATGAGTCTCACAGATGTGTAATCAATAGTAAGGTAACTGGCTACAAGGGATTTTACACATCTGTCAGCTAAATCAGAACCCTAAATGGCAACTGCTGTTCTAAAGAACATTAGCCAGATTTGTGGTGCTGACTCAAGGAGTTTGGGTCCATAAACCAATGCATCCATTACAAGGAGACATCAGTATGATAATTTTTCATTGGTGACAGTCATAATCTTGTTTCATTCTGGTTCTCTAGTTGATATTCATGGAAAAATGTTGGATTGGCTGGACTGTCATCAGAGATCATTTTCTTTTTATTTTATGCTTTCTTTTTATTTTTTTTCTAGTACAGTTTATAATACTTTGTTCTCAGTCCCTATCTTTTCTCTGTTTTCTGCTTGTTCTGTTCTTATCTTTGCCTTCCTTTAAAAAGTTCTCTACTTTCTTTCTGACTGTCATTTTCCTTAGTTTTCACCATTGTTCTTCCTCTCTTCCTCGTTTCTTTCCTTCAGTATTTAGCTGGGCATTGTCCTGTGTGCTGTGAAAAAAGAATTCATACAGGAGAATGATAGGGGGTGGGTGGCTGTGTTATACCAGCTGGCAGAGAAATCCTCCCTGACAGAGATGTTATGCTGAGACTGGAAGGAAGGGAAGGATCTATCCAGGCAATGGCAAGTGGGAATCCTCTAGAGAGAGAGAGTAGTGGAGAGAAAAACCCCAGGGCTGACCTGAGCTTGATACGTGAGAAACCGTATGAAGGACACGGTGCCTGGATCACAGTGTGGGAGCAGAATGTGGACAAGGGAGAAGGGAGAGTGCAGGGGTCTTTCTGTTTGTTCCTTCTCCATTCTTTATAACCATTTAGGTTGGACGTGAACAAAGTATTTGTCTCATAGCCATTGATTTTTTTTTTTAAGCTTTTTCTCCTGGGCAAAATGAATGCAAAACAGAATATTTTGAAAATTGTTTTTAAAAGTAAAACAAGAAGCTTTTGATAAAAGAACTGAGTTCAAATGGGCGTTGAGCAACCCAGAGTGGCTACCATTGTCTTTCTGAGGTACATGAATTAGCCCGGTTGCTAAGGTACACAGTGTGTCCTTGATACACAGTTATAAGGATTAAAGTTTTGAGTGGGATTTTGCATGCTTGTGCAGTGTGTGTTTATGTGTCCGCCAGGGCACGTTTATGCTGCAAGGCAGTAGTTATGCATAATTCAGAATCAAATCTTTTACCAGGTGTCAATATATATCTCAAGTTATCTTATTTCATTAGTCTAAGGTATTTTGTGAACTAAATGTCTTTGTCATGCTCTATCTTTGAAAATGTTTTCATCTTTTCAAGAACTAGGAGAAAATTTAATATATATATGCACATAGATATGTTTATATATTTCTTTATAGATGAGACAACTGGATTATGTTTTAGTGGTACCATTCTGACTGGCTCATTATAGATGAGTGATAGAGTGCCAAACACAATAAAGTAGTTCTGAGAAATAAAACTATCATATATCATGAATTATAATAGAATTCTCTGTGGGTAACAGCAACAAAACAGGTATGCAACCTCAAAAATAAATATGCATTCTTTCTAGGTATAACGCTTTAGTTAAATGCTTTTGCACAACCTATCAAGACATTTTATCTACATTTGTTGAGCAGAATAATTTAGGAAATGACTTCACACTACATTCTTCCCTAGAAATTGAATTTAGTTTACTGAAATTTAAAAGAAAAGAAATCATTTTCTATTTATTCACTTTCTTAAGAAAATGTTAAAAATAAACAATCTCAATTAAATCTTTTCTAATATAGCATATGTGATATAAGCTATGAGACAATGTAGTTAGATTTAACATTTTGACACCAACAATGTGCTACATTTGTGTTTTCTAGCACAGAGGAGTTATAAAAAAGCTTAGGTGCTCAAAGGACATAGTATGGGTTTGAAGGTCACATGTGCTTATTATAACTGAATGTTATCTCTTAAGAGGAAGAGAGAATGCAGATCAGAACCAAGGTGTTTATACTAGGAATGGGGAACATATTAAGGAAGAAATATTAAAGAAAATATTAAGGGAAATATTAAATAAGTTCTTTTTTTTTTTTACATTTTTTTTAAATTTTATTATTTTTATTTTTTTGTTTGTTCTTTTATTTTTTTTTATTTTTATTTTTTTTTAGTTTTTTATTTTTAAATTTTAAAATCTTTAATTCTTACATGCATTCCCAAACATGAACCCCCCTCCCACCTCCCTCCCCATAACATCTTTCTGGGTCATCCCCATGCACCAGCCCCAAGCATGCTGCATCCTGCGTCAGACATATAAAACACTGATGAAAGAAATCAAAGAGGACACTAATAGATGGAGAAATATACCATGTTCATGGATTGGAAGAATCAATATAGTGAAGATGAGTATACTACCCAAAGCAATTTACAAATTCAATGCAATCCCTATCAAGCTACCAGCCACATTTTTCACAGAACTAGAACAAATAATTTCAAGATTTGTATGGAAATACAAAAAACCTCGAATAGCCAAAGCAATCTTGAGAAAGAAGAATGGAACTGGAGGAATCAACTTGCCTGACTTCAGGCTCTACTACAAAGCCACAGTCATCAAGACAGTATGGTACTGGCACAAAGACAGACATATAGATCAATGGAACAAAATAGAAAGCCCAGAGATAAATCCACACACATATGGACACCTTATCTTTGACAAAGGTGGCAAGAATATACAATGGAGTAAAGACAATCTTTTTAACAAGTGGTGCTGGGAAAACTGGTCAACCACTTGTAAAAGAATGAAACTAGATCACTTTCTAACACCGCACACAAAAATAAACTCAAAATGGATTAAAGATCTAAATGTAAGATCAGAAACTATAAAACTCCTAGAGGAGAACATAGGCAAAACACTCTCAGACATAAATCACAGCAGGATCCTCTATGATCCACCTCCCAGAATTCTGGAAATAAAAGCAAAAATAAACAAATGGGATCTAATTAAAATTAAAAGCTTCTGCACAACAAAGGAAAATATAAGCAAGGTGAAAAGACAGCCTTCTGAATGGGAGAAAATAATAGCAAATGAAGCAACTGACAAACAACTAATCTCAAAAATATACAAGCAACTTATGCAGCTCAACTCCAGAAAAATAAACGACCCAATCAAAAAATGGGCCAAAGAACTAAATAGACATTTCTCCAAAGAAGACATACGGATGGCTAACAAACACATGAAAAAATAAGTTCTTAATATTAAGAAAATATTAAGGGGCAGAGACTGATTAGATATGGTAAATTAAGCAGAGGAAAAAATTAACAATATTTATGACTCTGTTTGATGTGATCCATTGTAAAACAGGCAAGAGAAGGTCAAGTTTATTGGGAAGACAGTGAGTTATGTGGTGAACTTGGTGGACTGTCTATAGGATATCTAGAGAAAGACCTGCAGCTGAGAGCCAAACTTACAGTCCTGATGACTGAAGAAAATGTCTAGGCTTACATAAGAGACATGAAAACCATTGGCAAATAAGTAGGTGTACCACTGCAGAATCCTAAAGGTGCCATTTGGTGTAATGAAAAAAGCAATGGGCAAAAAGTTATAGTGCAAACTGATCACATCAGTTAGTAACTATACCATTTAGATACGTCACCTAGCCCAGCTTCTTCTAAATTACTTTCAGGGTAACACTCCTATTTTCCTTAGAAATGTTGTAAGATTAAAATGTTGGTAGAAGTGAAATATCTTTGAAAGTCTCATGTGTAAGGTAGGTTCTTCCCTCCCTCTCCCCTTCCATTTCCCTTTCTTCTTTCCTTTCTTTCTCTCTCCCTCCCTCCTTTCCTTGCTTCCGTTCTTCTGTCACCCGTCTCTCCCAGTATTCACAGTAACCAAGAGATCATTAAGACAGAGTAGGGGCGGGATTTGCCTAAAGATGTCCTTGGAAATGTCCATGGGGCTTGGCTCCTTGATTTATCTTGGGAGCCTAGGAGTTTCTGTTTCATATAACTTAGTGTCATTTGGGAAATGAATTGTGGAGAAGGTCTAGGGTATAACTGAAGACCTCTAATGGTTTCTTAAAATCTCCCATATTCTCAACCAGTATAGAGTTAGTTATTTAGCTCCCCACCTCTGAACTTTTAGAATCTCCCTTTCAATTTATTACAACTTCTCCAACTGGTACTTGATGATCATTCATTTCTGGTCTACTTTCTTATACCCATCCACATCTTTACTCAACAGAAATCATTACAGTTAAGACATCATGCCTTGGTTTTGATTTCTTTTTTTTTTTTTTAAACCCCTGAAATGTCTTTCCTTCCAATTTTGTCCGTTAAATACAGCCTGGTTTTTAGAAACCATCTTAAATATTGTATTTTCCATGAATTTTAAGTTATCTATTCACCCACTCGATTCCTATGAGCATCATTTCATATCTATCTTGTGGCACATTATATTCTATCTAATTTGCATACTTGTCTTACTCCCTCACTATCTTGTGAGTTCCTTGAAGGTGTGGACTCTATCCTCTAGCTGTTCCATGACCCCTAGCCTAGAAAATTTTCATGGTACGTCAAGGAATATTTGCTCACTTGATTAGCCAAAACAAATATCACAAAGGGGACAAATTATCATCTTATCAGAAGAAGCACCTTCTGCAACTGTGGGCTTATATGCTAATCAAGTTTGTTTTACAAAAAGGCTAAAATTTTTAAAATTTAACTTTAAAACAAGAAAGAAAGAAAATCTGCAGAGGAATTTGCAATGGAATACCCCCTTGACTATATAGAATACTAAAAAAGTGCAAGTAATCATGTGAGAGTTACTAAAAGTTCTATGTTCTTCTCAAAGCTCTCTGACAAGATTTATAATGAAAAACAATAAGAATGCAGGTAGCCCAGGAGCATTTCACTTGTAACAATTTCTTCTTTCAAACTGGATTCTGAGTCACTCCTGCCTATAGTCCTAAATATTTTATTCAATGTACAGTGATATGTTGAAGTGTGTTGAAGAACTCAAACTACATTTGGGTTTAGGGTATTTATTTTTCTTTGGTCTTTTTTCTCGAAAGGATTTTTGTTGCTTTCCATTAGTACTTATAAATACACATGCACGGTCTAGCACAGATTGGTTGTTGCTGACAAGTGTAGCATTTTTAACTTAGATTGATAATATTTTTTTATTGGAATGGCCATGTAAACCAGCAGCACTAGTTTTGACCTAATGAATCATAATTGGATGAACTTGGGTAGGCACTTACAGCGTATATTTGCCTGCTGTGTACACTATCATCTTTTTCTTGAAATTTCTAGAGCCCGTGAGTTCACTCTGCAATATTTATTGAGTAGCTTCTGAGCACAGTAATATGAGACACAGTAGATGGAGCTATGAAAAATGTTCAGAGAACAATGGACTGTGCATACATCATGTATTATAAATTATAAATGAAAGAAAAGCTATCAGCCTCAATGGTTAGAATAGTCAAGACAGGGACTTGCCCATTCCAAAGTCCTCTCCTGGAAAGCCTCAAAATGCCTATTTTATACATAGGTGCTCTACGATTCCTAATGAAAGGGTTAATATAATCTGCATCTCACATCTCTACCGCCTTGGACCCAGGGTAGACCAGACTTAAATCCAACCACTTGTTGACTGGTTAATGACATACTGTTGCTCAGAATGACCTAAGGATGAACATCAGTGTCCTATGCTACAGATCAGCTAGTCGAATCAGAGTCTCTAACTCAGGAACTTTAAACAGGCAATGTGACAAGAAGAATAGGAGTGAAAGATGGAGAGATGGGTACTAGCTAAGTCACCAAGGTAGGGCATGAGCAGAGAGCAGTCAATGTCTACTGTGAAAATGCGATCAACTCTTTGAGTTTCTCTTTAGACAACATAACTTAATCAGTTCAGCTCAGTTGCTCCATTGTGTCCGACTGTTTGTGACCCCATGAGCTGCAGCACGCCAGGCTTCCCTGTTAGTAGACTACAGGAGATATATCTTTATGCAGAATTCTGAAGAACAGTTTCCTTGGTCTCTCACAGGATCCTTGAGATGCAGCTAGAACAGGATCAAGCTCATTAAGGCATTTTTATTGTTTCCTTCTTCCTTGTTTACTTTCTCATTCTCTAATATTGCTTACAGAGATCAGTTTTCCAAATATACTACCTATGTTAGTGTCTACTTTGTGAGGAGTTTAAACCAGTGTACTGTTGACTGTAAAAAAGGTGCAACTTAAAGGGTGAGAATTATGTTTTATTTGGTGGACTTTCTGAGAATTTAAGCCTTTTAGATATCTCTGAGGGACTTACTGTATATTGTCACCCTGCTTATTTAACTTATATGCGGAGTACATCATACGAAATGCCAGGCTAGCTGAAGCACAAGCTGGAATCAAGATTGCCGGGAGAAATATATATAACCTCAGATATGCAGATGGCACCACCCTTATGGCAGAAAGCGAAGAACTAAAGAGCCTATTGGTGAAACTGAAAGAGGAGTTTGAAAAAGTTGGCTTAAAACTCAACATTCAGAAAACTAAGATTATGGCATCTGGTCCCATCACTTCATGGAAAATGGATGGGGAAACAGTGAAAGACTTTATTTTGGGGGTCTCCAAAATCACTGCAGATGGTGACTGCAGCCATGAAATTAAAAGATGCTTGTTCCTTGGAAGAAAAGCTATGACCAACCTAGATAGCATATTAAGAAGCAAAGACATTACTTTACCAACAAAGGTCCATCTCATTAAAGCTATGGTTTTTCCAGGAGTCATGTATAGATGTTGATAGTTGGACAGTAAAAAAAGCTGAGTGCAGAAGAATTGATGCTTTTAAATTGTGGTATTGCAGAAGACTCTTGAGAGTCCCTTGGAGTGCAAGGAGATCCAACCAGTCCATCCTGAAGGAAATCAACCCTGAATGTTCATTGGAAAGACTGATGCTGAAGCTGAAACTCCAATACTTTGGCCACCTGATACAAAGAACTGATTCATTAGTAAAGACCCTGATGCTGGGAAAGACTGTAGGAAGAAGGAGAGGGGAAGACAGAGGATAAGATGGTTGGATGGCATCACCAATGCAATGGACATGATTTTGAGTAGGCTTCTGGAGATGGTGATGTATAGGGAAGCCTGGCATGCTGCAGTCCATGGGGTCACAGAGTCGGACACAACTGAGTGACTGAACTGAATTGAACTTGTGCATTCAGAGGTGGCTGTGATGGCTAATGGCCTGATGGCCACAACGTCTTTTGTTTACTGATATGGCAAGCAATGTTTTTGTTAATAGTACTCTTCTTTTGAAATTGTGCTATACCTCTTTGAGGTAGTAATTCAGAGATTAGTATAAAACATGGACATTGAAATGGACATTAGTCCTATCACCTTAAAGCAATGCCATTCTTAACAGAAACTTCTTAGACAGAAAACTGAAGACTTGAGAAGACTTCTAGAGGTGACTGTCTTGGCTTAACACCCAGATCAGACCTCTTGAATCAGGCAAGAGAGTTATCTTGTGTTAAAATGTTATTTAGCCCTTTTACTTTTTATTTCTTTTTTAAAATATAAATTTATTTATTTTAATTGGAGGTTAATTACTTTACAATATTGTATTGGTTTTGCCATACATCAACATGAATCTGCCACAGGCATACACGTGTTCCCCATCCTGAACCCCCCTCCCTCCTCCCTCCCTGAGTCTTTTGGACTCTGTGGGAGAGGGAAAGGGTGGGATGATTTGGGAGAATGGCATTGAAACATGTATTTAGCCCTTTTAAATTAGCGATCTAACACTAAGATCAGTTAGTTAATTTATGATTTTTATTAAAATGGATTGATTCTATGTATGAAATACATGAAGAATACTTGGATTTCTTTTCTGGATTCCACTGTTGACTAGCTTTGCAAATTGATCTATTTTCTTTTCTTTTTTTTTTAAATTTTATTTTAGTTTTTTATTTTTTAAATTTTAAAATCTTTAATTCTTACATGCGTTCCCAAACATGAACCCCTCCCCCACCTCCCTCCCCATAACATCTCTCTGGGTCATCCCCATGCACCAGCCCCAAGCATGCTGTATCCTGTGTCAGACATAGACTGGCGATTCAATTCTTACATGATAGTATACATGTTAGAATGCCATTCTCCCAAATCATCCCACCCTCTCCCTCTCCCTCTGAGTCCAAAAGTCCGTTATATTTTCTTTAGAAAAACCTTCAGTTCTAGAATTTAATAAAACATTTAAAGTGAGTTATGATAATTTTTTTCTCACAATAATAAAATCAGTAAAATATAGATGTTAATTAGCAAGTTTTTTTTTTAATTAATCACATAACCTGAAGGCAAAACCATGACGGTTGAATTTACAACCCTGCACATTTGCATGAGGAATAGCACCTACAATCTACACTAAAGAGGAGGATTCAGAATGCCTTGGTAAGTAAATGAACACAGGACCTCTGGAAATAGACATTTATGGTAGGCTGGAGAAGTTCTGCAGAGAAAGTTAAGTGGGAATGTCAAATCTCCTTTCTGCATGGAATATTGTATAATACTTTGGACATTTTTTTCCCCAGATAGCACAGTTCTCTGAGGCAGACCTGTCATTCAGAGCTATACACAGTCTTGTCTGAAACTGCATAATATGAAAAAAGAAGTATAAAATGAAAGCATTCTCAATAACCAAGATGTAGATGTGGTGGCAAATCAAGTCTCATTTGCAGGCTTCCAAAGAAAAGTTGATTTCTCATTTTGCTTAATTATAGCTAAAGGCTAGAATCTTACTTTTGCTTTTTCTCACCATTGATAGGTAATGGATCTTTGATCAAGTTCAAGATTTTGTATGTTAATGTATAGGCCCATTAGAATTCTTATGCACTTTTTTGTGAAATTAAAGTCAGATTGGTCTTTTCATTCAGGTCCCAGAATGTGTGTGGGAAGTGTGTTCTCCCTGTCTCTCCAAATCTTATTCTGTCCTCTGTCTTGGCTCATGTTGCTTTCATTGTCCTCAGCTCAGTGAGGTGTCAGCACTTTCTCTTTGAAAGGGAATATATGGTATTTTCCCCAAGTGCCCTTTTGCTAACATAGCCAACTACTAGCATCTACTGACTTTCGCAGGGAATATGTATCTTTATTCATTTGCGGAGTCACAGAATCTGTATCATGAAAGCTCTGGCATTATGGCCGAGGTAGGTCTCACTGTTCTCACACAATTTTAATGTTATCAGCTTAACTGATCCTGCTTTTGTCAGAGGGCAGTTTTTGTCAGCTCAGCACAAAGGGAGACAACCAATAAAAGGCTTTGTTCTTTAGAGCCATGTTATGTACTTATAGGAGCTACTGTCACATGGATTTATATCCTTGAGCCTTATGCAGGGAGTGGCAAAAAAATGATAAGGCTTAAGAGAACTGTTTTCTTAGTCTACCAGTTAGATGAAGGGGTTGGATGTCAAAAGTGAACAAGTTGAATCTCTCAGATATGGACTACCTAAAATGCAATTTACCACCTATAGCACATAGCATTATCATTCATTCATAAGTAATGATCAGGGGAGATTCATTTAATGGCTAGAAAGGATAATGTAGTGTTACAGAGATGGAGTAAAAATGTTTCAAATGTGCACACTGAGCCTAGCATATCATTGTCTTCGATGGGGAAGAGAAAAAAGGTTGTGATTAATTTTTGTTTTATGTACAAAATGAGGACTGAATTTTTCTTAAAGAAAAATGAGACTTGGAATACTTATTGCTCATGGTTTCTAATATATATGAATCATAATGTTGCATTTCTTAGATGATTAACATTTTTGCATTGAATAAAAGTGAAAGACAGACAGGAGAACACACAAAGAAACCACTAAATGACCTGGTGGGCCAGAGTTGAGTAGGAGAGAGGATTGGAGAACTCCTGGAGCTATAACAACTTGATATGCACTTGATATAAACATACACAGATACATATGCTCATGCCAGTAAGAGCCATTGAAAGCCTTTGATGCTATAAAACATTAGAGTTCCATGATGCAAAGCTCATGTGTAAGAATATAAACACTTTGATGAAAAGATTATTGCCTTGTATTTTTTTGAATATTAATTTCATAAGAAGGAAATCAGGGGTTCTCTGATCAGAAGATGATTGCTTCTTGGCAGAAATGCTATTACAAACTTAGACACTGTGTTGCAAAGCAGAGACATTACCCTGGCAACAAAGGTCTGTATGGTCTTCCAAGTGGTCAAGTATGGTTGTGAGAGTTGGAGTATAAAGAAGGCAGAATACCAAAGAATTGATGCCTTTGAACTGTGGTGCTGGAGAAGACTCCTTGCAGTTCACTACAAGGAGATCAGACTAGTCAATCTTAAGGGAAATCAACCCTGAGGACTCATTGAAAGGACTGATGCTGAAGTTGAAGCTCCAGTATTTTGGTCATCTGATGTGAACAGACGACTCACTGGAAAAGTCCCTGATGCTGGGAAAGATTGAGGGCAGAAGGAGAAGAGGGCATCAGGGGATGAGATGGCTGGGTGGCATCTCAATGCAATGGACATGAACTTGGGCAAACTTCAGGAGATGGTGAGGGACAGGGAGGCCTGGGGTGCTGCAGTCCATGGGGTCACAAAGAGTCTGACACAGGTGCGCAACTGAACAGCAACAAGAAGACTTCTCATCTTAGAACTAGAGTAGTACAGCATATTATATCCATCTAAAATGTGTTTTAATTACTCCTCTTGGAAGTTGCTAATTAATTTCAAGCAACACACTGATCCTCATTCTTTTTCATTTCTGAACATTTTTTAATTGTCCCATTATACATATATAGGTTGAGCACTCACAGTGGATACCTTTTGTAGGAATAGGTAAAAATATAAATTATAGCATCTGACCATGAATAATTTAAAATCACTTATTTGTTAAGTGATTACTAGGTATTTCTGTTATCAGTTACATACTTCGAGCTATTTCTTCTTGGAAGGAATGTGTATGTCAGTCAAGAACTGGAAATAAAATTAGAGAGAGGTAACTCCTGTGACTTTTAGTGAAGAAAGGTTGCTTTCTAAGAGTAATGCTTAAATTTAAAGTATTTGTTAATAGAAATGTACTCATAAATATGTCCCAATACTTGTTTCTTCAACCATTTAAGAATTTTTATAATACATAGAACATCTAGAAATTGTTCTTTCATATTTATCAATATAATATTGTCAGACAAATAGATTACACATAAGCTAACATCTTAATTTCAATTTATGTCTTTTAGTGTTGAGAAGGCGGTCAGTTCCACTTTACCCAGAATATCTGTGTTAAATAAGCTGGCCAGAATGGAAAATTAATCTGTACCAGAAATAGATGCAATCTGTGAAGATTTTCTACTCTGATATTTCCTCTCAGTTTTATAACCTTTCCAGGAATATCAGTTATGTTTTCAGTAAGAACCAAAAGTATAAAAACACAGAAGACATTTCCCATGGTATACACACAGGCATTTGGTAGAATGATATTTGCAATATTAACTTATGTATTCCTCCCCCTCTACTGATATTTTTTAAATTGTCCTTGACCTCCTCTCTTTTCAGCAGTCATTAGGCATCCAATGTGTCAAGATAGTCTTGTTACAGTAGAAAGCAGAGAGTTTGAGTCAAGTTTTTAATTAAATATCATATAAATAGATAAAATTTGGAAAGATACAAGATAATTAAGAGCCAGATTTTTTTCCATGTTCCACTAGCTATATAAAGAATATCTATCCTGGGAAATGGTAGGGAGAAGAAAGAGAGGAAAAAGAGCTTTTAGCTTTTGGTAGATTCCTGAAAAGGAGCCAGATATATTTCTTTTCCATTTTCTACCCTTAGTTGCCAAATCCAGGGAGGGGAAACATCTCCCACCCCTAAGTGGTCTTATCGAACTCTGAGAGTGGATTGACCCTGTGCTTTTTTTTTTTTTTCAGGTAGATCCTAGGAAATAAAAGTTTCCATAGTTTCTTTGTACCCCCAGCATGGTGTAAAAATATCTGTGTAGGCATCTAGGCAAATGGGCTTGAAGCAGCCCACTAGAATATCCTTGTGCTCCTGTACAGCTCATGGAACAACAGATATATTTTTCCGAAAGCAACAAGTAGTAACACCATGATGCAGAGGGCCAGTGAAACTGCAGATACCTTGTTTTCAAGACAAGGAGACTATGGCAGCGATGTGCATAAGCTAAAGACAACCGACTGCTTGTAAACACAAACGTCTAGCTGACTGCAAGTTATATGCGTAGACGACGATAGAAAATGCCCAGATTTCTACCCACATAACCTGTCACTATACAATTCCTAAGGAATTCAGCAGCTAATTCAGAGAAAAGATGAGAAGAAACACTGAAATGACTAAGCACCACTCAATGATTTAGATGCTTGGAGTAGAAATTTAATTTAGCTGTAGCAAAGAACTCTTTCTGCAGTGCAGGAGACCTGAGTTTGATCCCTGGATCAGGAAGATCCCCCAGAGAAGGAAATGGCATCTCACTCCAGTATTCTTGCCTGGAGAATTCCATGGACAGAGGGGTCTGGTTGGCTACAGTTCATGGGATCGCAAATAGTAGGACACCACTGAGGAACGAACACTTTCGCTTTCTTTCACACAGCAAAGGGAGTCATAGTTCTTGAATATGTTACTTGGTAGAAAGACATAGATAGTCACCATGTGTACTTTTAATATAACTCTTGAGTATTTCATTGATGTTATTAGCCCTTGTAATAAATAGTTCTAAATATTAAAAATATCTAAATAGTTCTAAGCTTTATATTATCAAATATGCAGACAACTCATGTTGCCCCTTTTCATTATGAAGAGTGGTGATGATAGTCATTTAATGAAAGATCTCTCCCCACAGTTTCTGGCAGCCGTTGTAATTGGAACATTTTCCTGTATTTAATACCTAGCAGAATTGCAGATATCACAAACTACTATACATAATTAATAAGGTATAGCACTGTGAACTTCTTCAATACTCTGTAGTGACCTATATGGGAAAAGAACCTAAAAAAAGAATGGATATATGTATATGTACAATGGATTCACTCTGTACAGCTGAAACTAACACAATATTCCAAAGCAACTATACTCCAAGAAAACTTTCAAACAATCGCAGATGTCAAAACTTCAAGTGTTGTAGGATTGTAACTGAAACTCTGAGTGATATTTTCAACCATTTTAATACTCACAATTATCTTGCACTCTAATCAAAGTTTGTCAATTGTTTAAATTTATTTTTATTCCTATTAAGAGACAAATAAACAAGTGTTTCCATGAAGCCAGAAAAGTACAATGGATGTCTTATTTATCCTTTCTCTTGATATGATTTCGAAAGCCTCCAGAATGTAGGAAACAAAAGCACAGCTTATTATTTTGCAAAATTACACCAGAAAAACGATACTAATATCCTCTCATCATGTCAGTCTTGCAAAAACATGTCACCTTTCTTCAGGGACCACTCTATGGTGGACTGATGATCTTAGAAATTCTAAGAATGATGGTGAAGGATATAGAAGGGAGAAAGCGTACTCTCTGTTAATTATCTCCTTCATGCACTTTGGTAGTGCCCTCTTTCCCTTGATTATTCCATCATAATGAAACCTAATTTCCTCTTACAATTTTATGTATTTATTAATAATTTTTTTTCAGAAGGAAACAACTACTGAGTTGAAGGCAAATTAAGTTGATTCTTAGAAGTTTGATGAAGCTGCCCCTTACTTACAGTATAAATTTCAAATTGAATCAAAATTAGGTGAAATTAGTTCTGTTTCCTTGGATATTCTTTGCTTAATAAAATGAAGAATAACTAATTTTAGAGTGATAATCTAATTTGACAAGTGAGTAATGAATAACTTTCTGCCACTCTAAATTATAAAATGTATCAGTTACCTATTAGTACAGAAAGAAATATATTTTGGCAATGTCTAAGTGATGTTGTTGAAAATAATGATGGTTAATCTGATTGCAAATAATTAAAATATGTTTATTGATTCAAGTTCTTAGAGGAGACTTGTTTGACCTGCTTCTTAATTATTTGATCAGATTATTTTTGTTACTTTTATTGAAGTAAATAAAAGGTACAAAATAAATTTTTGTGGCTAATATAGCATGTTTCATCAGCCAATGGTGTTCAGACTGTTCAAATGATGATTCCTGGGCTCTGCTCTCTAGAGTTCCTACTTCAGTAGGATCAGGCAAAGAGTGCTCTGGGAACCTGGTTTATTGGACTCCTTGGATAGATTCTCCTGTAGGTATTCCTAGGACAACATTATACTCATGTGGAGTCTAATTTCTGTAGGGAATAGTTATTGCTTCTCCTGCTTGTCATTTAAGAGCTCAACCAAAAATGCAATATATCTATGGTTAACTAACTTATTTTTTAAAGCTTTGTATTTTAGAGCAGTTTTAGATTTCCAGAAAAATTGAGCAAATACTTGGCTTCCCTTACTGTTAACCTTTTACATTAACACGGTACATTTGTTATAACTAATGGGCCAATGAGAATATATTATTATTAAATGAAGTCACACTTTTTTCTATTTTTATTTATTTATTAATATAAATTTATTAATTTTAATTGGAGGTTAATTACTTTACAATGTTGTATTGGTTTTGCCATATTTAAAATCCTTTGCCTAAGATCGCATCTCTGCTTCAGGATCTCCCTCAGGAGGCCACGTTGTGTTTAGTTGTCACGTCTCTCTAGGTTCCTCTTGGCTGTGATACTTTGTTCAGACTTTTGTTTCCTTAGTTTCCTTGCTGATGCAGTATTTGTCAGGTTTCTTAGTTGTAAAGTTACTCTTTTCCCCCTCTTTTCATATTCTTTGAAACAAAGTTTACCCTTGAGGTGTGAGGGGTTATATTCCAACTCCTTAAGAGAGAGGAGTATCGCCTAAATTATTTGAATTCTTCTGCAGAACATTTATCCTTTTTCTTTCATTTGTCTGCTTAGTCTAGTATTTATTCATCAGTGTATCAGTGTGGATTATTTTACACTTTGGATTATAACTCAGTTGGAGACGGCAATGGCTCCCCACTCCAGTACTCTTGCCTGGAAAATCCCATGGGTGGAGGAGCCTGGTGGGCTGCAGTCCATGGGGTCGCGAAGAGTCGGACTCGACTGAGCGACTTCCCTTTCACTTTGTTGTTGTTCAATCACTCAGTCATGCCTGATTCTTTGTGACCCCATGGACTGCAGCACGTAGGGCTTCCCTGTCCTTTATCTCCCAGAGCTTGCTCAAACCCATGTCCATCGAGTTGGTGGTGCCATCCAACCATTTCATCCTCTGTCGTCCCCTTCTCCTCCTGCCTTCAGTCTTTCCCAGCACCAGGGCCTTTTCAGATGAGTCAGCTCTCTGCATCAGGTGGCCAAAGTATTGGAGTTTCAGTTTCAGCACCAGTCCTTCCAATGAATATTCAGGGTTGATTTCCTTCAGGATTGACTGGTTTGGTCTTCTTGCTGTCCAAGGGACTCTCTGGAATCTTCTCTAGCACCACAGTTCAAAAGTATACATCTAGTACTGCTTTATTTTGTTGCTCAAAGTTTTGCAGCTTTTGCCATCAGAAATCCTCCCAGCAATGCTCCAGTGCTGCTTTTAGTATGCTCATTGTTTTGTTTGTCTGTCTTACTGTTTATTTGATTTAGCACTTCTTTACTTTTCAGTACTGAAGGATGGTTCTGGATCATCTAATTTACCTACTATCCAAATTACAGAATTTACCATCTCTTCAACAAATCCTGACTCCTTTAATTGGATGGCAGTATTAACAACCAAGGTATGGGTCCTTGGTGCACAGGTATTTTTTTTAAGAAAGAATACTAATACATGATGCAAAATGGTAATGAGATTAATTGATGACATTTACAAATAGCCTTAAACAGGCAATCTCAAACCTTTTATCGCAGGATGCATTAAAATTATTGAGGACCTCAAAAAGCTCTTATTCTCCAGGCAAGAATATTGGAGTAGGTTGCCATTCCATCTCTAGGCGATCTTCCAAATCCAGGGATTAAACCCACATCTCCCACATTGCAGGCATATTCTTTACTATCTGAGCCACCAGGGAAGCCCTGGTATTTATGTAGATTATATCTATTTATATGTACTGAATTAAAGAGACAAATGGAGACGTTTAAAAACATCCTTTTAATAGTCCTTTTAAATGAAACTGAAAGCCCAATATTTCTTTAACTAGTATTTTTATGAAAATTAATTATGCTTTAAAATCAAGAACAGTGTAGTAGCTTTACATTTTATATATCTTTCTAATGTCCAGCTTAATAGGAAAAATACTTGATTATCAGACATGCTTCTTTATTCAGCATTCAGCCTGTTGCAATGTGTTGTTTTGGTTAAAGTTTATGAAGAACATTCACTCTCACATAGATATGTAATTGGAAATAGAATGGCAATATTTTAATAGCCTTTTAAGATAATTTTGGATATCTCACATAGGTTCTGAAAAAAATCTACCATATCTTAAAGAGATAATGATAATGAGATAGATAAATAGTACCTTAGTATCATTATGAATATCCTTTTGACCTTGTATACTCCCTGAAAGGTCTCAGGAGCTCACAAGGGCCTCATACCACACTTTGAGAACTGTTGGTCTTAAATATACTGTTTCAAGTAGGAAAAGAAAAAAGTCTGCAGTCTAAGTTGTGTACTAGTACTTATTAGTGTCCATTTATTTAAACAGCGATCAATTTCACAGGATGATTTTTAAATTTACTTTATTGGTAGAGAAGGGACTGGAATAAACCCTGCACAGTAAATGGTCAAATATTGGGCTCATTATCAATGTAAAGATAGGCAAAGCAAGCAAAATGAAATAACTCATAGTTGGACAATTCATCTTCGCTTGGTATAATTTGCTCTCATATGCCTTCTCCATTTGCTTTCTTCCTATTTGCACATTATAACTTGCCTTGCTGTCACATTCTCAGTTTGGTTTGGGCAGCTGTGTGACACGTCTGATGAGGGGTCACTTGGAGGCATTTTTCCTGCTTTGCGTTGATCATCAATCAGCCATGATGAACGCCCATGTGAGCAATTTCCACAATGAAAACACCTTGCGCGGCACTTGAGAATGAAGGAGGAGGGCTTTGGCAGAATGAGGAGACAGGAAAGTGAGCCCAACACCAGTCTTCTAAATCTGCTGCTCTGCTGGAATGACTGTGAGAGATGATGGATGGCTGATATCACTCTCAAGTGTTTTTTATCCCTTAGGGTAATTTTGCCAATTTTCCAGTGAACTTAAATGTCCACAGATGTTTGAGATGAAACCTGGTGATTTGTAACTCAGAGGCTTTAACTGCCAAATTGCTGGAGAATGTCAGTGGAAACTGGCAGCTTGACTTCAGCATCAGCAAAAGACCCCTGAGTGTCCTGAAGACACTCTTGTGATTAGTCACTGGCTCAGATGTCAAGTCTAATGATTTTTTTTTTTTTAGTAGATTAGGAGAAAGAATGCAATGCTAAATGTTGCTAGTCTGGTCTCACAGTTGGTAAATATATACTACTCCTCTTGTCTATTGCTATTGATATTCTTCAAGGGGAAAATGTTAACCAAGAAATTAGTTTAAAATTTTGTCATGTTTTACATTTATTAAAATAACTATGAAGTCTGAATTTCATAGTGAATTATTTTTTAATACTATTGTTTTTAAAAGATCTATGTCAATTTATTCATCTATCTTTTTTGTCCTTTTAACATGCTAATAACCATATTTATCCACAATTGTAGCCAGAATTTCTTAATTTGGTTGCATATTAGAACACACAGAAAGTTTAAAAAATTGTATAGATGCCTGGGTCCTAAATTATATTAATAAGACAAAATTACTCAGAATCCCTCAAAGAAACAGGATGTTGATATTTTTTAGAAATTCTCCAAGTGACTCTAATGCACACTTATAGTTGAGGATCACTGGTCTAGGTTATGGATGACAAATAAGTTTTCACCAACCAGTTGTTAATAGCTCTCTACAGAGCTACTTAAAGAATGATCCCAAGGTCACGTCTGAGTTCAAGTTAAGATGATGCACTCATGATGTCTGCCAGGGACTCTAGAGAGGAGAGCAGTAGTCACATGACAAGTCCTTGTCATCCCTCACTATGGCCTTCTGACTTGATATTTCTCCCTTTATGAGTATTGAGTTTATTCCCTGTTTCTCTGCTCTGTACTCATATTATGAGGTCTAAGACACATATCCCATATTATTGATACTGAGAATCTTTATATTACATAAATTTTTTCAGTAGTTTCACTAGCAAAAAGAATGGATTCCAAGAATAAGTACTATACACACACACTTCATATATTGCCAAAGTGAGCATTTATTATGGCCTTAGTGAAAAATACAATGATCTTTTTTTGCCATGACTATTGCCAGTATATATTAATAATTAAATATTATGAACTCACAGAGAAGCGGAAAAGATCTTTATATTCCTAGTTGTATTAACTTGCTTTGTAACTTGTGCTTGCTATTTAAACTGCCTAAGCATCAGTCTTATTTATATATTAAACAGAGTGGACATTATTATGTACTTTATAGTAAACATCTTGTGAGAATCATAACTTGTATACTTGTAAATTCTTTACACAGAATAAATCCTCAGGAAACATCAGCCATTTTAGTTATTATTGGCATATGGATCGTCTGATTATCCATAAAAATTTGTCATTTCAGTTAAACTAGGTGCTATGGTCCCAAGCTACCTCTAAGCAATCATTTGATGCACAGGGTATAAAACATTGGGGGGAGATCAATATGCTGTCGAAACACCCAGCCACCACTGCAACTAAAATCACTGAATAATTTATTCAAGGTCATACAGCAAGTGGAAACAAAAATCAAGATTCAGTCCCAGGTTGACCTAGATACATTTTAAGCTAGCTGATAGATCACATTTCACAATTTACAAAGCCTACTGATTTACATTATCTCATTTGATACTTATGCCAGTCTGTGAGGTAGGTTTTGTTGAGCTGATTTAAAAGATGAATAAACACAGGCTCAGAAAATTAAAATGATCTGTTTCAGGTGGCTCAGCTAGTTTTAATTAAACTTATAATTGCTAAAATTGTAGCTGTAGTGTAACAGATTTATTATTTCTTTAATTTTCACAGCTAAACATATTTCTTAGGTGGTATTCAGATAATGTATATTTTTACTTTATTTAAAAACATTTAAAATTATTATGCACATTTTAAAAGTTGCTTTCTAGTTACTATTATTGCAAGATATTGGCTATATTCCTTGTGTTATACAATATGTCCTTGAGCCTGTTATACCCAATAGTTTGTACCTTCTCCTTCCCAACTCCCATACTGCCCTTTCTTTCCCCTCCACTAGTAACCACTAGTCTGTTCCCTGTATCTGTGAGTCTGCTTATTTTTTGTTATATTCACCAGTTTGTTGTAACTTTTAGCTTTTACATAAAAGTGATATCATACAATATTTTCTTCACTTAAACATACTTTTATGTATACATTTAGATTATCACAGTCAGTGCCAAAACAGAACTGATAGAATTTATTTTATTTTTGTTGCTATCTTGAAATATTATATGTTGCTTTTTATAGTTTGTTTTGTGAAAGTTGCAGGATGATGGACATTTTATTTCTGATGATTTTAGTCAACTATTTTGTCTACTTTGAAAAGTAATATTGGAACGGACAAATACTCCTATTCCAAATTCAGCTAGTTGAAATTACCTCTTGTGTATAAAGAATGAGATTTCTTTCCTTTTTCCACAGGACGACCATTCTACCTATATTTACATTGAAGATTTTTTTTGTTTGTTTTGTGAGGTGTTAGGATAGCCTGGATACTACAGGTGTTAAACATTTAAAGGTCAACATTTCAAAGAAATGCCTAAATTTCTGTGCCCAATAGTGTTTGCGTATGTTTTCTCATGCCCTTGAATTAGACATGCATGCAGAAAATGCATGTGCAAACCATATGGCAAGAGATCTATGTGTCACTTCCACAAATCTCTCGCTGCAAGATTCAGGGTGGCAAACAAACAAAATCACAGTTGAAACCTACAAGGAATTGGATTCTCAAATTCTTGATCAAGTCCAAGCATGGAATTTATTTTAGAATAAAAGAGTGGACTCTAAGAATACCTAAGTGGCTCTTTTAATTAGACATTAAGCACAGAAGCTGAAACGTTAACTCTGAGGAACTACTATTAAATTATGTCTAAATGCCTCCCCCCCAAAAACCCATGTCATCTTATGAAATAATAAAACTGCAACACAATACAAAAATAGTAGGTTGGTTGAGTTAACATTTTTTTAATGGAACTAAGTGAGAAATCATATCCCATGGAGAAATATAGCTTAAGGGTAATATATTTGATTTTCTTTAGTGCTCATGGCTTCCCTAGTGGCTCAGCTGGTAAAGAATCTGCCTGCAATGCGGGAGACCTGGGTTCAATTCCTGGGTTGAGAAGATCCCCTGGAGAAGGGAAAGGCTACCCACTCCAGTATTCTGGCCTGGAGAATTCCATATAGTCCATGGGGTCACAAAGAGTAGGGCACGAGTGAGTGACTTTTGCTTTTCACTGGTCATGTACGTTTTTGCTTGCCACAGGCCTCACCACTTCCTGTGCGTTAAACACTGCCTAGTAGTTCAACAACCTGACTTCTACCAACATCTGAGTTTGTAGCTCCTTTGGGTTATCAGGCTTATAGTCCTCTACAATGCCCTCTCTACTCTGCCCTTTATGCATTTTAAAACTGAATTAGTTTGGCTCAAGTTTCTGTACCCAGGATTAGTTAATCATGCTCTTTGTCATAGTGAAGCAACAGTAAAGGAGACATTGTCAACAAGCCATTATTGATGAGATGATGGTAGCTCACACCAGGGATGTATTAGTAAGATGGTGAGAAGTGATCAGATATCTAAGATTTTGGAAACTAGAGTCAGTAAGTTGATGATACATTAGATTTAAGATATGAAAATAATTAGAAATCAAGCTTACACTAAGGTAATTAGCCTAAGTCAATGGAAAGATAGAATTGGCATCATGGAGATGGGAGAGGCATAGTGAACAGAGCAGCTATTGGTAGAAGAATCAAGAGCTCAGCTCTAGACTTCTGGGGTTTGGAAAGTTCATTAGACACCCAAAGTTGAATAGGCAGTTGAATTTACAGGTTTGGAGTTTGGGAGAGAAGTATGGGATGGTGATGCATATTTTTCATGGTGCTTTACCGCATTTCTTTAATTTTATGGATATGAGAGTTGGACTGTGAAGAAGGCTGAGCACTGAAGAATTGATGCTTTTGAACTGTGGTGTTGGAGAAGACTCTTGAGAGTCCCTTGGACTGCAAGGAGATCCAACCAGTCCATTCTGAAGGAGATCAACCTTGGGATTTCTTTGGAAGGAATGATGCTAAAGCTGAAACTCCAGTACTTTGGCCACCTCATGAGAAGAGTTGACTCATTGGAAAAGATTTTGATGCTGGGAGGGATTGGGGGCAGGAGGAGAAGGGGATGACAGAGGATGAGATGGCTTGATGGCATCATTGACTTGATGGACGTGAGTCTGAGTGAACTCCGGGAGTTGGTGAAGGACAGGGAGGCCTGGCGTGCTGTGATTCATGGGGTTGCAAAGAGTCGGACACGACTGAGCGACTGAAATGAACTGAACTGATCTGATGTCTGGATGATATCCTAAAATATCTATTTCAGTTAATTAATATCCTTTCAGTAAAATCCCATCTATAAACCATGTAATATTTTAAAATTTTTGTTACTCAACTTTATGGATTTTTTGGATACTCTTCAAATCTGGCTCCTCTTGTTTCATAATTTTCTATCATTATTTTACTGACCTAATGACTTTGTATATCTTTTCAAACATTAAATGTACATATTTCAATATCCTCTTAGATTGCTGGATTTGCTCTAGTGTTTTTGATGCAGATTTTTCATTTTATTTTTGGCATTGGGCTTTATCATGCATTTCATAATTATCAATGGATCCATCTTCCCTGTATATTTTCTTCCTTTAAGAACCTCTGAGTGGTGTGGATAATAGCACTTACCACTTGAGTTACTACTGGATGTAATTCTAATTGAACCTCAGCATTGTTGCCTATTGTAGTCCAATTTTTATGTCAGCTTCTTAATCCAGGTTTTTCATAATACACACAGCATGAATTGAGACTTGCTCCCATAAGCTGAGATTTTGATTCATTGAAGGGGATTTTCCTTACATATCTTTGAATGCAGTTCCTAAGATATCCCTGAGTCATAAGCAGATTTTTTCTTGTCTCTCTTAAGTTTTGGTGAAACATTTTCCTTAGTCAAGATTGTGTAAGTGAGCTCACTTGCTTGGAACTCAACACCTATCCCAGACAAATCGCAGAAGTTAAAAGTTCCCTGGTGAATAATGTAACAGAACACAGCATTCCTCTTGTTGCTGAGACTCTGGATATAGAACACATCATTCATGCATACTATTTGAGGAAAATATTTGGGAAAAATTATATAAACAAAGCAAAGCAAATGAAGTAGAACAGTGTCCTAAAATTAGAGGAAGATGAATAGGAAAGGAAGTGGTGGTGAATAATAATATACATTGTAATATAGATAGATCTTTATAAACTAATAATGATAGACCACCTAAAAATTAGTAAAAAGAAATAGTAAATAAGGACTCATAATAGAAGAAATGAGGGAGAAAGATTTTCAGAATGACTGAATAAGAAACTGAGAAAATCCTCTTCACAAAAACCAATGATAAAATTGGAGAAAATTGTCAAAAATAATTTCAGGACTCTGGAACTGAATAAGGAATATAATAAATTTAAAAGAATTTATTCAAGAAAAACTATAGAAACTTGGTTATAATAGTAGGATTCTATGGCATTTTAACATAGGGCTTCTTTCATCCATTTTTGTCCTTGCAGCCCAAGCAAAGCATTATTTAGGAGAAATCCAAACTTCTAAGCTAAACTTCAGTGTACATATACATGGATCAGTGATCTTAGATTTGATTTAAATGGTAAAAGTCTTAACAAATTTCCTTTATTTCTACATCACAGCATGTTTTTTGAAATGGAAAGTGAAATAGCCAAAATTAAATGTCTATTTCAGTGGCATCAAAGAGTTAAGGATAATCAACAAAACTCCTATCTTTTAAATACCTTTAAATATGCTATGTATTTTTAGATGTATAAATTATTAAAAGCTAAGCCTCCCTGGAAAAAAAATTGATATGGAAAGATTAATCAATTACCAGTGCTAATTAAATGTCTACATTTCTCAGTATTAGGAATGATAAGGACTACAGAAAAAATTAATACTGGTCTAATGGCACCCCACTCCAATACTCTTGCCTGGAAAATCCAATGGACGGAGGAGCCTAGTAGGCTGCAGTCCGTGGGGTCGCTAAGAGGCAGACATGACTGAGTGACTTCACTTTCACTTTTCACTTTCATGCATTGGAGAAGGAAATGGCAACACACTCCAGTGTTCTTGCCTGGAGAATCCCAGGAACGGGGGAGCCTGGCGGGCTGCCGTCTATGGGGTCGCACAGAGTCGGACATGACTAAAGTGACTTAGCAGCAGCAGCAGCAGCAGCAGCAGCAGCAGCAGCAGCAGCTGCAGCAGTTTCAAAGTCAGTTCCACAATTTTTAGATTTGTGTTATAGTAGTCATTCAATTCTGGTACAAATTTTCAAATCAACTGTGTATTTCTGACTTAAAGCAATAAAAAATATTATTTCTTAACTATTCATGGTTTGCTCAATGGTCCTCTGTAGTTCTTTCTTGGTCTCACTCATGCTGATTCATTCAGCTAGAGTCTATGGGGAACTCAGCTCAGCTGGGACATTTGTAATGGCTGCTTACCTCTCCATGTGGTCTTTGATACTCTAGAAGTCTAGAATGGGCTTCCTCATCTGGTAACAGCAATATTTCATGAGAAACACTGATTTCACATGAAATCAAGCCCCAGTGATTCACTGGACTCCATTAGAATAATGTGACCCATCGTCTTTGTTGTTGTTGTTAATTTCATAGCTACATTGAGCTATGTAATCACATAGCAATATTATAACAGCTGATAAAATACTAAAATTAAATTTTCTCAATATTTACTATGTTTTGATATTACTTACTCTTACAAAGAAATACTTTCTTCTGTCAAACTCAGCATACATACCTATCATGAAGTTCGGCAAATTTTGGTTCATGGTACTAATTCTTGCTTAACATAGATTACTTCCCATAGAATACCTTAAAAAGGAAAACAAATTTCAAGTTATTTTTTGGTTGTTTCTTCTATTTCTAAATTTTCTCTTCTAATATTGGTACTTACAAGCTCTATTAAAGTAAGAATGTTTAACATCACTCAAGTGACCAGTGCATTTTAACTTCGTGCTCAGACTGCAAGAAGAATGGCAGTTTTTATGATTCTCTTATTAATATATTTACATCTAATTAGCAATAAATAAATATTTGTTGCATTGATTTGTTGAATTGATTTTCCCCCAGAATTCCTTGTGAGGAATCAATAGATATCAGACATGTTTGTTTTGTAAACCTTTGTGAAAATAATGTAATAATAGGCTTCAGAGCTACTGAAGAAATAATATATGGCTGATAATTTTTTTTCTTTTAAACAAGGCAGTTAAAATTAGGAGGTGTTGAATAAGTAAAGTGTCTTAATTAATGCCAATGTTCTCATTTGTGACAATTTTTTATTGCTGACATGGAATAAAAACTCAACATGGATAGCTGTGATTAATATTGTAGCAAGCTCCCTTACATATGCTTGGAGTTAGTATGTCAGTGTTAAGCACCCATAGGTTGCATGGCAAAGAACTGGGATCTGAAACTCTTAAACATTCTCTTTGTAGACAAATAGAATTTTCATTATGTATATCCATGTTCTTGTTAATATCCTAACTGCAACTAATACCCTAAAATTTCTAAGGACATCTGCTTCTCTGAAATAACTTCAGATGTTGTGAAGGTTGTTAGTAGATAACAAAAACATGTTTTCTATCCCTTTTATTACTTTACTTTGGTTGCCTAGTAATCTCTGATGAATTCAAGCAGAAGAAAAGATTTCTGGAGAGCACTTATATTTTGCAGGTAGAACTCAATTTTGATCATGCCTGTCTCTTAGTTTAATTAATACAGAATATTAAGTTAATGAGGCTAAGCCCATGGGTTTAATTGCCAAATATTCTGTGCTAAGCTCCAAATACAGAAAAAAATCAGTGCCTTAAGATGAGCAGAAAAATCACGAGACAGAGAAATATAACACTTAACTTTGAATTTTATTTCTTCCACTAGCTTACTGTGTAATCTTGGGCAAGTTAATTTACCCTCTTGGGTTCAAGAGTGAAAAAGAAATAGTGTTAAATGCATCTGAATTAATTTTTAGAGATATTGGAAAGATCTAATGTAATAATATATGTGAAATTAATTTTTAAATATAAAATATAATAGCCACATTTATTATCATTATTGGGACATGGATGGACGAGTTGAACAGATTCTCATAAAGTCTGTCACTTTTATTATAAAAGCAGTTAATCATAAAATCTCTGTATGGTATCATCTACCTATCAATTATCTACGAATGAGGGCACATTCCTAATACTTCAGTTTAAAATTTATTGGGAAGTTCTAGAATTTTGAGTGAGAAATATTTCTAAATATACTGCTCTCTCTCTATATTATTTTAGTATTTGTGATCTCATGTGACTACTGGGGAAGTTTAAGCCCTGTTCTTGAAGCTTGGCTTAGGGACATAGATGGCCTGTGGACTTTCTAGCTTATAGCTTTGGGCTTTGAGGAAAACATACATGCCATCTTCTTGATCTACTACCACATTTTATTGTATTTGGGGGGAAATTTTAATGCAATAAAAAAGTACTAAGCATAGTATGATATGAACGTATGAAACACCACAGCAGTTTCGCAGTTGTTGTAAGTCAGGCACCACCAAGGCCAAGCAATAGCACTTAGTCACCTCAGAAAGAAACCCCCTAAGTGTCCCCATTCCAGTCATGTTACCCTCTCTTCTGCCGCTGAAGATTGCTATCCTGACGTTTAGAGTGATCACATCTTTGCGATTTTCCTTTTATAGTTTTATCACTCAAATATGCCACTGAGACTGTCATGTCCCATGAAGATAATATCATGGAGATAATTTGGATGTTGGTGGTTTATTCCTACTCTCTTGTGTTTGTTGCAGGAGAAGGTGTCATGGAGATATTTAATCACCTAATTTGTTGGAAATGGTTTCTATTGGTTTTTGAGGTTTTTTAAATCCAGTTGCTCTGTCTGCTTTTATGTAGGGATTTAGAAGGGAAGAAAAACTTTCTGTCACTGCTGCTACCATTTTTCCAGACAAAATTTTCATTTTGTCATCTTTACCACGTCTGTTTCTTTTTTTTTTTAAAATCTGCTCAAGATGGAGTGTTACAGACATAGCCAAAGTCTTACCTTCAATCAGTATTAAGTATCTGTCCACATATAGGTTTGGTCAGAATTTTGCATTTGGTTCCATTGATTTTGTGATCTGTTCTTTGACCTGTACCATGTTGCTTTTATCCATTTGCTTCAAAGTTTGTTTAGTGTCTGCTCTGTTTTTATTATACATTTTTGTTTCAGAATATATACTTAAATGCTCATGGATTTTTATTCTTTCACAGAAATTTTAGAATATATATGTTGAACTCCTTTAAAAAACCAATTAGAATTATGATTGGAGTAAAATTAGTAATTAGGAGATAATTCTGTTTTCATAGTAATAAGTACTCCAATTCAGCACCATAGAATCTCTCCAGTGTTTTTCCTTCATATCCTTTTGAACAGTCCTAGTTTTTTTGATAAGATGATTGCTAGATACTTTTAATTTTTGTTAATATTATAACTCTTTTTGTTACTACTAATGAAACACCACTATTTGTATTTATTACTGTATTTTATATTTGATTATATCATATAGAGAAATTTAATCCATTTTAATATTTATCTTGATTTTAATAAGTATGCTAAAATTTCATTTTGATATTAATGATCTTTCTATTCATTTTGCAGACTTTTCTATATAGATGATCTCTCCCTTAATGCTTCTCATACCTTTTATTAACTATATTGTGATTATTATATTGGCCATTCTCTGTTAAAGAATACTGGTGATAGTAGACAACTTTTTAACTCCTGACCTTAAAGGGCTTTTGTATACATTTTTTTTTTACCATTAAATTTGATTTTTTGCTGTACTTTTCTAAATTATGGCCTTTCTGAATTAAGGAAATTCTCTTGCATTCCTAGCTTAAAAAGAATTTTTGTCCTAAGTAAGTGCTGAATTTTGACAATTGCTTTTTTGTGTCTATTGAGGTAATTACATAATTTTTATCTTTAGTTTGTTAATGTGGTGTCACTGGTAAATTTCCTGATGTTAATAAACTAAGCCAGATTTATTATTTATGAATATATTTATTTTAGGGTTCTTCCTCCTATGTTCATAAGTGAAATGAATTTCTGATTGCTTTTGTATTTTGTCATTATCTGATTTTGGATAATATCACTACTTTCATTAAATCATATGAACATTGTTTATCTTTTTCCATATTCTGGAACAGCTTTTATCAGATAGAAATTAACTGTTCAATAAAAGATTCATAACATGAATAATAATAGTAGAAAATATTCATATATTTGAACCTATTCTTCTAATTGATTGTATTATATTTATTAATCTGTTTTTTAATAATAAATCACAATAGACAGTACTATTATTCCCTTTTTATAGATAAGGAAATATAGTGCAAAGACTTGAGCAATTTGCCTCTTAACTTGAGGTTTAAAGGTTCCTAATCTAAGGTTTATGACTCAAGGGTAACATGGATGGAACTTAGGGCATCCAAAAATTTGGAAGTGGAAAAATCTACATGTTTATTTTCACTAACCTAAAGCTGAATTTTAATACTTTCTCCAAATACGAATATAGGCAAAATAATTCAATAATCTAATATTAAGAGTATCTGTTAAAAAAAAGAGTATCTGTTCCTTTACCAATGACAGTATTTAGATATAGTTTATATCACTTTTCAATTGTTGCAGATATCTCAAAATAATGTTCATCACCTTTTTCACATTATGGTGGATAAAATAATCACTTTTAGAACTAATTTATTGCTTACTGCATTAGTCAAGAAGCAAGATATTCGTTTATTACTTAATATTTAATAATTACATTTAGTATTTTTCTGTAAATTTGTATACAGGCAGTCCTTGTTTTGCATAGAATTGTGGCAACTAACATAGACTCTGTGTTACCATATTGTATGTACTGTGCAAGCCAAGGACTACTTGTATTGATTTTTTACATGTAAAGACATTATTCTGAGGAAGAATTCATCCAGTTTACCACAAAACAGGTTAAAATTATCTTCATTAGATCACATTAACTCCTAGATATGTAAGTAGTAGTGTCGGTATAGAACTTACTAGTAAATGGCCAAGAGCAGGTTTTTATGAGTCTTGGATTAATATATCAATATGTTTGAAATTATTGGTATATTTAAAATTCTGTTTCTCACTGAGCTAGTTTTGCATTGTTGTATTTTGCTGAAATGAATCCAAGAAATCACATTTTCTAATTTATAAGTAAATAGTTATTCATGATTTTATTTGGCTGTGTCTTACTCCCCTTGTGGCTCAGCTGGTAAAGAATCCACCTGCAATGCAGGAGACCTGGGTTTGATCCCTGGGCGGGGAAGATCCCCTGGAAAAGGGAAAGGCTACTCACTCCAGTATTCTGGCCTGGAAAACTCAATGGACTGTAGAGTCCATGGGGTCATAAAGAGTCGGACAAGACTGAGCAACTTTCATGTTCACGTACGTCTCTGTTATATCTGTAGGTGTTTATTCATTCCTGTGTCTGACCTTTCTTTCTTTCTCTTTTTTTCCACTTGTTTGGTTTTATCACACATCTGACTTACTATATTCAAAGATTTGTTTTAGCTAATTTCCTATAATTTTTGTCTATTTTGATCTGAATATGTCCTTATTTTGTTTGTTTTCTATTTCAAATTTTTTAAGTTGAATGTTGACCATTATTTTCTTTCAATCATTTTTTTTGTCTGATAAGTGTACTTCACTCTAGATTTATTCCCCTATAACATTAGATTGTGTCATGTGCTTGCATCTAGAATCTTAATCATACACTTTCTTTCCCTGTGAGTGTTGCCAAAGACAGTTCTACTTCCTTGAATTTCATTTTGATAATCTTTTAAAATAATTCCTTGCATGAATCTGGCCAGAAAGGGATTTTTTTTTCCTTAGTAAAAGTTTAAGATTATTTTTTAAATTCAGAAATTGAAAGTCATACAAATAAAGACCGGTAAAATCATAAAAAATTAATAGAGTTTTACAAATTGGTTGATACGAGATCTCTGGGCACAAGTCTCCTTTGGCCTGAACTGTCTGGGCTTAATGTCTGAGTTCAGAAAGCTACATCATAGACAGGAATGAAACAGGAAATACATTTAAGCAACATCTGTTTTCCTCCTTAGACAAATTTGCTCTGTTTGGATCTCATCTTTTACAGCTGTTTTCCCTTTTGTTTTATAAACTTTGAAATTTCCTGGTTCTCGTCGCTCCTCTGACCTCAGCAATATTGGATGGTGACACCCAGAGCTTCTTGGTTTTCTTGGTAATTTTATTTGATGATGAATACCGACTTCCAGATACCATTGAGACAGGTGCACGAACAATATTAGATCTGATGTTGAGAGAGATTGGGGGCAGGAGGAGAAGGGGATGACCCAGGATGAGATGGCTGGATGGCATCATGGACTCGATGGACAGGAGTCTGAGTGAACTCCGGGAGATGGTGATGGACAGGGAGGCCTGGCCTGCTGCGATTCATGGAGTCGCAAAGAGTCGGACGAGACTGAGTGACTGAATTGAACTGAACTGAAGGCTAGTGCATGATCACAGTGCGTAATGGTAAAGTGCTTGTCTTTTGTTCACCCCAAGTTTGCTCTGCTCTTCATTGTGCCAAAAACAAAGAAAAACTCTCAATAATCTTGAAGAAACAATATCCTGGTATGATTTTAATTTGTCCTTTGGGGTATATTTCTTGATTTACTCAAAGATATTTTCATGTTCTTTGTGTCAATATATTGTATATGTATTATCAAGAATAAAATTGAAGGTACAATTTGTGGTTTGGGAGATGGAAATCAGAACATCAGTGACTGAATTTCCATTGACTAACCTGCCTGCTCTTTGCTTTTTTTTTTTTTAACCTATGTTTGAAGATGTTAGTTCTCCTATCTCTGCTTAGTTCTCTTCCTGTTTCTTTAAAGAGTATATAATTCTTTATTTTTAAGTGCTTAATGATGTTTTCATGTGTTTTCCCAAAACCATATGTGTGTGTTTCTCCTACTTGCCACCTAGCTCATAATCTATTTGGAATCCAAAAAATGGCCAGGACAATGCTAGAAAATAATAGGTGCTTATGAGTACCCATGGAAGAGTGAAGATGCAAGTAAAATAGTGTTATTTGCAAAACAGAGATATATCAGAATTTTGTTACATAAGATTTAATTGACAAACTCTGGAGATTTCAGTCACTGTAGCTTTAGGAGCTGAGACTGGCAAAAAGAAAGCCAGTGATGAGGGATGAAGAGTTGGCTGGCTTCTCCTGCAGGGTGTAGCCGCAATACTCTGGCCCTTACATTTAGTGCTAAAGGAGCCTCTGGATAAAGCCACAGATATAACTGTCTTTTAACTATTGTTTTAATACAAGTCCTTTTGAGTTTTAGTAGCTATGGCACTGTTTTGGGGCACTAGTTCCAAGATTTTGTTTTTTTGGTAATATTCAAAATGCCAGTTCCTGTTCTTATGCATTTCATAAAATAGCAAGCAACCCATTTCTCTAGGTAGAAAGCAAAAAGTGTAGCCGGTAAGATGTACCATGATAAAACAGATAGGCTTTTTCTTCACCAGCCATGCACATTCACTGTATGCTATATTTCTTTATTTAGTAATTTATTCATGCAGTCATCATATGTTTAGGGAGCTATATTTCAGACACAAAGTTAGTGACATACTGGACTTACTGATTAAAGGAAAATCAGAATTTATGCAGCAAGCATAACGGCCTAGACATGGAGAAAGAAGGGCATAGATAAATGTATTAAGAAGAAATGGCTATAATTTTCTCCTTTTTTCCCATCCCCAAATTCCACAAGATAAAGATTGAGAACAATAGAAGTATTTAATTGAATTCTTCCTAGAATAATCAATCTTGAAAAATTCCGAGAAGCCATTCTAAGGAATATGTTTTCTTTTTTTGTGTGTGTTGTTTGAACTTAAGGAGGACTAAAAGGAAACTCAGAGTGCTAGGATGCAGTAGAGGCTCATTGATGCCCACAGAAGGGAGACGTGCCTTAATAGCAATAGTGCAGGCCCCCAAATTAATGCCTGCCCTGGGGAAAGCTCTTTTGTTTAATAAGTTCAATAGCTAAAGAACTAGACGAGCTTTCGTCTTATTTCAGAGACATCAAAAGTAAAATCCAAACTGGAGGAGCCAGTTTTCAACTGGACTGCAGAACTTGGTATGCCTGAGGCTCCTACCTGCTACTCTAATAAGAGACTTGAATCACTGGATGGACTTCAGACTCCCAGGTTGCTTCTCCAGACGAATGTCGTAGACTTGTGCTTACATACAGAGTAAGCATAGAATGAACAGAGGGAGCAGGATCTTACTCGTGGTCTGAGGTGGAGTTTTTTTTTTTTTAATACAAGAAGATCTGGGTAGATGAACTCCCAGAAAAAAGACTCATGGATTAAAAAAAAAAAATCCTCAGAACTCAGGGTAAAGGAGAGAGATTAACATCCAGAAAATACCTATAAGGGCACTTCTAATTAATTCCTTACAATCTTTCACTTTGGGACTTTGGGAAGAGACAAAATTAATAAAAGCTTTACATTTCCCTTTCAATTTACTTATTGTAGCCATCCTATATACTTAGCACACATAAACACTTGTACCAATATGTTAATTTTCTTAGGAAAGGAAGAGATAGGTGGCAACACACAAGGGTTGCCATTTCCTTCTCCAGGGGATAGTCTCAATCCAGGGATCAAACCCAGGTCTCCTGCATTACAGGCAGGTGCTTTACCATCTGAGTCACCAGGGAAATTAACACAAAGGGAGGTCTTGCTCTATCCCACCTCCTTCAGTGGAGAAAACACTTCTCTTGTTTAGAGCCTTTGGGATTATTTGGGTGGCTGAGCAGTCACTACTGAAAATGAGAAGGAAAGAACTGATGAAGCTGAGGAGTGATCTTTTTCCTCAGTCATTTTCTTAGTGTTTTTATTGGAATGTGGCAGGTCTTTGAAATAGCATAACTAAATCATACAAGATAATTCAGAAACATTCACTAAAAATGGCTGTCATTAACTTATAAACTAAAATATTACAAATAACATTATTTCAATACAAAAAATGATCTTTAGAACATGGATGATTAAGTCCTGGCATGAACAAGATTTTTCCTCCCTGAATGCCTTTAAAAATATTATATATTTTACTTGTGTGGAGTGGTTTATGAGAACATAAAATCTGCAAATTAGATGGAGAGGAGGAATTTTAAGGTTTTACCCTGCTATGTGATCAGATTTTGTTTTAGGAAGCTCACTGATAATAACAGAGTCAGGAACAACAATATCCTGGTAATAAAATTATATACAGCACTATATAAATTAAGATTGTATATCTAAGGCACTAACAATGAGAATGGAGAAAAGGGATAAGAAAATGTGACGTGATTTAGTAACAAATCGTATTGTTAAATTCCGAGATGATTCTCAGGTTTCTGGGTTGGATGGTTACATGGATAATAGTTCCATTTACTGATTTTTTTGAAAAGGAGATTTTAAGGAGAAGGCAAACTCTATTTTGGACACATGAAGACTAAAATGTCTAATGAAGCACTCAAAGGAAAATGCCTAGTAGGTAAATGGTGGTGGTTATCTTTTAGTAGCTAAGTTGTGTACAGCTCTTTGGCAATTGGTTATGAGTTCAAATGCCCCAGCACACCACAGAACGACTAGTATTTGCTGCCCCGGCTTCAGGTGATTCAGTTGGATGGGGATTGTCAGGAAGAAATAAACTCCTTGGCTTTTGATCTGCTGGCTGTCCGCTGGGAGGAGCAGTGACGGAATGAGTGCCTGAGGGCAGGCGGCGCAGCCTGCACCTGTTTCCATTAGCTCCCATGTCTTGGACATTCAGGCTGAGTGATGCTTCTCCACTGACCTCACTATTTCTGTGAGTATCTGTGAGTGACACAAGGTACCACTGTCTTAACTGATTCAGGGGAATAAGTGAGTGCAGAATTTAGATGCTCCATCTCAGCCCCTCCTTCCACAGCAGTGTAGGGACATTTTGCTATGGGCTTTTCCACTATTCTTACCGCTCCTGAGACCCTACACACACACACACACACACACACACACACACACACACTATTTCAGGATGGTCTTTTTTCTTTTCTTTTCTTTCTTTCTTTTTTTTAGTTTTGGTTTCCTTGGGACTTTGCATTCTCCTTAATGTTAGTTCTTCAGATCCATGTTCCTGTCCTGCATGGTTTCTCTCACGGGCTGATTTTAGACTGAGCCAACAGCTCATGCTGGTTGGCCATCTTGTCAGGATTTCAGGGCATTAAAAATCAGTAATGTCCATCTCATTCGTAATTCTTCTGAAGTAACAGTCACTATGATCTTTTCTGAAGTTCGGACTTCTTCTTATCCTTAACCTTATGCAGTATTTACTCCTCAGTGACAACTTTTCAGCTCTAATTCTGTACTGTCTAGGCAACTACAAAAATATATATACGACTGGAAATGTTCAATGCCAGCATTATTATTATCATTTGTTGAAGATCAATGATATTTAAGTCAAAAGTATGATATGGACCCAAATATTTCCATTTAAATGAAGAGAAAGGTTAGCTTCTTTCCCAAGTTACCCTTAGTAAATTTGCATTTAAAAAGGCATTGTGGGTACATATTTTGTAAGAAGAATCTTTGAAGAAATTTTGTCTTATTAGGTTTACTTCAATTTCAGAAGATTTTCACATGGTACATTGGGTCCTGTAGTGAAAATATTGCTGGAAATATTTTTATCTGTAGCATCAATGAGAAAAATAATATAGAGACTATATTGCAATTTTATTTTTCCATTTCTTGCTGAACTATGGCACAAAGCAACCTTTATCCCCTCAATTTCTTTGTATTCAAACAGCTATCCCTTTGTCAAGCTCAGCACTATAGAAATGAGGACTGGCTTGCATTTCTGAAGCATTTGCGACAGTCCTGTAAAATCGGAGACATAAGGGTATCTTAGTTTTGTCTGCTAATAAAAGCCCTAGTTTCTGCTGTCTCTTTTCTCAAATTAGCTAGGCTAATTGAATTCATTATCTAGCTGCCTAACAAACCACCCTAAATATTTGTGGCATAAAACAACTATTTTTTTTTCTTTTTTCTCATAAGTCTGTGTCAGCCGGATGCCTCTGCTGAACAGGCCAGAATCAGTCTTAGCTGGACTTCATGTATCTGCAGTCAGCTGGCAGTTTGACTAGAGCAACAGGGGGACTCAACTCTGTGCTGACTTTATCCAGTAGGCCAGCCCAGGCTTGTTTGTATAGCGGCAGCAAGTTTCAAAGAAAGAGCTTGAATCATGTATGCCCCTTGTGGCCAAGGCTTGGAATTGGCACATTTCCACTGTTGGTCAGAGCAAATCACAAGAGCATAGCTAGGATTCAAAGGGAAGGAGTGGAGATGCAGCTGTAGAGGACGGACTTGCACTCACAGTGGGGGAAGGAGAGAGTGAGACAATGAAGAAAGAAGCATCAGCATATACTTACTATCATGTGTAAGACAGGCGGCTGGCGAGAAGTTCTTATACAACACAGAGAGCTCAGTCCGGTGCTACATGATGACCTAGAGGGATAGGATAAAGGGAGGAGAGGGAGGCTCAAGGGGGAAGATATATATATATATACAGTTATAACTTATACGGAGAGTACATCATGAGAAACGCTGGGCTGGAAGAAGCACAAGCTGGAATCAAGATTGCCGGGAGAAATATCAATCACCTCAGATATGCAGATGACACCACCCTTTTGGCAGAAAGTGAAGAGGAACTAAAAGTCTCTTGATGAAAGTGAAAGAGGGGAGAGAAAAAGTTGGCTTAAAGCTCAGCATTCAGAAAACGAAGATCATGGCATCCGGTCCCATCACTTCCTGGGAAATAGATGGAGAAACAGTGGAAACAGTGTCAGACTTTATTTTTGGGGGGCTCCAAATCACTGCAGGTGGTGATTGCAGCCATGAAATTAAAAGACGCTTACTCCTTGGAAGGAAAGTTATGACAAACCTAGATAGCATATAAAAAAGCAGAGACATTACTTTGCCAACAAAGGTCCATCTGCTCAAGACTATGGTTTTTCCAGTGGTCATGTATGGATGTGAGAGTTGGACTGTGAAGAAAGCTGAGCACCGAAGAATTGATGCTTTTGAACTGCGGAGTTGGAGAAGACTTTTGAGAGTCCCTTGGACTGCAAGGAGATCCAACCAGTCCATCCTAAAGGAGATCAGCCCTGGGATTTCTTTGAAAGGAATGATGCTGAAGCTGAAGCTCCAGTACTTCGGCTACCTCATGCAAAGAGTTGACTCATTGGAAAAGACTGTAATGCTGGGAGGGATTGGGGGCAGGAGGAGAAGGGGACGACAGAGGGTGGGATGGCTGGATGGCATCACCGACTGGATGGACGTAAGTTTGAGTGAACTCCAGGAGTTGGTGATGGACAGGGAGACCTGGCATGCTGGGATTCATGGGGTCTCAAAGAGTCGGACATGACTGAGCAACTGAACTGAACTGAACTGAACTGGTGGCTGATTCCTCTTGTTGTATGGCGGAAACCAACACACCAATGTAAAGCAATTTTCCTCCTATTTAACAAAAGAAAAAGAAAAAAAATTAATGACTGGAGAGGAGCAGGCTTGCGCTCTGGAGTCCGTGCTGTCTCCACTCTCCCAGCAGGGCCTTTGGTGGGACTGCTTTTAAAGAGTTCTTGTCAGTGTGGAGGGGTTGGAGTTCTCTCGAGTCTGGCGCTGCTGCTGCTGCTACTTACGCTCCAGAATCGTGGTACCTCGCGAATCGTTGCTGTGCAACGTGATGCCGCTGCAGCCGCAGTGTTAAATTGCAACGTGTGTGCAGTGCTTCCACACGTGGCCCCTGAGCCACGGTGCCGGTCACAGCCATTTTGCACGAGGAACTCTGGTCTGAAGTGTGGGTGCAAGGCTTTGTGCTACAGCATATGAAAAAGTGAAACTAGACTGAAGGCGAAGGAAAGGGGGAGGTTAGACTATTTTACCATTCAAATTCTAATTTCCTGGGAATTGTTAAGGGATGTTACCTGTGACAACCCTCACTCCTTTTTGCTGAGGGACAAGCACTTCATGGGAAATCGATGGGGAAACAGTGGAAACAGGGTCAGACTTTATTTTTTTGGGCTCCAAAATCACTGCAGATGTGATTGCAGCCATGAAATTAAAAGATGCTTACTCCTTGGAAGAGAAGTTATAACCAACCTAGATAGCATATGCAAAAGCAGAGACATTACTTTGCCAACTAAGGTCTGTCTAGTCAAGGCTATGGTTTTTCCTGTGGTCATATATGGATGTGAGAGTTGGACTGTGAAGAAGGCTGAGCGCCGAAGAATTGATGCTTTTGAACTGTGGTGTTGGAGAAGACTCTTGAGAGTCCCTTGGACTGCAAGGAGATCCAACCAGTCCATTCTGAAGGAGATCAGCCCTGGGATTTCTTTGGAAGGAATGATGCTAAAGCTGAAACTCCAATACTTTGGCCACCTCATGCGAAGTGTTGACTCATTGGAAAAGACCTTGATGCTGGGAGGGATTGGGGGCAGGAGGAGAAGGGGACGACAGAGGATGAGATGGCTGGATGGCATCACGGACTTGATGGACTTGAGTCTGAGTGAACTCCGGGAGATGGTGATGGACATGGAAGCCTGGCGTGCTGGGATTCATGAGGTCGCAAAGAGTCCGCCACGACTGGGCAACTGAACAATAACAAACACCGTTAGGTGGTGCGAGTGGTAGCGATTCCCTGGTGGCTCAGACGGTAAAGCGTCTGCATGCAATGTGGGAGACCCGGGTTCAATCCCTGGGTTGGGAAGATCCCTGGGTTGGGAAGATCCCCTGGAGAAGGAAATGGCAACCCACTCCAGTACTCTTGCCTAGAAAATTCCATGGATGGAGGAGCCTGGTGGGCTACAGTCCATGGGGTCACAAAGAGTTGGACACGACTGAGTGACTTCACGAGTGGTAAAGAACCCGCCTGTCAATGAAGGACACATAAGAAACGCCTGCCCAATCCCTGGTTGGGGTAGATCCCCTGGAGGAAAGCATGGCAACCCACCCCAGTATTTTTGCCTGGAGAATCCCATGGACAGAGGAGCCTGGTGGGCTACAGTCCATAGTGTCCCAAAGAGTCAGACACGACTGAGGCAACTTAGGCTACACATATGCAAACACTGTTACTACTATTTCAGCCAAAGTAAGAATTGAATTCTATGTGCTTAATATAGAACTCTGGAAATTACATCCAGAGAACTCTGCATGGAGAATTATTTTATAGAAGCAAAGCTATTTGACTCATAACACGGTACATACCAGACAATTTATACGAATGCGTCAAGGCTTGGCGTCAAGTAAATAAAAACTCTTTCACCTATCTGCTGAATTCAATTTAGCAACAGCAAATGTTCAGCTACCTATATTCATCATTTTTAATGGTGTTTCTCTGAAGTGCCTCATGGTAATTCTGTAAATGTCTTTCCTACTGTTAACTGGAAAGTCATTATTTTATTTTAATTAGGAAGTTGTGGCTTGCACACCATCAGAGAAAATCTTTCTTACCTCATATAAGGAGATTTTTCAATTAAAATTGTCCCAATTTTAGTAATTTTAGCAATTTAGTAATTGCCTAATTAACAAATAGAGGTTGGAAATGAAACTACATTTTGTTTCATTCCAGTAAACATCAGCTCAGTTAACTTTTCATTGTCTTCTGTGGAAACTCTTCATTGTGAGGTTTCAATAAAGGGAGAATTTGTATTTTCCTTGCTATTACCTGAAAATGGTTGACATGACTATGGTTAGTTAAATATGTTTAAATGTCAAGAGCACACATTGCCTTTTCTAAGGCACAAGACTGGCTCTATGAAGAATTTATGTATGGTGTCCACAGTCTCTCTTCTCCAACGTTATTCCAATCTTTCCCTCTCTTATCCAACTTCCTCTGAGGTATTGTGTCCACGTGGCTTTTTCATCTTTTCCTTGTCCCCAGCTGCTCTCAGGAAATCACTGACATAAAGAAAACATGATTAATAAGCACTGGAACTGTTCCTTCCTAGAGTCAACAGGTTTTAGTTGTATTCTGGACCATCATCTACTGTTAGAGGTCCCTAACGGATGGCTTGCTGCCATCATTGGCTTCCAGATGTTTGTGAAACATTTTGACCTAGTTGCTAAGACTTAGGAGACATGTTTCTAACATTAAATAAGGAGACATTGTCAGAGCTTTCAGATTGTTGGTAGCTCTTGAGAGATTTGACTATCTAGCAATCCTAGGCCCACACTCTTGGATGGCAGCAGCTGAGTGAGGATAGAGCTGTCAGATAAAATACGGGATGCCTGGTTAAATTAGAATTTAGGTAAACAACAAACAAAGTGTGAACATAAGTCTATTCCATGCAATAATTGGTGTATAGTTATATTAAATAAGTAGAGATTTATCTCTTTTTATCTGAAATTCTAATTGAACTGAACATCTGTATTTTTGTTCGCTAAATGTGACAAGCCTATGTGAGGATGAGTAGTGACTTCTCATCTTAGATAGGGCAGTTTGCAGCAGATCCACTGAGCCCGCTTCGCTTCCTTATGACTCGAAAGGTTTTGTGGTTTTGCCGCTGTCTTACACAATGAGTCTCAAATAGTATTTCAGTTCTTAATTCTACAAACTGAGTGTGATTATTTTAGCCAAAATTATCCCAGGAAAGTACCTGCCAGGTGTGAGGGTCCTTGTACCATGGACTCCTACCTGTCCTTTCAAAGGTCTCAGCAGTGGCCACTAGAGTGAGGCCTGGGCCTCACTCTATTGTCTATTCTGACCATCTTTCAGCTTTTTCAATGGTTACCTTGCCAATAAAACAACAGTGAAGGGTCCTGGTTTTAGACCAGTGAGAAGGCTTTAAATCTTGAGGGTTTCCTTTTAAGCTAGTAATTATGCTTCTGTGATTAGATTCTAAACCTAGAATCTAGGGGAAAAAAATGTTAGGGCAGAAAAAATATTTGTGGTATTTATACTTAAAATTACTAAAATATGGAGCCAGTCATAATCCTTAACAATGGGAATACAGGAAGAGTGAAATAAATTGTACCACATCACTTCTGTGGGCTACTTTATTTTTAATTCCATTTGTGAGGTACTTAGAATCCTATGGAAAATGCCAGAGCTAAGTAATAGGAAATCCCTATGGGGAACTGTACATAGAGTATTATCATAGTATGTAAAGAACCATACGCACAGAATAAAAGACAACTGGATAGAAATAAAATCAAAATGATATATGTTGATTGTCTGTGATTGCTGGAATTATGGAGCTTGTTTTTCTTTTTCTCTGTACTTTATTCCCCCTATTTTTTCTATTATATGTATCTCTCCAACTACAGTTTGAATTTCTAGGAATTGTTTGATTTTTTATACCTATATTAAGATTCTAAAATTGGATCTTTATGTCTCAATTTTGTCTATGGTCTTATTACAGTAGGTGTCAGAAGTCACAGTGAATTATAAGGGAAACTACCATGAAGGTTTTGCAAAAAGTAGGTGGCCAAGCATTTGTTATATGGTTCTTAGAAGTCCCTTACATAACACTGTGGGTATAGAGAGTGGACAAAAGAGTTTAGGAAAGAGTTTGTGGAGAGAATATTTTGGAAAAATCCCATCCCCCCAATCCTGGGAAAGAAGTCAAGGATTTCTGCCTGCTACTTTAAACCTAGCAAGAAACTTCAATAGAACCAGTAAGAGAGATGCATATATAGATGCCTCTTGTGATCTGAGGGATGCAAAGAACTAACGTCCGAGACTCACGCGGGAATATCTAAAAACAAAAATGGGCTGGTTTGCCCCTCAGTGGTAAGAGAAAGGAGAGGTGGCTGCATAGGTCACCTGCATTTTTAGAGTTTGTCAGGGTTAGAGGGATCAGGAATGTTTTCTGTGAATGGATGGGGCCACATGCACCACAGAGGATCAGCATGGGAGGTATCATAAATCTTGCCTCATAGGGCCTCCTAGAGAGGTAGACAAGCCTCAGGACAGAGAAACTATAGCCAAGGATTTCTTGTGCCTGCAGGAGGAGAAAGCTATGGGTCAGAAAAGACTGCATGTCAAGGGCCCCAGTGGGAGAGTCCACAAGAGTGTTCATTAAAGAGCAGATTTTATACATTGTCTGAGTCCAGAGAGCACTTGACGCATTTCCAGCTTGTGACATTTCCAGCCAAGTTGGAACTTGCCAGTCACCCCCAGCTCCCCTCCTTTGTATTTTCCAGCTCTGGAAGGCTCAGAAACTAGAGACAGCAAAATAACATGGGGAAAGGAGTTTAGATAGAAAGACAATGGTTATTGTCTTCCCAGAAGGAGGTGGAGTAGCCTTGATTTTGATTCACATTGAAAGAGTTGAGTGTTATATGGTATTAGGCATTTTAAACATAGATGTGAGGCTGTTTCTGACTTGAAATGACCAAAGGTAGCAGTCACAGAAGATGGTCTGCTCCTATTTCCTTGGTTTGTATTATTATCCTGCATAATAAACTGATAACTTTCAAACAGAAGCACCTACACCTCTTACCTAAAGCCTTTTTCTTATGTCACTAGCTTTCTTTCTTTTTTTTTTTTTTTGTAGAGTTTTCCTTATTTTTTCCAGATTTTGTTTTATTTTACTTTACGATACTATATTGGTTTTGCCATACATCAACATGAATCCGCCACAGTGTACACGTGTTCCCAATCCTGAACCCCCCTCCCTCCTCCATCTCTGTATTACTTAGCCATTAAAAATAATACATTTGAATCAGTTCTAATGAGGTGGATAAAACTAACTTTCTTTACATATGAGCTGGGCAGGCTAGTATTCCAGATAATTAATATTCATCCCTCCATGAACAGCCCTCATTCAATGACTGACTGATGGTAAATGATGGAAAACTAGCTTAGCTAGCTGAGGGCTTCTAGGTCCCTTTTTGACTCCCTCTCTCTCACACTTGGCTGCTAATTTCTCTCTTGGTCCAGTAGAGACATGGCTATTATAACAACATTTGAAGTATAGCTGTCATTGCTAAAGAGTGATGATGGAACAGGTAATGATTAGAGAGTTATTTTATCAAGACTTTATTTTCTTTTTGCCTTGGAGTTGATATGTTCATTGCTTACAAAGAATTGCAAAATGCCACATTAATTCCCTCTCCTAACTACTCCATTTGTTAATGCAAAGTGCTGTATAAGCCCTGTTGAATTTTTAAATTGCTTTTATATTTTAATTTTGAGTTTGACAAAGAAGAGAGTGAAAAAGTTGGCTCAAAGCTCAACATTCAAAAAACTAAGATCATAGTATCTGGTCCCATCACTTCATGGCAAATAGATGGGGAAACAGTGGAAACAGTGTCAGACTTTATTTTTTTGGGCTTCAAAATCACTGCAGATGTGATTGCAGCCATGAAATTAAAAGATGCTTACTCCTTGGAAGGAAAGTTATGACCAAACTAGACAGCATATTCAAAAGCATAGATTACTTTGCCAAGAAAGGTCCATCTGCTCAAGGCTATGGTTTTTCCAGTAGTCATGTATGGATGTGAGAGATGGACTGTGAAGAAAGTTGAGCGCCGAAGAATTGATGTTTTTGAACTGTGGTGTTGGAGAAGACTATTGAGAGTCCCTTGGACTGCAAGGAGATCCAACCAATCCATTCTAAAGGAGATCAGTCCTGGGTGTTCATCAGAAGGACTGATGCTAAAGCTGAAACTCCGATACTTTGGCCACTTCATGCAAAGAGTTGACTCATTGGAAAAGACCCTGATGCTGGGAGGGATTGCGGGCAGGAGGAGAAGGGGACAAGAGAGGATGAGATGGCTGGATGGCATCACCAACACGATGCACGTGAGTTTGAGTAAACTCTGGGAGTTAGTGATGGACAGGGAGGCCTGGCGTGCTGCGATTCATGGGGTCGCAAAGAGTCATACACAACTGAGTGACTGAACTGAACTGAACTGAAGAAGAAACTGGAACCTCATAAGCTCTTAACAAATTAATATGTTTCAGTAGGTATGTGACATATTCAAATGAACAAATACAATTGCATGTAAATTGATGCAGATTGTCTTCCTTCTGATTTTGATATACTGTAACTGATACAATGAGAGTGCCAAGTTACTTTTTTCTTAGCATTTTACTTTTTAAAAAAAGTCCACTTAAACTGATGTTAGTGAGTGATACCATATGGGGTGGGTTTATTCACATTTTAATTCAACCATGAAACAGCCAGATGTACATTGTAATCCTTTCAGACCTACATCTCTTCTGTTCTTCAACCAGTGAGAGTGACATTGTTCAATGAAATGTGAGCTAATATGCATTCCAGGCCCAGATTTTGTCTCTTTTTTTTAAAGCTGTAGTATAGAACATGGCTTTTTAAAGTTGGATTTTTTTAAATGAAAAATTATAATAGAACTGTGTGCAGGTACATTTTCTTTTCAAAGAACAGAACATTTGCCCTGCCCACAGTAAGATGAAACAGCAGCTACAGTTGCTAGGACAAAATGTCATTGCACTGCTGTTTGATACAGATGTTCAATTTCCCTTTGAGAAGAATTTTCCTTATACAATATGGAAGATAAATTAGGTTAAGAGAGACAGTGTAATTTTGGTGTAATTGCCAAAAATGGAAAGAATAGGTTTTATTCCCATTACTAAAGCAAACTATTTCTGAAAACTTGGATCAAACATTTGGATATCCTTGGTTCAAGTTGAATTTAAATGGTACTGCTATGCTTTTGAAGTAGCCACATTAAACCATCTACTTAATTCTCATCACTATCATCCATTCATGCAAGTAAAAAATCTGTTTGCCAACACTCCTTAAGGCTGTCATGGAAACATTATACCTATTTAAGGAGATCCAACCAGTCCATTCTAAAGGAGATCAGCCCTGGGATTTCTTTGGAAGGAATGATGCTAAAGCTGAAGCTCCAGTACTTTGGCCATCTCATGCGAAGAGTTGACTCATTGGAAAAGACTCTGATGCTGGGGGGGATTGGGGGCAGGAGGAGAAGGGGACCACAGAGGATGAGATGGCTGGATGGCATCACTGACTCAATGGACGTGAGTCTGAGTGAACTCTGGAAGTTGGTGATGGACAGGGAGGGCTGGCGCACTGCAATTCATGGGGTCGCAAAGAGTCGAACACGACTGAGTGACTGAACTGAACTGAACTGAAGTAACTCTGAGATATCTTCTCAGTATACATAAATCCAACAAATTCTGTACTAATAAAACACCTCAGTCATGTTTTATTAGTCACTTAGTTGTGTCCAAATCTTTGTGACCCAATGGACTGTAGCCCACCAGGCTCCTCTGTCCATGGAATTCTCCTGGCAAGAATATTGGAGTGGGTTGTCATTTCCTTCTCCAAGGGATCTTCTGACCCAGGGATCAAACCTGGGTCTTCTGCTTTGCAGCCAGATTCTTTACTGTCTGAGCTACAAAGGAAACCTAATAAAACACCTACTACTTGTTGAAGTCTGGTTATTATATTTAATTCCTGTGAAGTCATGAATAATGCCTCCTTTTTTCAAATCAGAAGACAGGTCAAGAGGTTAAGACTATGTTTAAAGTCACATACAGCTTATATATACAGATCTAATATAGGTCATATACTATATGCAACAAACATATAGCAGATCTGGGTCAAATCAGTTTAGTGAGTTATTATTTTTTTGAAATTTTAAATTATAATAAAAAATATATGACATAAATTTACTATCTTAGCTATTTTTAAGATTGCAGCTTTGTGGCGTTAAGTGCGTTCACACTGTTGTGCAATCAGCACCAGCATCTATTTCCAGAACTTTTTCAAGGTAGGAGGTACTTCTTCTACCTTGTCTTTCTTATCTTGATCATTCATTTATTCTTGATGTTACAACACTGAATCAGAATGGACATTGCTCTTGAGCTCATGGAGCTTCATTTTCCTGGAATTGATTCAGAATACTCAATCGTTACACAGGTATTTATTTCCTTAGTTGTCACACGTGTAACAGGCTCTGTAAGACCACAACATTCAAGTTTGATAGATAGATGTTAGTCATGCATGTGTGCCTGCCAAGTCGCTTCAGTCGTGTCAACTCTTTGCGACCCTATGGACTGTAGCCCGCCCAGCTCCTCTGTCCCTGGGAATGTCCAGGCAAGAATCCTGGAGTGGGTTGCCATTTCCTTCTCCAGAGGGTCTTCCTGACCCAGGGTTTGAACCTGGGTCTCCCTCATTGCAGGCAGATTTTTTTACCATCTGAGCCACCAGGGAAGCCCTATAGATATTTCTTTAAAGAGGCAATTAAAGTCACATGAGGTCATAGTGGTCCCTGGTCCCACCAATAGGACTAGTGTCATAAGAAAAAGAAGTGACACCGGGGATGTGTATGCCCAGAGGAAAGGTCACATGCAGACACAGTGAGAAAGTGGCCTTTTAGCCAGAGAGGGCCCTCAGGAGAAAATAACCCTGAAAGTGTCTTGGTTTTAGACTTCCAAGCTCCAGAACTATGAAAAGATAAGTCTATATTGTTTAAGCCAAAAAAAAAAAAAAAAACAACCCCACCTTCCAGCTATGCCTATTTTCCTGAAAGTCAGATCCCCTTATTTTATAAAATAATAGTCTCACAAGACCAGTGTACATCTTCTTCCATCATAGGACTTATTGCAATGTAAAGTCTGTAATTATTTATGTAATTACCATATGACTAACATCTGGGCTACAGTCCATGTGGTCACAAAGAGTTGGACACAACTGAGCAATTAACACTTTGACTTTCAAAGACATATCTATAAATATAGACACATTGAAGGCTATGGCTTCAACATGTGAGTTTGTGAGAACAACATTAGGTCTCTAACAGATGACATGCTGGGTGGAAACCCTTTGATCTATTTCAGTGGGGTTATGTTAAGATGCTGTGATTATGCATGGCCTCAGTGTTACAGCACTGATCAAAATATCCCTTCTAAAGTATACTTCCTGTATTTAATCAGCCATGGGAAAACTCACTGGTGTTTTCCTATCCTCCACTATAACTTGGTTTTGGATGCTCTTCTTGATCCTTCTGGATTGTTTTTAATAGCTTCTGTGTCAGATTCTTAGGCTGCAACTTTAGAGCAGTGTAACCAAATAGAGGTTCATTTTTTTTTAAGTCACATAACAAGAAAGCTAGAGATAAGATGATTGCTGATTTTATTAATTTTATGAATCCATGTATTCATACCTCAATCCTACCAAGTCTTAGAGTACTTCTATGCTGAAGTTTCTGTTATTCTCTTGGACTTTTTCATATAAGGTCACAACATAATTGCCATTTTGTCTCTTTTCCTAGCATGAAAGTAAAAGAGGTGTAAAACAGAGTGGCAACTATATCAGGAGAGCAAAGGATTTTCTAGATAGCCTGAAAACCCTTGTCTCATTGGCTGGTATTGTCACATGATTTGTCCTATTTTAACAGGAATCTAAGAAGGGTTATTTTTTAGCTCACCATTCTTTATAATTAAGGAGTGCTAATAAGAAGGAAATTGGCATGGGTGCTAATACAGCCAAACTAGAGTATCTCTCACAATTTCCTAAATAGTATTTTTTTTTCCTGACTCTTTGTCCTTTTAACTTTCTAGGCTTCCCAATACAATGTCAAGTCTTATAATATTAATCTTTGCCCAACATGACTTTGGCCATAAAATTTCCCATGTATCAAAGGAAAAAATAATGCTTCTTAATCTGATATTCAAAGATCTTTAGGGCTTGGTCTTAAACTATTTGTTAAAATTTATCTCTAAATATTTTTATATATAAATGTTCTACTCTCAAGCAATGTCTGACATGTTACTGTCTTATGTCCTGTGTTTTCCTAATTTAATTCTGTTTAAATTAATTCCATCTTTCCCCATTTATTACATTCATCATAGAAGTTCCATTTTAAATTCTGTCATACCCTCCTCTCCTCTCCCAGCAGTAATCATCCTAGCCTTCTGTTCTTATGTATATTTACTTATTTGTCTTGTGTTGTCATTTCCTTCTCCAGAGGATCTTCCCAACCCAGAGATCGAACCCAGGTCTCCCACATTGCACGCAGATTCTTAGAGCCACCAGGGAAGCCCCCTTGTGTTTACAATTAGGTTTTATTAATTATTTTATGCAGCCTACAATTAGATTGAAGTTCTGTGTAGGCAGGGCCTATGACTTTTGTCTTTTCTTATGCATATATATGTGTATGATATTATATCATATCATATTACACAGTGGGGGCAGAACATGCATGGATTTGTGGGGTTAGACCATGTTGAAAAATTTCAGAAAGGAAAATTACTTTTATTTAAAAATCGTTCCAGTAGTGCACCAGAGTTTAACTACCTCTACTGTCAAGAAATCTCCCTTAAGTTTTAACCAATTTCCTCCTTATGTATCCCCAAATCAAGATAAACAGCTATATTATACTAGGTTATTTTAATATTAATTTAAAGTTATAAATGTTTACCTTTCCAAGATCTGATAGAGTGCACACAAAATCAGCATTTTACACTTACATTGAATTTTCTTCATCATATAGTCTGTCTTTTTTCCTTCATCATTTGCACATTTGATAACAAAATTGATATTACATGTAAAAGCTTTACAAGATAGAATTCACCTCATGACCTTTTTTATTGTGTTTTAATGGTTTGTATGGTATAAATTGATATGATTATGTTGGAAAATAGCAGAGACAAGCAAATTATATGATCCCATAATGTATACAGTGATCTGAGAGTTGAGAATACATTTTAAAATTTATTTATATTTTGGAGGATACCTCCCAAAGACTCCATTATGATGAACTGAATAACATTTCAGGGAAAATGTTTATAGTGTTTCAGAGTAACAGAAGAATTTACTACTGGAGATTTTCTGACTGGATAAATTTAATTAGGCTAGCCAACAGGCAAGCAGATGACTAAAAAGAGCTGCTTGCCCATTCATTTACTACTTGCCAGCTGAAATTTCAAATAGAGCAACTTCTTTCTGGATCAATTACAGGTATATGGAAAGAAATAAAATTGGACTATTTCTGTATCATTACAAAATGATGAATTGCATTATGCACAGTAGGAGTGGCATCAAACAGACATTTAATTTGTGAAAGGAGTTTTCTTAAAACAGGCATTTTCTAAAATGCTTTGCTTAATACTGATATGCTAACTTCTACTGAACAACAATATTTTCAGTATTATATTGAAAAGGTGGCATTTTCAATCCAAATATTTATAGCAGATCTAATCTAAATAATTTGTTTGCTATTTATATTTTACTAGGATTGGTGATTTGTTTGCTTCATTGACATATAAATTTTTGTGGCTTATACAGAAGTTGCAGGATGTAGCTCATAAAACTCAGAATAGGACATCTGGGTATGAATCTTATATCCATTACTTGTCAGTGTGGGTTAATCTGTCTTTCTGAATCTTGGTTCACTTACTTGTAATCACAGTATGGCTGTGAGCATTAAATTTTAAAAAATACCTGTTTATAAATAGAATAATACATGTAATAATTGATGATTAACCAACCTTAGAACTCTTTTGGTCTAGCAACTCCTGTTTCCAATCCATTAAGTATTTTCCTAATATCACCTTAGAGACCCACATGGCCCAGTTTTAGCATCATTAAAGTGAAAGTGAAGTCGCTCAGTCGTGTCCGACTCTTTGCAACCTCATGGACTAGTAGCCTACCCGGCTCCTCCCTCCGTGGGATTCTCCAGGCAAGAGTGTACTGGAGTGGGTTGCCATTTCCTTCTCCAGACAGAACAAAAATACCAGTATGTAAATAAGGTAATTGCTATGTGATACTAGTTAAACTTGTATCTCTCAAATAACTCTAAGTTTTAATCAAATTTATCTCATAAAAGTACTTTCAGAAGTCATCCTTTTTTCCTCTCTGTTTTTGTTCAAAACCTTCAGATTCTTATAAACATCTTATTTTTTGAATCTTTCATCCTTCTTCTTCAAAAGTTGCCTGAATTTTAAGTCATGAAGATTCCTATACCTTGAATTTTTTCCTGCCTCTTTAGTCTTGTTTATTTCTATTCATTCTTTTTTTTTAAAGTATAATTTCCTTTTTCTTATCTTTTCACTGAACAGTATTTATTTCTTTAAGTAAGTCTTTATGGACTTATATCCTTACACAGGTTTTGGTGGAGGTCTTGAGACAGCACCCACAGATCTAAATTAGGGTGGATGGAGGTGTCTAGTCCTTCCTGACTTAGCAAGAATGATTCCTGACTATAATGTGATGGGCACAACTCCTACAGTACTGTAGTTTCACCTACAGCTTGGGGAGCATATAGGCGTTGAAAATACTCCTTCAGAAAGGTCCTGATGGCTGCAGCCTCTCCTGTGTTCCAAGTGACGACTTCTCAATGGCCTTGTCCTTGGGCATGCATCAGGCATAGTTGATACAGTGCATGGGCGGCCCGGGGCCATGCCCCTTTTGGCAGGACCATGTTCCTTCTTTCCTTGGTCGTCTTGGAATTGAGGAAGATTCTTTCCACTCATTCTTTAAGTCCCTGCGTGAACTTTCAGAGAATAGACTGATAAAGGTACATTTTCTTGAGGGAGGAATGTGAGTGAAGGCTGCAAAGAACAAAAGGAGAAATATAAGAATATTAACATTTCAATACATCTTTTTCAGTCCTTTACTCAGGGGACTGAACTACAATACTTTTATTTATTTATTTTATTTAAATTTATTTATTTGAATTGGAGGCTAATTACTTTACAATATTGTATTGGTTTTGCCATACATCAACTTGAATCCACAACGCGTGTACACGTGTTCCCCATCCTGAACCCCCTCCCACCTCCCTCCCCGTACCATCCCTCTGGGTCATCCCAGTGCACCAGCCCCAAGCATCCTGTATCCTGCATCAAACCTGGACTGGTGATTCGTTTCTTTATGCAAGACAGCAAAAGAGACACAGATGTATAGAACAGTCCTTTGGACTCTGTGGGAGAGGGAGAGGGTGGGATGATTTAGGAGAATGGCATTGAAATATGTACAATACTTTTAAATTGTTTCAGACAACAAAGTTTTGTCTTGAGTTACCAGATTTGTGTTGAACATAAAAATTGATTCTTCTTACGACTTCGAGTACGAACTATTCAGTTCAGTTCAGTTCAGTTGCTGACTCTTTGCGACCCCATGAATCGCAGCATGCCAGGCCTCCCTGTCCATCACCAACTCCCAGAGTTCACTCAGAGTCGCTTCTGTCGAGTCAGTGATGCCATCCAGCCATCTCATTCTTGGTTGTCCCCTTCTACTCCTGCCCCCAATCCCTCCCAGCATCAAAGTCTTCTCCAGTGAGTCAACTCTTTGCATCAGGTGGCCAAAGTACTGGAGTTTCAGTTTTAGCATCATTCCTTCCAAAGAAATCCCAGGGCTGATCTCCTTCAGAATGGACTGGTTGGATCTCCTTGCAGTCCAAGGGACTTTCAAGAGTCTTCTCCAGCACCACAGTTCAAAAGCATCAATTCTTTGGCGCTCAGCCTTCTTCATAGTCCAACTCTCACATCCATACATGACTACTGGAAAAACCATAGCCTTGACTAGACGGACCTTAGTCGGCAAAGTAATGCCTCTTCTTTTGAATATGCTATCTAGATTGCTCATAACTTTTCTTCCAAGGAGTAAGCATCTTTTAATTTCATGGCTGCAGCCATCATCTGCAGTGATTTTGGAGCCCCAAAAAATAAAGTCTGACACTCTTTCCACTGTTTCCCCATCTATTTACCATGGAGTGATGGGACCAGATGCCATGATCTTTGTTTTCTGAATGTTCAGCTTTAAGCCAACTTTTTCACTCTCCTCTTTTACTTTCATCAAGAAGCTTTTTAGCTCCTCTTCACTTTCTGCCATAAGGGTGATGTTATCTGCATATCTGAGGTTATTGATATTTCTCCCGGCAATCTTGATTCCAGCTTGTGTTTCTTCCAGCCCAGCATTTCTCATGATGTACTCTGCATAGAAGTTAAAGAAGCAGGGTGACAATATACAACATTGACGTACTCCTTTTCCTATTTGGAACCAGTCTTGTTCCATGTCTAGTTCTAACTGTTGCTTCCTGGCCTGCATTCAGATTTCTCAAGAGGCAGGTCAGGTGATCTGGTATTCCCATCTCTTTCAGAATTTTCCACAACTTATTGTGATCCACACAGTCAAAGGCTTTGGCATAGTCAATAAAGCAGAAATAGTTGTTTTTCTGGAACTCTCTTGCTTTTTCCATGATTCAGCAGATGTCGGCAATTTGATCTCTAGTTCCTCTGCCTTTTCTAAAACCAGCTTGAACATCAGGAAGTTCACAGTTCACATATTGCTTAAGCCTGGCTTGAAGAATTTTGAGCATTACTTTACTAGCATGTGAGATGAGTGCAATTGTGCGGTAGTTTAAGGATTCTTTGGCATTGTCTTTCTTTGGAATTGGAATGAACACTGACCTTTTCCAGTTCTGTGGCCACTGCTGAGTTTTCCAAATTTGCTGGCATATTGAGTGCAGCACTTTCACAGCATCATCTTTCAGGATTTGAAACAGCTCAACTGGAATTCCATCACCTCCACTAGCTTTGTTCATAGTGATGCTTTCTAAGGCCCACTTGACTTCACATTCCAAGATGTCTGGCTCTAGATGAGTGATCACACCATCATGATTATCCGGGTCATGAAGGTCATTTTTGTATAGTGCTTCTGTGTATTCTTGCCACCTCTTCTTAATATCTTCTGCGGCTGTTAGGTCCATACCATTTCTGTCCTTTATTGAGCCCATCTTTGCATGAAATGTTCCCTTGGTATCTCTGATTTTCTTGAAGAGATCTCTAGTCTTTCCCATTCTGTTCTTTTCTTCTATTTCTTTGCATTGATCGCTGAAGAAGGTTTTCTTATCTCTTCTTGCTATTCTTTGGAACTCTGCATTCAGATGCTTATATCTTTCCTTTTCTCCTTGGCTTTTCACTTCTCTTCTTTTCACAGCTATTTGTAAGTCTTCCCCAGACAGCCAAAACTATTAATGACTCCTATTTCCTAGAAATTAAAAAAAAAAGACTTTTCAAGATTTGTCAATTCATTGAGAAGTCAGAGATACTCTTTTACAGACATTGCATTTTTCTTATTTTTTCTAACATTGTCTTTCATAAGTATATCCTTTCCATATATATTCTAATCATAAAGAATTTTATTCTTATTTTATATTAGTCTGGCATTTTGAAGTCATGATTCAGCTTTCAACAATTACTTACTGAACAATCACTCCAAATATATGTTAGGGACTGAATCATTTCCTAGGGATACAAGGATAGAAGCCCTATTCTTTTAACGTGAGTAATAGTGAGATCCATTTTTTCCTAGTTACTGCATAAAAGGGCATACTTTATGAGAATTATAATTCCTATGTGATCATAATGACGCATACCCAATTATATTGACTTGTGCCATATTCTGGGTGTTTCTTATGGGAAACAAGAAATCAGAGGGTTAAAAAAAAATCCCCCTCCAGAAAAAGGGGCAACTCTGTCTTATTGTCATGGACAATTGAGATGTGGGTAGAGGGCATAGTTATCAGAGAGAAACTTAAGGCTTGAGAAGGGTGTTGTAAAGGGCAATAATAACCCAAATTATTTTAGTGGCCTTTAGGACAGAGGGGGGAATGGCAACCCACTCCAGTATTTTTGCCTAGCGAATCCCAGGAACAGAGGAGCCTGGTGGGCTGCTGTCCATAGCGTCGCATAGAGTCAGACACGACTGAAGCGACCTAGCATGCATGCATGTGTTGGAGAAGGAAATGGCAACCCACTTCAGTACTCTTGCCTGGAGGATCCCAGGGATGAAAGAGCCTGGTGGGCTGCTGTCTATGGGGTCGCAGAGTTGGACACGACTGAAGTGACTTAGCAGCAGCAGCAGCGGCAGGACAGAGGGACCAAACTACTGTTTTCTTGAAGGAGAAATGTATACTTTTCTAGGCTGAAGAACAATTATACATGAATTGGGACTTATCTAGGAGAAAAGACGAGTTAAAAAATAAGAATATAGTTAAATGAAAGATTTAATTATGAAAATATTAGTAATTAGGCTTAAGGGTTCATCATTCACTCATTGATTCAGCAGTACTTAGTATCTACATGTTCCATGTCAGATGCTAAAAATAAAGCAATACAGATATAGAACTCCCCCCCCCCATCTCCCATCTGTGGGAACGCAGTCTAGGAATTTTTAAAAAATGTACGTTTGTATTTTTTTAAGTTAGTAGTGTCTACTAAAGTTCTATAATAAACAGGTACTTGTGAAATACTCAGTGAGTAAGACCTTAATGTCATTCATTAATTATTTGCTTTTAAAAAAAGACACATTCCCTGACCATAAAAAAGATATTCAGTTTAGTTCAGTCCCTCAGTCATGTCCAACTCCTTGTGATACCATGGAAAGCAGCACGCCAGGCCTCCCTGTCCATCACCAACTCCCTGAACCCACTCAAACTTATGTCCACTGAGTTGGTGATGTCATCCAACCATCTCATCTTCTGTCATCCCCTTCTCTTCCTGCCTTCATCTTGCCCAGCATCAGAGTCTTTTCCAATGAGTCAGTTCTTCGCATCAGGTGGTCAAAGTGTTGGAGCTTCAGCTTCAGCATTAGTCCTTCCAATGAATAATAATTGACTAGCTTGATCTCCTTGCAATCCAAGGGACTCTTCAAGAGTTTTCTCCAACACCACAGTTCAAAAGCATCAGTTCTTCAGCCCTCAGCTTCCTTTATGGTCTGACTCTCACAACCATACATGACTACTGGAAAAACCATAGCTTTGACTAAACAGACCTTTGTTGGCAAAGTAATGTCTCTGCTTTTTAATGTTCAGCTTGTTCACAGCTTTTTTCCCCAAAGAGCAAGCATCTTTTAATTTCACGGCTGCAGTCATCATCTGCAGTGATTTTGGATCAAAAGAAAATAAAGTCTGTCACTGTTTCCAAGTGGAGAAAAGGAAAGATATAAGCATCTGAATGCAGAGTTCCAAAGAATAGCAAGGAGAGATAAGAAAGCTTTCCTCAGTGATCAATGCAAAGAAATAGAGGAAAACAATAGGATTGGAAAGGCTAGAGATTTCTTCAAGAAAATTAGAGATCCCAAGAGAACAATTCATGCAAAGATGGGCACAATAAAGGACAGAAACAGTATGGACCTAACAGAAGCAGAAGATATTAAGAAGAGGTGGCAAGAAGACACAGAAGAACTGTACAAAAAAGACCTTCACGACCCAGATAACCAAGATGGTGTAATCACTCACCTAGAGCCAGACATCCTGGAATGCGAAGTCAGGTGGGTCTTAGGAAACATCTCTATGAAGAGAGCTAGTGGAGGTGATGGAATTCAAGTTGAGCTATTTCAAATCTTAAAAGAGGTTGCTGTGAAAGTGCTGCACTCAATATGTCAGCCAATTTGGAAAACTCAGCAGTGGCCACAGGACTGGCCACAGTTTTCATTCTAATTTCAAAGAAAGGCAATGCTAAAGAATGTTCCAACTGCTGCACAATTGCACTCATCTCACAGACCTGAAAATTAATGCTCAAAGTTCTGCAAGTGAGGCTTCAATAGTATGTGAACTGAGAACTTCCCGATGTTCAAGCTGGATTTAGAAAAGGCAGAGGAACCAGAGATCAAATTGCCAACAACTGTTGGATCATAGAAAAAGCAAGAGAGTTCCAGAAAAGCATGTACTTTTGCTTTATTGACTATGCCAAAATCTTTGACTGTGTGGATCACAACACACCGTGGAAAATTCTTAAAGAGAAGGGAATGCCAGACCTCCTCACTTGCCTCCTGAGAAATCTATATAGAGGTCAAGAAGCAACAGTTAAAATCAGACATGGATCAGCAGACTGGTTCCATATCAGGAAAGGAGTACATCAAGACTGTATATTCTTACCCTATTTATTTAACTTATATGTGGAGTACATCATGCAAAATGCTGGGCTGGATGTAGCTCAAGCTGGAATCAAGATTGCCGGGAGAAGTATCAATAACCTCAGATACGCAGATGACACCACCCTTATGGCAGAAAGTGAAGAGGAGATAAAGAGGCTGTTGATAAAGATGGAAGAGGAGAATGAAAAAGCTGGCTTAAAACTCAACATTCTAAAAACTAAGATCATGGTATCTGGTCTTATCACTTCATGGCAAATAGATGGAAAAAACAGTGGAAACAGTGACAGAAACAGCCATAACTCACATTTATATAGGCCTTGCTAATTGCTAAGCAGTGGTAAGTGCCTTATGTTGATTTAAAAAAAATTGGATTTTTGCTATACTTCTATAAAGTAAGTACTTCTGTTATAGATGGGGAAAGTAATTTATAGAGGTTAAGTAAATTAGTCCTAAGATTCTATTGCTATCAATGCCAGACCTAAATTTTGAAAGTAGCAGCTATTCCAGGTTCTTCTCTTAATTACTATACCACACTGGACTCTATTGCCTTCATATGGTTGGCAGGTTCCCAGGATCTGAAAGTCTTATATTTTTTTGCTCTCTATTGTTGATATTGTTCTAATACAGAATACAGAAAATAATTTAATCCTTGCATCATTTCTATGAAAATTTTCTTATAATGATTTATGACAAACAGGTCATCAGCCATCTAAAGGAACAGAGAAAGATCTGCTTATTTAATTGGCATGTTGTCTCCACCAAAAAACATAAATCTACCACTTGCTGTCTGTCAGAGTTCCCACTATGATTATACTTCTAGGATAAGACCTTCAACTCTCAATGAAAAAATAATTAACAAATAGTATGGTACTGGTGTGAAAAAAAAAACACTCATAAATTAATGGAAGAGAATAGAGTCAAGAAAATACCCATGCACAATTATGGTTAGTTGATCTGTAACAAAGGAGGCAAGAATATATAATGCAAGAAAGACAGTCTCTTCAATAAGTAGCATTAGGAAAACCAGACAGCCACATGTAAAAGACTAGGCTATTTTCTCACAACATATAAAAAAAATAAACTCAAATGGATTAAAGACTTAAATGTAAGAACTTAAACTCTGAAAAGCCTAGAATAAAACAGAGGCAATATGTTCTTTCCCATCAGTATTAGCAGTATTTTTGGATCTATCTGCTGAGACAAGGGAAACAAAAGCAAAATTAAACAAATGGGAATACATTGCATAATGTGGGAAAGCATTAAGGAAACAAAGACGCAATCTACTGAATGGGGGAATATATTTACAAATGATATGTTCAATACCAAAAATATAAGCAGTTAATTGAAAAATAATCATATGATCTTTCTAGACATTATTCCAAAATATACAGATGGCCAACAGACATAGGAAAAGATGCTCACCATCACTCATAATCAGGGAAATGCATGGAAAGTCACAATGAAATATTACTCCACTCCACATCTGTCTGAATGGTTGTCATCAAAAAGACAACAAATAGCAAGTGCTGGCAAGGATGTGGAGCAACGGGAACTCTTGTGCACTGTTGATGGGAATGTAAATTAATGTAGCCATTATGGAAAGCAGTATAGAGTTTCCCCAAAAAAGTAAAAATAGAACTACTATATGACCTAGCAATTTCACTCTTGAATATTTAGCTAAAGAAAACTATAACACTAGCTTCAAAATATATGTGCACCCCAAGCTGGAATCAAGACTGCCAGGGGAAATATCAATAACCTTAGATTCGCAGATGACCCCACCCTTATGGCAGAAAGTGAAGAACTAAAGAGCCTCTTAATGAAAGTGAAAGAGGAGAGTGAAAAGGTTGGCTTAAAGCTCAACATTCAGAAAATGAAGATCATGGTATCTGGTCCCATCACTTCATGGCAAATAGATGGGGAAACAATGGAAACAGTGACAGACTACTTTGTGGGCTCCAAAATCACTGTAGATGGTGACCACAATCATGAAATTAAAAGACACTTGCTGCTTGGAACAAAAGCTATGACCAACCTAGGAAGCATATTAAAAACCACAGATATTATTTTGCCATCAAAGGTTCATCTAGTCAAAGCTATGATTTTTCCAGTAGTCATGTATGGATGTGAGAGTTGGACCGTAAAGAAAGCTGCGCATCGAAGAACTGATGCTTTTGAACTTTGATGTTGGAGAAGATTCTTGGGTTTCCTTGGACTACAAGGACAAAAAGAAATCAGTCCTGAATACTCATTGGAATGATTGATGCTGAAGCTGAAGCTCCAATACTTTGGCCACCTGGTCTAAAGAACTGACTCACTAGAAAAGATCCTGATGTTGGACAAGATATAAGGCAGGAGGAAAAGGGGACAACAGTGGATGAGCTGATTAGATGACATCACCAACTCAATGGACATGAGTTTGAGCAAGCCCTAGGAGTTGGTGATGGACAGGAAAGCCTGGTGTGCTGCAGTCTATGGGGTTGCAAAAAGTCGGACACAACTGAGTAACTGATCTGAGAAGGAAGCTAAATACCCATTGACAGATGAGTGGATAAAGAAGATGCGGTATGTATGCAGGATGAGATATTACTCAGAGTTAAAAAAGAATGAAAATTTTCAATTTGCAACAACATGGATTGACCTGGAGGGTTTTATGCTAAATGAAACTTAGCTTTCAAACCAAGAAAGACATAATGTATTTTCACTTATATGTGGAATCTAAAAAATGAAACAGATAAATTGAACAAAAGAGAAACAAACTCACATATAAAAGGAATAAACAAGTGGTTGCCAGAGGGGAGGCAGATAGAGGGTTGTTGAAATAGATGAAGGAGATTTAGAGGTACAACTACCAGTTATAAAGTCATAGGAATATAATGTATAGCATGGGGAATATAGTCAGTAATATTTTAATAACTTTGGTGCATAATATACTGTAAATCAAACATACTTCAATTAAAAAAATAAATTTAGTTGCTTGTGGTTGTTTAAACCCCTCATCTTCAACCATTTCCAGTAATTTGTTGGACAAATTCTACTCAGTATTCTGTTTATTAAATTGAGAAGATGTTTGAGAAGATTATTTTTTGTTTGTCAGGTACTATTTAGGTACTGGAAATACCAGAGTGGGAAAAAACAGTACACATGGAACTCATGGAACTGTATTCTTGGTGGGATGGGAATGGAGACAAAAATCTATCTATCTGTCTAAGATCTCTATCTATCTAGGTGGTTATGTTAAATATTAAGAATAAAACTAGAGCAGAGTGAGAGAAGAAAAGTCAAGGAGGGTACAGTTAATAGGTGGATTAGGAAAGGTTTCCCAGATAAGATGACCTTTGAGCATATCCTTGAAGTGAATATTAGCTGTGAGGACATCTGAGAAGAGCTTTCACATAAAGGAACTTTTGCGACAACTCTGTGCTAGATATGGGAATGCTGAAACTGATGAAAGAGAATGCAATAGTATATAAACTGTCTGTGAGCCAATTTGACTGTTGAAAGTTTGCACCTGTTTGTAAACACACATGGCAGTGATTTTCAGATCCCTTTGAATATATTTTAAATTATATTTCTCATAATAACAGTAAAGTAATTGTTCATCCTGTTTAGGGACTTATTCCCCTTCGATTTTGAAAGTTGATATGTAAGAAGCATTCACTGAATTTTTCTTTTGTGAATGTGACTCCTCCACAATGACGTATGTTAGCTGCAAACACTATTTCTTTCTGCATTTCTTTGTTCTTTTATTATATATTGTTTGCTATGGTTGCATATTTTATAATTGTTCTATCTTTTACATGAGTAGCATAAGTAAATTTCCAAACTTCTAGTTTGCTCAAAGGTATTAGAACTTATAGTTGTTTGTACTTAGTCACTCAGTCACGTCTAACTGGTTGTGAGACCGTGGACTGTATACTCCACCAGGCTCCTCTGCCCATGGGGATTTTCCAGGGAAGAATACCGGAATGGGTTGCCATGCCCTCCTCCAGGGGATCTTCCCAACCCAGGGATCCAACCCAGGTCTCCAGCATTGTGGGCAAATTCTTTTACCATCTGAGCCAGCAGTGACCCAGTGAAGCTGCTCAGTTGTGTCTAGCTCTTTGCAATCCCATGGACTGTAACCTACCAGGCTCCTCCATCCATGGAATTTTCCAGGCAAGAGTACTGGAGTGGGTAGCCATTTCCTTCTCCAGGGTATCTTCCTGACCTAGGGATCGAACCCAGGTCTCCTGCATTGCAAGCAGAAGCTTTACCATTTGAGCTACCAGGGAAGCCCAAGAGTCGTGGAGTGGGTAGCCTATTCCTTCTCTATGGGATCTTCCCGACCCAGGAATTGAACCAGAGTCTCCTGCATTGCAGGCAGATTCTTTACCAGCTGAGCTACCAAGGACTCTGTTTAATTAGAGAAATTTTAAAATGACCAAATAAACCACTACATTTTGACTGTTCTGAATAAATGAAACTTTTTTTTAAGTTTATTTTGTCAACCGTAGCAAGATTTTTACTAATAAATTGGTTCTGGATCAGAAAGTAAAGTAAAGTAAATATTTCAACTAGCAGTTACAACTTTGTGAATGCTACAGCCAGTAAATAGTTATTCCTCCTCAAAAAAAAAAAAAAAAAGCATAAAAATTCATTTGAGGTGTCAGGGGCATTTTCTTTAAGGACTGAAGCTCTTTAGATTATCATTTCAAGAAGTTAAAAGTGATAAAAGTACATTGGCAAAGAAATATATAACAGTGTAATAATGATATGATTGGCATTTTAAACTGTAACCAAATAATTTAGGAATCTCTTGAAGTAATGACAATTATTTCATGATAATAGATGAAGTCAGAAGGTCAGTGCAACCATTTTGCTTTTACTTGGGTTGCTGGCCAAGCAACCTTATAGGGCTGGTCTTTAATTTATAGTGTGGAATAAACTGAAGTTTGTTATCAAATTACCCCACTTATGATCGTAAATCAAAACATAGAGGATGTAAGTTTGCAAAATTTATTAAAGCAGGCTATAGAAATGTTCTCCTGCCAGTTTGAATCAACTTGTTTATATCTATATATGCACCACCAAGGCACAGAGTTTATCCTTATTTTATGAGAAATATGGTTTCACCAGGAACAAAGGTATTTCCCATTAAAACTGGAAATATTTTGATAATATAATTTATTATTTTGTTTGACCTTGAGAAGCAAGTGACAAATAGACTCATTTCAAAATAGTTAAGGTCAGTGATCTTTCATCTATCTTAATTTGTTTTTGATTGTAAATTTAGTACATGAAGTGATACATATTAAAGTTTAAAATTATTTTGGAATTATTTTGATGTACTTTTCATAATGATCATCAAAAGGTACTTTTGAACAAATGTTGACTACAGAGTTTATTCTTTTTGTAGTTTATTTTAGAGGCATTTTGTTTTTAATTAAACTTGTCTTAATCTAAATGAAGATATGCATATTATATCAACTACATCAAAATGAATTGCCAGTTAGACACTCAATAGTCATACAAAATTGTGCGTCGTAAAAAAGTAAACCTTGCCTTTGGTATAGAGTTACAAAGAAATCATAGTTTTCCTTTAGCATCAAAATCTCCATCAAAAAGAATAATTAGCAAGTTAGAATGAAAATAAAAGGGGGGATAATGATATAGAAAGACCTCTGTATTGGAGTATAGGTAAGGCTTTGTTAGGGAAAAAAAGGATATAAGAAAGAGATAAATTTGAGGCATTTTCTGGGAATATTTATTTTTGTTTCTTTTGAAAAGTAAAACATCCATAATAAATACTTAAACAGTAACAAAATGAAAAAAGTTAAAAGCAAGTCATCTGCCCATAGTTGACCTAAGTCTTCCAGACTCTCTACTAGAGGCAATCCGTGAAATAGTTTATTTGATTGTATCATTCTAGAAATATTTTACACAATGCAAGCAAATAAATGTACATATATGTTCATTTAAAAGTAGAGAGAAGCACGCTTGCATTAGAAATATTTTGTACTTTGTATTACTTATTCATACATCTTGGAGATAGTTCCAATTCTACTTAGAAAAATACTCCATTATTTTTTGTTTTGCTTTGTTTAATTTTATTTGAGCAGGTAATAGAAGCATTGTCACAAAACTCAAAACTCAATAAAACTTTAAAGCTGAAAATTAGCTGTCTGTCCTCTAGCCACTCACTCCTACAGATTTCCAATAACCATATAACCTATTTCCAGAGATTTCCAGATATTGTATTCTGAATTTCTTACTGTGGCTTTAAAATTTCTTTCCTTTAGTCAATATAACTTTCAAGTCAGGCTTCTACTACTAAAACCGGCTTTCACCACTATAAGTGCCGATAAAGTAAAACAGAAACACAGTTTAGGTTATGCAGTCCATTTTTAGTAACATTATTGTCAACACAATCTAGATGAGTTAACAAAAAGAGCAACAAAAAGCAGCACATGAATTTTTCATGTTAAAAACTTTAAATATTGAAAAATACCATGTTTATTTAAAGTGTCCATTTAAGTAGTCATTCAATATGGAGAATCACTCTAAAAATTAGTGCAATAGCAACTCTGTGTCAATTATATCCATATAGCCAATAAACAGTGTATACAGTTATATCAGTTTCCTATTTTACTTTTTATATTTTAGACTGTATTTATTAAAATATAATTTCATGTCTTTTGAATTTAACTATATCAAAGGTGATTATACTTTGTAGGTCTTTTTTATAGTAATTCATTTTTTAAATTAAGGTATAATTTACAGAGCATACAGTTTACTAACCATAAATGTCCTGCTCAATGTGTTTTAAGTAAATATGTACAGTTTTGCAACCATCATTACAATTCAGTTCTAGAATACTTCATAACCCAACATAGTTCCCTTGCGTCCATTTGCAGTCACTCCGAGTTCCCCTTGCCAGCTCCAGGCAAGCACTGCTCTGGTTTCTTTATAGTTTTGTCTTCCCTAGATATTTCATGTAACTGGAATCATACAATGTGAAGTCTTTTGTATCTGGCTTCTTTTGTTTAGAATAATGCTCTTGAGTGGCTTAAAAGCTGTCAGAAGTAAATACAACAAAGCGTGGAGTCAGACTCATTATACCCTATCACACTGACCAAGTGCTTGCTGTGAGCGTGACTTAACTGTGTCCTTCCATATGGAACACAACCTTTCCAGATATGCACAATGTTCGATTAACAGATTGTACAGTTCTAGCCCGATCTACTCTGGTGGTTCCAAATGGAGCACTGATGATTTTGTATCTCGTAGTTTACCATTCATTACCCATTAAGTCAATCTGCATCATTTGGCAGTCTCTCTCCACATCCTCCCACACCTCTTTTCATCTTCACTGTTTATCAGTCTTTCTTCTGTTAATGGCTCATTGTGGATGAACCAGCCTTGATGATTTCAGTTGACAGTGAAAACATCAAGACTAAACAGCTTCCCTCACATACCCTATTCTGCAACATTACAAAAATTGCCAACAGTCTAGTATGTAACCCTTGCACGAACTTCTCTTCACTATTACTGTATGGAGAATGACTTAGAGAAGTCATACGAGTAGTATAAGAAATAGGTAATGGTGGCTTGGACCAAGGTGGTCGCAATGGAGATGTTGAAAGACAATACCTACGAGGCATTTATTGGTTATTTATTACTGGCTGATATTGAGTGCATTACATTATCCCACTTAAATCATACCAGATGAGCAAGCTAAGTCTCAGAGAGACTAGGAAACTTTTCTAAGATAATTTAATAAAAGCTTGAAGTGTATTTTGACTTCCAATCAGTCTGACTGTATGTTTTGTTCTATTTTCTGTTTATTTGAAATATCAAAAGCTCTTTATCCATGAAAACAAAAGAGAACAAACAAAATACCTGGGTTGTGGAGGAGGGAGATGTAAAGACAAATCATTCATGCAATCCAGTATAAACACTGAAGCATTTCAGTGAGTATTTCTACACAGCCCTTTTATTTTTAAATTTTTTTCCTGTATAAGAAAATAAGTGTCTTTTCTCTCATATCAGTTTTATAATCTTAGTTTTTATGTACAAATTTAATATAAGCAGTTTCCTATTGCATCAGAAATTTGTAGAGGGGTTCAACAAATTTTATACATATATAAATATATACATATTCAGATAAATTTATTCAAGGCAATAATATGAAAAAATCCTTGAAATGATAAGAAAACTAAATCTTCCACATATCAAAAGCAAAATTAAATTCCAAAAACTGTTGAATCAGGAAAAAAAATCTTCAAAAATACTGATATATTCTATAAACATTATTGTAATTCAAGTAAAAATTAAGGATTATTTAAGCAAAAAATCTAGAACCCTGTAAAAATAAAAAATGTTCAGTTGGCTTTGTATTTTTAAGCAGAAATACCCAATGGCATGAGACAGTTAGGATCAGTTCAGTTCAGTTCAGTTCAGTCACTCAGTCATGTCCGACTCTTTGCGATCATGGACTGCAGCATGCCAGGTCTCCCCGTCCATCATCAACTCCCAGAGTTTACTCATACTCATCTCCATTGAGTTGGTGATGCCATCCAACCATCTCATCCTCTGTCATCTCCTTCTCCTGCCTTCAATCTTTCCCGGCATCAAGGCCTTTTCAAATGATTCATTTTTTTCTCATCAGGTGGCCAAATATTGGAGTTTCAGCTTCAACATCAGTCCTTCCAATGAATATTCAGGACTTATCTCGTTTAGGATGGACTGGTTGGATCTCCTTGCAGTCCAAGGGACTCTCAAGAGTCTTCTCCAACACCACAGTTCCAAAGCATCAATTCTTCGGTGCTCAGATTTCTTTATAGTCCAACTCTCACATCCATACATGACTACTGGAAAAACTAAAGTTTGACTAGATGGACCTTTGTTAGCAAAGTAATGTCTATGCTTTTTAATATGCTGTCTAGGTTGGTCATAACTTTCCTTCCAAGGAGTAAGTGTCTTTTAATTTCATGGCTGCAGTCACCATCTGCAGTGATTTTGGAGCCCCCCAAAACAGTCTGTTACCATTTCCATTGTTTCCCCATCCATTTGTCATGAAATGATGGGATCAGATGCCATGATCTTAGTTTTCTGAATGTTGAGTTTTAAGCCAACTTTTTCACTCTCCTTTCACTTTCATCATGAGGTTCTTTAGTTCTTCACTTTCTGTCATAAGATAATTAGGATACATACCAATAAATCTGAAAGCAGAATTCCTAGTTACTGTAGAGTCATCTTCAAAAGAATGAACCATGTTTTATCTAACCATTAGCATATTGAAAATAATTTATGTTATTTCCATTTTTATGTACTTGTTCATTTATTCAAGAATTGTTTCACTATAGTTTTGGAAACAGTGTTTGTAGTAATCAGTTATTGTCACTATAATTATATATAACAATTTACCCCTAAACTAGCCAATTTAAAACCAAACCACTGTTTTTTTTTTTTTTTTTTTTCCCCACGTCCAAGTCTCTGGGTTGGCTTGGACTGTGTTGAACTTGACTGCTGGATGCAAATTCTAGCCATTTCGGCTCCAAACATATCTCATTTTCTGACTATCCAGTATGCATTCCTCTTATATCACAGGCTAAAGAGCAATAGCAAGATGGTAGGTGGAAACCCCATGATGCTTCTTGAGCTCTTATCTCAGACTAGCAAACATTCCATTAGTTAAACAATTCATATAACTAGTCTCAACATTAACTTAGCAGGGAATTATACTCTGCATCAGGGGGAATGACATAAATATTTTTTGAAATATAACCCAGTCTATCAAAATCATTAGTCAAATATTGAAACCAATGATCGTGTAATTACAGTTTAGGTATAACTATGAGGTTGAAGTAATGTTTTGTGCAGCTGACATATAGCTGACAATATTTAGAATTTAGTTGCTGCCGCTAAGTTACTTCAGTCGTGTCTGACTCTGTGCGACCCCATAGACGACAGCCCAGCAGGCTCCCCCATCCCTGGGATTCTCCAGGCAAGAACACTGGATTGGGTTGCCATTTCCTTCTCCAATGCATGAAAGTGAAAAGTGAAAGTGAAGTCGCTCAGTCGTGTCAGTCTCTTAGCGACCCCATGGACTGCAGCTCACCAGGCTCCTCCGTCCATGGGATTTTTCCAGGCAGGAGTACTGCAGTGGGGTGCCATTACCTTCTCCTTAAATGCAAAGGAGTGAAAGAGTGTTTAGCCAAATGGAATGATATCCCCAAAAACTCATTCATGAAAGGAACATTAACGTGTTGAAAGGAAAGACATGTGTTAGTGTGACTAAACGTGGAGAAAGTGACAATTTGATTTTAAGTCAGATTTTTGGGAGAGATAAATATTAATCTTTAAAAAGCCAATATGCCAAATGACCAATTTGTTGAAAGGTACTTTGCTGAAAATCAATGTTGACCTAATAATCAATTGACCTAATAATCAAATTTAAATAAATAAAATTTTAAAGTATCAGGCAGGGTTTGTAACAATTTATGTTACATGATAGCTTATATAGTCTTTGAGTATGTTTTTATTTATTTATTTATTTTGGTTTGGAACTTTTTTTTCTTTTTTATTATTTTACTTTACAATACTGTATTGGTTTTGCCATACATTGACATGAATCTGCCACGGGTGTACATGAGTTCCCATTCCTGAACCCCCCTCCCAGCTCCCACCCCATATCATCTCTCTGGATCATCCCCGTGCACCAGCCCCAAGCATCTTGTATCCTGCATCGAACATAGACTGGCGATTTGTTTCTTACATGATAGTATACATGTTTCAGTGTCATTCTCCCAAATCATCCCACCCTCTTCCTCTCCCTCCCCCTCAGAGTCCAAAAGTCCGTTCTATACATCTGTGTCTCTTTTGCTGTCTCACATACAGGGTTATCATTACCATCTTTTTAAATTCCATATATATGTGTTAGTATACTGTATCGGTGTTTTTCTTTCTGGCTTACTTCACTCTGTATAATCGGCTCTAGTTTCATCCATCTCATTAGAACTGATTCAAATGTATTCTTTTTAATGGCTGAGTAATACTCCATTGTGTATATGTACCACAGCTTTCTTATCCATTCATCTGCTGATGGACATCTAGGTTGTTTCCATGTCCTGGCTATTATAAACAGTGCTGCAATGAACATTGGGGTACATGTGTCCCTTTCAATTCTGGTTTAATTTATTATTGCTGTTTTGTTGAGGCTGACCAATGTTTAATATATTCATTTTGTTGTCTGCATTTTGAACCTTTGACTTTAGGAAATGAAAATATTTTACAAACTTCTAATTTTAGCATTTACTTGTTTTGAATATCAAGGATTTTCCCCTAAATCACAGAGTTTCTCTATTCTATTAATTTGCAACTCAGTCTTTTCTTAAATGTATTTTGGTGCCATATATATCTTAACTTACCTATTTGAATGAATATTTTATTTTTATTGTAAAAATGGAAAGCATACTTAGTGTTGAAATGCACTTAGCGGATATACTTTGCTGCATTGAGAATCATGGTGCATCCGTGTTAGGGAAGCTGAAAATATACAAAAACATAGCTCAAACTATGAAAAAAAAAAAGTTCTAAAAGAGCATCACGTTTATTCCATACAACTTGATGCAATTTTCAATATAACTAAGAGATGCACATTTTAAATTCGTGGGGTGTGTGTGTGTGTGTGTGTGTGTGTGTATGCTCATGTGTGTATATGCATGTTAAGTGAATCTTTGGTAAGTCTTTTTAGTTTCACTATTTAAAATACGCATTTTTCCATTTCACACACACACAAAATATAGACCACCATCTTTTGTTTCTTTTGTTTCTTTTTTTATGTTGTGGACTGACTGCCAGTTCACACCAGGTACTGGTTGACCTTTGCTTTACATGTGAGTCTTCAGATTACCTTTGCTTCCAGATTTGATTTAGGTTCACCAGAGCTCATGAGTCATTTATTATTAAAAGATACTTTTTCCAGTGTTAGACTTCAGACATCCAGAACAATATCTATATACCCCCAAATCACTCCCCCCAAATGAAACCACCAACCAGTGATCCAACAAACCGAAATGCAGACCAAAAAGCAATCACAATTTATAACCTTTATTACATTTTGTTATTTTCTCATCCCGTCTCCTTCATTCCTCTGAATGTGTCTACTTGTGGTGGAATCTACTGCCTGTACTCTTACTGATGACAAGAACCCTGAGAACCACTGATTCAGAAATAAAACTTTTCTAAACAGAAGATGACTCCCATGACTCTTGAGTTGCTACATATATAGTCTTTAGGTCTGATTTAGTCGCATATTTTTTTCCACCTTGTTTTGTAGACATGCATGGCTTTTCTTTTCTTTTTTTTATTTTGAGAATCCATCCCTTTTCAGGACTGATGTTCCTGTGTGGCCTCTTGCTATGTATCAGGGGCAAGTAGGCCATTCCTCTTCTATTCCTGGAGTTTTGCTTATATGGCTAATACAACTAGTGTTCTCCCTGACCAACAATTGTATACTACTGTCCTTTCATGCTTGATGACACTTTTAGATATGACCCTAGCTGGACCGTGGTAGTCTAGCATCTATTTGAACATAAGTAAACTTCTTTACTTTCTTTTCTACACCAAGACACTCTTCCTAACTCACCACCTCCACTTTTGAAAAAATAAATTCATGTTTTTCTGATTACAAGGAAGAAGTTATGAAAGAATGCTTTAAATTCACATTTTATTGTATATGCACATCTTTATACAGGTACATTTTAAAAATAGATTTTACTATTTTTAGACTGAGCTAATGATATCTGTTTTAAAACATTTAAAACAATAGCTATTATACAAATATCATTGCAAACTTATAAGATAATCACTTATGGACAGCCTTTACTCAAACAGAACAACTCTTTAATTTTGAAAAATTTCCTAGATACTCCTTTCTAGTTAAGCCTAGATATTTATGCATGGTTTTACATACATTCAGTTCAGTTCAGTCACTCATTCATGTCCGACTCTTTGTGACCCCATGAATCGCAGCACACCAGGACTCCCTGTCCATCACCAACTCCCAGAGTTCACTCAGACTCACGTCCATCGAGTCCGTGATGCCATCCAGCCATCTCATCCTCTGTCGTCCCCTTCTCCTCCTGCCCCCAGTCCCTCCCAGAATCAGAGCATTCTCCAATGAGTCAACTCTTCACATGAGGTGGCCAAAGTACTAGAGTTTCAGCTTTAGCATCATTCCTTCCAAAGAAATCCTGGGGCTGATCTCCTTCAGAATGGACTGGTTGGATCTCCTTGCAGTCTAAGGGACTCTCAAGAGTCTTCTCCAACACCACGGTTCAAAAGCATCAATTCTTTGGCACTCAGCCTTCTTCACAGTCCAACTCTCACATCCATACATGACTACTGGAAAAGCCATAGCCTTGACTAGATGGACCTTAGTTGGCAAAGTAATGTCTCTGCTTTTGAGTATGCTATCTAGGTTGGTCATAACTTTTCTTCTAAGCGTCTTTTAATTTCATGGCTGCAATCACCACATGCAGTGATTGTGGAGCCCCCAAAAATAAAGTCTG